>NC_051863.1:57768306-58498306 GCF_015732765.1 Culex quinquefasciatus
TTCTGAAATTCTGAAATTTGAAATTGAAATTCTGAAATTCTGAAATTCTGAAATTTGAAATTTGAAATTTGAAATTCTGAAATTTGAAATTCTGAAATTCAGAAATTCTGAAATTCTGAATTTGAGAAATTCAGAAATTCAGAAATTGAAATTCTGAAATTTGAAATTTGAAATTCTGAAATTCTGAAATTTGAAATTTGAAATTCTGAAATTCTGAAATTCTGAAATTCTGAAATTCTGAAATTCTGAAATTCTGAAATTTGAAATTCTGAAATTCTGAAATTTGAAATTCTGAAATTCTGAAATTCTGAAATTCAGAAATTCTGAAATTCTGAAATTCTGAAATTCTGAAATTCTGAAATTCTGAAATTCTGAAATTCTGAAATTCTGAAATTCTGAAATTTGAAATTCTGAAATTCTGAAATTGAAATTCTGAAATTCAGAAATTCTGAAATTCTGAAATAATGAAATTCTGAAATGAAATGAAATTATGAAATCATGAAATTATGAAATTAGAAATTATGAAATTCATGAAATTATGAAATTCTGAAATTCTGAAATTATGAAATTATTCTGAAATTATGAAATTATGAAATTCTGAAATTATGAAATAATGAAATTCTGAAATTCTGAAATTGCTGAAATTATGAAATTATGAAATTCTGAAATTATGAAATTGTGAAATTATGAAATTATGAAATTATGAAATT
The DNA here is from genome assembly GCF_015732765.1 of Culex quinquefasciatus. NCBI lineage: Eukaryota > Metazoa > Arthropoda > Insecta > Diptera > Culicidae > Culex > Culex quinquefasciatus. The sequence continues at coordinate 57,769,017 of NC_051863.1, forward strand.
AGAAATTATGAAATTATGAAATTATGAAATTATGAAATTATGAAATTATGAAATTATGAAATTATGAAATTATGAAATTATGAAATTATGAAATTAAGTGAAATTATGAAATTATGAAATTATGAAATTATGAAATTATGAAATTATGAAATTATGAAATTATGAAATTATGAAATTATGAAATCATGAAATTATGAAATTATGAAATTATGAAATTATGAAATTATGAAATTATGAAATTATGAAATTATGAAATTCTGAATTTCTGAAATTCAGAAATTCAGAAATTCTGAAATTCAGAAATTCAGAAATTCAGAAATTCAGAAATTCTGAAATTCAAAAATTCAGAAATTCAGAAATTCAGAAATTCTGAAATTCAGAAATTCAGAAATTCAGAAATTCAGAAATTCAGAAATTCAGAAATTCAGAAATTTAGAAATTCAGACATTCAGAAATTCAGAAATTTAGAAATTCAGAAATTCAGAAATTCAGAAATTCAGAAATTCAGAAATTCAGAAATTCAGAAATTTAGAAATTCAGAAATTCAGAAATTCAGAAATTCAGAAATTCAGAAATTCAGAAATTCAGAAATTCAGAAATTCAGAAATTCAGAAATTCAGAAATTCAGAAATTCTGAAATTCAGAAATTCAGAAATTCAGAATTCAGAAATTCAGAAATTCAGAAATTCTGAAATTCTGAAATTCTGAAATTCTGAAATTCTGAAATTCTGAAATTCTGAAATTCTGAAATTCTGAAATTCTGAAATTCTGAAATTCTGAAATTCTGAAATTCTGAAATTCTGAAATTCTGAAATTCTGAAATTCTGAAATTCTGAAATTCTGAAATTCTGAAATTCTGAAATTCTGAAATTCTGAAATTCTGAAATTCTGAAATTCTGAAATTCTGAAATTCTGAAATTCTGAAATTCTGAAATTCTGAAATTCTGAAATTCTGAAATTCTGAAATTCTGAAATTCTGAAATTCTGAAATTCTGAAATTCTGAAACTGAAATTCTGAAATTCTGAAATTCTGAAATTCTGAAATTCTGAAATTCTGAAATTCTGAAATTATGAAATTATGAAATTATGAAATTATGAAATTATGAAATTATGAAATTATGAAATTATGAAATTATGAAATTATAAATTATGAAATTATGAAATTATGAAATTATGAAATTATGAAATTATGAAATTATGAAATTATGAAATTATGAAATTATGAAATTATGAAATTATGAAATTATGAAATTATGAAATTATGAAATTATGAAATTATGAAATTATGAAATTATGAAATTATGAAATTATGAAATTATGAAATTATGAAATTATGAAATTATGAAATTATGAAATTATGAAATTATGAAATTATGAAATTATGAAATTATGAAATTATGAAATTATGAAATTATGAAATTATGAAATTATGAAATTATGAAATTATGAAATTATGAAATTCTGAAATTCAGAAATTCAGAAATTCAGAAATTCAGAAATTCAGAAATTCAGAAATTCAGAAATTCAGAAATTCAGAAATTCAGAAATTCGGCAATTCGGAAATTCGGAAATTCGAAAATTCGAAAATTCAGAAATTCTGAAATTCTGAAATTCTGAAATTCTGAAATTCTGAAATTCAGACATTCAGAAATTCAGAAATTCAGAAATTCAGAAATTCAGAAATTCAGAAATTCAGAAATTCAGAAATTCAGAAATTCAGAAATTCAAAAATTCAGAAATTCAGAAATTCAGAAATTCAGAAATTCAGAAATTCAGAAATTCAGAAATTCAGAAAACATTCAGAAATTCAGAAATTCTGAAATTCAGAAATTCAGAAATTTAAAATTCAGAAATTCAGAAATTCAGAAATTCAGAAATTCAGAAATTCAGAAATTCAGAAATTCAGAAATTCAGAAATTCTGAAATTCTGAAATTCTGAAATTCTGAAATTCTGAAATTCTGAAATTCAGAAATTCAGAAATTCTGAAATTCTGAAATTCTGAAATTCTGAAATTCTGAAATTCTGAAATTCTGAAATTCTGAAATTCTGAAATTCTGAAATTCTGAAATTCTGAAATTCTGAAATTCTGAAATTCTGAAATTCTGAAATTCTGAAATTCTGAAATTCTGAAATTCTGAAATTCTGAAATTCTGAAATTCTGAAATTCTGAAATTCTGAAATTCTGAAATTCTGAAATTCTGAAATTCTGAAATTCTGAAATTCTGAAATTCTGAAATTCTGAAATTCTGAAATTCTGAAATTCTGAAATTCTGAAATTCTGAAATTCTGAAATTATGAAATTCAGTAATTTGAAATTCTGAAATTATGAAATTATGAAATTATGAAATTATGAAATCATGAAATTATGAAATTATGAAATTATGAAATTATGAAATTATGAAATTATGAAATTATGAAATTATGAAATTATGAAATTATGAAATTATGAAATTATGAAATTATGAAATTATGAAATTATGAAATTATGAAATTATGAAATTATGAAATTATGAAATTATGAAATTATGAAATTATGAAATTATGAAATTATGAAATTATGAAATTATGAAATTATGAAATTATGAAATTATGAAATTATGAAATTATGAAATTATGAAATTATGAAATTATGAAATTATGAAATTATGAAATTATGAAATTATGAAATTATGAAATTATGAAATTATGAAATTATGAAATTATGAAATTATGAAATTATGAAATTATGAAATTATGAAATTATGAAATTATGAAATTATGAAATTATGAAATTATGAAATTATGAAATTATGAAATTATGAAATTATGAAATTATGAAATTATGAAATTATGAAATTATGAAATTATGAAATTATGAAATTATGAAATTATGAAATTATGAAATTATGAAATTATGAAATTATGAAATTATGAAATTATGAAATTATGAAATTATGAAATTATGAAATTATGAAATTATGAAATTATGAAATTATGAAATTCTGAATTTCTGAAATTCAGAAATTCAGAAATTCAGAAATTCAGAAATTCAGAAATTCAGAAATTCAGAAATTCAGAAATTCAGAAATTCAGAAATTCAGAAATTCAGAAATTCAGAAATTCAGAAATTCAGAAATCAGAAATTCAGAAATTTAGATTCAGACATTCAGAAATTCAGAAATTTAGAAATTCAGACAATCAGAAATTCAGAAATTCAGAAATTCAGAAATTCAGAAATTGAAATTCAGAAATTCAGAAATTCAGAAATTCAGAAATTCAGAAATTCAGAAATTCAGAAATTCAGAAATTCAGAAATTCAGAAATTCAGAAATTCAGAAATTCAGAAATTCAGAAATTCAGAAATTCAGAAATTCAGAAATCCTGAAATTCTGAAATACTAAAATACTGAAATTCTGAAATTCTGAATTCTTAAATTATGAAATTAAGAAATTCTGAAAATATGAAATTAAGAAATTCAGAACTTGAGAAATTCTGAAATTCTTTCTTAATTTCGGAATTTTTTAATTTCAGAATTTCAGAATTTCAGAATTTCAGAATTTCAGAATTTCAGAATTTCAGAATTTCAGAATTTCAGAATTTCAGAATTTCAGAATTTCTGAATTTCTGAATTTCTGAATTTCTGAATTTCTGAATTTCTGAATTTCTGAATTTCTGATTTTTTTAATTTCTTAATTTCTTAATTTCTTAATTTCTTTATTTCTTTATTTCTTAATTTCTTAATTTTTTAATTTCTTAATTTCTTAATTTCATAATTTCTTAATTTCTTTATTTCTTTATTTCTTTCTTTTTATTTCTTTATTTCATTTCTTTATTTCTTTATTTTTTATTTCTTTATTTCTTTATTTCTTTATTTCTTTATTTCTTTATTTCTTTATTTCTTTATTTCTTTATTTCTTTATTTTTATTTCTTTATTTCTTTATTTCTTTATTTCTTTATTTTTATTTCTTTATTTCTTTATTTCTTTATTTTTTTATTTCTTTATTTCTTTATTTCTTTATTTCTTTATTTCTTTATTTCTTTATTTCTTTATTTCTTTATTTCTTTATTTCTTTATTTCTTTATTTCTTTATTTCTTTATTTCTTTATTTCTTTATTTCTTAATTTCTTATTTTCTTAATTTCTTAATTTCTTAATTTCTTAATTTCTTAATTTCTTTATTTCTTTATTTCTTTATTTCTTTATTTCTTTATTTCTTTATTTTTTTATTTCTTTATTTCTTTATTTCTTTATTTCTTTATTTCTTTATTTTGTTATTTCTTTATTTCTTTATTTCTTTATTATTTTATTTCTTTATTTCTTTATTTCTTTATTTCTTTATTTCTTTCTTTTCTTTATTTCTTTATTTCTTTACTTCTTTATTACTTTATTTCTTTATTTCTTCTTTACTTGCTTTTCTTCTTAATTTCTCCCACTCTTCTAACCTTCAGCCAGAACTATGATGCAATTATCAAATATTTATTCCATAAAAATAAATATGAAAAAAAATCTATTTTTTCCATGTTTTCAACTTTCCGTGCATGGTAAACCGTACACACTTTGATCTAGCGTACTGTTTAAAAATGTTCTATGTTTATGGGAAACACTCGTATCATAGGTGGCAATCAACATTTTCCTTGAATGACATACATTTCATGCTGTGAAATAAAATCAAAATTCTTTCTTGTTATTTGAAAACGTAAAAACCCACTTTAAAATAATTTGAGGTAGCCTATCGCCACTTTTCAAAACTTTGTCGACATCAACATCAGCCGATTCCATTGTTGCCATTTTGGCATCGGAAAAATCTCATGTGTTTGCCACAAAACGCTTGAAACGCTTGCCTGCTTGAAATATTCACGGAAATATTTCACAGCGTTATTTCCCTGACTGACGGACGGGGCCGACAACGGCCCGAAAACCGTCCGACGGCTCGACAAAACGGCCCGAATTCCGACGGTTTGTCCGACGGAATTCGGGCCCTTTTCGTGCGTATATGCAACACTTTGTCCGACGCTCGTCGAAATCGACGTTTGAGAAAATCGACTTTGATGGGCCGTTTTCGGGCGCCTTTGTTATTTAGGTTGTCCTGCCACTGTCGTGCGCTCTCGTTTCGGATTTTTGGGTTGGGTTTTTTTGATGCAAATAAAAGAGAATTCATTAGCAAACTTGTACTTTTTATTATTCTTGTCAAACGGGGTGAGTGTAATAGGTACAAACAATTGTATTTCACACTTTTGCAAGGGTGGTTTTTTGAGTTTCTTGGTGTTCTTGCTGAATTCGGAACTCATCTTTGGTTTGTTCTTAGCGGCCATTGTTGCCATTGCCATTGTCCCATGTGCCGAAGCCAGCATGTTTCATCTCTATCTGAAATAATGGTTTGTTTTACTGAAGTGTTATAAGAAGCATAATCTGAATGTACCTCTTTCATTTGTATGTCTGGTAAAGCCCGCCATGCTCCTGAATCTGGAACATAATTTTCACAATAATTAACTTTTTTTTGATTATTAACTTTTTTTTCACTGGATTGAGAAACTTGGAAACCGTATCTATCATATTTTTTTTTTCAATGCCTGCTGAGAATTTTGCACGCACTAGATGTCGCTTCTCTGACATTCGATCAAAACCATCAAAACGCACGACAAACGCTCGAAAATGGCAGGACTCAATCGACTTCGAGCAGATAACGCTTCAAATCGCACGACCGCGGGACTTCAGTCTAACAGGGTTGGTTTGTGTCCATGGTGTCGCGGCAGCAATATGGCTGACAGGACAGGCATCGAACTACGATGCACTGACATTTTAGCAAAGCATGGTAGTGACTATGCTTTCGATGTCGGTCATCTTACGATGCTCGTGCATCGAAAATCAAAAGTCGGAAAATCACATTTTCGGGGCTTTCCGGCAATTAGTATTTGTTTTTATTGTTCGTACTACCATGAACAATCAATCTAAACTATTTTACCATTTAACTTGGTCGAAAAATATGAGTTTTCGACCAAATTTGACCACGAGCATCGAAAGCCGCTTTCGATGTCGGTCATCGAAAAATCCATGAAAATCCACCCTAAGTAGCATAAATTGGCAAAAACTTGCTACAAAAGCTCAATGAAACTCATGAGCTTTTCATTACCTCACTTCAACTCACGCTCACGAAGCTAAACTAACCGGTGGTACGCCCATAGAAAACGACATATTAAATAGAACCATGAGTAAAATGAGTCTTCTGAGTGCAACACTGATATCAGCTGAAACATTTCACTCCAACTTCCAATAAGAAACGCTCACTCCTCTATGACCACCCCCTTTCTCACCAGCATCTCACTCGTCACAACTCAAAAAAGGGCTAACTTCACCACCACATTTGACATCGGAGCTCATTCGACGTTCGTCCACTAGTGCCAGTGGGAGGAAAAAATTCTTCTTCCCTTGTGTGTGAGAAAAGAAAAAAAAACCCTTAATTTCGCGTGTTCCGCTAGTCTTTGGATGGGCGATTCCAGCACTGATCAGCAGCAATCCAGCACTAGCACTAGCACCAGCACCATGAAACCGACCAACGGAACCGAAAACGGCAGCAGCGTCAAGACCCCGTTCTTGATCGGAGTGGCGGGAGGAACCGCCAGCGGAAAGGTACCGATTTACGTCGTTCGATTGGGGGTGTTATTTACATTTTGTTCTGGGTAGATGCGACAAAAGTGTCCTTGAAAAAGTTGATTTGGTATGCGGCAAAAATATTTTTGGCCCACCAAATCAATACACAGCTTGTTTGGTCGAAATGTGTTGTTGTTTTTGTGCTGATCGAATGGGAAATGTTCTGCTCTTCCTTTCACAGTCGACGGTCTGCAAACGGATCATGGAACAGCTGGGCCAGGCTGACATGGACCACACGCAGCGACAAGTAAGTTCCTTTACGTAACCTCACTAAAGGCTTGAAACTACGACGGCGACTACGTGTCACGATCTTCAACCCTTATCTTTCCTCCTCATCCAGGTCGTCTCGATCAGCCAGGACAGCTTCTACCGGGAGCTAACCTCCGCGGAGAAGGTCCGCGCCGAGAAGGTCAGTTCAACTTTGACCATCCGGACGCGTTCAACGAGGAGTTGATGCTGAAAACTCTGCAGGACGTGCTGCAGGGCAAGAAGGTCGAGATCAACGAGTACGACTACCGCACAAACTCGGTCTGCCCGGACCGGAAGTTGACCATCTACCCCGCAGACGTGGTGCTGTTCGAGGGCATCCTCGTGTTTACTTCCCCGCGATCCGGGATCTGTTCCACATGAAGCTGTTTGTGGACACGGACTCGGACACGCGGCTGGCGAGAAGAGGTAATAGTTGAAATCAGCTGGTTCCAATTAGAACGGCTGGTGTGAAGCGGTGGAATTTACAGCTCTGTGAATGGGACTGCAATTAGCACTCCATTTCGCGAATCGAAACTTTCTGTTTAGATAACTGCGTAGAACTTTACTGTTTTTGTGCGAGTGGGATTTGTCTAAAAATCACGAATCCTTTGGTTGATCAATATTTTATTTGATAAAAATAATCGACGATGTCAGACGCGTCAAAAAGGCATGAGAATAAAAAAACAAGTCATCTAAAGTCGAAGCATTTTCTACATTCTAAGGTACTTTGCATAAAAATATAGAAGAATTCAGAAGCAGACAATGGCCAAGAGTGTTCGAAAAAATGATATCAATTGTTTTGCCAAATTCATTATGTTGCAGGCAACAGGGCAGTCTGGCTAGCATAAAGTGTTGTTTATGTTTTCGCCGAAAACTAATCGATTAAAAACACCAAAATCCACTCGACGCATGGAATTATCGCTAATCATAATCTGTTTCAACACGTAGAGTACAAACTAGCAGCTCTTGTATTAAATAATGTATTATGAGGTAATGGTTTATGAAGTCCGTAATAGAAGTGTTTGGGTTCACACAATAACACTTACAAACAATGTTCGTTTTTCAGGAGTTTTAAAAATTCGCCGATCCTGAATGAGTGACAGTATTCAACACGGAAAGAAGGTTTATCGTGAATCTTACTAATTTTCGGTTAAAAACCCTAAAAAAATTGGTTGTTTTTCCAACCACGATTTTTTTTAGCTGGAAATCCTAAAAAAAATCCTGGATTTGACAGCTGGATCCAGGTCCTAAAAATGATAAATCTAGCTAAATTTTTAGTAAATTTTACTAATTTGCAAGCTGGAAAAATGCTGTCAGTCTCAAAAGCTGTATGTTTTGAGAAGGTCTGTTAGCTATTTTAGCTAGATTTTATGGTATTCTAGGAAGTTTTATAGTTAGCCCAGCGAGTTTTTAGGCTGTTTCAACCAGTTTTTTTGGAATCATTCTCAAAATTTTCCATTGATGGCTGCGAAGCCAGGTATTTTCACACATCTTTTTAGCTAGTTTAGCCAACTTTGCCACTATTCTTGGTAGGTGTTTTGGTTGGTATAGCTAATTTTTCCACTATTTCTACAAGTTTTCTTTCAAAAGCCTCCGTTTCTGCCTGCAAAGCACGCATTATTCACCCAGCCTTTTGGCTGATTTAGCTCGTTTCATTTTGTTCTTGCTTCGTTTTTCGGTAGGTCCAGCTAATTTTTCGACTGTTTCAACTGGTAATTTCGAAATCATTTTTAAAAATCCCTTGCTGCCTGTAAAGTTGTTTTTATTTTCAAAAAGACTTTTGCTGGTGTAGCATGATTTTCCGCTATTCTTGGTACGTTTTTTGGTAGTCCAGCAAGTTTTTTGGAAGTTTCAATAGTTTCCAGGCTTTTAAACTATGTTTTAGTTGATCATCCTAATTGTACGGCTTTGTTGCGATATTCTATTGACAAATAAAAAAAATGAAATACAGTAATACAAAAATACAAAAATACAAAAATACAAAAATACAAAAATACAAAAATACAAAAAAATACAAAAAGTTATTTTGGTTAAATTATAGTAAATTCATGTTAAATTTAAACTATGTTTTGCATTTAACAAAGTTTAAATATAACATCAAATTACTTTCACTTAAACAAAATAACTGTACTTTATCCAACTTAATTTAACTAAATTTAACTTAATTTAACATACTTTAACATAATTTAACTAAATTTAACTTAACTTGATTTAACTTAACTTAATCTAATTTAACTTAATTTAACTTAATTTAACTTAATTAACTTAATTCAACTTAATTTAACTTAATTTAACTTAATTTAACTTAATTTAACATAACATAGCTTAATTTAACTTAATTTAACTTAATTAAACTTAACTAAACTTAATTTAACTTGATTCAACTTTATTTAGCTTAATTTAACTTTATTTAACTTTATTTGACTTTATTTAACTTTATTTAACTTAACTTAACTTAATTTATCTTAATTTAGTTAAATTTAACTAAATTTAACTTAATTCAACATAATTTAACTTAATTTAACTAAATTTTACTAAATTTAACTTAATTTAACTCAATTTAACTCAATTTAGCTTAATATAACTTAATGAAACTAAATTTAACTTAATTTAATTTAACTTAATCAAACTTATTTTAGCTTAATTAAAGTTAACTTAATTTAATTTAATTTAACTTAATTTAACTCAATTTAACTTAATTGAACTTAATTCAACTTAATTTAACTTAATTCAATTGAATTTAACTTAATTTATTTTAGTTTAACCTAATTTAACTTAAATAAACTTATTTTAACTTAATTAAAGTTAACTTAACTTAATTAAACTCAATTTAACTGAATTTTACCAAATAACTTTAAATTTAACTAAATTCTACCAAATTACATTAAATTTAACTGAATTCTGCCAAATGTAATAACATTTGAATAAATGTACTTACATTTACCTATATTCATCTACATTTACCTAAATTCAACTACATTTTTCTAAATATAACCATTTTCAACTTAATTAAGCTCAATTTAACTGATTTAATTTAATTTTACTTAATTAAACTTGATTGAAATTAATTTGATATATATTCACTGAATTTAACATAATTTCATCTCAATTTTACTTAATTTAACTTTATTTTACTTAATTTTACATAAATTTACTTTATTTTACTTAATTTTACTTAATTTTACATAATTTACTTAATTATGCTTAATTTTATTTAATTTTGCTTAATTTTACTTAATTTTGCTTAATTCTACTTAATTTTGCTTAATTTTACTTAATTTTGCTAATTTTTTTAATTTTACTAAATTTAACTTAACACAACTTAATTTAACCAAATTTGGGCAAATTCAACTAAATCACAAAAAATAACTAATTTCAACTGAATGTATCTGAATTTAACTAAATTTTGCTTAATTTAACTATTTTTAAATTCATCTTAATTCAACAAAATTTAATTGAACTTATCTAAACTTTACTTTATTTTACTAATTTAAACTAAATTTAATCAATTTTAACGAAATTTTACTAATTTCAACTAAATTTAACTAATTTTAACTAAATTTTATCAATTTAACTGATTTTAACTGAATTCTACATTTTTATTTAAATTTTACCAAATGTAACTTAATTTTAGTAACCTTAAATTGATTAAACTTAATTTCACTTAATTTAACTTAATTGAACTTAATTTAACTTCATTTCTAACAATATTTAACAATATTTATGGATGTGCTTAAAAGGCATTAGGCACCCTATTTTTCGGAGCTGTCAAACATTGGCCAATCTATGTCTAGACATTCTGTACCCGCCGCCCCTCCAGGTGGACAGATGTCCATACAAAAAAGTATACTGTGGACAATCGCCAGCCTCCCTTTCCCCTGCCAAAGTGTTCACGTGGTTTAGGGATGCTCCCACTTTATGTTAAGTACATGTTTTTACCTACGCATCATCCAAACAATAACGAGAGGCTCAACTTCTAACCACTTTCTCTCAACACAAAAACTTCTCACCTTATCTACTGAAACTTACCTTCAGGTGCCGATCCGCAGAAAACCTTCCAGGCTTTTGATTTATTCACTCACACAACACATTCTATCACCTTTTGCACTTGCACTTGCACTCAAACAGCACACATTACCATCAAAAAACTTCGTGAACTGAGCGGCTCAAACAGGATCGAACACGATACAAGACGATGCTTTGTTTTGGTCTCGAACTGATGACCTGTCAAAAAATCCATGCTGCCGGTTCCAGCTAATTTTTTGGTAAAATTACGCAAAATTGTGCTGAAACATCATTATTTTTGATAAAATCTCTCCTGTCATTTTGATTTGGGCTGTCAGTTTTGGAAAGCAAATCAGCAATCAGGGTTAGCTATTTCACCAATCACAGGTTGGTAAATTTAGCTGTAATTTTAGCTGATTCAACCAAAAAAATCACTGTTTCACCAATTTGAAGCCAGCTAATTTGAATTGTTAAATTTTGGATAGAACTCTTTTCCGTGAAATATTGATAAAAATCGAAACAGTAGACCTTCAAAGCTATATTTATTTAAATATCAAAATTCATGAACATGAACAATATCAAGATCTACACTGCCCTTTCAAGAAGTCTCGCAACTTCAGTGTAATTTCAGATGTTTTTAAAAGAAAAATATTATAATTTTTTTTAAAGATATTGTAAATTTTGTTGTTTTGTTTGTTTATGTACGTTGATTACACCTAGTTTTATTGCATATTATAATACAAATCTGGAGCAACATTTAAATGGATCGCATAAGCATTTTGACAGCTACAACTATTTTGCAAATTCTGAGAAAACAAAACGCAACGTTAACGCAAAACACAACGTTAAAAGGTAGCTGGAAAGGCCAGCTCTTGTTTAACACTTCGAGTTTTGTGAAGAAGTTATCTGTTGTCTTGGAATTTTCAAATAGTTCCAGCTGTCAAAATGCTTATCCTTCCATTTTTGTTGTTGCTCCAGAAATATTCTATAATTTTATTGATTTTAGGATATACTGCCAAATAATGTCAACATTCTTCTAAAAAAACTTAATTATTGTGGTTTGTTTGAGCATTTTAACAGAATGCATTTATTTGATTACGGCAATGCTTAACGGCCACCTTTAAAAAAAATCAATTTTGAATTAATTCGATGTCTGTATGCGAATTGCATAAACAAACTAGTTAAACATATTTTAAAACACTTCTGAAAAAACATAGTTTCAGTTCATCCCTTGGTTCATCCTATGTAAACTACTTGAATTACAATTGACTGAAAATTTACTTAATCAAATGAAACCTTAGCTGGGATTTTAGAACTGATTTCGAACAACAGCGGTTGATTTTCTTGAAATAATTCTTTGGCGTCGAACTGACCAAATATAATTGCAGTAAATAGTTCTCTACCACATTTTTCTTTGTGTTCAATGTGATAGATGATTTGTTAGATTTATTATAGTTCAATACCAACGAATTATTTCAAGAAAAATTTACTACTGATCTACCAAAATCTGTTAAACAAAACGGTTTCGTTATTTTTTTTCTGCTCTAACCAAAGTTGTAAAAATACCAAATTTTCAGTTCTCAGCGACTGCATTTCTTTCCGTTACGAAATTCAGCAAAAAGAATTATCGGTCTCTATCTCGTGTTTACACAATTCCGTGTGACATTCTCTCTTTCTCTTTTATTCCCGAATTCACAATCATTCGCCCTGAACAGAGCGTTGCCAAAAAGCCGCTATAGAACAAAATTTGTCAATCCTCCACTCGTACACTTTTATTGCGGATTTCTGAGAAAACAAAAGAATCTTCGGAGAGTATGCGTTACCGATGAAAAGAGAAGGAGTAATAGAAAGTGAATGCTCTTGCTGGCTAGCACGAGAAAAGAAGAGAACTCACAAGCTATAGTGACGGTCGCTACACCCTCTGATATTATGGAGCAGGAATCATCAAATGATAGTTTTTCTATCACTCATTTAACTTCTTTTTTCATGAACGGAATCGACGTAACACCTTATAATGTGGCTTAAACCTTGCGGTTCCGTCAACGGTTCCACAGGTGTGTATCGTTCTCTTTTGCGACAAGACTCCGCCTCCCGGGTCCCTAAGTGAAGGTGGCACGGGGAGAGGGCACCGAATACCTATATTTACACTTAGAATTTTTGCGTCCGCCTCGGGATTCGAACCAGCGACCTCTGGATTGTGAGTCCAGTGCGCGGTCCGATTGATCCACACAGGCAGAGACTTTTTCATGCACATTTTAACTCTTCGATACAGCCATTTCCAAAGCATAAGCTGATTTGGCCAATGCAGTGGTGCGGAATTGTGGGTCTCGATTTTACAACTGTCATCTATAAATTGGCATAAGTTTCTCATGTAGTAATCAAGTTACAGAAAGCTCTTACAACTGACTGTCCGACTGAAAATTTTTACAGAATAGAAATTAGAACTTATTGTCTCTAAGATTTAATTGAAAGAAGTGGAGCAGTTCTCTCAGATTTCGGTCAATCGATTTTTTTTTTTGTATTTTTTAATCCGACTGAAACTTTTTTGGTGCCTTCGGTATGCCCAAAGAAGCCATTTTGCATCATTAGTTTGTCCATATAATTTTCCAAACAAGTTCGGCAGCTGTCCATACAAAAACGATGCATGAAAATTCAAAATCTGTATCTTTTGAAGGAATTATTTGATCGATTTGGTGTCTTCGGCAAAGTTGTAGGTATGGATATGGACTACACTGAAAAATGATACATGGTAAAAAATGTTGGTGATTTTTCATTTAACTTTTGTCACTAAAACTTGATTTGCAAAAACACTATTTTTATTTTATTTTATTTTTTTCATTTTTGATATGTTTTTAGATGACATCAAATGCCAACTTTTCAGAAATTGGCAGGTTGTGCAAAAATTTGCCTGAGTTATAATGTTTTAATCAATACTGATTTAAAAAAACGAAATATTGGTCGCAACAAAATTTCAACTTCATTTCGATGTAAAATCAAATTTGCAATCAAAGTACCTCAGTGAAATTTGATAAAGTGCACCGTTTTCAAGTAAAACTATTTAGGTGACTTTTTGAAAATAGTCGCAGTTTTTAATTTTAAAATTAGTGCACATGTTTTCCACTTGAAAAAATATTTTTAAAGCTTAGAAAATTCTCTAAATTTTGCTTTTTTGAACTTTGTTGATACGACGCAAGTTGCTGAGATATTATGCAAAGGTTTAAAAACAGGAAAATTGATGTTTTCTGAGTCTCACCAAACAACCCATCATTTTCTAACGTCGATATCTTAGCAACTAATGGTTCAAACAACAATGTTAAAATATGAAACATTCGTAAAATTTCTGGATCTCTTCGAAAAGATACTTTCAATTTTATAAATCAAGACTAACATTTTAAAAGGGCGTAATACTGAATGTTTGGCCCTTTTGAAATGTAAGTGTAATTACGAATGATTCATATTTTAACATTGTTTATCAGACCATTTTGCTGAGATATTGACGATAGAAAATGGTGGGTTATTGGGTGAGACTAAGAAAACATCAATTTTCCTGTTTTTAAACCATTGCATGGCAATATCTCAGCAACTAAGCATCGTATCAACAAAGTTCAAAAGCAAAATATAGAAAATTTTCTCAGCTTTTCAAAAATATTTTTTTCAGAAGTTGGCAAACATGTGCACTTATTTGAAAAATGAAAACTGCGACTATTTTCAAAAAAGTCACTTAAATATGACTATAACTTGAAACGGTGCACTTTATCAACTTTTCACTAATAGTAGTTTATGCAACAAGTTGCAAAGAGGATTTTTCAGCACGAGTCGTACATTTATCCAACGAGGTTCACCGAGTTGGATAAATACGAAGAGTTGAAAAATCAAGTTTTGCAACGAGTTCCATACAACGTTTTTTGCAATTCCGAAAAACACCCATTGAGTAAAATTTTAAGTCAAATTTCATGTATATTGTCAATATATCGTTTAAATCAAAAAATGTTGAAAAGTGTTACTTTTCGAAACAAGTGCTGAAAAGTGTTACTGAAACAAGTGCTGAAAAGTTCAACTTTTCAGCACCCATTTCAGTGCTGAGTAGAACTTTTCAGCATTTATTTTGAAAAGTGTTGCTATTCGATTCTGTTATTTTTGGTACAGAAAAGTAGGCTATTTCGTCATTCAAGAATGACAGGAAAAGTAAGTAGTTTCACGACGGAATTGCAAAAGTACTTTTGATTTTTTTTTTTGCACGGAAAAATACAAATAAAACACGAACGATATTGTATGAAATCTTACTAGATTTGAGAAGTGTTCAAAATAAATCAAGAAGTAATTTTAAATAAAAGGTGATAAGCTTTAAAAGTTGATGAACTAAAATTACGAAAAAAAAAATATGCTTTCAAAGTTTCATGCCTAACTCTACAGTTTAAGTTTAAATTGATCAATGGGCTGCATTTTCAAATTCATTGGACAGTTTTGTACTAAGAACAAGTAAAATTTGTTTCTAATAACAATTTTTAAGTATATTTGAAACAGAAATCAAATTATCTTCAAATTTGTAGACATCCAAACACGTAACGAATGCGAACATTAAAAATGTAAAATTATGTGCATTTCACCAAATTTCATAAATTTGACATGGATCTAGCATCTAATTTCACCTGTCGTTTCGTTACAGTGCCCAGAGACATCAACGAGCGGGGCCGCGACCTGGAGCACGTTTTGAACGCGTACATGACGTTTGTGAAACCGGCCTTCGAGGAATTTTGCTCCCCGGTAAGTATTATATAATTGGAAAAGCGACGAATTTTGTGTTGCTGATTGCATCTTTCTAATTTTAGACTAAAAAGTTCGCTGATGTAATTATCCCTCGTGGGGCTGATAACACAGGTACGTGTAGTGTTGTGTGTTGTTGATTTCAATTTGTTTGATATGTTACACCTTAAATGTTTTCCTTCTATTGTAAACCTTTTTAAAAATATCGTGATTTATTGTTCACGAAAAACATTTCTACTCTGTTTCTACCCTTTCCACCTATCTGTCCGCTACTTTCTATCGCTGTTTTCCTCAAACAAACAAAGAAAACAAAAAGTTTTGCTTCATAAATTTCGTTTTCCAGTTGCGATTGATCTTATTGTGCACCACATTAGCGAGATTGTGCACATGAACGCCGAAAACGACGCCACCAAGGGAACGAACAATAAAGCAACTCATCTAGCAAATGGCTTAGCGCATGTAGCACACGTTTAAACCAACCTTCCCGGGACTAAAGGACTCCACGAATCCTTTTCTCCCAGGACAAAAACAAACACCCACACACACGAACAGCTCAGCGGAGCCTCAAAGAGGCCATGCACAAACAAAAAAAAACTTGAAAATATCTTAGAACTACGCAGTTTGAAAAAATAATCATAATTTTTCCCTAGTATCGAATACAATCGCACGCCAAAGTCAATTTTGACTACGTCACTCCGTTTAGGTTGAATAAATTAGTGAAATTGTTTCTTAAAACCTCCCCCTCCCTTAAAAGTATTAGCAGCATCTCGAAACTAGTTCGATCCAATGTATTTTTATACGCCACAGCATTTTTCCATAGTATTATCTCACTTTTTGATGCATTTTAGTATTGCTTCCCTCGCCCTTTGTTTCCTCCTTTTGCTTGAAAACATCCTTGCCTTTACGAAAACATTAAAAAACAAAACATTTGAAAACCAAATGGAAAGTCATTCCAACAGAAAACTGTCAGTGTTCGATTTGTAGCTAGTGTAGTATGCCTAACCAATAAGAAAAGAAAAAAAAACAACTGAATGAAAACAAGCCAATTTGTAATGATTCGAGCTTAAGTATACTTACCTTAAGGTGATTTTTGTATGAGGAAAATAAAAGGACGAACAAAAACACGCATGGTTTCTTCTCTCATTTTTTTCACCCAAAATTCCTTCAAAAACGAAATCCAGCGTTTTGTGATTCGGAGAATGTGTTCCTTATGTGGTCTTGAAATATTTTTAATTATGTTTATGTAAGGAATTCATGTGTGTTTACTTTAACATCGTCCTCTACAAACCTTTCTTTAATTTCAAAAGATTTCAAGTTAGATTTTGTCTAGTTTTTAAGAAATATCAATAAACCCATTTTTATATCGTTTCATCAAGAAAATAGTATTGGTTAAAGTTTGTCCCGGCCGAATTGTTTGTAAAATGTTTTGAAATTGATATAATAATATTTCAAAATTGATATTATGTACAACGGGAAAAAAGACATGCCTAAAATACATTTCTGATCATATTTTTTAATTTTATTGCAATTTCGTAATGGATCGAATTGATGTTTTTTTTTTAAATTGATTTAAAAATTTATTTTAAACCCCATTGTGGTCGCACACAAGTTTACTGTGTTCAAAAATAAGCTTTATCGCTGTGATTAAGCTCAATTTCAGGACCAATTGCCAAAAATATATAAAATTATAATAACCAGAAGATAAAAAATACATAACTTCAAATTATACTTATTCCAGCAAAAATATCAGCGCAAGGCTTTGACAAACTTAATTCTTTTGTTTTGTTAGATTTTAAACACTAATTTACCGGTTTTAACAACACATTATGCCAGGGTTGCCATTTCTTTTATCTATACAGCTCATGTTCCCATTAATGTCCCATATGCACAAACAGCAAGCTGAGAAAAACGCATTTGAAGTTTGTCCCAAACCCAAGGCTACGTGTTAAGTTTTCACGAAAAAACTGGATTTCCTCCTGATTTCTAATACAAAGTACTGGATGTTATATTTGAAAGAGCACACGATTTGGAAACCAAACTGCATCAATATCAATCAAAAGTGATGAAAATCCATATGAGCAGTTCTCTACGGAATCGGTCTTTTTCTTTAATTTTAATTCTTGTATTTTTAATCCGGCTGAAACTTTTGGTGCCTTCGGTATGCCCAAAGAAGGCATTTGCATCATTAGTTTGTCCATATAATTTTCCATACAAATTTGGCAGCTGTCCATACAAAAATGATGTATGAACATTCAAAAATCTGTACCTTTTGAAGGAATTTTTTGATCGATTTGGTGTCTTCGGCAAAATTGTAGGTATGGATATGGACTACACTGAAAAAAAAATGATACACGGTAAAAAAAATTGTGATTTTTAATTTAACTTTTTGTCACTAAAACTTGATTTGCAAAAGAACACTATTTTTAATTTTTTTAATTTTTTGATATGTTTTAGAGGACATAAAATGCCAACTTTTGACAAATTTCCAGAATGAGCAAAAAATCTTTGACCGAGTTATGATTTTTTGAATCAATACAGATTTTTTCAAAAAATCGAATATTGGTCGCAAAATTTTTTCAACTTCATTTTTCGATGTAAAATCGAAATTGCAATCAAAAAGTACTCTAGTGATTTTTTGATAAAGTGCACCGTTTTCAAGTTATAACCATTTTAAGGTAACTTTTTTGAAAATAGTCGCAGTTTTTGATTTTTAAAATAAGTGCTCATGTTTGCCCACTTTTGAAAAAATAATTTTGAAGAGCTGAGAAATACGACCCATAGTTGCTGAGATATTGCCATGCAAAGGTTAAAAAACAGGAAAATGTTTTCTAAGTCTCACCCAAACAACCCGCCATTTTCTAATGTCGATATCTCAGCAACTATAGGTCCGATTTACAATGTTAAAACATGAAACATTCGTGAAATTTTCAGATATTTTCGAAAAAATATTTTCAGAACATTTTACAAATGTTTCATGTTTTATCATTTTAAAGTACTAAAGTACTTTTTGATTGCAAATTCGATTTTACATCGAAAATGAAGTTGAAAAATTTTTGCGACCAATATTCGATTTTTTGAAAAATCTGTATTGATTCAAAAATCATAACTCGGTCAAAGATTTTGCCCATTCTAGAAATTTCGGAAAAGTTGGCATTTTATGTCTCTAAAACATATCAAAAATAAAAAATAAAATAGTATTTTTTAGCAAATCAAGTTTTAGTGACAAACAGTTAAATTAAAAATCACCAATTTTTTACCGTGTATCATTTTTTTTTTGTGTAGCCCATATCCATACCTACAACTTTGCCGAAGACACCAAATCGATCAAAAAATCCTTCAAAAGATACAGATTTTTGAATTTTCACATATCATTTTTGTATGGACAGCTGCCAAATTTGTATGGAAAATTATATGGACAAACTAATGATGCAAAATGGCTTTTTGGGCATACCAAGGCACCAAAATAGTTTCAGCCGATTGAAAATACAAAAAAACGAATGACCGAAATCTCAGAGAATTGCTCATATGAAACATTTATGCAATTATGAGCAGTATACAACTTATTAAAAACAAAACAAAACAAAAAAGTTGAATTTAAACCCTTTATTCCACAAAATAAAATCAATTAAAAATTTGTTATAATTCCATAAATTATGATTAAGTGACAGTACCTTTCAATATGGTGGAGCATGGAAAGGCAAAATGTTGCTTTGAGGGTTACAATCGTGCGCAAAACCTTGCAAGAAATAACATTTTTAACATAACAAATTTTAGGACACTTTTGTATGCAATAAAATTATTAAAAACATCAGTTTCACCAAGACTGTTCTGTTCAAAGTCTCATTTCAGACCAAAATAATGTTAAGTATATCCTACCTTTTTCATGCAAAGTCTTCCCAGTCCTTTAGTTAGTTCCCAGTTTTTAGTTAACTTGTTTTTTTCAAAAAAATATTTCCCGACATACATATTTTTTTAAATTCATAAAGTATTTTTGATATGGTTTAGGAAAAACACTGCTTTTGAGTTTTGAGTCATAGATAAGTATGGACAAAATGTTGCAGTCGAGTTATGATTTTTTGATGAAAATGTGTTTTTGTGGAAAAATATTAATACTACTCGATTTTTTTTTTACTTTAGTTTTTGTTGAAAAATTTAATTTGTGATCTAAAAGTTCTTTACCGATTTTTTTTATAAAGTGCACCGTTTTTATGATGTAAACAAAGTTGAATTTTAACTGAAAAGTTCCCGCCTTTCAATTTTTTAATAGTGTCCATGAGTGTCCATCCAAATTTTGTTTTCGGAAGGTTAACCTCTACAGCCCATTTTTTTCGAATATTTTTATTATTCCCGTGTTCAGATGGTCATTTTGAGCAACTTTTGTTCTACGAAAAACTTCCCGGGCAGACGGTAATAACAAAACTCATGCCATTTCAATAACAAATACTATTAAAATAACAAAAAATGTTATGGAATATTCTTGCAAAATCCATTTTTGCATAAGAGTTTAATAACAAACTATGTTATCATAACATAATTTGTTATTGGTCTGATATTGATTGAATGCCAAAACAACTTTGGAATAACATTTTTTGTTATGGAAGAATACCTACAACTGTTATTGGATTAGTTGTTAAAATAACAAAAAAATAGTAACAAAGATTTGTTCGAAGAATAACTAAAAATGTTATTAGTCTGTTATTACAATAACAATCTAATGACAAAAAAATCATAAAGACGAATAACAAATCTTGTTATAAATAACATAAAATTTTATTGGCATACTATTTTCAAATATCAAATATTGTTATTCCCAAGTTATTTCCGTCTGCTCGGGTTTACTTCTCTTATTTTATCTTTTTCTTGTTTCATTTTTAGTATTTAAATTTGCATTTATCTTGTTAAGTATATGTTTGTTTTAGGTAGTATTTGGCTTATTCTACCACCTCCTATCATTACATTTTGTCTCTCTAATGTATTCATGTTTTTACAGCAACTTTTTCAATTTTTTGCATGTTTTTCACATTTTCTGCTATAAAATGGCACCATTATCATTTAAATTGTAAATAAATGCGTAGAGGCATAGTATGGGGCACTAGAAAGATTACTTCATACTTCTTTTATTTAAAGTATAGGAAATGTTAACAAAAACACAGGAAATTTTACCCTAAAAATCACATTTTTAAAAACATTGGCGAAGTCACATTAAACAAGTAAAACTTCCAACCCATACATTTTCTAAAATTTTAAGAGTTCTTCTTTCCAACGCTTTTAAAGATCAAAAATTGGTTGAAAAATGGATTTTGACGATTTTTAAATCGAAGCGGGGTTGGGTTGTAGAGGGTTAAGAAAATTCCCAATGAAATTGCCTGAAGAAACATTGCAGTTTCCTCTGATTGCTGAAATACAGTGAATAAAAGAAACAAGAAAATTAATGTTTTAAAAGTCTCATCCCAACAGACTTTTATTTCTAGTAACAATATCTCAGAAACTTAAACAGGAGAAAAGCAACCCGCGGCAAAATTTTGAGGCTAGGAATTTTGACAGGTATCATTTTCATAAAGTATTCGCCTCCTTCTCTCTCCCACAGAAAACTGGGGACAATGTAGCTTACAAACAAGGCCAAACTGTTAAAGTCACTCACAAAATGAACTTTGAGTGATTTGAGTTCATTTCTGACGTCACGATTTTCTCCTCTATAGCCTTATTTTGAATGATAAAAATAGAAACATTTCTGAAATTTTCTAATCCCTTTGAAAAAATTTTTTTTATAAAATTTTAAAAAAGGTCTAACATTCAATATTAAATACTGCTTGAGTTTGAATTTTTAATCTAGTGACAGTTTAATTTTTTATGAATTTAAGGCGTATATCAAACAACAATCCAACACCACACCTCAAGGTGGGCTTCGATCTAAAAATTCGCCAAAATCCATTTACCAGTAAGAAAAAGTCATGCTTGTGCTTGAACAACATTCTACTTTGTAGATGTAAACAAAGTGGGATCATTCGAAAATCACGTTACGCATTCTCTACATTCATCACCCAGGTTGAATAATTAAATAGGATTCTAAAAAAATAGCCATAAATTTCTTGGAGTTCAATGAGCATCAATATTGACGTTAAGGTGAAGTCCAATATAAAAATCTATTTTTTATTTTTAATTTATTTAGATATTGAAAAGAAGTTTTGATATATTTTTATGTTTTTTTATAAAGTGAACAAAAACTTTGTTTTGAATCTGAAACTAAAAATAATTTTAATTAAACAATAATAAAACATTATTGTTACATAAACATCCTAATTTCTTTCCAGTGGCCATCGATCTGATCGTGCAGCACATCCGCGAGTTCCTGAACAACCGCACCCGGCAGGACCACAGTCCCCATCTGGCGACGGCCGGCACCAGTGCCCTCAATCTGCCCCGCGGCCGAGGTAAGCCCATCACTACCGTTAGTACCGATCCGCACTATCGGCCTCACTAAATTTAAATACCAAAAAAACAAGACAACAACAACAAACAAACAATCGCAATCGAATCGTTAAATTCGCTAAACAAATCATCGCCAAAGCAAAAACAAACAAAGCAAGATACATAAACAAACCATCCAGTGATACTGTGGGCTTACGTGCGTGCGTGCGTGTGTGAACCGTGTTGTTGTTTGTCACATTTATTGATGTTGTGTTTGTTTATTATACATAGTTGTCATACTGCGCGCGTAAACAATAACCCCATTGTTCTCTCATACGCTGCTCCTCCGCTCACACTCACACGCATTCAACCACACACGCCTCTCTGTCGACGCTCTCTCGCTCTCGCTCTCTATTGTGCGTACTCAATTTATGCTGGACCGTACTACTACATCGATAGATTGAAGCCGTAGCCATTTTATTCTGCCAGTAGAAAGGAAAATTTTGCAGCAATAAGCAAAGTAAAGCAAAAAGTAGAAACCTGTAAAAAGCACTTCATCAATCATCATTGTAAGAGATGTCATTTTGGGTAGATACTTTTACTAACTCACACTAAAATAGTCGTTTTTTGTTGAAGCATTTATACTAATCGTTTAGTATTAAAAAATAACAAGTATTTATTACAAGCAAACTATCAATAAAAGTAACAATAAAGTAAGCTACACGCATTTAACCAACTGCCTAGTTGCCATAGCCTTCGTGGAAATTTCCGTTCATTTGTATGGGTTTACGTAAGTCTAACTGTTTAACACTAACCAAACGCTGAAATTGGCACCAACCAACAATTCCATCTACCACCATGCCACAGACAACTGGAGTAACCATTTTTATTTGTTTATATTTTTCGATCAAAGCAACCTTCAAACACTAAAAAAAACCCTCCAAAATCAACACCAACAGTAGAAGCAACACCATAAGAAGCTGATTTCTTCTGCTAAGTTTTTTTTCGGTTTGACGTTTTGTTAGTTCCGCAACACAATAAAAGTTTCAACCCGGATTTTAAAAGCGTCGTGCCAACCCGGAATTTGTTTGACTCACACTAACGTAGAGAGTGGCTAATATGTAAGCTAGTATTTAGTTAAGTTTTTAAATAATTAATAGTTTTTTACCTAACTAATCCGAGTTTACTTCATCCGCATACAAATCTCATACGAATTTGACTTGACATTTGTTCTTTCCCCCACAAACTCTCTCCAGTTTAAGCATTTATGAACTGATTGATAACTTTGTTTTGTTCTGATTCAAATCCGACCCCTCTAGTCCGATACTTCGTTTTTCATTGAGACAAAAACAATAGCAGAAGTAAAACGAAACGCACTTGACAGAACGCAAAATATAGTAAACAAAGTAAAAACAAACAAACGCTGAGCGCGCTTGCAAGACTTGTCAACACACAAACATCTGTGTAAAAAAAACGTCAAACAAATCGCACCCATAAACGGCTACTAACGGCAGCAAATGTTAGACCCCCCGATACCAAAAATTAGCGCTAGTACCATGCAAGTCAGACAACAACAAACAAAACAAAACAATGTGGCATAGCTCTTTCCTTGGCGTTATTGTCCCTTGCACGAAGCGTTTTAACCTCACCTTTTTTTCACTCTCAGCAGCACTATCTTTAGCAAAACAGTTTCACTGAGCATTCGCTGAGAGAAAATTTGTAGTCTCTCTTCTCTCTTGCGCGAGTTATCAGTCAACTAAAAGCGTGAAACGTCAAACGCCGCGCAAATGTTTGTAAACATTTAAATCTTGGGTGCTCAGGGAAACAATAAGATGATATTTTGAGATTTCCTTCATCGTTTCAAATCGTTTCTCACTTTCGTCGGTGAGATACGCTCACTTGTGAAAAGAGATTTTTTGATATGTCTTCCTCAACAAAAGTCAAACACCGTACAAAATTTTAAGCGAATGTTTTTTTTTTCTCGGATGGTAAAGAAAAGTGTGATTAAAACGCTTCCTGCAAAAGACAATACTCCCGTTGTAGTTGAAAAGTGTCAAAATTCCCCATCCGTTTCCATGTTGTTGATTCACATGTTTCCTTCGCCATATTGTTAAAACCGTTTTTGTTTTCTTTGTTTATGTTATATATTTATTTATAACTGAATACTCTTTCCCCGTTGTAACGTTTTGCAACGTTTTGCCGCAACTCTACTCAACGTACTCAAACTCAAACTAAATGCAATTGCCATAAACGTAAACAAATAATGTTAAAACGTTAAAAAATAAACAAAACTAAAACCAACCCCGCAAAAAAGATGAGCGCACCCCCTCCCCTTCGACCAGCTTCAGACGGTTCTCGTCGACCATCATCAACCGGAAGCTGTTCTCGGTTGTTTTCAACTACTAAACTCTGGTGGTGGCGAAACGCAGCAAAAGCAATACAAGAAGAAACAAAGCAAAACTTAGTGTGAGCGCCTAGAGACAAGCAAAAAAAAACAAAAGATGTAAACAAATAATAAAGTGTAACCACATTGACTTGATATTAAAGGAGGAGATTTTTTTGTAGAGAAAATAATAAAACTTTAACCAGATTGAATAGGGGCCTTTCGGAATGCAAAGAAAAAATTAACTAAGGTTAGAGCTTATGTTAGCTTTACTTTTTTTCATCAGTAGTTACCACCGTGAAATAATTTGCGCTATGAATTTAAAGGTTATAAATAATCAAAAGTACATTTTGGATTACAAATTTGGGAAGCTCTATTTTATAGCTAGGATGTAACGGTTTATATTTTTTATCTTTCTATTACGGTTTTGTTGAATAAATTTATATGAGTTCGAAACTATTTGGTAATCATTTATCCGAAATCCCTTAAACCTTAAATCGAAAGGTTCGTCTCTTTATTTTAAAACACACGAATTGATGTCTCTTGATTCAGTCTGATGAAGTTGAACATTAGTTAACCGGGGTTAGATGGAAAATAAGTTTTATCGAAATGCAATCAACTTTCATTAACTCAGCTAAACCTAAACAAATTTACAAAAAAACAAGTTTGTTTGTTTTAAGTTCTTATTAATTGGCCATTTAAAAAAAACTAAAAACTTAAAACTTATAACTAAAAACTAAAAACTAAAAACTAAAAACTAAAAACTAAAAACTAAAAACTAAAAACTAAAAACTAAAAACTAAAAACTAAAAACTAAAAACTAAAAACTAAAAACTAAAACTAAAAACTAAAAACTAAAAACTAAAACTAAAAACTAAAAACTAAAACTAAAAACTAAAAACTAAAACTAAAACTAAAAACTAAAACTAAAACTAAAAACTAAAAACTAAAACTAAAAACTAAAAACTAAAACTAACAACTAAAAACTAAAAACTAAAAACTAAAAACTAAAAACTAAAAACTAAAAACTAAAAACTAAAAACTAAAAACTAAAAACTAAAAACTAAAAACTAAAAACTAAAAACTAAAAACTAAAAACTAAAAACTAAAAACTAAAAACTTAAAACTAAAAACTAAAAACTAAAAACTAACAACTAACAACTACAAACTAAAATATCGTAAATCGGGTTTCACCTGGTAGTCTTGTCTGATATTCTTATTTTTTAATTATGGATTTGCTCCATGCTCTAAACATCAAAATTTTCAAAAATCGAAAACGGGAATCGATTCTCCAGACAATTTTACATGAAAGTCTCCATATTGGCCACTGTCCTAAATCCAATCCTTGTGAAGTTTCAGCGGTTTTGAAAATAAAAATGCTTAAAAAATGATTTTTTGACGGTTTTTGACAATTTCTAAACAACAGAATTGATTTTTCAGTCTCGTAATTTTTTTTATTTTAGTGTATTTATTTCAGAAAGCCCGTCTAATTTCCTACAAGTTGACCACTTTGTGATACGAAGCAACGACTTCGAGATACAGCAATATTTAAATTACGAAACACAAAAATATTGAAAACACTTACGCCCTTCTCAAATGTCATTATCGAGTGTAACTGGCTCCATAAACACAGAAATGGCTTATATAAGCATAGGATAACATATCTACAAAGTTTCATTTTTTTCATTGATATCATAGAGAGTTGAGAAAAAAGTACCTAAAAATTCCTGTTTTGGGCTGGAATTGCTCCATATGCTTGTAGTTTTTTCAACAAACTTTAGGTAAATTAATAAAAAGTCACAATTATATATTTAACTGAATTCGAAGCACGAATCAAAAGTTTTCACATTTTATTTTAATTAAAGTTTTTGCTAATTGTGTTTCAGAAACACATAAAATTTATTATTTACACACTGATAGAAATCCTGGTATCTGATCCGGTAATTCTATTTGAACAAAAAATCACTATTTGAATCAAAAAAATCTCATTGAAGTGGCGTGTTTTTCTTTCACTGTATTTTTACTAGAAAGCCCGTCCAATTTAATACAAGATTGTCTTTGACCACTTCTTGATACGATGAAACGGCTTCGAGGTACAGCAATATTTAAATTACGATAAACAAAATTATTCAAATAACGAACGCCCTTCTAAGATGTTATTCTCGAGTGCAATTGACTCCATCTACACAAAAATGGCTTATATACGCCTATGCATGGAATAATTATTGGTCTATACTTGAATTTTTAACACAGGACTCATGTTTACAGTGAAATATAATCAGGAAAACATTTGAACTACAGTCCAGACTCGATTATCCGAAGACTTCGGAAAATATCACTTCGGATAATCGAACCACGAAAAATATTTTTTTTGTCTAATTTTTTATGGTTTTTGAAAAAATGCATTTCGTAATTTATAAGGCTAACAATTATAGTTCAGATCTCGGTCCAGACTCGTTTTTTCGTTGTCTTTTTTTTTATTTTTCAGCTTCAGTACCCCTAAACTACTCTCAAGTGATTCGTAATTTGTAAATCAAAGATGGCGGCCAAAATGGCGGTGATGAAATCTTAAACAAGCGCATTATTTTAATATAAAATGCAATTAACTATTCAAACTTGACTAGAATGGGGTTGTAGGACTCAAATTTGATGTTATGAGAAAATAAAAATTAGAAAAAAAATGTTCATGATTAGATTATCCGAAGTCCCATGCAAACCTTCGGATAATCGAACTTCAGATAATCAAAACTTCGGCTAATCGAGGCTTCGGATAATCGACTCTGGACTGTATTCAAATTTGACTAAAATGGTGTCGCAGAACTCGAATTTCATGTTAAAAGTCGTCTATATCGACGTCTAAACCGATACTAGGAATGACCTATAGACCAAGAAATGCCAACCGGAGTCGACTGGGACTAAACCGAGGCCAACCTGGGTAAGAACAACCACGCTCACCACTACACCAATTACCCCATGCTTTACAGAGGAAAGTGGTCAAAGATACCTACAAATTGTCCCATTCACCACTTTTGAGAACATCTCTCCGTAACGAAGTCTTCTCAACCCTCAATTCAACTGTCACTTGCCCGCCTCTAAATCCCGCCTCTCACCTGCGTGAGGTTCCCACCTGAGGAAACCTCTACTGTAATTCCACATGTGGTTCACCAACACCTTCTAACGACACTGTTTCACGCTCTCTCTCAAACCACACGAGGAACTTCAAACTTGTGTGGGTGCCGCCGCCGACACCTCCCGTTCAGGTGCCCTGCCTGAGTCGAGCGAGAGAGCGGGCGCTTGACCACTCAGTTGAGTTGGAACTGTCGGTGCGTACGGACAGGATAACCGCGCGCGCGTTCCTTTTGGGCAGCACTTCAGTACATTTCTTTCCCTTTTTTTTTGTTGTTTTCTGGTTGTGTGTGAGGTTTTGGTTTGAAGTAATGTTTTGAGTTCTGCCTGTCTCCCCGTGTCCGTCTGTACGGGTCTTGCTACCTCTTCCTCTTGTTGAGCCGTTCCGCGTCGTCGTCGTCGTCTTACGTCGGGAACCTTCTCCGCGGTTTGAAGGCACTTCTTCGACGAAGACGAAGAAGAAGAAGAGCTGGTGGTTGTACGTGGAGTCTTGGATCATCAACGCCCGTGTCCTGAAGACGCGTTCAAGTTCTGGGTCGTGGTGACCACACCACGGAAACCCGTGTGCGGGTTGTGCTTCAAGAAGTCCAAGTCAGTTCATAGCGATTCCAAGTGTGTCTCGTGTACCAAGTGTGTGCTCCGTCGATAGTGTGCGAGCGTTCGCCGTGAATCAGTGTCAGTGTCTGAGTGTTACGTACCCGACGGTGGAGAGGGAGCTGCTGACCACCGAAACTTGGAAGAAAACGGCAAATATAATTAGTGTGTAGTGTTGTTTTCGTTTGGGGGGAGACGTTCGTTCGCTGCATGGAGTTCAGATGACGGAGTCGGAGTCGTCGTAGAACCCTTTGAACGACCCCCTCTGTGAACGTGCAACGCGCCGCTGCTCAAACATGAGGATCAACAACAGCATCCTGTTGGCACCGACGATCGGGGTGTTCATACTAGGTAGGTTCGGGGGGATTATCAATTAGGGGGTACAAGAATAGACCCGCTGTTGGCATGAGTCATAGCAATCGGCGGTGGTTGGAATTTCACCACGACAACGGCTTGCTAGGTTGAGCGCGCTGCTGTGTTGGTTGGGTATTTGTTGTGGAAGCAAAGCTACTGGTTGGTTACTACAACTGTCTGGTAGTAGGCTGGGAATAGGTCGGGAGCGCGCGCGGTGGGTTCGAGGAAATGTTTACTGTTGGAAGTTGTGTCGCATGGTGTGCACTGTGTTACTGTTTTAATGGGTATTTAAAGCTTTTGGTTTGTAAACATTGCGATTCTGGAGTTGAGAATCGTTGCGCAACGATATTATTGTGTTCTTATGCTCTCGATCTCAGAATTTTAACCAATTACATTTAGGCAGTTATATAACCAAAATTTTCTTTCAGACACAAAATAATTCGCATTTAAAAATTTTTAGAACATTTCTACAGTTTTTCATTTGTTTATTGGACCTTTTAAAAAACACTAGATTTGAAAATGAATTCGTTTGTAATTTATCAAAGAATCAAAAAATCAACCCGGGACCCGTGGTGTAGGGGTAAGCGTGGTTGCCTCTCACCCAGTCGGGCTGGGTTCGATCCCAGAAGGTCCCGGTGGCGCACTTTTCAAGACGAGATTTATCTGATCACGTCGGACGGGGAAGTAAATGTTGGACCCGGTCTAACCTAGAGGTTAGGTCGTTAGCTCAGTCAAGGTGAAGGAGTTGTTTCCCATGTCCTGTTTCGGTGGAATCACTGTTAGGCAGCCTCTAGGCTGATCAAGGCTTTGGACACATAGTTTCGAGTAGAAATATCGCAATCGAGAACGCCAAGGCAATGCTGTAGAACGAATAATTTGATAAGATTTAATTAACTTTTATTAATTCATTACTAGAACCCTTTTGTCGCCTATTTTGTGTTTTTCCATAAAACACAACAGCTTTTTTATTGCTAGTTTCTTACATTAGCAAAGTCGTTGCATTATTTAAGGCATTTATTCGTGTTGATGCCTTTTTGTAAACTATTTGTGTTTTTCATGAAACACAATCAGGGATGGAATAATCGCAAAACAATCAATTTCGCTTGCGAACTTTCTTCGCCGCGAAAAAGAGAGGAGGAATCGCTCCCGAAATTCTCCCGGAAAATCAATCTGCTAATAATTTTTTGTGATTTTCCTTGTCAGCATAACTCAAAATTATTTAATTCACTTTGTTCACACACATTGCCCATCTCCAAAGTGTTACAGGTATTTTTTTACGTGTGACGTTACACTTGCAAGTGTAGTAGTGAAAAAGTTGTTCCGCCGAATAATCAAGATGATGATTTTTTTTAAGATTCCTTTTATCGAACTTTCGTGCGTGAGAGAGGAGAGCATGCTCCCTTCGGATTTTTTCTCTTGATGAACATCCAATGATTTTCATTTTTTAATGCAGAGGTTGTGCAAATATTTTACAATATAACTACAAAATAAGTTAAAATGATTTCAAATAAATAAATAAAAGTGAAGGGACAGAAAAAATAAATTACTTGAAATGTTGAAGCTTATAAATTTTTGTTGCTCCCTGATCTTTATGTTTTTTTTTAATATTTGAAACATATTTGCAATAGTTTTTTTTTTGTTACCTTTTTTTTAGCAATATCTCTAAAATAAAAAAATAATGCTTAAAAATACATGCAATTTATTTATGTCGTGCCTCAAACATTCAATATTCCTTAAACATTATAATTTTAAATTTAAGTAAACGTGGTATAATATTAACAAAATTCAATAAAGTTTTCTGCTGTGCATTTGTAACCAACAATTTATGTTTTTATTTTAAAATCATAAATATGTTGCACATTTGATTAAATATCTAAATTTTCCCGATTTTTTTTTTTGCGTGTTTGTCATACAAAGTAGTCGAAAATCAGTATCCTGAGGAGGTATTTTCTGTTCGATTTGGTATCTTGAACAAAGTTGTAGGATTGACTTCTCAGACAAAATAGGTACATGTAAAAAATCCGAATTTTGTATTTATGTTTTCATCACTGAAAATTGAATTCTCGAATCACTTTTTTTTAATTTGGACACAAAAATACATAGTTTCCGCCAAGTTTCCGCTTGATTTTAGGATGTAAAAAATCTGGTACCGGAGTGATGAGTAATTAATTTTGGAATTAATCCAAATTACTGTCAAACAAACAATTTACCTTTTATGATGTTTGTGAAATTTTCTGCTCTTTCCAATAACTTTTTTTTAATGTAGGCCAACAATTGAAAATATTAAAACTACGTGTTTTTAAGCCCTTTCAAAAATATATTCCTGATTCAGAATTTTTAATATTATTTAAACGAAAAAAGTAGAAAACTTCACAAAAATTAACTTTTAAACTTAAAAAATCGAACCAAAAGTTACAGTGATAATGCAGGTTGAAAATAGGGCTGAGTAAATGACAACGGAAAGAACACATTTTTCACACATTGAAACTTTGAGAAACTGTATCAAAAAAAAAACCTGCAGTCAATCAACAAAGAGAATTGTAGAACATTTTCTCAGCTTTTCGAAAATATTCAATACCGAAGTGCTTTTTCCTCATTCAAAAACATTGCAAAAATCTTGTAAGAAAAAACGTTACATTTCTTCCAAAAATCGCTATTTATGCGCAAAAGATGCCTTTTTTAATCACCTAAAACATATAAAATGTTAAAAAATAATAATCCACTTAAAGTGTCAATTTGAAAATAGATTTTTTTCTGAAAAATCTCAAATCTCTCCCCTGGTTTAGACGTTAATTTTAGTGTGATTCTATTTAAGCCTCGAATTGAACTGACACTTTAAAATATCTCCACAACAAATCCGTGATCCTTTATTTATTTGCATCTTCCCCGGTAATCCAATAAAACAATAAACATTCCTCACTAATCTTCCCCCGAAATTGCTTACCTGTCACCAGAGCGCTTCGAACGAAGCCCACCGCGTTCCAACCTACAACCCTCACCTGGGTAAACTTCCTCTCCCCTCCCCCCTTCCACCACTTTCCATCTACCCCGTCTCTCCCCTTATCCGTCAGACTTCTCCATGCCAGCAAAGCATGAATCAAAGCGAACTTTGCGCGAGAAGCGGGATTCGGTGAATTTCTCAAACAAACATTCACGCGCCTGCTACGACGAGAACGATCGTCTCAACGGAGACACGAGATCCATCCGTCAACAACGCGATCAACGGCGGGCGTTGGTATTGGTGACCACACTCTGTAGATCGCTCAACTTCTTTCTCTCAATTAACGGTGATTGTATTGGTGCAGCGTTACCTGTCGTGCAGGCAGGCTGGCGAGTAGAGGCGCGCCGCAATCATTGATGATCATCATTTTTCGATGATGATCGCGAGTGCGAGTTGATCAGTGAGACATTTTGATGGACGCTTGGTGGACACCCGAGCAGGCTCGAAAAATGCGTCTCTATCAGAGTGAAACATTAAACGCATGGATGCCGCGAAAAGCGGCGCGGGTGCGAAATTGAAAAATGCGAAATCGATCGGAAAACGTCAGTCGACTAAACGATGACCACGAAAACCGATCGAAAGAGAAGTAATAACAAAAGCTTGAACGAAGGAGGCGCGTCGGTGTGTTGGTGAAGGAAAGGAACACAAAAGTCGTAACACGTTACTCGAAAGGGAAAA
The DNA here is from genome assembly GCF_015732765.1 of Culex quinquefasciatus. Lineage (NCBI taxonomy): Eukaryota > Metazoa > Arthropoda > Insecta > Diptera > Culicidae > Culex > Culex quinquefasciatus. The sequence goes on from NC_051863.1 coordinate 57,801,208, forward strand.
AAGACGTCTCGTAAGACGGGAAAGAAGCACGAAAAGAAAATAAAAATGCTAATGCCGCAAACTCATCATGCGAAGGAACGCAAAGTTAAGAAAGTCGGGAGAGGAAAGGGAAAAGGGAGTGAGAAGTGAGAGAAAGGAACAACAGCAAGAACAAGCACAAAGAAGAACCGCACCCGTGGTGGAATGCTTTCGTGCAAAACGGAGGAGTAAAGGAATCGAACGGAATTATTACGGCGAGAACACGTGAGTTGAGGGATGAGAGAACGCAAAAAAGAGAGTGTCAGGTCAGAGGGGAGCAAAGTAGGCGCTGCTGGCGGGGAAAAAAAGGTCACTCAATCGATGTCGAATTTGTCTTCAAGTGTCGAATCACGACGGCGACGGTGATGATGATGAGATGAATTGAGAGAGGGAGGCCATCAAAAGATTTCAACGGAAAGTGAAGCAAGTCTTTCGAATAAGGGAAGAGAACCTGATTTTTGGTATCGTCTGGCTAGGATCGCGGTTAGGACGAAACATTCCAGATATTAAAACCTGTCGGGTTTTTAGGAGGGGCCAGTCAACCTGTTTTTATGGTGATAGAGGAGTTAAATATAGTTTAATAGATGTCATCTTAGATTAGTGGCAACGGGGCGTTGAAGATGGGTGGAATTGGATTTAAGTTGAATATTAATTAAGTTCATTAATTTTAAAGTATGTTATTATTTTTTTCAATAAAAGTTTGAATTTGTAATAAGGATAAATCATCAGACCAAAAGATTTCAACAAAACAAAATGTAATTCAGTTCAGACTTGATTATCCGAAACTCAATTTGCCGAAGGTTTGTATGGGACTTCGGATAATCGGATAAGTACTTAAAACCTTTCGAAAACCCAACCGGTTAAATTAATTTTCGCTGGTTCAATTTAAAAAAAAACAATCAAATCTGGTGGTGAGAAAGAAATAACCGATGCATTAAAATATCGTTTACTCATTGATGATCTCTTCTTTTTCTCATGAAGTGTTCAATTTTAAGATAAACCGTAAGAACATAATTTGAAATACAAACTTTGCTTTAAAAAGTTTGAATTTAAAGGTAAAGACTAACTAACTGTGGCTGGAAACTGCCTAAAAAATGTTTCAACAAAGGATAAGGCCGATGCAAATATTTTTGAACTCTATGTCCCTTGACTATGTTGAATGCCCCCCTTAAAATGAAAAAAAAAACTATGAAATTTGAACTTACGAGCCAATTCCAGTTGTTTAGTTTCGATAAGTTTCCACAATATGTAAGTACTAACATTTTTTTTTTGCTGAAAGAAAAGTTAAACGATCCCAAACATCCTAAATATGATTATTAATGTAAAAAAATGGTCCTCACTCAAAACAAACCCTTTCACACGTGAGCACAAATCGAACGCGACGCAAAACTGCTCTAATCAATTCCTACCGTTTGTCACTTCCACACCAATCGCTACTGGAAACACTCGCTCTCTTTGCTCTCCCTCTCACTCCAATCGGGTAGTACAGCGAATGGTTCAGAGAGACCGATTGCGCTTTTTCGCTCGAAGCTGACTCAAAATAGTCCGCGATCGGCTTTGTTCTGATCATTTGAAAAAAATCTATTTCATCAAAAATATTTTGTAATTTTGTTGTTTACGCAAAATTAAAGAAACATTTGGCAGCAAGTTGTTTATTGATAGAATCATCGTCGATAATATTATCGTCTAACGATAACGATTATGGTTATTGTTATCGTTGGTACGATAACGATAATCTATCGCTATCGCTACGGACGATAATTTATACTTAATATACTTCTAAAATTGACTAAAACCAACCAAATTATGTTGAATTTTCAAGCTTCCTCTTAGTAAATATTTGTTTGATAATATGGTAAGTTTCAAAGCATAAATACTTCAAAAAATCACTAAAATACCGTATTTTTTTTGAGTCCTAATTTTTTTATAATTGGGTATCAAACGATTCGAAATTTTGCATGCATTTTCACTTTTTTATAGTTTTTTTTAATGAAATACAGTCCTAAATCGATTATCCGAAGCCTCGATTATCTAAAGTTTTGATTCTTATTTTGAACATCAAATTAGAGTTCTGCGACCCCATTTTAGTCAAATTTTAATATTTTCAATAGAACATCACCGTTATTTTGGCCGCCATCTTGGATTTTAAAATTCTAAATCACTTTAGAGTAGTTTATTAGTCAAACTTAAGCACAACAAACAAAAATAAGACAACGAAAAAAAAAACATTTTTTTCGTGATACGATTATCCGAAGTGAAATTTTGGACTGTACTAAAATTTTCATAAAATTTCGTATTTTCTCGAAAATACTCAAATTTTTAGATTTCGCAATATGAGTATCAAACGATTCGAAATTTTGCATGTACCCCCCCTAAGGTGTCCACGTGATTTATGGATGGTCCCGTGAGGCGATTGAACAAACCGCTGGAAGCTAGCGAGTCGTGTTCGCTCACGAATGATAGCGCGCTATAGATTCGTTCGGGATAAGTGAGTGATTTCTAATCCTTTTGAACCGAATATCCGGATCCTTGGTTTTCAGTTCATTAGACATCTATCAGCTGTCTATCTATCATTATTCAATCAGTAACCAAAGGTCGGATCAACATTTGTAAAAAAATAAAACAAATCAAGGGATTTTTTTCAAAAATCTTTTAAAATAAATTTAAGTGCATACGCTGTATTAATTTTTTTTCTGCGTTTCGAATCATTTGTGAGTTTTTGAAATACAGCACCGCAAAAAGTATTTTTGTGGCTAAAATTGCTTCATCGAATTATACATTTTAAAAAACTAATTACTGCAAATCAACTGTACGGGTGTCAAAATCAATTAAACAACAAATTTCTAAAAACAGGATCGAAAAACCATCAATCTGATCGACGTGTGATCGCATTGTTACATAAAAATTAGTTTTGTTTCGCACACACTGAATTAGTCTTCTTCATTTTCCACACAACACCATCAAACTTTATGATCACGGTTGGGCTCAACAAAAGAATTAAGTCTCACGATTTCAATCTATATTTTGGTGCACACTCGATACACTGAAAAATGTGAATACAAAGAGACGAGTTGTTCCTTTTAATTCCGCTATATATTTTAATATCTTGACAGATACGTATTTCGTCTACTACTTGCAGACTTCATCAGTGTTCTGTTCTCGAGAACAGAACACTGATGAAGTCTGCAAGTAGTAGACGAAATACGTATCTGTCAAGATATTAAAATATATAGCGGAATTAAAAGGAACAACTCGTCTCTTTGTATTCACAGTAATGCATTCTGCTAAAACGCTCAACCAAACCACAACTGAAAAATGTTCAAATTAAGGATTTGGAAAAAATAGTCCAACACTTCAAGATTTTTTGACAAGGAACTTTGTCCTAAGGTTTCTATACGTGGTGTCAATCCAAAATTTTCGCGAAGCGAAAACGTTACGTGACGAATTCCCCTCTCGGCAAATTTCCCCTCTTTTTGGTGCACGCTGGTTGGATGAACGAACGTTTCCCAATCAGTCATTCGAGAGACGTGAGATTGATGTATCTAAAATCACCCCCACTCCACCTCATAATTTTTGGATCGTCGACGAGGCAACAAAACGAGGCTCAGTCGGTCCTGAAAATTCATTCATTTGCTGGACGTCGACGAGAACACATCAGAAGCAGATGGCCTGGTGGCCTGGTAGCAGACGGCCTGGAGGTCCGGGAGCAGATGGCTTGGAGGCAAGGACCAGCTAAGACATGCCAGTCGCGGGAGTCGATCATTGGAACTGGCCACCACCTGGACTGGAGTGGCCGGAGGCCCCGCGGATGTTCCGATGGGGGGACATTTGCCGAACCGTAAGAGTTGGGGCAATATGGGTATCAAAGTTTATGGTTTTTGATACTGGATATGAAATTTGACATTTCGACAGTATTGGCCACAATCTGGAGTGGCCGGAGGCCCCGCGGATGTTCCGATGGGGGGACATTTGCCGAACCGTAAGAGTTGGGGCAATATGGGTATCAAACTTTATGGTTTTTGATACTGGACATAAAATTTGACATTTCGATAGTATTGGCCACAATCTGGAGTGGCCGGAGGCCCCGCGGATGCTCCGATGGGGGGACATTTGCCGAACCGTAAGAGTTGGGGCAATATGTGTATCAAACTTTATGGTTTTTGATATTGGACATGAAATTTGACATTTCGACAGTAGTGGCCATAATCTGGAGTGGCCGGAGGACCCGCGGATGTTCCGATGGGGGGACATTTGCCAAACCGTAAGAGTTGGTGCAATATGGGTATCAAACTTTATGGTTTTTGATACTGCATCTTGGTAACTTTCGAGTGGTGAAGGGAAGTCAATTGATTTCACTTCGATTTCTATTTCAGCTCCACTTGCAATTTCCGTCCCCCTAGTTCGATAGGACCAGAGTCTCGGCACGAAACTTCAAACACGAACAAAAGCAGAGAACCGAAGATTGGCAATGACGTTTTGGAATTTTGACAGTCTGGAACGCATGAATTACCACATTATCGGTTTCCCGCATGGGTGGAGTGGAAATTGTTGCACATGACTGAAGTTGGCAATTTGGCAACTTATCTTAATTTATGCTAAATTTCAAAATTTAAACAAGAATCTACAGCAAACCGGTTTGAAAATCAAAGATAAACTAAAGGTATGATGGTTTGCTGCATAATCTTGCTTGAAATCGCGATAAAAGCGGTTTAAATTGAGAAATTTAAATATATTTTTTCTGTTCTACAATTTAACGAAATTTTAAATATTATGTAAGGTTTTGAAAATAGTATACAACGGTCATAGAAATTTATACAAAAAAGTAAATTTTTCGGTTCGTCCACAAACAAACTCATGTTGGTAAACAAACGACGCCATATTGCCAATGTTGTTCGGTAGCTCATATCAGGCCATCGCCGGAGCCCTGGATAGGATGGTAATTATAAGGGGGAAATTTGGACTGGACATTCTAATCGAAAATTTCAAAAATCATTTTGCAAAGTTCTTTGTCATACTGGTCATGTGTAACATAACCACCTGCACCTTTTTTTACTTTGTGAAAGATTAAGTTTCTTAATTATTGATATTTTCAATTCAATACTTGAATAAACAATTTCATATTTTCTAACTTTAAGTGCCTCTATCAAACCCCTCTCCCAACTTCTTCTCTCTGTCCGATCAAAAAGACAATCGAAAAAATTTCCCTCCGCCAATGACCGTGGGTACCTTGGGCGTAAGTGTGCAATCCAATGTTTTGCGTGAAAACAACCCAAAACGTCTCTCCCCGCGCGGAACAATTGCGAGCGGGGTTCACCTTTTTTTTTGTTTTCGTTCAAGTAGGGCTGATGGTCGAGACGACCCCATCACCTTACCTTGCTCACTGAAAAGAATCGAATGAGTTTTTGTTTTCTTTTTCATCGGCTTTGAATTCAATGGATGAGAAAATAACACTTCCCAAAAAGTGCCGAACCAGTAGATATCTGCCCAATGTTAAGGGGATTGTTTTTACTTTCGAGCGCGATTTGGAGATTTGAGAAGTGGATTTCTGGGGAAAATTTGCATATCTCACACAAACAAACGCGAGCGCCAGAAGGTTTGGCAGCACTTTCCGGTTCAGATTAGCGGAACCACGAATCGTGAGCGTAATGTTTACTTTTTCGCACGCCAGATATGCAAAAATTGAGGTAGTTGGGTTTTTTTTTGGATGCTACCGACTGAGGAAAAGTACAAATATTGCCACTAATTGTGCGGCATGCGATAAAAGTAATGGGTGAGCTTTGAACACTAAGTTAAGTGGGTTCGGGAAAGTTTTGACTTTTAGATCTAAACAAAGGACTATTGAGTATTCGAAAGGGAAACTTTTGCTTTTCCCCTTCATAACATCAAAAGAGCTGTTTCCAAAACATTAGTTTGGAAAGCATATCGTTCGATTATAATCTTTTAGAAATTTTATTTACCTTGAACTGAAGGCTCATTTTAAGCATCATTTATTTTTAAGGGTCGCTAGTTCGTCGACACTCGTTAAATTTGCATAGTGAAGATTTTTTCAAGTAGCAATAAGACAAGCACAGATTTTATTTAAGGTTTAGTCTGCTCCCACTGAACAAATTTCTCTTAAAATCAGGTGCCATTATAAATCGTCGCTGTCGTGCTAACCTATCGCTCGTGCATTTTGGGCCGAATTGAGTTAAGAACGCCATTTTATTGCAGCTCACAGTAAGTCACCTTTTGATTCTGCGATATTCAATAAAAACCAAAAAAAAACTCCGTACATTGTTGTCACTCTTCATAAGAAAATAAAGTTTCAACCTTGTTGAGCTAATTGCTGTATGTGCGACAACTGGCCAAAGGGATTTCAGCTCAGAACGCGTTTGACACACTTACATGCCAGACTACCGTGAACATTTTTGATTGTTATTTGGGATTCCGACAACCAAATTTCGAGAAAATGCATGGAATGGTCAGCCAAAGAAATCGTGTTTGTTATTGTTTGCATTGGGCGCTCTTGTCAAATATTAAAACGCGCTTTCTTGGGACGTCAAAAAGTGACGTGCGACAAGTTTAATTACATTGCAAAAAATATTATTTAAACAAAAACGCGGTTCACTATCGCGGTGAAGGTATTTATAATTGTGTTATAGCAAAAATATTTGAGTACCATGAGTATTTCAAAATATTTGTAAAAACAAAGCTATTGCAAATTTTATTTATGTATCCACCCCTCTCCTTCAAATTGTCCCCAAAATCAGGGGGAAGGACAACATATAATTATCGATGTGTGTGTGTGTGTGTGCAACCAACCAAACGAGACCACGCGGTCGCTTCTTACAAATTGAGTTGTTTCCATGTATTTTCAGATCTTACATTCTATACATGCAAATAACTCGCATAGGCATTTGGAAGGTGTTAGCTCTGCCGAGCTTCGGTGACCCATTTCTACGCTGGCTAGCCGAGCGCGAGGTACTTCAGCTTTGTCGACAAGCCCCGCCCTGAAGAACGTTTGTACCAATCGGATTCAAACGTTATTTAGAACTTCCGAACCCTTGTCAAATGGACAAGGACCCAGCGCGTATATAGTTGATGGTGGTAACAGTATTCCTAATTCTAGTTTTAGCTCACCAAGTCACGATGGCTTAGTGGTTAGCATTTTTGCTTACCAATCCAAAGGACGGGGGATCGAACCCCGACTCGAGCGACTTTGATTTTTCGTTCATGTTCAGAGTTTCAAGATTTATATTTCCTATACTTTCTCGTTGGGAGCAGATGGGAATCGAACCCAGGACCATTCGCTTACAAAGCGAACACCGTAATCAGTCAGCCACGGCCGCTCCTCAACATATAACATATAACAACATATAATTATCGATCAACAAAAAAAAAATCCATTGCAAAAGGCTTGTAAAATTGATTTTTAACCAAACTGAATACATTGTTTAACAATTGTTTATGCATTTTTTTAGAAATGATGACTTACAATTAGGCTTAGTGATTTTTCACGATCGTAAATAGAAAATTTCACGGGGACCTCAATTTCAAAACACCAAATTTCACGCAAATTTCACAGAACGTGAAAAATGTTAAAGTAACTTTGAAAATCTTATGTTTAGATCACAAAAACTACTTTTAGCTTCATTAAATATTATTCCTCAATAAACTTAAAAAAATCCCCAATAAATTTTAACTTGACACAAAAAAAAATCTGCTTATTTTCAAAAAAGTTTCCATCTGGTTAATGGATGGGCTCTATTTATATTTTGAAATAAAATGTAATCATGCGTATTATCATTTTTTGAACTGCTTTTTTTATATTCGACTTATAAAGCTAAAAAGTTTTCGCTGATTTGCTTCTGTTTATCAGTTTACATTTTATTGAATTTCATATCAAAGCAAGATTCAACAATCTTGTCCAGCCAAAATGAGTAAAATAGTTTTAATTTTCTGCGACAATTAGGCCATTTAAAATATTTTTTAAGGTTTTCATCTCCTTTTTCAAAAGCTTAATTTAAAATCAATAGGCAAAAATAATATAATTGGTAACGAAATAGAAATTTTTATTCAAAATTTTAACAGAAAACGAAAAAGGTGCTATTTTTAACCTTCAAGAGAATTATCCACCCTAATAAATAATCAAATATCGTTAAAATTATTTAAACAGGACTCAGAAAAAATCAGAATTTTTTTAAAAGTTCAAAGATAAAATTTATTTCATTTTGAATAAAGCTGAATTTATTTTAATTTCTTTTGAAATCATACCTTTCAAATAAAAGAGTAGTATTTTAATAAATTTAGTTAGTTTCTAAAATACTGAAAAACCTGCACAATTCTTCAAATGGTTCGAATCAAGCTTTTCAATAGGAAAACTAATAAAATTTACTTAAATAGTCTTTATTGTTGAAATATTTATTATAATGCTATTTGAAAAAAAAATAAATATTTGAGAAAATTGATAAATTTCAAGAGCTTTATACCGTCGGCGAACATAAATCGTCAAAATTCACTAACCCTATATTAGTAATTATTCATTCGCTTGATTCTACAGTAGTTCTCACGATTATTTTTATTCCTATTTGAGTTTGATACAATATTTTGAGAAAAATTGTTACATTTTCACGCAAACATAAAATTTCACGGGATTTCGCGGAAAAAAGACAAATTTCGCGGATTTCACGCTGTCCGCGAAATCGTGAAATTTCACTAACCCTATTGATTACATAACAGCTCATTTACTAGTAAGAAAATAGTCATGCTTGTGCTTGAACAGCCTCCTACTTTGTAAATGTAAACAAAGTGGGATCATTCGAAAATCACATTACGCATACTCTCTATTCATCACCCAGTTTTTTAATATTTAATGCGATTTCAAAAACACCCAAAAAGCAAAAACTGGAATTTTGGTTTATTGGACCTTTTCAAAAAAAACTCCGGAAGTGTACCAGTCGAAAACAACCCATAAATGATATAATGCTTTGGTCATATTTTGGGTTTCCATGTGGGTAATTCTCCGCCAACTCACACAGCAGTTGCCCCGACCCCTCTTCGTGAAACTTTGTCCTAAGGGGTAACTTTTGTCCCTGATCACGAATCCGAGGTCCGTTTTTTGATATCTCGTGACGGAGGGGCGGTACGACCCCTTCCATTTTTGAACATGTGAAAAAAGAGGTGTTTTTCAATAATTTGCAGCCTGAAACGGTGATGAGATAGAAATTTGGTGTCAAAGGGACTTTTATGTAAAATTAGACGCCCGATTTGATGGCGTACTCATATTACTCATTATGCCCGATTTGATGGCGTATCTATATTACAAAAATTTTGATATATAGACATAAGGGGTTTGCTTATAAACATCACGAGTTATCGCGATTTTACGAAAAAAAGTTTTGAAAAAGTTGGTCGTCATCGATCATGGCCATTCATGGTCACCCGCGACAGACACGGACGACGAAACAAAGAGAAACGCAAAAGTAACTTTTTCAAAACTTTTTTCGTAAAATCGCGATAACTCGTGATGTTTATAAGCAAACCCCTTATGTCTATAAATCAAAATTTTTGTTATTGTCTGCTCTACAATTTTGTAGAACATTGTTACACTCTAAAAAATAACCCTGCAAAGTTAGAAAAAACACGAAATTTTAAAATGAAAAATTTTGTTCTAAATGAAAAAATGACCCTTCTGGGACAATGTAGATTCGAAAAGTACATTAAATTTCCCATAAAATGTCATGTTCCCAAATTTTTTACAGTCGAGTAACGGAAAATGGGAGAATTTTTAAAACTTTTTAAGTGTTTTTTTCGATGAAAAATACGTTTGTCGGAATTCTGAGTACGCCATCAAATCGGGCGTCTAATTTTACATAAAAGTCCCTTTGACACCAAATTTCTATCTCATCACCGTTTCAGGCTGCAAATTATTGAAAAACACCTCTTTTTTCGCATGTTCCAAAATGGAAGGGGTCGTACCGCCCCTCCGTCACGAGATATCAAAAAACGGACCTCGGTTTCGTGATCAGGGACAAAAGTTACCCCTTAGGACAAAGTTTCACGCAAATCGAAGAGGGGTCGGGGCAACTTTTCCCGATTTCGTGTGAGTTGGTAGTCGCACCCATGTAAATTTGACATTTAACCAAAATTTTACCAAAAAATCTTTTTTTTTTGATACTTTGGCTTAATTCTGAGGGCAGATTCAGATTCAGCGGGGAAAATTACATGAAAAAACATATATTTGAATAATTTTCGTATTTCGTTAGGGTGGTCCCATATGGATTTTTTCAGCGTTTGTAGTGCTGAATCTCCCCTTTCAAATAGAAGCTGGCGCTCCAAGTTTGGCTTGCGACTTTTCGAGATATTTAATATTTGCAGTTTTTTTTTTTATTTTAAAATTGCTGTAACGTTTGAATCTTAAGTCCAAATTGGCTCGCCAAAAAATAAAAATGTTTGTTTTTTAGATCTCTGAAAGTGCCCCGAACATCACTTTTCTCTAAAACTTAACCTTGAATTGCCACGTTAAAATAACTGATTTTTGAAGGTTTTCTCAGATGCTTGCTGTAAATTTGGTCGTGGAAGGCGTAGATTACGAAATGTTGCTGTTTTCGACAAAGTTGCTTAGATTGGCAAGCCCAACAAGTTTTTAAAAGGGAGAAAATTCCCCAAAATATTCCTGAAAAGATTATCAAAATCACCCAAATCGTGAACCACCTTAATTTTCAACCAATCCAAAAGTTGCCCCTTTTCATTTGCAACAACTCTTCTGAAGACACCAAAGCTTCACCATTTTTCGGAAAATCCATTTTCCACTTTATTTTGCGATCTGGACCACTATGCAATGGAGTTGCAAAAAATATTTTCATATATTCATTGATATTTAGCAAAAATATAGAAGCATTTTGCGATACGTTTTGTTTCCAAATTTCGGAAATTAAGCTTGAAATTAGCACTCAAATGGATGCTGAAAAGTTCTTTTTGCAATTCCGTCGTGAAACTGCTTACTTTTCCTGTCATTCTTGAACGACGAAATAGCCTACTTTTCTGTACCAAAAATAACAGAATCGAATAACAACACTTTTCAAAATAAATGCTGAAAAGTTCTACTTTTCAGCACTCAAACGGGTGCTGAAAAGTTGAAATTTTCAGCACTTGTTTCGAAAAGTTACACTTTTCAACATTTTTTGATTTAAACGATTTATTGACAAAATACATGAAAATTTGACATAAAATTTCACTCAGTGTGTGTTTTTTGGAATTGCAAAAAATGTTGTATGGAACTCGTTGCAAAACTTGATTTTTTTCAGCACTCTTCGTATTTATCCAACTCGGTGAACCTCGTTGGATAAATGTACGACTCGTGCTGAAAAAATCCTCTTTTTGCAACTTGTTGCATAAACTACTATTTCATCACTGTTGTTTTGCATGAACTTCATTGATTTGTATGAAAATAAGCACAAAATTTTAAGTAAATAGATCGATAATTTTCGTTTTAAAAAATAAATTGACACACACTTAAAAATCGACCCAACCCGTCATCAATATTATCAATTCTATTGCATATATTTTTTCCGCTGATAAGATAAAAATAGCCCCCAACAAAATGAACTTGACCGACCTCGCAAGATAAACAGCACAGACAACGCTGCTTGCGCCTCGCGTGTGACAAACTTGGCAGGAATTCAATTGTTAGAAAGCTACAGATAAGCCGGGTTTGCTTGCAGAGACGCTCAAACGTTATCTTGTCCCCATTAATCCACCCCCATGCGTTAGAATAGATACTGCAATGATTGGAGCAAATATTTGATAACGGTTGGTTGGGGTAATAAATGGAACAGTTTGCGTTTACTTCAATCATGTTTGATTTTACTTAAAAAATAATTTTAAAACGTTACTAAAATGATATTATTGTTCATGAATCTTTCTGTACTTTATTGTTCACAATTTCGTTTAATAAAAAAAACATAACTTGTGAATCTTCCGAAAAAATACTTTTTTTCATGTAAGAATCATAATCTCAAACTCAGCCCAAAGTGACTAAAACAAAAACCTACAACGACCTCGACGACTCACGCGATGACAAATTTGAACTTAATGACGGAGTCTCGCAATCGCGCAGAACAGGTGACCACCAAACCGCACCATCTTCTTGGCTCGATGACTAGTCCTAGAGAGCGAAAGAGTCACACTAAACGCCTGTTCGTGGTTTTTATGACACCTCCTCTTGGACCTTCCCGGACACGGTCTTGCGCGGCGACCAGTAACGTTTATCCCAGGTCTGACTGCTAATCGAACGCTGTGTTGATGTCTGGACGGCTGAACCTTAACTTTACGCTGTTGACGACAAGACGCCAACCTAACGGGAAGAGGGGCCATCAATTTTGGACGGAGAATGGATCGGGGTGGCCTTAATAACACGTTGTGCCTGGCCTGGGGTTGTCGCCGTCTTTCGTTTTGGCGGTGGTATTGGTAACTGTTGTCGATGGTCAACACGCGCTATCTTGACCTACAACTTGAGAGTTTGGGGTCTGCTGTTGGTTCCACTTCCGTGTGACTTGCAGGTTTTTGATAGTGAGTTCGGGATGTAAAACTGGTCATCTGGGATGGTTAATTGTTCTCAAAAACAGCATACGAACACGGAGCGCATCTGTCGGTACATGTTTTGATGAAGCAAGGTGTAGTTATGCAGAAGAATTACAGCTCATATCCAGCTGCCGATCAAAATGATGCACATGTTGAACTATGCTACTTTGATAAGTTACCGTTTTTTTTTGCAAAATGAAAAATTTGCATTAAAAACTAAACAGAAAAAAATGATGGTAATATTCATCAGGAAATGTTGACAGATTTTGTGGCAAAAAAAAATGATTAATTTTACCCCAGAAAATGATGAATTTTTAACAGTTTTTGATGAATATTCATCAGGTTTACATTTTTACACATTTTCTATGTAATATTACTCAAAAAAAGAAGTAATATTCAATCTACCAAATTTTCCAAAAATTTTCAACATTCCAAAATTCTACTTTTTTTCTGTGTAACAGAATGGCTTGGAATTATTTTAAACTTGTTAGAGACGTATTTTGAAACGTTTTGATAGTCTGTTAACTGGAATAACGAAGCTGTGATTGAACATGATTAATTCAACACTCTGAAAGAGTCATGTTCTTCTCTGTAAAAACTAGTTCAAATCTGAAAACAAACTACACTTTCGGTTTCTGAGACAAGTTTTCACAAAAGCATTGAAAATTAGGGTATATGACCCTATTTTGGACCTAGTACCCATTTTGGACCTATTTTTATTAATCGAGGAAGTTCAGGCTTTTAAAGTACGAATTCACTGAATCCAAACAACAGAAAGTGTAAGCAGGATCGTTTTGTAGCTTACTAAATCATCACTAAACCATTGAAATAACTATTCTATTATCGAAAAAAACTCAATTCAAAATATTTTTTCAAATCAGTCGCGTTGGATCAGTTTTTGGACCTACTTTGCCGTCGGTTCAAGGCTATCACCAACACATGTATAACAAGGTGTTGCCAGTTTAGTTTATCAATTTATTTCGATATTTCATTGAAATTAATTGATAATTTTTAATTTAATATTTTGAATTGAATTTCTTTACTGTAATTATTTGAAAGAAATCTAATCTAATCTAATGCTTGAACAATTAGGTCGTAAGAATACGCAAATTGTAAATAGGACAGAGACCTGCTAAAGATGCGCGAGTTTCCATTCAATATAATAGGCAATCAAAATTTTAAAAAAAATGTGTTTTTCCTTCAAAATCAAGATTTATATAAAACTTATGCCGGATTCGGATGAGAAAAATTATTTCCAACAATTTGGTCTACAACTTTCCTTTTTTTTATTTTTCTATGAGAAAACTGTAAATGTAGAAAAAGATAGTAATTTGGATTATTTAGCAAGAAAGTCTGTCAAAAATCAATAAAAATGGTTGAATATACGTTAACACATCTATTATAATTATAATTATAATTATCAACTATATAACTGTTTATTTCATTGATATATACTGGGAAACTAATTTTTGCGTGTTCCAAAACATGTTTTTAAAGAAAAAGGTCACAAATTTTTGCGCATTTTTTGATGCAGGGAATCATGAGAAATAAGCGATTTTGTTCTTCAATCCAGCAGAAAGGAATACAATTTTTGGCAAGTAACCTCATTTTGGCGCCACCTACATTTGATACACAGGCCCGCTGCAAAACCAAATTATTTAATTTCTGAAATAAATATTTTCCAAATTATAATTGTGGATAGGCCCTTTGGTTTGTCAAACCTAGTTTCTGTAAGTGTGCGTGTTGCCGCCGCACGCCGCGATTCGAGTTGTCCAAATTTCAACCAATCAGAGTGTAGGTCCAAAATAGGTTCAGCGATGTCTCCAAAATACATTCAATAAGTCCAAAAAGCATCCAAAAAATGTATTACTTGAAATGCTTATTACAATGAAATGGTTAAATTATTTCCAAATTTCAATAGTACACTTTGTTAAGCATAAATTAAGGCACAAAACAATCCTAAAACGAGCCAAATTAGTTAGACCGTTCCTGAGAACAATGCGAAATATGTTGACGCTTTGCATAGTAGGTCCAAAATAGGGCCATATACCCTAGTTCTAAATGAAAAGTTAAGTGTTTTTGATACAGAATCCAAAAAAATATTCAAAAAAGAATTTTAAGTAGAAAAAATCATTGTAAATCTGATTTTTTTGCCTTCCTCACGTTACTGAGGAAAGGCTATAGAATCACTCGAATAATGAACTTCTCAATTAGAACTCCTAGCCCCACCTTCATGTATACCTATCGACTCAGAATCAAATTCTGAGCAAATGTCTGTGTGTGTGGTGGGATGTTGATCAAAAAATTGTCACTCGATTATCTCGACATTGGCTGAACCGATTTTGTCCGTTTTGGCCTCATTCGATCCGTCTTGGGGTCCCATAAGTCGCTATTGAAAATTATGCAGTTTAGTTAAGTACTTCAAAAGTTATACTAAAAAACGATTTTAACAAAAGTACGGAAGATTGTAAAAAGGGTGGTTTTTGTAAGAAAACCTGTCATGCTATACATTTTCAGAAAGGTATTTAAAAAACCTTTCCAACGCGTCTAAGACATTGAAGATCTGACAAATCTATCAAAAGTTATAAGCACTTAAGTGTTATTTATACGCTTATTGGAGGCCGGATCTCAGATACGTTGATGAAAACATTGTCCAGATCTCTTATGCGACCTATCGTTGGATAGGTATTCAAAAGAGCTTTCCAACGCGTCCAAAACATTGAAGATCTGACAACCCTATCAGAAGTTATAAGTACTTAAGTGTCATTTACGCACTTTTTGCATTTTGGATAGCACCCTTTAAATGTGAGAAATGCGCCAACCACCTAAGGGTGGATTAAGTATCGTTTTTATTATGCTTTTAATTCTGTTTAAATAACATAAAATGACAAAGTTTCTATTGCTATTAAATCTTGGATTTTATTTTCCAAATAAACATTATATTGCGTTGCTTTGTACGTAAAAAAAACATTTTGCAGTTATTCACTTTTATAACTTTCAAAACAATTAGCAAATAATTCAAAACAAGAAAGCTGATTGAAAAAACTTTTTTTTTATAGTGCATGGTGCGACCATTGTGATATTGTGTAAACTATCTCAGAACATGTTTTCATATAAATCCAATATTTTGGTAAAACAAAATCATCTTGTCAATTTCTCACAATGGTTTACGGTATGTCGGTATTAATTTAATTTTTTAGGTCGAGTATTGTAAATTAGATATTTTTTTTTTTTGATCATTTTGTTGTGCATCGTTTGATAGAGTTTTGACAGAAATTCGGGATGAATTATGAAATATTAAAATCTGGCAACCATGTCATCAAATAATGCTACTGGAGAATTGTTTACTTGATGTTACGTTGTAAATTTTGAGTAAAGTAACTTTAAGAATATTCTTAATTAAAATCGTTGTTTGGAAAATTACATTATTGATAAGGTTTAAAGATCTGGCAACCTTCCTTGGGCATGAGTAAGGACCTCGACGCCGTTAGCAATTCCTAGCTAGGAGCCATCAGTGTCTTAAGAGGTGGTCCCAAGGCCGAGTAGGAGTTCATGAAGCAAATTAGTCGTCTCCCACCCCTTTTAAATTGAAAAATGAACTCTGAAACCAGCGCTTACTCACAACAGAAACAGAGGCCTCTTCTAGGCATTGTAGGATAGAATAGATTTTGAAATTTATTTAAAAAAATTTTTATTACGTAGCATTTTGATATGTCAAAATTTCCATAGAGTCTCGGTCAATCAATAGTGCGATGATATCGGACAAAATTCGTTAATCTGTTGAACTAACGGTTTTCAGATTATGGTTGTATCGACCATTGTTGCGAATCGAGGGTCTACTGGAGCCTTGACGATCAAATGGAGCCTAACATTTCAAAAGGGCGCAGTGTCTCCTTCACTCAAATGACAGTTTACATAAGGTATGATAGAGATGCACTCTTGTTTGCAAAGCTCTATGCCCTAATGAAATGAAAGGCATGAAATAGTCGTCTTAATTACTAGTGTTCAACTTATGAACTATTCATTTATGTTTATTGGTTTTTGGAAGCGGCAAGACTGGTTTAAAAACAAGATCCTTTACCTTATTTGGCGTTATAATAAAACATTCGGGGATTTGAGATTAAATTTACTTTCAGACGGTTTAGTTTAGGTTGTTGATTAAAGTTAGATAGTTTTCCGTCGATGAATAATTGGACTTAAATGATTAGTTGATTTGAACGAAGTGTAACATTTCATTGGCAGATCTGTTTCTAGTTGTAATGTACGACAAGACTATTGACGGACGTGACAGGTCGGCAGTTAGTTTTCATCTTTTTTCTCTAGTATTTTTATTTCCTTTAAATTTGGAATACATCATAGGTTTCTTTTGTATAGATCTCCGATTAGTTACATTTTCTTATTTAATTAACTAATAATTTAATTTATTCCGGGCCTTCTTACTTTGAATCACAATTTCAGATTTTCTTTATTCAGTGTTAAACTTAGATTACCGTAACTGCTCAAGTCATCCAAGTTCTTACTACTCACACCAACACTAATTTTCTTTCACCTCCCCCCTCCCGATCCCCTATATCTTCCGGTGGTGTTCATTTGGTATGCAATACTAGTTCGGCCACTACCCTTTTTTCCACAAGAAACCGGACTTGGACTGACTTGAGGCCGCGTCCCCCACCTTGCTCCGTAAAACGAAAACGAAAACGAAAACGATAAGGTTTAAAGATCTGGCAACCTAATCATTTGTGCGATGATATGTAAGTGATTATTTTATTATTGAATTTCGATTTTTTTAAGACAGAAGCACAATCTGAAACACTTCAGAAAGATACTGAACGGAATTTCGATTGTTTTTGAATTTGATTTTTTTAAAGTTATTTTTCCAGTTTTTATCCCCCTCCACAATCAAAAATTTCCCCAGAAAATGAGAGGCAAAACAAATATTGTGACTAAAACTGAAATGTTTATTGAAAAACTTATTAAATCGATTGGAAACTATACAGATTACATGCTATGAAATATATGTATGCATTTAAAATCAAAAAAACTCTGAATTTTGAGACCACAGATCGGTGAAAAATGTAAAGGTTAGGATTTTTTCATGAATTCATTGATATTTTGCAATTTTTTTATAGCAGCATATCTTTAATGTAAAAATAAAAAACTAGGGGAAATATACCCTTTCTAATCAAACACCTTTCTTCGTCATAGGGAGAGTTTGATGTTCGATTAAAGCTCCAAAAATACTATTCAGGCTATAAACTTACCAGCAACAGCACTGGCCAAAACAATCAAATTTAATGCACTTTTGATCATAATTTCTATTTTGCGAGACCATTTCTCATCATTTTGGTGGCACAAACATCCACACGCAAGATGAGAACTAAACTGCTTAACGAAAGTCGCCATCAATATCTTTTCACTTGCGCTAACGATTTCAAAGCGCTTAAGATATAAAATTGCTTCCAACTACCGACAACATGTTCTTTTGCACATTAGTTAGTCACTCACTTGAAAAATAATCCCGAAACATGTAAATAATTAGCATGCGCCATCAAAAAAACAAACGCGCCAAGTCTTTTGACGTTTGGCTTTTGACGACCCATTCCAATCGAAGGCTGAAGAAAAACGAGCGAAAAGGGAAGGCAAATAAAGAACAAAGGGTGACCGCCAACACCACCAGCAGCACCCGTTGGAGTGAGCCAGCGATGCCAGGAAATTTTCCCAATAAATGCCACTTTTCGCGAGGGTTTGCTTAGAATTTCATCTCAATTCGCAGCACTAAGCAGACCCGAAAGAAGAACTAAGCGGAAAATAGAAAAATGGGCGTGACCCAATGCATTCGCGTCTGATTAGAATACATTTGGGAGATATATTTTTTGAATGCTTGTAAAAGGAATAGCATAACTTTTAATAAAAGTGGAAATAAACAGATCTGATCACAAAAAGTTGCTCTTCTCGTTGGTGTACTTGGTTTTAGTAAATTTCAAGAGATACTCCAGATTATCGAGCATCATTCAAACACGACCGCTTATTAGGCTTAGAATGGGTAGATTTCCCCTGTTTAGCTTAGAAAAACATAAAATAAATTTAAATTAAAAAAAAAACAAGCTCAATTCAAAAAATAAATTCAGTTGGTTAAAATCTACAAAAAACGATCAACAATCGCGACAAATCGTGCCAAGCCAATGTAAATTTTTACAATTCACCTTGAAAATGGCTCTCGCCAATTGCAAACATTACCACTCCAAGCAGAGAAAAAAAAAACAGTGAGTTTCTCTTTTTTTCTCTTGTCTTGTTTTATTGCTGGACAGCCTCTTTGGGGCGATTCTTCTGCGATTTTTTTTTTTGCTTGCTTGCTTGCTTGCTTGCTTGTTTTGATTTTATAGTGCTCTCTGGCGGGGGGTTGATGCTGATGGTGGAAGGCAAGTACAAGCACTTCTTTTCTTCGTTTGCTGTTTCGCACAAATTGAGGGGGAATTGGGGAGTTGGTTGAGCTGTGGGTGGTATCACTCGACACTGTCGGCGCTACTGTGCACAGAGAGAATAAATTAATAAAATTTTATTTATTTAATTTAATTAATTTAATTTTTTTCTTAAAAATAATCAAATTATGTAACTGGTAAATTTTACAAAAGTTTAAATTTTCTGATGCGTGAAATTGATCAAATTGTACTTTTTTTCTCAGGTGAGGACGTCGGCCAATGTGATTGATGGTAATTACATTACGGTTTGCTGTTATTTTTATCTTCTCTTCCGAGGGGGGTATCAACGACATCAACGATCTCTCTCGAAGGTGATTTTCCTCGAGTATTTTGGCCAAATTTTGAGGCCACCATCAACCACTTTATCCTTCAGCGGAAAGTGAGTGGAGATTTGGCGATAATAATTGGCGAATTTATGAAATTGTTACAACACACACACTGACACAACTTAGCAGCGAGTGAGGAGGAATGTTATGCTGATTTGATTGAGTTATGCCATCGACATCGAATGGGGCGGAGGGTGGTGAAGTGGCGTAGATTAGCGAAAGTGGGCAATTAGTGTAGTGCTGGGTGCGGAGGGTGGTTCAGTAATACAAGCAGCGATTGGAAGTGATGTTTTGGGGAGGAGCGAGCGTTGTTTCGATTGAATTAGATAGTTGGGTAGTTGAAAGTGAATGTTATGATAATCAAGATTACTTTGTATTGAGGAGATATTTTTTGCTTGAAATTTTTTGTTGTCATATCTGAGAAATTTATCATATTTTTATCATTTTGTCACACACTCTATTTGCCTCGATTCTAAATTATGTATGAGTTTGGATACTAATATTTTTCCATTTCTTTCTTTTTACAGGTAAGCATGAAAATCATCATCAGGCTGGTCAAAAGCCACACAGAAAAAAAATCATGGTAATATTACAATTGGGAAGGGGTACATCTTTTATGTCAGAAAAAATGTGTAATTTTACCTCTGGAAATGTAATTTTACCTCGTTTCTGGTGTAATGTCACTTTTTCAGTCTAAATTGGTAAAATTACAACATAAAAGAGGTAATATTCAACCTTCCAAATTTACATTATTTTTTACTGTGCAGATAGTTGTCTGTTCAGTAACTACAAAACATGAGTATCAAATTTACAAAAAGTAAATTTAACTTTGGCCTCGGCCATTGGGTATTCTTACGACTAGTATAATATTCTATTTCTGGAAGCCTTTCCAGTAAGTTACACCTCGTGACTGTTTCTTGCTCGTTTCTTGAAGCCTTACTTGTCTATTAAAAGAATTCTATATTTATTCAACCTTCTCCAAGATTACAACCTTACCAAGCAGCTAATCCCGCTCAACGTCATCAACACCACTCCGACAGTACTCATGCAATCGTGAGGATTCACCTGCAACTCGTAAAAAAGCACACAAAAAACAAACACCTGTCGGTTATCGCATCCTCTTGCTCTCTCTGCGATCCACCTGTGCTCGCTGATCCAATTGAAAGCCTCATGTTGAATTTTTCATTGGCAGCTCGAAAAAATTGAATCGAAGCCAAAAATAACGCCCCCAAAAACTAAAGGTCTTCCCAACTCCCACATGGTAGCGCAACGCCGATATCGCGGTTCAATTCTCCGCGAGAAGCTCGCGCGTGTAATGTGAGATGTTTTTGGAGCTTTATTTATTTACTTTTATTTATTTTTTCCATGCTCGATTCTCGCGTGAACCTCCCGCTATGTCTAACTGACACTCTGCTGGCCGCCGGCCGGTTGCCCATTTCCATACAATGCAATGGACGGATCGAATGGCGAAGAGTGCCAAGGAACTGTATCGTTATCCGGCGGAGAGTCAGCTGCTGCTAGAAATAGAGGCCCGGATTATCATGGCAAGAAAACGATAAAAATACGCAGTCGGAGGCAAAATCTTGTTGGATAAAGAAAAAATTTCAGGGGTGTAACCCAATAATTTTTCAAAAAAAAATAAAAAAACATTTAAAAAACATTTCACGTTTTTCTCAAGTTATTAAAGCTTTTTTAATGGAGATTTTGTTGCGGTCAAGAATTTATTTTTAGCAACTTTTGTATTACTGTCGACTTTTTTGCCGACTGCAAAATCTCGTTGGATAAAAAAAAACTTCAGGGGTGCAATACAATTGGAGATTTTTCCAGTAAGATTAAATTATGCCCATTTTTTTCGACCCAGTAAATTTGAATTTTTATCTTATATTTTCATGCGCCATGAGTCTGTAAATGTTCAACATTTTTGAACTAAAAATAAATTTTATGTAGAAGATGACGATTCTCGAGATTTTCAATTTCCCGGGAATTCCCGGGACCCGGGAGTTTTTTTTCTATGCCAATAGTGACAATACAATAAAAAGAAAAGCAATAAATTTATTTTTTTATTCAATGAATTTACTTACAATCAATTAATATCTACCTCTTAATTTTTTTCTGAATCTGCAAATACAAGATCGTTTCTTGAGCGTTTTTGAGACTCCAAATTTTAGTTTAAAATGTTTACGAATAATTTATAATTTTCCACCCAAAGTTAAAGAACGAGGGGATAGTCCTCACGAAAAGAAACGTGAGGAAAGTGCTATATTGCGAGAGTATAGTCCTCTCGCGTGTTCATTCGTTCATTGGAACAGTTCATCCTATAAGTGGCTTATATGGACAAACGACCGCCACTTAGTCACCGAACCATGGTGGCCCATACGGCAAAGGCACGGTTCAATATGCCGAAGGTCTTGGGTTCGAGTCTCGGTACCGGTACTTTTTTTTTGATAGATGAACTTTTTTGGAAAATGAACCATGAGTAAAGTACTCTCGGTAATTTCGGGATTTATCCTCTCAGTCCGCACACAGTACCATTTTACTACCGAATCGTGCTCTTTATCCTCTCGTATGCCGATGCCCAGTTCTGGGTGCAGTATCGGGGTTTTTGCCTTAATAACGACTCAACGAACAATTTAAACTTGTTTTTTTCTGTTTTAAGGTCAACTGTAAATATTCATTGAAGAAATGTTTACAGTTATCAGGAAACCCCGAATGTTCAAAAGTGGCGAACATTAACTTTCAAGAGATTGCCAGAGTTTTTTCCCCAATATATAATTTTATATTGAGGTTGACGTGAATCACAAAATGACTTATTGACATCAAAATTACCTTGATGCTGCGAAATTAACTTAGGAAAATTGGACTTACAGTCATGCCCCGGTTTTTCACGCCTCGGTTTTGCACTGCCCCGGTTTTGATTCGTACAATTGCCACGGTTAAGCACAGCCCAGTGCTTAACTGAAGCACAGAGCTTATGGGATTTTGGCTACATGGGAGACATTGACTTTAAACGTATGAAAAATCATGTAAACATCAAAAAATTATAGTGTTTTGGAATCGGGATGATGTCAGCTATTCATTAAAATTATAATTTCATGAATTTTTATACAAAAATACGTATTTTTCCTGTATTTTGAAAATGCAATAATTCTCGATACTCAAAATTATTGTTATTGCAAGATGGGTATCAAATGATTGGAATAATAAACTTTTTTTTAAGCACTCAAAATTTTCACAAAACTACGTATTTCCGAAAAAAAATACTAAAAATTTCAGTTTTTACAATATTGGTATCAAACGATCAGGATTTTTCATACATTTTGAATGTAATAACAACATTTTTTGAATATACTCAAAATTTTCACAAAACTACGAATTTTCGAAAAAAAATACTCAACATTTTTGTTTTACCAATATGGGTATCAAACGATCGGGAATTTTTCCTACAATTCGAATGTAATAACAACATATTTTGAAAACACTCAAAATTTTCACAAAACTACGTTTTTCGAAAAAAAACTACTCAAAATTTCAGTTTTTAACAATATCGGTATCAATTGATCAGGATTTTTCATAAATTTCGATTTTTTTGAAAATACTCAAAATTTTCACTAAACTACGAATTTTCAAAAAAAACACAAAATTTCGGTTTTTACAATATGGTTATGTTATCAAACGATTAGGAATTTTTCATACATTTCGAATGTAATAACATTTTTTAAATACTTAAAAAATTTCACAAAACATGCATGCATGAAAAAATCTGGATCGTTTGATACCCATATTGTTATAACTGAAATTCTGAGTATTTTTTCAAAAATACGTAGATTTGTGAAAATGTTGAATATTTTCAAATAATGTTGTCATTACATTCGAAATATATGAAAAAATCCTGATCGTTTGATACCCATACTGTAAAAACGGAAATATTGACGTAGTTTTTTGAAAATTTTGAGTATTTTCAAAAAATGTTTATGTTACATTCGAAATGTGTGAAAAAATCCTGATCGTTTGGTAACCATATTGTAAAAACTAAATTTTTGAGTATTTTTTCGAAAATACGTAGTTTTGTGAAAATTCTGAGAGTTTTCAAAAAATGTTTTTATTACATTTGAAATGTTTGAAAAAATCCCGATCGTTTGATACCCATATTGCAAAAACGGAAATTTTGAGTATTTTTTTCCAAAAAAACTTAGTTCTGTGAAAATTTTGAGCATTTTCAAAAAAAAAATTGTTATAACATTAGAAATGTTTGAAAAAAGACCTGATCTTTTCATACCCATATTGTAAAAACTGAAATTTTGGGTATTTTTTCGAAAAACGGAGTTTTGTGAAAATTTTTAGTATTTTCAAAAAAAATTGTTATTACATTCGAAATGTGTGAAAAAATCCTGATCATTTGATACACATATAGCAAAAACAATATATTTTTGGTTTCTTTGGAGAAAAAAATGCATTTTCAAACTACTGGAAAAATACGTATTTTTGTGAATTTTTTTATGAAATTTTATTTTTAATGGATAGCTGACATCATCCCGATTTCAAAACACTATTATATTTTTATGTTTGCATGACTTTTCATACGATTATAGCCAATTCTCCCATATAGCCAGAATCCCATAAGCTCTGTGCCTCGGTTATGCACGCCTAGGTTTTGCATCCCCCATATGCGGTGCTAAACCGAGGCATGTCTGTATTTTGAAAACGCTCTACCCTCTTGAAAAACATAAACAAAAATAATATTTTTGCAATTCCGTCGTGAAACTTCTTACTTTTCTTATCATTCTTGAACGACGAAATAGCCTACTTTTCTGTACCAAAAATAACAGAATCGAATAGCAACACTTTTCAAAATAAATGCTGAAATGGGTGCTGAAAAGTTGAACTTTTCAGCACTTGTTTCGAAAAGTAACACTTTTCAACATTTTTTGATTTATTGACAAAATACATGAAAGTTTGACATAAAATTTCACTCAGTGTGTGTTTTTTTGGAATTGCAAAAAATGTTGTATGGAACTCGTTGCAAAACTTGATTTTTTCAGCACTCTTCGTATTTATCCAACTCGGTGAACCTCGTTGGATAAATGTACGACTCGTGCTGAAAAAATCCTCTTTTTGCAACTTGTTGCATAAACTACTATTATAAAACTTCAGATTTCAATTCAATACTAAGTATACTTTAAAGAAAATTTTGGGGTCCACATTTATTTTTGCTTCTTCTCAATTATAATTATTGGAATTTAAAATTCACAAGAGAATTCTGAGAAGAATTGGTTTATTCGAACTCAACTTGTTTTAATCAATTCAGAAATTTCCAAATAATTTTCTGATTAGTTTATAAAATTTTGCTCCGATATTTATAAGTTTAAAATTTCCCGGGAGTCTCGACCGAATTTCCTGGGAATCGAGAGGTTAAAGAAATGATCGATTTTCCGGGAATACCCGCTATTTATATGATGAAGTTTTTCCAATTCCGTTGTGAAACAACTTACTTTTCCTGTCACACTTGTTAGCACATTTGTTTTTGTAAAGGAGGTATTAGTCTACGGCAAACATACAAACAAACTAACAATTACTGACAGTTTTTCTGATTCGTTTTTTTTTTGCTGTGGTGCGTCCTTCCCGGGACTTTCCGGGACAATATTCCCGGGATTTTTCTAAAACCGGGAATTCCCGAATCCCGGGATTTCTTATAATTTGCCCCGGAAATTCCCGAAATTGAAAAGATTATCAAACTTCAGATGAATTTCAATTTCAGATCAATTACCATTTACAATTTACATTTACACTATGATTTTAAAATTAAAAAAAAAATCATTTCAAATTGTTTTTCATCAAACACAAGCATCTGGGGTAAATCAAAACAAATGTAACGAATTAAGACAGATATTTAAGCCATTTTTTGCATAATGTATTGAATGACTCAGTTAAAACAGGAATAGAACAAAACCGTTAGTACACATTTTTTTTAATTTTATTGCTCTAAAATCTCCTGTACCTATTCAGTCTGTTGTTCCCCCAGTTGGCGGTAGAAATAAAAAGCTAATTTGTAAAATATGTTTAATACGAATCAAGAATTTTACTTTGACTGGTACCATTTTATTTGCTGTCGCTTCTCGTTTTTTCGGACACTTTCAAAAAATTTTGGACGCCCTAGTTTGCTGCTGGAAACGTCAGCCTTGGCAAACTTTCAAACACGAAAAGTGCGAGTTTGTTTGTTTGTTTAGCATTGTCTAAAATCTAATTAAGAGTAAAAAAAAGTCTAAAAATTGTTAAAGCAATTAAAAAATATAAGTTCAATTTTTAATCAGTTGACATTAAATCATAATTCAATGTTTCAATTCTACCCCCTATTCTAAAAATTTGCTCACTTTTTTCAAATAAATAAGATACCTTTGGTTACAATGATTGATTTATTAATCTTCTCATTGAAAAGTGCCGGACACAAAATTGGGCGAAAAGTTCACCGCCCGGAGATCGCGAGTTGGCGCGAGCGAATGAACACCGCGAAAAAAGATTCGTGGGTGCATTGGGGTTAAATGATCATTTTGTCATTCGGTTTAATTAAAAAATAATTATTTTTTCGTAAATATCGCTACTTTGATGCGATGTAATTCATTTTTACAGTAAATTAGGCATTGTTACATCAAATTTGACCTTTCAAACGCACTAGAATGGCCAAATTTTAAAACATCAATGTTTGCCAATTTGACCGTTTTACCCCCAATTCCCCTTGTAGAAAAAAAGAAAAGTTCATCCGCGGTCTGTCAGCAGCGCGCTGTTTTGTTTGCTGGATCAACATTTGGAAATGTCGAACGTTGAAGGAAATCGCTCAAAAAATGGAAATTAACCGATTTCAAATGTTATGGCCGCAAATGAAAGGTAATGAGGGTTCTGGGCACTGCGGCAATCGATTTTATCGGTGGGTTGCTTCCGGTTGCATTTGATTTGAGGAGAAGGTTTTTCAATCCACCAGGGGCTTATTCGGGGGCAACAGTTTCGGTAATCCGGAACTTCCGGTAAGTTTCATATTTGCAGTGTTTAGCATGAAAAACAAACTTAGACCAATCTTTCAAGTGTGCGCTCTTTTTGAGGAGGGTGCGCAAACCGAAGAAGAGCGCAACTCGGGGGAGCGTTATTTCGGGGTTTGTGCGCAAATCGAAGGAGCGTTATTGCAGGGGTTTGGCGTGAAATAGGATTTTCTTATTTAATTTTATTTTGCAATTAAACGAAACATTTTTATAAGGGGTCATCCACAAAACACTGATAATGAGTCATCCTCAAATCTGGGTATCCAAGAACTCCCGGATGTCATGGCCTAGATAGCTACCTGATCAACGGAGGTTTCGACGGAGGTCTATATGGGTGAATTAACCATCGGTATACACTCAACCCCCGATGGTTGGTCACTTTTTCGTTTGACACTTTTTTAGTTTGTACCCCGTTGGTTGGTCAAAGTCAAACTAAAAAGTGACGAACTGGCACTTTTACACGGCGCTCACGCACACTATCAAAACACACGTTTGGTAGTGTGCGTGAACTCCGTGTAAAAGGGGTGTCAAACTAAAAAGCGACCCCGTTCGTCTGACAACAGTTGGTGTCAAACCATCGGGGTTTAGTGTAGCTTCAGTGAACAACGATGGATACACTGGGGTACGTTGGATTGTTATAAGTCTTCTAAGAACTCCTTGAAGTTATGATCTGGATATCAACCAGATCAACGGAGGTCTATATGGGTGAATTAACCATCGGTATAGTTTCAGGTTGCTTCAGTGAACCACGATGGATTATTATGGGTCCTCCAGGAACTGATGATCCAAGGCTGTATATCATAGGTATTCACGATCTTGCTTTGCATTAGTGTGAGTGCATGACTCCGTGCCACTAAAACCAAAACAATAACAAACGAACAATGGACCGTGCCAGGAAAAGCAAAACATAAACAATGTCAGTGGCAGTGGAGTGAGAGAGTCAGAGATAACGATTTTGACAGCCGCACTACTACACACTCGCGAGTACCTTAGGTAGAAAGCCATGCTGATGATCTACCTAATCAACGGGGGTCTATAAGGGTGTATTAACCATTGTAACTATAATCTTTTGTAGACTAAAAAAAGTTTTTAATTCAAACCTGATCATAACTTAAAACTTTGCCAATGGTTGGTATTCAGAAAATTTTGCGAAAATATTCACAGCACTTGTGTATAGACAGACACCATTTTGTATGAAGAATATGAGGCAATAGTGCACAATAACTATTTTGGCCATAAAAAACATCAATGGACAAGGTTTCATACAAATCTGAAAATGCAATCAAAAGTCGATTTGCAATAACGAAAGGAATTAAATACTTTGTTGAATCGAAATTAACGCCTCATTTTTCTGTTTGTTTGTTGTTGTACAGGTTTGGTTTCAAATATTTCGTTTGATATGTTTCACACTAGCGTGCCCAGCTCTTTTAGGAAGGTGGGGCAATAATATGGACGTTTTGAAAAATACGTCATTTGTGGACACCCCCTGACCAAATTTAGAACAAATTTCTGAGGATGGTGGGGCAGTTTCCCCATGTTGCCCCACCCTGTGCACGCTAGTGATGGTTCAATTGGGTCCAAAGATGAAGCTTACATTTGTGATCTTATTGTTCACAACGATAAAGCTTATTTTTCTGAGTACAATGACACTTTGTACGACCGAGAAGGATTTAAAATCGATTTTAAATCAATTTAAAAAAAACACACAGCTCGTTCTAAGCGGAACTTAGTTGATTCATCAAAAAAATGTTGTCCTGTCCTATTTTTTGCATTTAAATGAAAAAAAAAATGATCAAAAATGGGTTTTAATCTGTTTTTTACCGTTTAACATAACAATTGACTCAGGGCTTTAGGACCCTATTGTCTATATGGGTGAATTGATCATCGGTGTGGCTTCAGGTAGCTTCAGTGAACAACGATGGATGCGTTGGGGTACGTTGTTATCGATCATCCAAGAATTCCAGGAAGTGATGACCTGATGATCTACCTGATCAACGCGAAACTTTATGGGTATATCAACCATCGGTATCGCTTCAAGAAGCTTCAGTGGACCATGATGGACACTTTGGACCATGCTGGATTTTTATGGGTTTCCCAGGAACTCTCGGAAGTCAGGTAAATCATCAGGTCATAACTCCCGGGAGTTCCTGGAGGACCCATAATAATCCAACATGGCGAAGGGTATCCATCGTGGTTCACTAAAGCTGTCTGAAGCTATACCGATAGTTAATTCACCCATATAGACCTCCGTCGAGACCTCCGTTGATCAGGTAGCTATCTAGGCCATGACATCCGGGAGTTCTTGGATACCCAGATTTGAGGATGGCCCATTATCAGTGTTTTGTGGATGACCCCTTATAAAAATGTTTCGTTTAATTGCAAAATAAAATTAAATAAGAAAATCCTATTTCACGCCAAACCCCTGCAATAACGCTCCTTCGATTTGCGCACAAACCCCGAAATAACGCTCCCCCGAGTTGCGCTCTTCTTCGGTTTGCGCACCCTCCTCAAAAAGAGCGCACACTTGAAAGATTGGTCTAAGTTTGTTTTTCATGCTAAACACTGCAAATATGAAACTTACCGGAAGTTCCGGATTACCGAAACTGTTGCCCCCGAATAAGCCCCTGGTGGATTGAAAAACCTTCTCCTCAAATCAAATGCAACCGGAAGCAACCCACCGGTAAAATCGATTGCCGCAGTGCCCAGAACCCTCACCAGAACTAGTTTTACAGATCGGAATCAAAAATTAGCCACCCTTACCTTTCATTTGCGGCCATAACATTTGAAATCGGTTAATTTCCATTTTTTGAGCGATTTCCTTCAACGTTCGACATTTCCAAATGTTGATCCAGCAAACAAAACAGCGCGCTGCTGACAGACCGCGGATGAACTTTTCTTTTTTTCTACAAGGGGAATTGGGGGTAAAACGGTCAAATTGGCAAACATTGATGTTTTAAAATTTGGCCATTCTAGTGCATTTGAAAGGTCAAATTTGATGTAACAATGCCTAATTTACTGTAAAAATTAATTAAATCGCATCAAAGTAGCGATATTTACGAAAAAATAATTATTTTTTAATTAAACCGAATGACAAAATGATCATTTAACCCCAATGCACCCCCGAATCTTTTTTCGCGGTGTTCATTCGCTCGCGCTAACTCGCGATCTCCGGGCGGTGAACTTTTCGCCCAATTTTGTCGCCGGCACTTTTCAATGAGAAGATTAATATGTATTCAAAAAAAATGCTCGATTGGAGACATATTTTCAAAAATATTTGTAACAGCCGAGCATGCTTCTTTTCCGATAGTGTTTCATTTTACTTATTCAAAAAAAAACAAGAGGAGCACAATAACCAAGTAAAATTCAATTAAATAAATTAAAAAAAAAATAACTGCAAAACCTGGTTTGATTCAGTCTTTTAAGTTGAATTCTGGTCAAAATATTTCATGGAAACTTGCAGGTTTTAATAATCAAACGTTTTACTTGTTAGGGCCTTAATCATTTCAATAAGAAACTTGAAACCAAAATTTGTATTTTTATTATTATGTTTAGTTTTAAAGATCACATAGTGTAAAATGCATTACTAAGTTGCGTTTGTTTAATATCCTACACACGTTACTAATTATCGCATTAGATTTATCTCTAACAAGAATTTTCAAATTGACGTCCAGGTACAAATTCCTCCCCCCGAGTGGCGCCATATTTGGAATCAAAATCTCCAACAATGCTCCAGCAAATCTTTCAGTAACAGTTTCTCACCGGGAACATTCCTCCAAGTGCGAAACAATAAGGAACCGCCACGTGAAGTTCATCAACGCCAACGGCGCCGCTGGTAGTTAATCTGTTAATCATATTATCAACCTGATTACCACCTGCTCGGGGCGTACTACCACTACCCATCATCATCCCATCAATAATCCATGGCCCTTTGATATATGTATAAGGGGGCCGTATCAAAGTTTACTGGAACGGCTTCCATCAGCTTGTTATGTTGCCCAGAAAGGCATACTTGTCCCATGTGCCAATGAGATAAACTTGTTTGAAGATTAATTTATTTTGTTTTACTTCAACAAAACATTCCTCAAAAGACAATTTAGAATTCTGGAATATTAATTTTCATCTAATCTGAAATAATTTCACATTAGTCAAGTATGCATTTACTAACGGAGAAATATCGTAGTTCTGATTTTCCCAAGTCAAACACCGATAATGCTCCTCTTCTCTCTGTCCGTTGGCCTCATTCCACACGCCTGAGTCTTGAACCTCAATTCTCGGTCAAACACAAATCGTCCAGTCGTCACTACCGGCTCTAGGGCACATGTTTGCATATGAGCGAAGCAAGGTAGTGTGCTCTATTATGGACTTTACCAATCCAGAATGATTAGATTTCATGAGGTTCTAGTATCGATCACCTAACTTTGGCTTTGCGGCTCTGTGTTGCGGTTAAGGTTTTGGATCGCGATAAATCCATATCGCACACTCTTTCCTAGACAGTTGCTTCCTCCCCTTCTTGGCTTCCAGAGCATGGCTTCTTTGACGCCCCCCTTTTTGGACGGATTGTTCGATGCTTTCCTGGCCTGTAGGTTCTACTTGTATTTATCGATGTAGTTCTGCTGGCAGTTTCAAATTAAAGATTCTGACAGTACAAGTCGTACTTTTATCCAACGAGGTTTTGCTGAGATTCATACCGCCGACCTCTGGATTGTCAATGCGCGGTCCAATTAACTTTCCAAGATATTGTAGCTTAGATGGTTTGTACACATGAAGGTGGGTCTACAAACATGTTCGAATCACAAACAATGCACTTTCCAAACTTTGAAAGTTTGAAAACATCTCTCACAAAACCCATCAAATCTTTTGCATCAATTGCCGTCGAACGTCCATCGCCCATTTCTCACGCATGAATAGAATGTAAACACAGCCGATTTTTTGTTGTTGGCCACCGTTTCCGCTGCCAGGAGACCGGCAGTGGCCAAACAATTGGTAGCTATCTTTCAGGCCGGCAAACGACCAACCCAAAAACCTTTTTGTTCCACCTTCACTTTCGTGGAATCCACCCACACACACAAACGCTAAAGTGAGGTAGAATGACGCACACCGAGTCACGACGCGAAACAGACGACAATTATTATTATTTTTTTGGGTAAATAGCCAGGTACGTGTCCGCAGTGTGATTTCTAGTGGTAAAAGTTCGTGCTAGGGTAGGTTAGCCTATTGTTGTCTTTTCGAATAAGTGATGTTGATTTTAGCCCTTTAGCATTTTAATGCACAATGAACTGTCAAAATCTGTAGGTACACGCTTACCAAGAACAAACCAAATATTACAACGTTTACCCCACGGCTGCAATTTTGTCGCAGCGTGTATAGATAGAATAACTATAGGTTAGGGTCAACACAAAACACAGGAAAAGGAACATGATACGCGTCAGTGGATGGTCAGCAATTTTGGTGCGCGATTTGATTTCATAACAACGACTAGCTTTATGTATATTTAGCACAGTTCAAACTTAGTCCGAACTTGGCACTTAGGTCGAGCACGTTTTTTAATCTAAATTTTGTTCACACAACCTCAAAATGGCAACTTTGCTAGAATTTTTGATTATGACAGTAGCGAGATACTGTTACAATGTACAGTACACTTTTTCGCGGTTAATTAGCAAGTTCATGTGAGAGCTCGAGCCGGTCGTGTGACGACCTCTCCGGGGCACCAAAAAGAGGGCACCCGGGCACGAAGAAGTGATGCAAACTTGATGCATCAAGCGAGTGCTGGCGCAAATGACTGATGGTTTGAGGTGGAAAAAAAAGAGTAAAAAAGGGGGAGAAAACAACAACAGCATTATTATAGTTCATTATCACGGTGTGTGCGGGGTGTCACACGTGCGATTTTTGCATGCACAGCACTTTATTAAGACTGAATGTGTAATATTCGTGTGATGTAGGCCGGGATGCGGTTATTTGTGCTAAATGTGATTTAGTTGAGTGAGATATTGTGACTATGAACATGTGTCGTAACTGTCATTTTGTTTTCAAAAACTATCCAAATCTACATTCTTATGAAAAAATTATCATATATGATTTGGACATAATTTAAATTTAAATATGCAGATCAAGCTCAAACTGGTTTAACTTGTATTATTTTACCTATCAGGAAGGTCTTACAACCAACTTTCCAAATAATTTCATGTTCCGGTAAAACTAAATTATGAATTCCACAATAAGGTTACCAGATCTTTGGCATTTATGGCTCAAAAGAAAAGTCTTCAGATTACCTCACCTAGAAAGGCCAAACATAGGATTCGGACCCTCTTTGCAAAATAATTCAAAGATCTGGCTACAAAAATTGTTTCAAATTCACAAATTTGCATTTTTCTCCATATAGAGTTGTCATATAATTGGCGTTTATGACGCATTAGAAAGGTACATTGATAGCCCATAGCCCATAGATTCTGGACCCTATATTTATAATCTGTCCTGTAACAAAATACGGTCGATTTGATCCTAACAATCATATTTTTTTAAACAAAGCTTTCGAACTACTTATCAAATCTTCAAACCGTAAGATAGCTTTAAAACGTTAAAATTATTCAATTTATAATTTGACTTTGCATCACAAATAAAAAGCCACAATTAGAGTTATTCTGCATCAATTAATGAATATCGAAGGTATGACAAATTAGAAACTGGAAAAAGTTTGAAAATTCTTTGATTTCAAAACTTTGTTTAAAATTTTAGTGTTTACCCACACAACAAATGAAAACATAAAACATAAATTTTATACGAGTTCCCTCCTAGATATTAACATTATCTTTGTATTTTGGATATTGTGCGTGCAGTTTTTTTCTACCCTGAGAAAGCCCAACGAACAAAAACTCAAAAAAAAACTATGTATGTGGCCTTGGTAATATGTCTCCAAATTCAACTAATTTTTGGCTTCTCTTTCTAATGTTTTTTTAATTTTTAAAATTTCAATAATGTTACCAACAGTGCCAATAGTTTTAGAGTTTTCTGTTAATTTTTAAATTCCATGATCGTAAATATTGACTTTTTCAAAAAGAGATATTTGGGATGTGACTTTTATGTGAGGTTCTGGTAATATAAAAAATCGGTTGAATGATGAGAATTTTAAAATGGTTATCCTGAATAACAAAAGTTAAATTATTTTCTGATAAAAAAAACCGTTTTGAAGATCCGTTTTTCATTTATCATGTATTTTTGAATGAAGAATATTTCTTTTTGGAAAATTTACTACTTGTTGGCTAAACATTGGCTTATTTTGCGAAAAGAATTCGCTTTTTCCTGATACTCATACTACTTTGTCGAAAATACCAAATCAATCGAAAGAGTCCATAAGTTTTTTTATATTTTACTAAAATTTTAGGAATCTTCAATGAGAAGTTACTAAATTAGTTGGTCTATTTTTTAAAATCTACAGTAAAAAAATCAAAGGTGCTTTATAACCTCTTGAATAACATAACAATGCCTCATTTATACTTTAATAAGTCAAATAACAGATACTAACAGATACGGAGAGATGAAAAAACACGAAAATTGTAATTTCACTCATTTTCCGAGATAAAATTAATTCCCTGATATGTTATCACATTTATGTGTCTTTTACACTTTTTGGTCAATTTTTCAACAAAAAGTAAGGGCACCATCAAATTTTAAACCTTCACGCAAAAAAATCAACAACATTTTTTTGTAAAATATATTTAATCAACATAATTTTGCGTTGAAAAAAAACCTTGATTTTCTCGATTCCGCAAGAGTCTTTTGTTGTTTTGAAAAAGTTGCTTTGTAGTTTAGATTCAACAAAAATCTTGATTTTCAAATCAACCAAACTTTTTGTTGACAATTGTCCCATATGTTCTTTTAACACTTTCTAGATTATAATGTAGTCCGATTCTAAAGCATGAGAACTTTTAGAAACATAAAACGTTACTTAATCCACCTTTAGGTGGTTGGTGCCTTCCTCATATTCATAAAGTCAATACATTCAGTAAAAATAGCAACATTCCCCCTTAACATGTTTAAGAAATCAACTTTATTACTCATTTCTTTTGATATTTCTGGCTCATCGGCAAGGTCTAATAAAAAAACCTATCCAACGATAGTTCGCATGGAAGATTCAGACAATATTTTTATCACAATATCTGAAATCAAACCTCTAAATAGTATATAAATAACACTTAAGTGCCAATAACTGGAAGGAGCGGCCGTGGCTGACTGGTTACGGTGTTTGCTTTGTAAGCGAATGGTTCTGGGTTCGATTCCCATCTGCTCCTAACGAGAAAGTTAAGAACACAGAAATTTGAATTGATGAATATGAACGAAAAACCAAAGTCGCTCGAGGCGGGGTTCGATCCCTCGTCCTTTAGATTGGTAAGCAAAAATGGTAACCACTAGGCCATGACGACTTGGTGAGCCTAGACTGGAATTAGGAATACTGTTACAACCAACCCGCAACGCCTTTCGAGGTGTATCCTAGGGTTCTACCTCTCCTACTAACATTGAGTCCAAAACCTCCCTACAAACATCTATACCACTAAGGTGACGTAGGGGTCCTTGCGCACTTTAAATAGGTGTTTACTAACGATCCTCCCCATCCCTGAGGATAGCTTGGACCCGGCCCGGACCCCCTTATGCCCTGGGTTGTATTACACACTCATCAAAAGATGAAGACATGGTATCTCCCGTGTTGGATTATTGTTCCGGATGAGGGTCTAACACAACCACACCAAACAGTGGGATAAGCGTTGTGGAGCCTTCCGGTGGTGGGGCGTCCTCCAAATGCTAATGCTAATGCTAATGCTAACACTTAAGTGCCAATAACTTTTAATAGGGTTGTCAGATCCTTGATGTTTTAGGCTCATTTGAAAGGTCTTTTGATTATCTAACTAACGATGGGTCGCATGATAGACCCGGACATCATTTTTACTGAAATATCTGAGATCCGGCCTCCAAAAAGTGTATGAATAACACTTAAGTGCCAATAACTTTTGATAGGATTGTCAGATCCTTGATGTTTTAGGCTCATTTGAAAGGTCTTTCGATTATCTAACAAACGATGGGTCGCATGATGGACCCGGACATCATTTTTACTGAAATATCTGAGATCCGGTCTCCAAAAAGTGTATAAATAACACTTAAGTGTCAATAACTTTTGATAGGATTGTCAGATCCTTGATGTTTGAGGCTCATTTGAAAGGTCTTTTGATTATCTAACTAACGATGGGTCGCATGATGGACCCGGACATCATTTTCATTGAAATATCTGAGATCCGGCCTCCAAAAAGTGTATAAATAACACTTAAGTGCTAATAACTTTTGATAGGGTTATCAAATCTTCAATGTTTTGGGCTCATTGGAAAGGTCTTTTTAATACCTTTCTGAAAATGTATAACATGACAGGGTTTCTTACAAAAACCACCCTTTTTACAATCTTCCGGACATACGCCAACATCGTTTTTTTAGCATAACTTTTGAAGTACTTTACTAAACTTCATAATTTTCAATAGGGACTTATGGGACCCCAAGACGAATCGAATGAGACCAAAACGGTCCAAATCGGTTAAGCCAGTGCTAAGATAATTGAGTGCATATTTTTTGGTGCACAGACCCACATCCCTACACACACACACACACACACAGACATTTGCTCAGAATTTGATTCTGAGTCGATAGGTATACGTGAAGGTGGGTCTACGAGGTCAAATTAAGAAGTTCATTTTTCGAGTGATTTTATAGCCTTTCCTCAGTAAGGTGAGGAAGGCAAAAAGAGGACCACTTCGTTCCCGTAAACTCAAGAAAACTTTACTTGGGGACAAATTTTCTTGCGATTAATTTGAAATCATACCTAATAGACCAATGAACCTTTAAAAACATGATCTATTTATTTTCTTCACTCTAATTATGCTCGCTACCAGTCTAAACTTTACTACCCGTTGTATATGGAAATGAGCAACGCAGTAAAACGAAAAAATGTGATCTATTGCAAAAATCTTAAACGCCATTCCACTAAAGAACTCCCGCCTGAACCCCAATCACCTGAACCGCGACTAATCAAAACACACACACACCAAGCTGTACAACGCGATTTATTTACGAATTTGCAAGTACTTTCCAAGAAACTTTGAACCACTTCACGCCAAACTGGTCCAATTTCCATACGCCAACCACGGCAAAGCCAGGTTAGGTTAGGTTATCTTCCAGACACGTTACGTGCGCGCGCCATCTAGCTGTGTTCAACCGGTCCCCGGACTCCAAGTGGCGGGGGCCACCCAGCGCAGCGTGATTCAAATCTAATTAGCATATATAGCTGACGTTGGTTGGTTTGGGAAGTTCTCTGGGAGAACGGAAAAAAATGTTTGCAAGCAGTTTTGAGTGATTTCTATCTTGTAAACAAAGTTTCCTGTAATGGAATACCACCTTGAGCAGTACATCTGGATTTTTTTTTTTGAAAAGGTCCAATAAACCAAATTTTCAGTTTTTGCTTTTTGGGTATTTTTTAATAACTCAAGACGGTTTCAAAAACACCCAAAAAGCAAAAACTGGAAATTTGGTTTATTGGACCTTTAAAAAAAAACCTTGTTGTCAGAAAATTTGAATTTCCATAATTGTATTTTTTTATAAAGCACATATCAAATGTTATTCGAATTCTCAGAGAATGTCTAACACGATGCAGTAAAATCAGAAGCTTTACGGCAATGACCGGTATACTGCAGCAGTAAGGTGATCGATGGACCTGATTTTTGCGGGAGCACCTCTTGCCATATAAATCTTGATCAGCACCTTATCCTCTCCGCTTCTTGGTCAGAGTTTCTTGCAACGCAAGCGTCGCTGAACCGAAACCGATTCTAATCGCAACCCAAAGTAGTACAAATTAGAGCGCCTTTTGTCTGTGAACGGTACCACCGCAACTTGGTATTCATCGCAGGTATTCCAGAGAGAATGCAAATTTGAAATTCCAAGAATACAAAGGTAGTCCGCATCGCAATAACAAAGTTGTCATCTGTTGAACTGAGAATTGTGCAAACACTAATTTGCATCGAGAATGCATAAAAGGTTTGAGGAATTTCAAGGTTTTTAAGTCTAAGCGGATATTCAGAGCCAAAAGTTTGAAACACCAAATATCATTGCCGTCACCCTGGTTAACAAATCTTACACGAGTTTGACCCCATTCCGCGCGGAATTTCGAGCTAGCGAATTCCAGCTGCAGTCAGGCGTGCAACATTTATGAGTTGAGCCAGTTCTTGAAATTGACCAATCATCAAACCAACAGGCGTCGGACGAGCGAGGCTCCCCGCGATTCAATTGATGGCGTGATCAGCGGTGGAACTCGGCAGCGGATTTGTAACCGTATGCTGGGGGGACTTTGATTTTCGAACTTTTATGCGAAAATGTGATAGCAATATGTTGAATAATTGTTGCTCAATTTGACAAAAAAAATCGAGTTGGAAACTTTTTGCAACGCAGTTGCAGCTATCTTATGTTTTAAAAACGATTGTGCAACTTGATTGCCCCAACTGGGTGACAAGTTCAACCATTCTTACTTGAAGTCTAACAATAGTTCATAAATAAGAAAAACGAGCAGATTGTTTATTATTGCAACAATTGTGCAACTTGTTAACAAGTTACACGTTGCACAATTTGTTTCAACATTTTGTTCAATAGTGTGACAGTTGTGCAACTTATAATTGTTTTTATTCAAAGGCAAAAATTGTTGTTATATAAAAACTTTGATATAACTTGCTTCTGTGACTTTGAAAAAAAATTATTAAATGTTAGCAAAAAGTTGCACATTTGCTCTTCAGTAAATATAACTTGTGTAACTTGTTAGGAAGTTAGTGAAATCATGTCACACAGATGACAAAATAAAAAAAATGATTTAAAAAAATAATTTTATCATTGAAAAAAAGTTTTTTTAGTAAATGATGTATAAAAGTGAGCAAGTTGCACAACTGTTACAACAAGTTTTAAAGTTGTTCACAAATAACACTTTGTACAACTTGTTTAAATTGGTTATACAAATTTAGCTGTAACTGACCAGAAACTATGTTGCAGTTTAAGTGCAATAAATATTGTATAAGAGTCTTATATTTGAACAGGTTCTTAAGAAAAACCGAACAAAAAAAAACAAAAGGCCGGAGGGGACTGTAAACAACTACTAGATGAGAACATCCACTGACGTTAGCACTATGCACCCTGTTTACAAACCCTCTTTTATTCCTACTACAGTGTTAAGCGAACTTGGTTGCACAAACTGGTATATAAGTTGCACAGTTGATACAAACAGTTGCTCAATCGATCTTTTTTGAAAACAATTGTACAACTTTTTGTTGCAAACAAGATTCAGAACTATTTTTAAAAAGTGCAGAATTTTACCAATAGAAGAACAATTCTGCAACAGTTGAATAACTCTGGCTGTAGACGTCAGATCGATCTCATATTTTGGTCAATGTTAGAACACATTAAAAGAAAGAAAATGCAACAACAAGCTCATTAAAACATGCTGATGAAAAAAATACAAAAATCGTTGAAAGTTGAAAACCAAAAGTGTCTCATTGATGACAACCCTACCCTAACGATAAAGAATACTTGTTACAGTGCAGTTACAGTGAATTTTGTACAAACCTTAAATGTTTCCCAAGCTATTAAGAACAATTGTTCAACTTGTCTGTCCCAAAATGGTTAACCGAACTCTTATATCAGTCCATTTTTTTGTTTTCCTGGTAGATCTAACATGTTGCACAACTGTTACAACATGTTACCAACTTTTAAAACAACATAGAGTAAAGATCGTGATAAACCTTTTTTATGTTGTTCTTGAAGGTTTAAAAATCCTACAAAATGATCGAACCATAGGCCAAATCCACCCCAACTGA
This sequence comes from Culex quinquefasciatus, assembly GCF_015732765.1. Classification (NCBI taxonomy): domain Eukaryota; kingdom Metazoa; phylum Arthropoda; class Insecta; order Diptera; family Culicidae; genus Culex; species Culex quinquefasciatus. Next base: position 57,840,504 of record NC_051863.1, read on the forward strand.
CGGTACTATAAACGTACTCACCACCAAACTTACATAAAACCGGCTGATTTATGATGGTTCCATCACGCGCGCGGGGTTTCCGCTCGTATAGATGAAGGAGTTACCTCTTTGTACTCCGTCTGTTGAGGTGACGCTGCTGGGGCTACAAACTACCTATTTCTGGCTTTGAGGCGCGTTTGGCTGCAACAGTGTGCATTTATTATTGTTATGTGAGTAGTACATCTATACGCTATTATGGCAGACAATTGCCGGTGCCGGTTTGGTCACTATACACCGCTTGGGAAATGTTTGGGAGACGCTTGGGTTGTATGCTGTACAATTTACGAAATTATACAAATTCACGAGGTAGACTTGAAGAATTGACGACAATTTTCAAACTATCGTCGTTTATGCTCTTTTTCGGCAGCAAACTTTAAACAATTACTTTGAAAAAAAGGTAAATACTGTTATAGTGCTACTTATTTTACTCATTGATCACGTTTTCTCGTTTCTGCCATTACTCATTTCCATACAAACTGGATTGTTTAGGCTACTGACCAGAATAATCAGAAGAGGTTCAGGCCGCATTACCACATTGGACCTTACTGTTGTTTGTTCTACTAGAAAAGTGACACCTTGAATATCAATTGAGCAGTGTGTTGGACCTCTTTTTCGAACAAGGTAAAAACTTCAAATAACCTCAACTGAAAAATGTTCTAAAATCACTTCAAATTTGAATAAAAATTATAAAAGCAAAAAATCAATAGGTTGCCCCTCCTGTTACCACTTACACTCATCTGCTCAAGTATCAAAAGAGCATACCCAACACAAAAAAAAATGTAAACAAAAACCATCCATCGATACGGTGCCATAAAAAAACTAGAATACGCTCCAGATGGGCGTTTTCCTGCTCACACTTGTGTTCAACAACAACAATACCACCATGTGTGAGTGGGATGGAATGTAGCCCGAAAGGGGGATCATTTTCAGAATGATCGATTTTTTCCCAGCAAATCAGATTACAGTTTTCTATACCCAATTCGCGCAGAACTGCCCCAAACTGTAACGCGAGGTGGGCAATCGGCGAACTATGCTCTGGATATAGGCAAATCAGTGGGGAAGATTGGCACTTGTTGCACAGTTGTTACACTCAGAAAAAAATCAGCAAAGTTTCTCATAGTTTCGTAGCCGGCCGTGATACTGGCTCACACACCCGCCGTTTAAAAAAAAAACAACTGTCAAACTGCTATAAAAAGCCAACAAATGTCACATTACTCCAAACTAGTTCAAAAGTGCAACAGAAAAAAATCGCTCAACATTAGGCAATTATACCGACTGGCGTATTTATATACAATCGTTAAGCCGGCATCAGTTGAGTCAGACATGTCCGTCCCGTCCGCCAGACACGACCCGATTGTGCGAATTTTGCCGTACGGAACCATGCTATAATTATGGTTGCCGCGTGGGGTTGTTGTCGAAGAAGAAAGAGGATGGATATTTGCACATTTGCATACGAGTGGTGTGTGAGTGTGTAGTTTTGATTGATCGTGTGAGTGGCTAATGGACCTCCCCAACTCTTGGCTTTTTTTATTGTTATTATTATTTGTGGAGAAAGAGATCTGTACAGCTGGTCAGGTAGCGGTTGATGAACCTTCCCAAGACCTCCGGAGGCTGTGAGGGGTGAAAGGAGCTGTAAATGGGCGTTTACTGTCGATTACGAGAGAATTAATTGTGTACGTGGGGAAGGGCCATTTGGCACTGAAAGACTCCAAAGTTTAGCTGAACTTTATCATTATTGAATTGAATATGTATAAATATGCATTTTTTAATGTATAATTAAACTTGTAAGTTATTTATTCTCAACTAACGGTAAAATTACAAAAATTAGGTAAACTAAGTATTTCAATTTGTTATACATAAATTATCAATTCTTGGAGACTGCGATACATGATATATATTCGTACTTTTTCATTTAGCACAAACTTTGCAAACATTCTGGTATTACGAGCAATTCTGCAGAATTTCGAACATAAATTTCTTTGTATTTTTTTAATTCAAACTTATGATCAAAGAATCCATTTTACGTCATTGGTGCCTCCCATACAAGGTAAGGGATGGCAAGGGAAATCAGGGACAAATTGTAACACTCTGAAACAATACCCGATTTAAAACACAAAAAATGGAGTATATAAAACTAATATTTTTTACAATGTTTAAGAGGATCAACAAACAACGTCTGGATTCCCAGCAAGATCCATAAATTTGAAAGCTTTGAAAATATGATCAAATCAAAAAACGAACATTATTTTTAAAAATAATATCAAGCTACAGTAATCTACATTGCCGTCATCTAAGGCGATTCGAGACATCCTTTTTAAGGCATTGCTCTAAAAATATAAAGTGACGTAAGCGACATTTTACAACATACAGTTTTTTACATTTTTTTGCATCACTTGGGGACCCCAAATATAATAGTATCCAAATCAACGCTCACGTCACTTAGTTTCGTTAGGGCAATGCACAATATTTGGATATATTTTAGAGATTTTGGATAGAACAGACACTTTTCAACATGAATAGTGCACCGTTTTCCAAATTCCAAGTGCTCTTAAACAAGCTGTCCCTATTGGTTTTATCCCTTATTCCCGAATCCCACTTTCCCGAATCCCATATCCCCGAAAATCATTTCCCCAAAAATTCCACATTCCCGAAAATCATTTCTCCGAAAGTGCCATTTCCCCGAAAATCATTTTCCCGAAATTTCCACATCCCCGAAAATCATTTTCCCGAAATTTCCACATCCCCGAAAATCATTTTCCCGAAATTTCCACATCCCCGAAAATCATTTTCCCGAAAATTCCATATCCCCGAATGTCATTTACCTGAATGGCCATTTTACCGAATTGTCGTTTTCCCGAATTTACATATACCCGAATGGTTATTTCACCGAAAGTTGCATTTTCCCGAATGATATTAACTTAGATATAAACTAAATTGTTTTTAGGGATATTTTTACAAAAGTATGACCTTAATATTAATTTCTCCTACGTGTGTTTTTAAATATGAAAAAAATAACCGTAGAAGGCCATTCATAAACCACGCGGAAACTTAGAGAAGCGGGGTTTTGAGATCATCCACGTTTAATAAAAAGATTTTTGTATGGGCAATTTTCAGCAAAGCACATTTCCAAAACGGTATCCACGTGGTAAGGATTGCACAGCAACGATATCTTTAAGCGACGACTCGAAGCGTAGGAATCAGTTTTTTCTAGATTTTGTTTAACTTTTTTGTTAAATCTAAATAGTTGATTATTGAATTACAAAATTCTTTTTTTTAATATTTCATCACCGCCATTTTGGGTTTAAAATTACTAAATCACTTTAAAGTAGTTTAGGGGTTATTACCCGAAGTGAACTTTTGACAAAGCCTTTGGATAACCGAGTCTGGACTGTATTTTGATTTTCAACTAAATGCAAAAAAGCGAAATGATCAATGTATCAAATCGACGCTGTCGTGCTATCTTGTCATTTGTCCCTTTTTGACGTTCTGAGAAAAAAGCGTGTTAGTGTTTGACCTTTAATAAACGAAAAATAGAGCAAACAATAACAAACACTTTTTATTTGGTTGACCATTCTGTGCATTGTCCTGAAATTTGTTTGAATTTGGTTGCTGAGGTCCCGAGTTATAATTACAAACGTTCACGGTAGTCGGACATGTACGTGTGTCAATCGCATTCTAATCTGAAACCTCTTTGGCCAGTTGTCGCACTTACAGCAATTTTCAGAGTGTGTCAAGTTAGCACGAGACGACATTTTTCGGTTTTTATTGAATATCTCAGAATTGAAATCGAATTTTGGGTATCTATGTAGGTCAAAAGATGAGGCATTGTGAGCTGCACAAAATGGCTTTCTTAATTCAATTTGGCCCAAATCTACGTACGACAAGTTAGCTGGACTGCAACGAAATGAGAAAAATAGGCAAATGTATTGAGCGGCACGCAGCTATTTAGATTTGTTCATTAGAAATATGTACCTGCTCAAGATGTTCTCCTTCTCTACATCATTTGTCATAGTCGGAGTTTTTGTTGGATTCGGCGAAGTCAGTTCTTTTTGAAAGTTGGAAAATATTCAAAATTTAAGTGAAGCTGGAATAAAACACTCGTAAAAAACTCGGAATTTATGAACGTTCAATTGTGAACATGATACTTCATTGATCGCCACTTCCCCGCACCCGGTCAGGCGGGTATGCCCGTTGTCCAGAACCGCGCGCGCGGTTCTGGGCAACGGGCATACCCGCCTGACCGGGTTCGGGGGGGAAGTGGCGTTCGGGAAAATGGTCGTTCGAGGATATGATCATTCAGGAAAATGATTTTCGGGGATGTGGAAAATTAGGGGAAGTGGCCATTCGGGAAAATGGTTTTTAGGGGAAGTCGCCATTCGGGGATATGGCCATTCGGGGAAATGGATTGTTCGGGGAAATGATTTTCGGGTAAATGGCATTTCGGGAAAGTGTCTTTTCGGAGATGTGGCATTCGGGGAAATGTCTTTTCGGAAATGTGGGTTTCGGGGAAATGTCATAGATTCGTCCCTATTCAGACTGTAGTCCAAATTCGCTCCAGTTAACGGTAACTAAAGTTTGTTTTTTTTTCGAAATTTTGCGTTTTTTTAACTTTAACTTTTTTATGTCTTAAAAAAAGCTATATCTAAAAATTTTTTATCGAAATTTATCAAAGAAACATTGAAGATTGAGCCTCTGGTTGCCATGATACAACCACAAAAAAAAAGAGAAAACATAACGGTTGTTGGAAATCATCCGAATAGTTAGTATTAAAAAAAAAATGTTCCCCAAAAAATACGATTTTTCTTTCTTCGAAAAATTGGCAGCACTTCCAAATATTATTTGCCCTTTGTCATAGTTGAAAAGTAGAGTAGCATTGTCATCAATTAGACACTTTTGGTTTGGGACCATCTACAAACCACGTGGACCCTTGTTTGGAATTCTCAACCCAAAGAAGTTATTAAAAAATATTAAATTTTTGACTAGTAGTTTAAAGTTTCGAACATTACAATTTATAATAAAAAGCCATATTTAAGGTTATTAGTTTATAACTTTGATGTTTTTGGTTGGATGTTATTTTTTCATCGTTGCAACATATTCTTGTGAATCAATCAATGAATCAATCGATTTGAGATACTTTTATTTTTCCATATAAAATTTTATGGGAAATTTAAGTGCGCACACTTGTCCCGTACAGTTTTTCATTTTTGGAAAGGTCGTAGTATAATTTTAAGGTATTGTAAACCTTGTATTTCAAACTTTACAAACAAAATAGCAAAAAAAAAATTTTTGCCCACAAAAATAACAAGCTTAAAAATTTTCACGGGCTGTTTTCCCGTGACACATTCACCAGCCAAATGTTGGAAATTTTCATTGCAATTAAGGCCAGAAAAGGCTAGTGCGCACTCTTGCCCCGGTTTACTCTGTTTTTCGAGTTTAACATCATGTATTTGTGTTGTATCATTGCAGGTGACTTATCTAGGGCATTCAATAGTAATCCTGGCAACTTGAAATATAAGTATTTAAAGCATATAAAAACCTCATAATCAAATAACTTTATATCTTTGGTCAAATGAATCTCGATATATATGCCAAAAATTACTTTCAATGCATGTTTTGGAAGATTGGCATGGATTTTGAATAGTTTGATAAAGAAAAATCAAAGTGTCGCATTTTTACCCATGGGCTGAAAAGAGAGGAGAACAATGAGACAGCTCTGGATTTTGGGTGTATTCTAAAATTTAGTCAAATCTAATGTAAGGACATTGTAGCCCAACACATGCCCTACTAAATGGCGAAAGATATTTGGAGAAATTTAAGGTATTGTGTAAATGAAATCCTATGAGCGAAAATTCGACTTTTAGTCGAAATTTACTTTCACACCCCAGAAGCAAACATTTACGAATAACTTTGCAAGGGAGTGTCCATGACCAAAGCCACTATTATGGCAAAGGGGTATCCATGAGACACAACTTTCTCTCAAATATGAGCCTGATTGGATAAAACTACGATTTGTTAGAGAAATTTTATCATTGTTCCCCGTGTATCATTGATGATTATTCTACCGTAGTCTTAAAAAATGAAAAACAAAATAAAATGATCATAAAATGATCAAAAAATGTATTTTTACGCTTTTTTTACATTTTTGAACAATATAAAATAGTTAAAATTTGCATTTTGAAGTAGAATAAAAAATTGATAATTCTTTAGAGTGTACCTTTTGCCTAAGTTATAGCCTTTTTAAGAACCTTCAAACTTTGTGTACCGATTTGCCACACTTCCCGTTGACCTAGAGTGCTCATATTTTGATCAGAAGCTAGTTTTATATGTACAAACAACCCCTGAAAATTTCAGGCAGATTGGCGAGGACTAAACGACATCCCATACAAAGGGGTATGCCCTGTTCGTGGTCTCGCTCATAAAAATATTCAAAAATCTGTTTCTTGAAAAGAAACTTTCTGATCGTCTGTCATAGGCAAAGTTGAATGGTAATGATGACATGAATTCTGTAAAACACACTCTTTTTAATTTCACTCTTACCAACACTAAAATGAATTGTGCAAAACATTTCTTTTTATTCATAACTATTTGTCTGGATTACGGAAAACGCTATCTTTTAAAAAATTACGCAATACGGCAAAAAATTATCAACCTTTTCAGAAAATGCATCGAATGATATAAAATGAGTTGAAGTTTCTTGAATGAAACTTACATTCGGAAAACACTCATTGAAATTAATTTTCAAAAAATGAGATGATTTTAACTTTTTTAAATATTTTCTCTTAAGACAACATAAATCATCAATCTGAAATATTTCATGCTATTTTAAAACCACTCAGAAGCAAAATCCTTTAATATAATTCATTCGAAAGTTTTCGATATCTAAAAAAGAACTATGTTATTTAAATAAATTGAAGGCAATACATATATTCTAAGAAACCCCGTTATAATTTCATGTCAATCTAAATGTCTATTTTAAACAGTTCTAACCTCAATTATTTTACTCGTAACTGCCTACACAAGTAGCAGCTACTAACGTTCGTTCAAAAGACAACAGCAAAGAAGCTTCAAACTAGCAGAAGGTCAATGTTCGTGTAAAAACCACGTCAGACACATACACACACACGCACACTCGTATTTGTTTACACTTCAGTCTTAATCATCACAACGCTCTGCTCTTCTCAAAGTGCGTTCTCACACACAAACTCGCGTTCTGCGACGTCACACACGCACCTGTAGAGTTGGGCCTACAATAGAAGAAGCACCGCGCTGATTTATTTGTACCCAGCAACGAGTACACACTTTTCGTTGTGCATAATTTTACATTCACTCAATTGTCGGCGTGTTTGGTTCAAATTGCCATACCTTTCTTTCATGTCTGCGTGCATTCGTGGGCCAAATATGAACATGTTTATGCATATGTTTATGAGCTTCCATTTCGTTTTTCGTTTTTTTACGAGGCAGTTTTCGCAGATTTTTTCGCCGGCAATTTTTACATCATTTCTCCGTTGTTTGAAAACGAAATTGTGTGAGTGAGAGACGTTGTTCATGTGTGGTTGATTTTCTATGCTCCGGTGCTCTCATTTTGGTTGTTCAATCTGTGCGATCATTCGTGATTCAACCAATCGATTTTGCCGTGCGAATAAATCGTTTCTTTTTCTAAAAGCATGTTTAATCAAGTAAATATCTCTCTGATCAGTGTTCAAAAATTTAAGCCTAAATTTTTTTTAGCTTATTTTCAAAAAAATGGGCAGAACCTGAAGTAGTTTTATTAATATCGTTTTGTTTGCCAGAAGTTGTAAAAATAGTACAATTAAACCAACCCCCGTGGGAAAATACCTTCACTTCCGTCCCTTCGGAGAAAGAAAATCAAATCAGCTACAACAACAACAACAACTTCCCCCTCAAAAAGGTTCGAAAGCCATTCATTTCTACCGCCTAACCACGCTGCGCCACCATAACTGCGTTTCAAAGACTTCAACGCCGCCTTTCTCGTTCAAGCGACGAACTCGATTAGCTTTCCACGACCACATCATGACAACCACATATGACACGGTTAATGTTTTTGTTAAGGAGACTTGGAATCGTCCAAAGTTTGGGTAGAGTCACCTTAACAAAATTAAATTAAAAAAAAATACGGTTAAGCAAATGAAATTCCTCAATAAAATCAAACGTTAATTTAAATAAACAAATTTAATTAAAGAAACATCAATTTCTGAACCCAACCTTCCCCTACGGAGAAATTGCCGGTGTGTCGGATATTTGTTTTGCCAACAGCCAACCAAAAATTTCCATCACAAGCCGGCATACATGGTGGCGCGGCGGTCTCCAAGATCCATGAAATTGTTCTTTGTGTAAGCCGGCAATTTCGGCATTTTTTTCTCTTTCTCTTCAACTTTTTCTTCCTCCACGCGGTTCGCGTAATGGTCCGCGACGTCGCTGCGTCGCTTTTTTCCGCGCATTTTCCGCGCGCGACTTTTATTTCGTCGAGATAATTGTCTCTCCCATGAGAAAATGACGTTTCTCCTTTCATCCTCGGCAGCAGCAGCAAGTTTGACGCTTGCCCAGATTAGCTCAGCGATGCACGGTGCATTACCTCATCGGATCAGGTTTTCACTTTCCATTTCGGTGGTTTCCCACCACCCCCTTTTAGCCTCCGATGGACAGGTGGAACGTGCGTAATTATGTTTTGGTATGATTTTCCATCACCCCCGGGATCTTGAAACAACGCAGAGTGTCTTGGAGCGGCGTTTAAGTCACTTGAGAAGATGTACCGAGTTTGTTTTACCACCAGCTTAGTTCGTTTCACAGGTCATTCATTATGTACGGAATTCTTCGGTGACCATTGTCGACTTCTTGTATAATGGTGGCCGTGTGAGAGGGCTTATTTGCTTAAATTGTCATTCAACATTATGTGAACCGTTTACTGACGCCAAGTTGTGTGAAAATTATGCAGTTGGCACTTTTGGATTCAATTTTGTGGCTTTGAATTGTAACGTCATGATTCGAATTCCCGGACGCTTCGAAACCCGGACACCTCATCTTGTTTTATTAATTATGTGGATATAAGTTCGCATTATGAGCGTCAAAACAGTGCTATTTGATGTATTCTAACATAAACATTCATTTAAAGTTAATTTGTATAAATTATAAGTTTACCAGAAATGTGAAACATTTCACTGAAATATTTCATAGGCGTCCGATGCACCGGGAAGGCAAAGCAGAAATTTATGGTTTTTATTTCCTTAAAATCTAACAAATTCTTATATAAATTAGCGATTGTTTTGATGTTAACAGCTTATTTGAGACCTAAAGATTGCCATTCACTAGCATTTCAGACCAAATTTGTGCGGTTCATAAGCAAAATCGAGTGTCCGGGATTCGAAGCAAAATGTCGAATCATCTTTTATCAGTGTCCGGTATTCGAAGCACAACAAGTCATTTTGATAATAAAATTCTGATGAAAATTTGTTAGAAAAGACATATTTTGCATGCATTCTCTTGAAACTGACTGTTTATACTAAATCCAGATGATATTTCAATATTTCCAATTTATAACATGATTTTTTGCCAGCTATAAAAAAATGATATGCTTCTAAGTGTCCGGATTTCGAATTATTACGTTATGTAGAAATTTAGTCTGAAATCATGGCCGTTCACGGTCGCCTGCGACAGACACGAACGACGAAACAAATAGAAACGCAAAAAAAAACTTTTTCATAACTTGTTTTCGTAGAATCGGGATGGCTATATGCAAACCCCTAATGTTTATAAATCAAAATTGTCTGTACAACTTTGTAAATCATTATTACACTCTAAAAAATAACCCTGCAAAGTTAAAAAAAACACGCAATTTTAAAAAGAAAATTTTTGTTCTAAATGAAAAATTACCCTCCAGGGTTAAGGGGTTACATACATGTAAATCGGCAAAAAATTCAGAGGTTGGTTTGAGCACACGCTTAAACTAATCTGTTTTCAGGGCATTTAAATATACATTTTTATCTATCAATAAAATCAATTTGAACACATTTGGTTGTATATTTGCCGAGATATAGCTATTTGAAGTTAGCAGTTTCAAAAAACGGGGCTCAAAATTTTGGTGAAGACTCATTAAACCGGTCCCGTGTGCATGACGAAGGCCGATTTTCAAAAAGTTCATTTAAAAAAAAAATAACAATATTTTTGTGTTCTTCATATAAAAATTCGTCAGTTTTGGATTTTTGTATTAAAAAAAAGTAAAATTTCAAAATCGGGCTTCCTCATGCACACGGAATATGTCTTGAGAATCTTCACCCCAAATTTCAGCCATTTTGGTCTATCCCATCTCGAGATATCGTGGCACCCGTAAATCAACTCGGTGTTCAGAGAAAAACGCTCACAACGTTTGACAGTCCGCTTTGCACATGGCAAAAGTTTTAACATAAATCGTCTTCTACTCACTTAAATCATGACATATCTCCATGAAACTTTAAGGAGTGATTGGAATTCATCTTTGTAAAGGATTTAATAAATATTCGGAATTACGAAATATTGTGATTTTCTACATGTATGCAACCCCTTAATATAGATTCGAAAAGTACATTGAATATCTCTTAAAATGACATGTTCCAAATTTTTGTACAGTTGAGTTACGGAAAATGGCAGAGTTTTAAAACTTTTTTACTGTATTTTCCTCTAGGATTTCGGTCATTCGATTTTTTTTGTATTTTTTAATCCGACTGAAACTTTTTTGGTGCCTTCGGTATGCCCAAAGAAGCCATTTTGCATCATTTGTTTGTCCATATAATTTTCCATACAAATTTGGCAGCTGGCCATACAAAAATGATGTATGAAAATTCAAAAATCTGTATCTTTTGAAGGAATTTTTTGATCGATTTGGTGTCTTCAGCAAAGTTGTAGGTATGGATCCGGACTACACTGGAAAAAAATAATACACGGTAAAAAAAATTTGGTGATTTTTTTATTTAACTTTTTATCACTAAAACTTGATTTGCAAAAAAACACTATTTTTTTTTTTTATATGTTTTAGAAGACATAAAATGCCAACTTTTCAGAAATTTACAGGTTGTGCAAAAAATCATTCACCGAGTTATGAATTTTTTAATCAATACTGATTTTTTCAAAAAATCGGAATTTTGGTCGCAAAAATTTTCAACTTAATTTTTCGATGTAAAATCAAATTTGCAATCAAAAAGTACTTTAGTGAAATTTTGATAAAGTGCACCGTTTTCAAGTTAAATCCATATTTAGATGACTTTTTTGAAAATAGTCGAAGTTTTTCATTTTTTTAAATTAGTGCGCATGTTTGCACACTTTTGAAAAAAATATTTTTGAAAAGCTGAGAAAATTTTCTATATTTTGATTATTCGGACTTTGTTGATACGACCTTTAGTTCCTGAGATATTGCAATGCAAAGGTTTAAAAACCGCAAAATTGATGTTTTCTAAGTTTCACCCAAACAGCCCACCATTTTTCAATGTCGATATCTCAGCAACTAATGGTCCGATTTTCAATGTTAAAATATGAAATATCTGTAAAAATTTTCGATCTTTTCGAAAACAATATTTTCAAAATTTTCAAATCAAGACTAACATTTCAAAAGGGCTAAACATTCAATATTACGACCTTTTGAATTGTTAGTCTTGATTTGAAAATTTTGAAAATATTGTTTTCGAAAAGATCGGAAAATTTCTCAAATATTTGATATTTTAACATTGAAAATCGGACCATTAGTTGCTGAGATATCGACATTGAAAAATGGTGGGCTGTTTGGGTGACCCTTAGGCTGGATTTTCATGGATTGTGCAACGACATCGAGAGCACGAGCATCGAGCCAACTCGATGCTCGTGGCTTGCGTTACTTCATTTAGCTTAGACACAACCCCAAAATCGACTTTCCGGAATAAGGAACACTTGCATGCAAGTTAACGAAGGATGGAAAATGACAGATTCAAACGTAAACAAAGCAGCATTGCGTGGCGATTGGAATTCCAGAACAACTTTTGAAAAAAGCTGATGTTGTTCAATAAATCTTTTTCAAAAAGGCGTATGATTAGACTAGCGCATAATTTAACTAAACAAAGCAGCATTGCGTGGCGATCGGAACTCCAGAACAACTTTTGAAATAAGCTGATGTTGTTCAATAAATCTTTTTCAAAAAGGAGCATGATTAGACTAGCGCATAATTTAATTAAATAAAACCTCTTGCCTCATGTTCGTTGCGAAAAATCATGCAAAATAGATGAGAGATAATTGAGGTTTTGCAGCGCGACTGTGTTTCAAATGTAGGTGGCGCCAAAATGAGGTTACTTGTATACTTGTTTAAAATCGTATTTCTTTCTGCTGGATTGAAGAACAAAATTGTTTATTTCTCATGGTTCCCTGCATCAATCTTAATGAAACTGGTTGCAAAAGACGAGAAATTTTTTTTGCTTTAAAATAATGAACATCTTTTTTTGGGCGCGCAGAAATATGTGATTTTTTCTAAAAAAAACATGTTTTGGAACACTAAAAATGAGTTTCCCCGTTTATATCAATGAAATAAACAGTTTTATAATTGATAACAGATGTGTTTACGTATATTCAACAATTTTTATTGATTTTTGACAGACTTTCTTACCAAATAGTCCAAATTACTATCTTTTTCTAAATTTACAGTTTTCTCATAGAAAAATCAAACAAATATTGGAAAGTTGTACACCAAATTGTTGGAAATATTTTTTCTCATCCGAATCCGGCATAAGTTTAATAAAAATGTTGATTATGAAGGAAAAAACATATTTTTCAAAAAATAAATCATAGGTTTACGCTATTTGTTCATAGATGGCGACACGTGTCTTTTAGCTTAGCTGCAAATTCTCTATAGAGTGGACTAAAAATTGGAAAAATTTCAGGAATTTCAAAAAAATTAAGTTATTTTAAATATTTTTAGAAATTTTAAGAAATAAATAATTCAAGAAATATGAGAAATTAAGAAATAATTAAGTGATTTAGAAAATTGAGGAAATTTATGAAATTAAAGAAAATAAAAGAATTAAGAAATTTAAAGAATTAAAAGAATTAAAGAAATTTTAAAAATTAAAAAAAAAAATTAAAATTTTAGAAATTTTAGAAATTTTAGGAATTTTAGAAATTTTAGAAATTTTAGAAATTTTAGAAATTTTAGAAATTTTAGAAATTTTAGAAATTTTAGAAATTTTAGAAATTTTAGAAATTTTAAAAATTTTAGAAATTTTAGAAATATTAGAAATTTTAGAAATTTTAGAAATTTTAGAAATTTTAGAAATTTTAGAAATTTTAGAAATTTTAGAAATTTTAGAAATTTTAGAAATTTTAGAAATTTTAGAAATTTTAGAAATTTTAAAATTTTTAGAAATTTTAGAAATTTTAGAAATTTTAGAAATTTTAGAAATTTTAAAAATTTAAGAAATTTAAGAAGTTTAAGAAATTTGAAAAAAATTAAGAAATTTAAGAAATTTTAGAAATTTAAGAAATTTTAGAAATTTAAGAAATTTAAGAAATTTAAGAAATTTAAGAAATTTAAGAAATTTAAGAAATTTAAGAAATTTAAGAAATTTAAGAAATTTAAGAAATTTAAGAAATTTAAGAAATTTAAGAAATTTAAGAAATTTAAGAAATTTAAGAAATTTAAGAAATTTAAGAAATTTAAGAAATTTAAGAAATTTAAGAAATTTAAGAAATTTAAGAAATTTAAGAAATTTAAGAAATTTAAGACATTTAAGAAATTTAAGAAATTTAAGAAATTTAAGAAATTTAAGAAATTTAAGAAATTTAAGAAATTTAAGAAATTTAAGAAATTTTAAAAATTAAAGAAATTGAAATTTTTTTAAACAAATTTTAAAATTTTTAAAAATTTAAGAAATTTATGAAATTTATGAAATTTAAGAAATTTAAGATATTCAGGTAATTATAAATATTAAGAAATTAAAGGAATTGAAGAAATTAAAGTAAGTAAAGACATTTTATATATTTTTAATATTTTAGAAATTTTTAAATTTTAGAAAACTTTGAAATTTTAGAAAACTTTGAAATTTTAGAAAGCTTTGAAATTTTAGAATACTTTGAAATTTTAAAAAACTTAGTAAATTTATAAGTTTAAGAAAATTTAATTTTTTTTTTAGAAATTTTAGAAATTTTGGAATTTAAGAAATTTAAGCAAAATTTAGGCAAGCAATCCGTCCAACGGTGCATGGCATCCTCCTGCAAAACAATGCCCAGAAATCCGGCCACCGGTGGACGGATTCCTCCTGCAAAACAATGCCCCGAAATCCAACCACCGGTGGACCAGTTCCTTTTGTCAACTTGGCCAGGCAATCCGTCCATCTGCAAAACAATGTCCAGAAATCCGGCCACCGGTGGATCGATTTCTCCTGCAAAACAATGCCCCGAAATCCTTCTACCGGTGGACAAGTTCCTCTTGTCAACTTGGCCAGGCAATCCGTCCACCGGTGGACGGATTCCTCCTGCAAAACAATGCCCTAAAATCCGTCCACCGGTGAACGGATTCCTCCTGCAAAACAATGCACCGAAATCCAACCACCGGTGGAGGGATTCCTCCTGCAAAACAATGCCCTGAAATCCGACCACCGGTGGACGGATTTCTCCGGTAAAACAATACTCCGAGATCCAACCACCGGTGGACGGATTCCTCCTGCAAAACAATGTCCACCATTTCACCATGCAAAATCAGCTGTTTTGATTGTTGACAAGGTCTGGTTTGACAGATAGAATTTGTTTCGTCAAGTTTCATTCCCATCCCGTACCAAGCGTTTCAAAGCGTTATTTAGGTTTGTGTCTAGGGTGCCGCTGAGGTAGCAAAAAGGCACTGAACGAGCATCGAGTTTCAATGCACGGACATTTTAGCAAAGCATGGTCGTGAGTATGCTTTCGATGTCGGTCGTCTAAAGATGCTCGTGCATCGAAAATGAAAAGTCGGAAAATCGCATTTTCGCAACTTTCCGGCGATGGTATGTGTTTGTTTGTGCTTATACTACCATAAAATATCAATCCAAACCATTTTGCGATTTAACCTGATTGATAAAAATGAGTTTTCGGCAAAATATGACCACGAGCATCGAAAGCCGCTTTCGATGTCGGTCATCGAAAAATCCATGAAAATCCACCCTTAGAAAACATCAATTTTCCTGTTTTTAAACCTTTGCATTGCAATATCTCAGGAACTAAAGGTCGTATCAACAAAGTCCGAGTAAGCAAAATATAGAGAATTTTCTCAGATTTTCAAAAATATTTTTGTCAAAAGTGGACAAACATGTGCACTAATTTAAAAAAATGAAAAACTTCAACTATTTTCAAAAAAGTCACCTAAATATGGATTTAACTTGAAAACGGTGCGCTTTATCAAAATTTCACTAAAGTACTTTTTGATTGCAAATTTGATTTTACATCGAAAAATTAAGTTGAAAAATTTTTGCGACCAAAATTCCGATTTAAAAAAAAATCAGTATTGATCAAAAAATTCATAACTCGGTGAATGATTTTTTGCCCATTCTGGAAATTTCTGAAAAGTTGGCATGTCTTCTAAAACATATCAAAAAATAAAAAAAAAATAAAAATAGTGTTTTTTTGAAAATCAAGTTTTAGTGATAAAAAGTTAAATAAAAAAATCACCAATTTTTTTTACCGTGTATTATTTTTTTCCAGTGTAGTCCGGATCCATACCTACAACTTTGCTGAAGACACCAAATCGATCAAGAAATTCCTTCAAAAGATACAGATTTTTGAATTTTCATACATCATTTTTGTATGGACAGCTGCCAAATTTGTATGGAAAATTATATGGACAAACTAATGATGCACAATGGCTTCTTTGGGCATACCGAAGGCACCAAAAAAGTTTCAGTCGGATTAAAAAATACAAAAATTAAAATTGAAGAAAAAAGACCGATTTCGTAGAGAATTGCTCCTATGGAACATAAGTTTTTTTTCGGAATTCTGAGTACGCCATCAAATCTAATTTACATAAAAGTACCGCCCCTCCGTCACGAGATATCAAAAAACGGACCTCGAATTCATGATCAGTGACAAAAGTTACCCCTTAGAACAAAGTTTCACGCAAATCGAAGAGGGGTCGGGGCAGCTGCTGTGCGAGTTGGCGGAGAATTACCCACACGCAGAAAAATATTTTGTAGAATCAGCCTGTACGAGGTTTGATTCAACAAATTTTTTGTTGAATATAATCAACGCCGTTTTTGCGTTGCAACAAACCTTGTTTTTCTCTATTCCACAAAAAACTTTTGTTGTTTTGGAAAAGTTGCTTTGACATTGATTCAACAAAAATCTTGATTTTCAAATCAACAAAACGTTTTGTTGATTCAAATATGACTTATTTTTCTGCGTGCACCTATCATTTGCTTCCAAGACAACAAAAATCGGTTGAAATGGAGTGGAGTTATGATTTTTTGAAAAATGTGGTTTTTGCTAAAAATTGCCAAATTAGGGACCACCCTAGCACGGTGTAGGTCATCCTAATGTCAAAACAAACATATACGGGTTGGTTCCTAAAATTACCCGGGATTTTCCAGGATATCCCTTAAAGCAGTGGTGCTCAACCTTTTTCGACGAATTCCCCCTTAGAATACTGTCAAGACCTTAATTCCCCCTTCAATTTTGCCTTCCTCACTGAGGTAAGGCTATAATCCTGCTCTAAAAATGAACTTTGCAAAAAAACGTCGTAGACCCACCTTCATGTATACATATCGACTCAGAATCGAAAACTGAACAAATGTCTGTGTGTATGTGTGTGTGTATGTGTGTGTGTATGTGTGTGTGTATGTGTGTGTGTATGTATGTATGTGACCAACAAACTAGCTCATGTTTCTCGGCACTGGCTGAACCGATTTGACCCGAACTTGTTGCATTCGACTTGGTTTAGGGTCCCATAGATCGAGTTTTATACAGATTGAAGTTTCGATAAGTAGTTCAAAAGTTATGTATAAAAATGTATTTTCACATATATCCGGATCTCACTTAAATGTATGTAAACTATGTCCGGGTCCATCATCCGACCCATCGTTGGTTAGGTTATCAAAAAACCTTTCCAACGAGCCAAAAACATTGAAGATCTGGCAACCCTGTCTCGAGATATGGCCACTTAAGTGATATTGATGTACTTTTTGGAAGCCGGATCTCACTTAAATGTATGTAAACTATGTCCGGATCCACTATCCGACCCATCGTTGGTTAGGTTAACAAAAGACCTTTCCAACGAGTCCAAAACATTGAAGATCTGGCAACCCTGTCTCGAGATATGCACACTTAAGTGATATTGATGTACTTTTTTAATGCCGGATCTCACTTAAATGTATGTAAACTATGTCCGGATCCACCATCCAACCCATCGTTGGTTAGGTTATCAAAGGACCTTTCCCATGAGTCCAAAACATTTAAGATCTGGCAACCCTGTCTCGAGATATGTCCACTTAAGTGATATTTATGTACTTTTTGGATGCCGGATCTCACTTAAATGTATGTAAACTATGTCCAGATCCACCATCCAACCCATCGTTGATTAGGTTATCAGAAGATCTTTCCAAAGAGCCTAAAACATTGAAGATCTGGCAACCCTGTCTCGAGATATGCACACTTAAGTGATATTTATGTACTTTTTGGATGCCGGATCTCACTTAAATGTATGTAAACTATGTCCGGATCCACCATCCAACCCATCGTTGATTAGGTTATCAGAAGATCTTTCCAAAGAGCCTAAAACATTGAAGATCTGGCAACCCTGTCTCGAGATATGCACACTTAAGTGATATTTATGTACTTTTTGGATGCCGGATCTCACTTAAATGTATGTAAACTATGTCCGGATCCACCATCCAACCCATCGTTGATTAGGTTATCAGAAGATCTTTCCAAAGAGCCTAAAACATTGAAGATCTGGCAACCCTGTCTCGAGATATGCACACTTAAGTGATATTTATGTACTTTTTTATTCCGGATCTTAAAAATAGATAAAATTTTTCTACAATTCCATCATATCAGCCATTGTTGGTAATAAGTGAGGAAGGCTCCAACCACATAGGTGGATTAAGTTAGTTTTTAATTTAGTATCAATTCATAAAAGTCATGATGATTTATTTACAATTATTGAATTTTTCAGTACAAATAGAAAACTCTTGCAATAAAAGAACAAATTCCTAACGATTTGTTTTACCAATTTTTCATATTTTGGTTATGTTGAATGGAATGCATAACCTGATAAAAAAATAAAAAAAAGTATTGAAGAAAGATCTCCTACAAACAAAAATAAGAGCAGCTCATAATCGAAAAAAAAGCTGAGAACTCGAGGAAAATATTTAAAAAAACTAAAACCCTGCTCATATTTAGAAGATTTTCAAACATTGAATACAGCTAATTTTTGAAAACTAGGGGAAATATGCCCATTTTAAGCCTAATAAGCGGTCGTGTTTGAATGATGCTGGAAAATCTGGATTGTCCTTTAAATTCACTAAAACCAAGTACACCAACGAGTAGAGCAACTTTTTGTGAACATTTTTGTTTATTTTCACTTTTATTAAAAGTTATGCTATTCCTTTTACAAGCATTAAAAAAAACCTTTCAAAAAATGCATTCTTATCAGTCGAGTGCATTGGGCTACGTCCATTATTTTATTTTCAGCTTAGTTCTTTTTTTCTTCCAGCGCTCTTTTGGGCCTGCTTAGTGCTGCCAAAATTGATGAAATTTTAAGCGAACACTCACGGAAAGTAGCATTCATAGCGAAAGTTTCCTGGCATCACTGGCTCACTCCAACAGGCGCTGCTGGTGGTGTTTGCAGTCACCCATTGTTCTTTATTTTTTTCGCTTCTCGCTCGGTTTTCTTCAGCCTTCGATTGGAATGGGTCGTCAAAATTCAAACGTCAAAAGACTTGGCTCGTTGTTTTTTTGATGGCGCTTGCTAATTATTTTCATGTTTCGGGATTATTTTTCGAATGAATGACTAACTAATGTGCAAAAGAACATGTTGCCGGTAGTTGGAAGCAATTTTTTATCTTAAGCGCTTTGAAATCGTTGTTGCTGGTAAGTTTATAGCCTAAATAGTATTTTTGGAGCTTAAATCGAGCATCATACTCTCCATATGACGAAGATAGGTGTTTGATTAGAAAGGGTATATTTCCCCAGGGGGGGGATTCCTTACCGATTGAGAAACACTGATATAATGAGATTTTTCAAGACAGATTGTGTTGCGGGGTTAATTCTTTGTGTTTAATGTCAAATTAAAGATATCGGTGATTTTTTTTTCAAGAATTTCCACGCAATACCAACAAACTTTGCCGAAGAAACCAAACCGATCAGAAAATCCGTTCGCGAAACACAGACGCTTCAATTGTTAATATTGGCTTACAGAAATAAGCTAATAACATTGCTCATAACTGAAAACTAAATAAGTGTAGTTCAGTGGATGGTAGTAACCTGGATAGTAAAAAAAATAGAAAAAAAAAAAAACAGAAAAAGATAGACAAAAAATTGTACGAAAAAAAAAATGTGGGCTTACGTTCAAATTTGTTCTTTAAACTTAAAAATCAAAAAATCTCATAAATGTGGTGTGTTTTTTTCTTTCAGTGTATTTTTGTCTTTGACCACATTTGATAGGATGCAACGGCTTCGAGGTACAGAAGTATTTAAATTACGAATTACAAAAATATTTTAAACACTTACGCCCTTCTCACATGTCTTTTTCGAGTGAAACTGGCTCCATATACATAAAAATGGCTTACATAAGCGTACATGTACATGTCTACAAAGTTTCATTGATCTTATGAAAAAAAAAGTTTCATTGAAATCGGAGAGGGTTCGGTACAACCGATTCCCTATTTGACATGGAATTTCTCGATAACCTAAAAATATGTAAATTTTCCTCTAGCTTGCTCGTGCGTCAACGCAAGCTGTTAGAATATTGCTCAAGCAAGCCAAATTTTGCAATTCTCGGTGAAAAATAATCAATCGATGAATTTTTGTTATAGAGACTAAATTAAATAAGCTTAAATATCAATATGATGAATTCAAAAAACAATTCTATCAATCATTTTGAAACCATAGAAAAGACAATCCTCTTCAACTCAAATTTCCGGTGTAATCGCCCGCATAAAGCTCCAAAAAACGCCCCCATAAAAAACAATTCTTCCAATTAGAAGAGGAATACAGTCTACAGTGAGGCGAGGGCCGATAATTTTCGAGGCAAAGTCCGACAAAAAAAACCAAACCTTACCTAAACTAATCACCTAATATTCTTTGCCCAGCGCGCCCGCTCCAAATTAAGTCCTTTGTTTCGTTCTAATCATTCGCTGGCGTTAAAAGAAGTCTTTTCCTACCGCCGTGCTTCAATCTAGTGTTCTAATGTTTTTTTCCACGTTTTCTTCTTCTTTCTTTCAGTGCTATGCTCAACGCGAACCGCCTCGATACAGGTGGAAAAGGAGGCCTACTTCAATGGTTCAGCGTACCTTAGGTTAAAGACGCCAATGACCCTATGGAGCCATTCGGCGATTAGCTTTAAGACATGCCGTGGTAAGTTCGTTTGTTTCTTCTTTCTCTCTTCAGAACGTTTCGCTTTACGCATCGCTAACGCAGTTTGACCCACGTCGTAGTTCAAAGCTTTTTCTAGATTTTTTTGAGATTTTTTTCGCAGCTGTCAGTTGAACGCTCGGAAAAGCACGCGGTCTAGTTTGAGGTGTGTGTAATTATAGATTCCCGAAAATGAACAAAAAAAATCGGCACGTACTTCCCCGCTCCTCTCCCCCTCTCCAACCCAGACCACTAATGATAAGCTATTAGCGCCTTTTTTCATCAATTTTCGAAAAAAAAGTAGGGTTAAACGGGCCCCTCGGTGTATGATTACGCAACCTTGATGGAGAAACACACATTCCGCGGTGGAACAGATTTAACGGGAATGTGCGGATTTGTCGGTTGGCTGATCATGGTTCACTGTTGAAACGATGAGCAAAGTGCGGACAAGGTTACGATTATAAAAAGCTGATCAGTTGTGAGGCCGTGGAAAAAAGTGATTGTGGATCTAATTTGCACCCCGCAATCAAACAGAGTTTTCGGCATTGCTATGATGGAAATTTTTACTTGAGTTGGATGAAAATTAAATGTTAAATATTATCAAAAAACATGTTTTTTTTTGTATTCGAATCAGCTAAAGATATGACTACACAATAACGATCCGTCATATGTTGATACATGTTTTTAGCAGATAGGTATTTGCTATTTTTTAGCTTATTTTGGCTTCAAAACATTCTTTGTGATATTTTGTATGATTTCATACTGATATTTGGGTTATTTCTTAGAAAGATAAATCCCTGGAACTACAGTCCAGACTCCATTAGTTAAAATACTCGCAAAAAATCCACTTCAGATAATCCAATCACATTTTTTATTTGTTGTTGTCCTAATTTGGGTAGATGAACTCAAATATTATCCCAAAATTACCTTAAAGTCTGGGAATATTACCTAAAATTGAATCTAAATACATTTAAAAAATGCAAAGACATTTTGCAGTAATTCGATTATCCAAAGTTACTTTTATAACCGAAGGCCTCTGAAAAACTCGTTTCGGATAATCGAATAACGAAAAAAAAATCGATGGTCTTATTTTTGATTGTCGAGCTCAAGTATGACTCATAAACTCCTCTATAATGATTTGGAAAATTTAAAACAAAGATGGTGGCCAAAATGGCGGAGATGAAATATTGAAAAATGCATTTTTCATTTTAAAGGCAATAAACCATCAAAATTTTACTAAAATTGGGTCGCGTTACTTTAAATTGATGTTAAAAGTAAGAAAACAGAAACACTTTTTTTTGTTCATGATTCGATTATTCGAAGTCCCATACAAACCTTCGGATAATCGAACTTCGGATAATAGAAACTAAAATTTAAAAAATTAACCCTGGCGTTTTCTTTTTTTTTTTGGAAATATGAAACGCAAAAGCTTGTAGAACCATTTTAAAATAAAACTCTAGAACTAATCTCCTTCACATGCTCCTTCACCATGACTGCATTCAAATGATTGCTGTCAACACGCAGCACCACACGAGGAAACAAAAGAGGTTGAGAGAGAAAAAAAGAGAGAGCACATGCTTTGTGTCGGGTAGCTGCGAGAGCTCCGAGCTCGGCTTTGTTTGTTTTCATGAAGTGCCTTCACAAACTTTCGCGCCCAGAATGACGCGACGTACACGACAAGCGCTTTGTTTGTTTTTTTTTTTAGTCCAATAAACCAAATTTTCAGTTTTTGCTTTTCTGTGTTTTTAATATCCGGACGGTTTAAAAAACACCCAAAAAGCAAAAACCGAAATATTGTTGTATTGTCAAATATTACCGATGATAAATGTTGTCTGATAGAACGCTCAAATCGTGCCTTCCATTTCATTAGAGCACATAACTTTTGTAAACAAAGTATACCCCTCTAACACCTTATGTAAACTGTCATTTGAAAGAATGTGCCCTTTTCAAATGTTAGGCTCTAAATGTCACTCAGTTCCAGTCACTGACCGTTACCCGTCCAAGCCCTGGTTGTGGGTAATGAATAGTACTTTATAGAAAAATAGGTACATGAAATAACATAATTTCACGTTATATTTTAAAATTTGGAAAGCGCAAATTTTGTGCCCTTAGTATTTTTCGTGAAAATTGAGATTTTTGTAAAATGCAAAGTTGTGGTCGAAACAAATTAAAAAAATCTTTTTTAGATGTTTAACTTATAAGCAATCGGAAATGATAAAACTGATCGAAATGCACTTTTTGTAGAAAATTGTCGACTTTTGTTTTGCCTTCCTCACTGAGGTAAGGCTATAATCCTGCTCGAAAAATGAACTTTTGAAAAACAGCTCGTAGACCTATATTCATGTATACCTATCGACTCAGAATCGAAAACTGAACAAATGTCTGTGTGTGTGTGTGTATGTGTGTGTGTATTCCCCTTGGTGCTCAAAATTCTTGCCAAGTTTTCTCGGCACTGGCTGATCCGATTTGAGTCAAATAAGTTGCATTCGATCCGGTTTGGTGCCCCATACTGCACCATTGAATTGTTTGAAGATCCGATAAGTAGTTCAAAAGTTAAGTATAAAAAAGTGTCAGAGTTGCGAATCGGATCTCACATAAATGCATGTAAACTATGTCCAGACCCATCACCCGACCCATCGTTGGTTAGGTTATCAAAAGACCTTTCCAACGAGTCCAAAACATTGAAGTTCTGGCAACCCTGTCTCAAGTTATGACCACTTAAGTGATATTTATGTACTTTTTTGATGCCGGATCTCACTTAAATGTATGTAAACTATGTCCGGATCCATTATCCAACTCATCGTTGGATAGGTCATCAAAAGACCTTTCCAATGAGTCCAATACATTGAAGATCTGGCAACCCTGTCTCGAGTTATAACCACTTAAGTGATATTTATGTACTTTTTTGAAGCCGGATCTCACTTAAATGTATGAAAACTATGCCCGGATCCATCATTCAACCCATCGTTGGATAGGTAATCAAAAGACCTTTTCAAAGAGTCCAAAACATTGAAGATCTGGCAACCCTGTCTCGAGTTATGACCACTTAAGTGATATTTATGTACTTTTTTGCAGCCGGATCTCACTTAAATGTATGTAAACTATGTCCGGATCCATCATTCGACCCATCGTTGGTTAGGTATTCAAAAGACCTTTCCAATGAGTCCAAAACATTGAAGATCTGGCAACTCTGTCTCGAGTTATGACCACTTAAGTGATATTTATGTACTTTTTTGCAGCCGGATCTCACTTAAATGTATGTAAACTGTGTCCGGATCCATCATTCGACCCATCGTTGGATAGGTAATCGAAAGACCTTTCCAATGAGTCCAAAACATTGAAGATCTGGCAACCCTGTCTCATGTTATGACCACGTTATGACCACTTAAGTGATATTTATGTACTTTTTTGATGCCGGATCTCACTTAAATGTATGTAAATTATGTCCGGATCCATTATCTAACCCATCGTTGGATAGGTTATCAAAAGACCTTTCCAATGAGTCTAATACATTGAAGATCTGGCAACCCTGTCTCGAGTTATGACCACTTAAGTGATATTTATGTACTTTTTTGCAGCCGGATCTCACTTGAATGTATGTAAACTGTGTACGGATCCATCATTCGACCCATCGTTGGATAGGTAATCGAAAGACCTTTCCAATGAGTTCAAAACATTGAAGATCTGGCAACCCTGTCTCATGTTATGACCACTTAAGTGATATTTATGTACTTTTTTGATGCCGGATCTCACTTAAATGTATGTAAACTATGTCCGGATCCATCATCCAACCCATCGATGGGTAGGTAATCGAAAGACCTTTCCAATGAATCCAAAACATTGAAGATCTGGCAAACCTGTCTCGAGTTGTGACCACTTAAGTGATATTTATGTATTTTTTTTAACCCGGATCTCACTTAAATGTATGTAAACTATGTCCGGATCCATTATCCAACCCATCGTTAAATAGGCCATCAAAAGACCTTTCCAATGAGTCCAATACATTGAAGATCTGACAACGCTCAGTCTCAAGTTATGACCGCTTAAGTGACATTTGTGTATTTCTTTATTGAGAAACAAGCCTTACCTGACAAACTTCGTTCTGCTTTTTTTCGTTTGTTGTGGAGTGGCCAAAGTTGTAACTTTTTGACGTAAGAACCTTCCTTTGGACTCACGAACTTACCATACGAACCCAACGCAACAAAGAGCACCTCGATCGGACGTTCCGTGTTGAATTGATTCGCGTTCGAACAAAACCGTCGAAATTTTGTATATAGGGGAAATCTACCCTTTCCAATCAAAAACCTATCTTCGTCATATGGAGAGTTTGATGCTCGATTAAAGCTCCAAAAATACTATTTGGGCTATAAACTTACCAGCAACAGCACCGCCTCGAGTAAGCACGCAAATGTATGCCACTTACTGGCCAAAAGATCACATTTAATGCACTTTTGATCATAATTTGTATTTTGCGAGACCACTTCTCATCATTTTGTTGGCACACACAGTGACACACACGAGAATCCCTCAAACGCTTAATGAATATCGCCAAAATTAACTTTTCACTTTCGCTTACTTTTTCACGGCTCTTAAGATATGAAATTGCTTCCAACTACCGGCAACATGTTCTTTTGATCATTATTAAGGCACTCAATTGAAGAATAATCCCGAAAAATGTAATAAATTAGCAAGCGCCATCAAAAACAAACGCGCCAAGTCGTTTGACGTTTCAATTTTCACTTTGCATTCCACTCGAAGGCTGAAGAAAACCGAGCGAGAGACGAAGGCAAAAAAGAACAAAGGCTGGCCGTCCACACCACCAGCAGCACAGCCAGCGATGCCAGGAAACTTTCCCTATAAATGCCACTTTTCGTGAGTGTTCGTTTGAACTGTCAGCGCAAATGGCAACACTCGACAGAGTGTTGGAAGAAAAAAGAACTAAGCCGATATTAGAAAAATGGGCGTGGCCCAATGCATTCGCCTCGATTAGAATACCCTTGGGATTTTTTTTTTGTTAAATGATTGGTAAAGAAATAGAATAACTTTTAGTGAAAGTGACAATAAACAGAAATGTTCACAAAAACTTGCTCTACTCGTTGGTGTACTTGGTTTTAGTAAAATTCAAGGGAGACTCTAGATTATCCAGCATCATTCAAACACGACCGCTTATTAGGATTAAAATGGGTAGATTTCCCCTATATAGAAGATAGATAGAATTTGTGTCCAAACCCATCACATCACCAAATGTTGGTAAAAAGTGAGGAAGGCAACAACCACATAGGTGGATTAAGTTAGTTTTTCAATTTTTTATGAAGAAAAACATTTTTGAAAAGTTAGAATATTTGCTTCAATTTTATTTTTAACATTTTGCTGATTGCACCACTTATTGCTTAGATTTAGCCATTTGTTGTTGGCTAATCTCAGTGGTATTTAATTAGCCATTATTCAACTGACAATCGGCATCGGCAAATAAACATTTTCAACTTAAAAAAATAATACAAAAGTTTTGATAGCTCAAAATCAACCCTTTAGTCGCGAGCAGAATTCAAACGCAATTAGAGGGTGACGAGCGGGAATTCCCGGGAATAAAATCCCAGGAAATCGACTATTTCTCGATTCCCGAGAAATTTGGTCGAGACTCCCGGGAAATTTTAAATCAATAAATATCTAAGCAAAATTATATAAACTAATCAGAAAACCATTTGAAGAATTCAAAATTGTTTTGAACATTGAATGTTCAATGTTCGATGTTCAAGTTCGAATAAACCACACAGAAAAAAAAATCATGGTAATATTACATATGGGAAGAAGTACATCTTTTATGTTAAAAAAATGTGTAATTTTACCTCTGAAATGTGAAATTTTATCACTTTTCTATTGTAATGTCGATTTTTCAGTCTAAATTGAGGTAAAATTACATCATAAAAGAGGTAATATTCAACCTTCCAAAATTACACCATCCAAATTTATACAATTTTTACTGTGCAATGCTTCTCTGCTCTTCTTATTCAGAAAGTGTAAATTTTAACTTTGTCAAAAATTCCAAAAACTACAATTGAGAGAAGCCGAAAAAAATGGACCTCAAAATTTACCTTAAAAAATATTTTGCAGTAACACCCCATAAATTAAATCAACTGTCTATTTTCAAATATTTATTTTATTTCTAAGAGGGAAAAGATTTTTCCAGTTAAGTTCAATTTCCATATCTTATCTCGAGCATAACAATCTTCATAATCTAGTTTTTGTAATTTTATGGATTTTACTGATAACTGTAAATATTTCATCAATAAATATTTACAGCTGACCTTAAATTTTACAAAAAAAAAGTTTAATTTGTTGTTGTTTTGTGTCGTTGTTTATCATTTTGCAAAATTCCCTATACTGGGAAATTATTTATTATTTAATTTTAATAACAATTTTGTGCAACTTTTGAAAAATCACTCAGTGCGAATTAAGTTTTGTTAATATTTTAAATTTTTGTTTTGAGTCTTAAAAAGCTCAAAAAACGATTTCAGAACATTTCAGAAAAAAACATCAAAGGTTTTATATAGTTCCTCAAAATAATAAGGCAACTCAAATAAACGTTTCAAAGTATTAGAATGAATTATTTGTAACTGAATTCATTAAAAAGAAACAAATTTATAACTTTCATTTTAAATGTTGGCATTATTGGCACAGTCAAAACAAACTCGCGGGTCCCGGGAATTCCCGGGAAATGGCCAAATTCAACTCTCGATTTCCGGGAAATTGAAAATCTCGAGAATCGTCACTCCTAAACGCAACGCAAACTTGCTCTGAAGACCGTCTAACGATTGTCGCCAATCACTACTGATTACTCTCTCTATTCTGCTCAGGCTCACCCTCTTACTTGACTTGTTAAGCTTTATCGCTCCATACTGATTTAAAATCAGCAATAGTTGTTTTAATCACTGTCATCAAACAAAATAGCAAACAATAACAATAATATCAAAGGATCATTTGACAGCTACACACACAGCTAAAAAGGTAGTAATCCAGTTGCGTGTAAGAGGCCTGGGTGTAAAATAAATATTGCATTATTTTATGCAATTTTATGTAATTTTACACCTTAAAATATGTAGCCCATCAGTATGGGAAACCTACGTGACCGAAATGTCAAGCTCATATATGCGTTTATCCTTACAGTGTTTCCTCGGTCTGATGGCCGAGCGGGATAAGGCGCCAGTCCTCACTGTTGGTGCTGGGTTTGAATCTCGTTGGTTGCAACTTTTTTTTTTGTTTTTGCAAAAAATGTACATGCAGTGTGTAATATTAAGTGTTTATTTTGACGAAGGTGATGTGCATGCTTTTGCATGCGGTTTTATCATCGGATTTTTTGCTGTGTACTTGAAATATGCAACAATCAAATCGACTGTGCTCTTAATTCATGATCTTCGCTCCTCTCTGAGCATGTTCTAGTGTGAGTGTCATCGACGTTCTTAGCAGGCCAAGCAAATCACAAAAGATTTGGATAATGGAGCTCTTCCATTCGTTTTTGCTTTTTTCTACAATGTATTTCTTAGACTGGTTGCAACGCGGCTCTACTTTGTTCTAGCTGTTTCATTTTTCAAATAGAACTAAAACAGACCACCCGCAACGCGGAGTTGCAGTTTTATTTTTCGAGCAGTATTTTGAAACCGGAATAAAACTGCTCGACGAGTTTGTTTCAAACGTGAGACGATTTGGAACTGGAATAGAACTCAGTTTCAAAAAAAATCAGATATATAGAGATATCCACGTATTCTTACACACACACTATGATGCTGTGTTGATAATCATACGCACACAATTAAAAGCATTTTTTTGAAACAACATTTAGAGCAGCGCGTTGCGAGCACCGTGTTCTAGTTTCATTTCCGCCAGTTCTAAAAATTTAAAACTGCTCGCAATTTGAAACAATTATAAAACTTCGCGCTGCAGACAGTCTTATGGAGCGAACTGTCAAAAACTGCTCGACTGCGGGTGCTCAATTGTGTCAAGAAATCGACCAAATTGCTAATGGAGCAACCGCAGTCGAGCAGTTTTTGACAGTTCGCTCCATAAGAAATACATTGTAGAAAAAAGCAAAAACTGCTCGAATGGAAGTGCTCCATTGATCGGCACCGAGTCAGTCCTCGATTATCAGGACCCATGAATGATTTTTTTTGTTTTTAAAATTTTTCTTGTTTATATTTTCTTTTTCAAATAAGTTTTATTAACGGGCTGAATTATGCACATGAAATGTTTTTGAATTTTGCAAATTTATTTAATAAATGGCTTTTCACACTTTAAATGATTTCAAAATAACCATATTTTTAACAGTTCTGGGCACATGTCTCTACAGCAATTAAATTTCAAAGTCCAAAGCAAGTTCCAATTAATTTATAGCTTGTCTTGTCGTAGATGGTAAATGCCGTTCTAGTGTGGAAACAAAAAAAACACGAACGACTCAATCTCGTTTTTATTTCGCTTTGGTTCAAAACCCTCGCACAATGTGGATTGTTAGTAGGCGCAATGATTTATTTCGCTATTGTGAAATTAAGTTTGAACTTGAAATTACACGCTGACTTTAAACAAACCAAGAGTATGCTACAAATTTCGTGCTCATTTTCTAATGGTAATACTGTCAATTGTTTTGTTTGCAAAATTTGTTCTAGAAAAAAGGCTATTGATTTTTATATCATTTTCAATGAAATTTTGAAAAAGTGAGCAAACATGTTTCTATCAACAGTTTTACAAAATAAGTGAAAATCGGCAAATTGGATGGAATTAGGAGCGAGTGCCTAACCTGGTTTAAAGCAAGGCTAGTCTCCAAACACAAAATCTAAGATTTTACAGGAAATTTTTATTTCTTCAATGGACTTTTGGTTTAGATAAGGTCATTACGGGCAAGCCACTAAACCCAAGTCGGAAGGGCCCCCTTGGAACACCTCCAAAATTAGGTCATTAGGCCTACCTTTTCAACTATACAGTTTCATGCACTGCCACCTGGTTGTGGTCATCAGTATGTAACGGTGCCCCAATGTTGTTGTGTTGATGACTCCAAACATGCATGCAAGCAAACCTAACCAGCTTTTTGGTCCGTTTTTTCAACCTTTCTCAGCAGCCGCTAATGTGACATTAATTTTCATGGGACTGATTTCCGGTCTTCTTTTTTTTCGAGGTGGGCCACCGCGGAGTACCGGTGTCGATTTAAATTTCAGTCTCATTTGGTTCGGAT
Source organism: Culex quinquefasciatus (assembly GCF_015732765.1). Lineage (NCBI taxonomy): Eukaryota > Metazoa > Arthropoda > Insecta > Diptera > Culicidae > Culex > Culex quinquefasciatus. The sequence goes on from NC_051863.1 coordinate 57,870,301, forward strand.
TATGAGTGTTTATTACAACGGGGCCTTCAAAAAGCGCGGGGAAGCATGCTTTCAAAGGGCTAAATTGGACATAATTTGATTACCGACGGCGAAAAATGGTTTGTTGATGCCCGACAGAGCGGAACATTTCCCGGTGTTGTGAGGAACTGTTCCCATTTTGGACATTTATAGCGTTGGAATCGTTTAGAGCAGTGTAATTTTCGTTTCACTTTCCTGAATCAGTTCATTGACAACTTCAAGTTCAATCCCACAATGGTGAAATAAATCATGCCTCCAACAAACAAACTATTTGCATTGTGCGAAAGTTGCGAAGCAAAACTAGCTTTCAGACTTTGAAATGTGCCCTGAACCGCAAAAATGTTGATCTGTTCAAAATCTCCAAACCGTGGCGCAGAAGTGGCTGCAAGAACCATAAATTATGCCTATTTTCAAGAGATTTTACCACACTCCAACATGTGTGAAAAGTCTAAGCCTGCCTAGATGCAAAAGGTAGGCCACCAACAGTCATCGTGGCATGACTCATGCAACGCAGCGAGAGACTTGCACGACCGGCGCGTGTAAACAAGCGACAAACCCCGCAACTTCCCCGCGCAGCATAGCTTGGGGAGTGTGCGGCCGAGTGTGTTGATGCACTCCGCACATGGGTCGTCGTAACTAGGTCTTTCCCTGTTCATGCAGTTCACGCGGCCCATGCTGAGGCCCAGGGGTTACCGACCTAGTTTTTCGGACGGAATACGCGGAACGGGTTCTGGAAATGGTGGTCAGGGTGCTTTCTGTTCCAGATTAAAAAAAGGAAAGGTTCGTGATTTACATTTGATTGAGCGACTCAATTTTGAAGGTAGCTTAAACGTAAGATGTGCAATATTTTTAGAAATGATTTAACTCGTGATATCAAATGTTTTGCGATAGTTGACCTATTTTAGAAATTCTTTAATCGACAAACTTCAAACTCAAGGTCAACTATTTTTATTAGAGAAGCTATTCTGTACTAAATCGACCCACTTCATGCATTGTTTTTATTTTCGGATTTTTTCCATTTGGTTTATTCTTTGTGGGGGACTTCCCTATGACCAAGAAGCCATATTTTGTCATTGGTTAACCCGTACAAGGCTCTATACAATTTTTGCATTTTTCCATAAAAAATGGCACGTAAATATTCAAAATTTGGTTTGGTGTCTTCGGTTTTCTTTGGTGTCTTCGGCTAGGTTGTACAAAATAGGTACACGGAATAAAAATGCGATTTCTTAATTAACTTTTTTTTGGACTTTTTGTTTTTTGTATATGTTCAATTGTACAAAACCTGCAACTTTAGAGTCATACAGAAGTACGGTCCAGATTTTTTCCGCCGAGTTTTGGCCGAGTTAGGATTTTTTGAATGAGTTTTTCGAGAGAAAAATAAATAACTGATTTAGTTTGGCTCTGTTTCTAATGTGAAATCAATTTGCCATCGAAAAGTACTTTACAGAAATTTTCAAGAAGTGTGCCGTTTTCAAAATATAGCCACTTATGTTTGATAAAAATAGTGTCTGTGTGTTCATGTCTAAAAATAGGTTTTCAGAGATACATCGGATAAAAAAACAGGAAAATTGTAGAAAAATTTAAATGTTTTAAGGCTCACTCACGCACCCCTTCCAAATAAAAAATGAACAAATTAAAAATTTGTGAAATTTTCTGCTTTCTAAAAAATATATTATGAAAATTTTAAATTCATGGTTAACTCCTCCCCGCTCAGGGCAATATCGAGATTTATTACGTTTTTCTACATTACTCGTAAATGAATCGACCAAATTGGATTGAAATGCATGGTAGCAGAGAAATGTAATTTTAAAGACAAAAATAAGTGGTGCTCTAGAGTAACCATTAGGATGGCTCGAGATGATAGATTTTTAGAACATTTTTTTTTCGGTTGCTTTTAGGCCTCTAAACAACTCCCTGAAATTTGGGAGCGATTGATTGCGTCCACATTTTGCGCATTGCATTTCAATTTATAGGGAATAACGACGAGCCAGTCTAGTAACCATGGGCGTTAGAGAGTTAGTTTACATTTCGCAAGCGCAACAAATTCATTTAAATGCTTTTTTGGAATGTGAGTCTTGAATTTTTTTGAGAAAATCGTCTTTCAAGTCTATAAGTGGTTTATGAATAGCTTTAAAAACAAAAATCACTAATCAATCAAAAATCAAAACAAATAATTCGTAGATTTTATAAGCCAATCCAAAACTGAATTAATATTTTCAAACTTTTAGAAAAGAGGTCATCAACTAATCACGTGGATTTCTTGAATATTTTTTTTATTTGGTCTAAAATATGAATTAAGAGAAATTATTTACTTAAAGATCTTTTCATAAGTTAAGCTTAAATTTAAGAATGTTAAATCATTTTTTATTGAAAAAAGTTAGTTTCACTTTTTTACATTGAAAACCGGACCATTATTTCCTGAAATATCGTCAGTTGAAAAGTACTGGCTAATTCTATGTGATACTTAGAGAAATTCCATAGCCGGGACCCGTGGAGTAGGGGTAAGCGTGGTTGCCTCTCACCATATCGGCCTGGGTTTGATCCCAGAAGGTCCCGGTGGCATTTTTCGAGACGAGATTTGTCTGATCACGCCTTCCGTCGGACGGGAAGTAAATGTTGGCCCCGGACTAACCTAAAAAGGTTAGGTCGTTAGCTCAGTCTAGGTGCAGGAGTCGTCTCCCTGGGTCCTGTCTCGGTGGAGTCGCTGGTAGGCAGTTGGACTAACAATCCAAAGGTCGTCAGTTCGAATCCCGGGGTGGATGGAAGCTAAGGTGTAAAAAGAGGTTTACATACTTGACTTACATACTTGAAAGTATATAAGGTGTGTAAGACGTACTTATTACTTTTTACTACATCGATTTGCACCCTTCCACAATGTTGAATTTCCGACAAGAATCTCACACTTGGACTATGAGGAGTCCGGTTGTATGTGTAAGGAAGAAGTTCGTCGTTCGGTCGGTCCACGATAATTTTCATTTTCGGCGTGTTTTCAGTGGATTTATAAGTTTTCGTTGAGACGAAACGATTGAAACATACATAAAGAAGAGAAATTTAATGAAGTCTAGTGCAAATTGCAGAGAATTTTCAAGATTTTCATCATTTTAAAGCAATATTTTCTTCTTCCTATTTGTTTTGTTATTGTGCTTCTTGCAGCGCAATGCTTTCCTTGTCACATTTTGTTCAAACGTCAGTTTTGCTGCGTGGGCAGTGGGCATATCTGGGCTCTCATGCTCATGACACTCACCTCTCTCGGAAATATGAGTGCTTGTTTTGATTGTGGTACAGTAAAGCTAGAATTTTGACAACGGTTTTCTGAGGAATTGCAAAAGTTTTTAAGATTATGTTTTTCCTTGTTTTGACAAGATTTTGATTATCATCCGCGTTGTATTCAGGAGTGTTCGGGAAGTCTAGGACTGCGCTTTTTAGCAACAGTGAAAATGTTTCGGTCGTTTCGCGTGAATTCGCCGTCGTCGTTTGAGCTGTTTCGTTGTATGATGGCATATTGTGAACTTGCGTCGCGTACGGAAACTTTCGCTATCGGGCATTACATCTGGGCGAGGAAACGACGCTGGATATGCAACATGTTTTTAACTGGACCTGGACATCATCACCATATAAGGAAAGCAGCAGCTGCTTCGAAAATTTGGTGAGATCAGTCCATATCGGACTTTTTGATAACTGATATATTCTTGCTTGCTACTTACTAAATACACGCTGGTCCCAGTTTTGCCTGATGGGATCGGAAGTTTAAAGATAGGTCGAGAACCCGTCTGGTTCTTGCTCTATCTTTAGGCGGGGCCAGACAATGCCCAGTGACCTCGGAATTGGACCGCAAGGAGCTCTGTCATTCTGAAATGGGTCACTGGAAGCAGCGCGAGGGCTGACACCACCTAATACCCGGGACTGAGATAAGCTGTATCAGCATAACCAAGTCTGATACAAACTATGCCTTCCCATAATTTCGCTGCCGGCCAGCGGGTATTGGATTGGCCACACACAGAATCTCACACTTGGACTATGATAGGAGGTGGTAGAATATGCCTAATACTACTAAAAACAAACTTAAACTATACAAGATAAATGCAAATTAAAATACTAAAAATTAAACAAAAAAAAACATAAAACAAGAGAAGTAAAGTTTTTCGTAAAACAAAAGTTGCTCAAAATGACCTCCTGAAAACGGGAAAAATAATTTTCGAAAATAAAATTTTGGGCAGAGAGGGTTAAACGATAAAAAATCGATTCAAAATTGGCACAGATACCGTAAAAAGGGTTGACTTTGACAGGTTTGAGATTTTCCCGCAAATTTAAGAGTAGGGGGAGAGGGGGTAATATGCACCCCTTAAGGGAAAACAGTGATTTCTCAACCATTACAGCATTACTGTGGAAGAATTTTGTTCGATGTTCTAAAACAACTATTATTCTTCATCATCCATGTAAGAAAAGTCTTAAAAAACCTCAAAATTTTTCGAAAATATCAAATTTCTAAAAACATTTTTGATTACTTTCAAACAACCATGCGGGGCAATATGCACCGCAACATTGGGGCAAAATGCACTACAACAACGGGGCAAAATGCACCACAACATGGGGCAAAATGCACCGGGTAAAAGCAGTTTTCACTAGTCACCACTAGATGACACCGCTGTTTTCACAAAGGAGCTTCACAGCGGTGCATTTTGCCCCGACCACGCTTTTTGCAGAAAATTTAATTAAAAATGCATTTTTCGATGTTTTTGGACTCATCTATCTACAGAATAATGAAGATTATGACAAGAACTATATACCTTAACACTTACAATATCAATAAATGCTTTTTATATTGTCCAAAAATCATAATGAAAGTTCAATGAAAATTAGATGAAAACACAACATTTTAAAGTTTTGCAAATAACTTGAGCTGTTTCTATACTGCGATGCTCAAATTTTTTCAGCATGGTTGAGCAATGTTAAGCTTCCAATTTCTATTACTTTTTCCCCGGAAAATTCTTCCAAATACCGAGAAAAGCAGGAGGTGCATTTTGCCCCGGGGGTGCATATTACCCCCTCACCCCCTACAAATTAAATACGTACGGAATGGTATTGAATCATACTAACCGTGGTAGAGAAGTGTTCAAAGTACCTCAAGAAGAACCTTTCATTAAATTTTTAAAAGTTTGAAAAATTAGTTAACTATGATTAGGAAAATTTTGATAAATAGCATTATTTAAATTTTCTGAAGTTGTCATGTTTTTCTCAACAAACATGATTTTGAATCGGAAAACGGAATGCATTTTCGGATTCTTTGGACAATTTTCCGCTAGGAGAAGGTAAAATACGTTTGTAAATAACAAATATTATGTGTTTTTGAGTCTGCCTGTGTGGATCAATCGGACCGCACACTGGACTCACAATCCAGAGGTCGCCGGTTCGAATCCCGGGGCGGACGCAAAAAAAATCTAAGTGTAAATATAGGTATTCGGTGCCCTCTCCCCGTGCCCATACCTTCACACTTAGGAGACCCGGGAGGCGGAGTCTTGTCGCAAAAAGAACGATACACGCCTGTGGATCCGTTGACGAAACCGCAAGGTTTAAGAGGGCCACATTATAAGGTGTTACGTCGATTCCGTTTTTTTTTTTATGTGTTTTTGAAACATTATTCAAAAAAAAATCTTTAGTTTCATAGACATTTTTAGCTGAACAAATTTCATATAAAATGTGAAAACTTTTGATTTTGGCTTCTAATTCAGTTTTGAATGCAATATTAATCGATAATTTTATAAACAAAACTAGTTTTTACAAAATGCAGGCAAAATTCAGTCAGTTAAATGGTTTTACCTCAAATTTATATGTATTTTGTTAAAAAGTTTATAAACTTAGTTAACTAAATATAAACATTGATTTTTTTTTTCTTGAAAACTATATTAGAAACCTTAGTAATGGTACATTTGACGTAAAAATAAAGTTTGAACACCTTGAATCTGACTTTAGCAAGAAAAACTAGGACTGTCAATGTCCCCAAAAAGTCAAATTAAGAATTTTTAACGTATCTTTTTTTTTTTAAACATTTAAAAACAACTTTTTTCAAAAATGGTGTATGGACCTTGTGTGGGCTACCCCAGTAACGAAACTATTGGCACTACGCCCCCCGGGGCATGGCCTTCCTCTAACGTGGGATTTCTGCTCCAGCGCCTCTGACGAGACAGGAGAAACCGGGACCGACGTTTTACTTCACCATCCGATAGAAGCTCAGTGGATAAGGCGGGAATCGAACCCGCGTCTCATAGCATCATCGGGATCGACAGCCGAAGCCGCTACCCCTGCGCCACGAGACCCAGTACATGTTTTAAAAATAATAATCTTAAGACGAACCTTACCAGTTGGAAAATATTCCAAAGTCAAATCGAAATCCTACCAAAGCCACCCCGGTTTACGGTACTTATTTTTGCTTAAAGAATCGAGTCAAGGGAATCCCTGATGTCGATTTTTTAATTGTCACCCTAAGGCTGGTACAAATATTTTTAAAGATCCGGTATTTAGTAACCTTTCACATGATTAACAGCGATTGTAGTGATGATTTGTTTAAACATAAAAATAACATGAAATTTTGACAAAATTCATAGAAATTATTTTATAACAATCGTTTGAAAAAATAAGAAGATGGTGTTCATCATGTGAAAGGTAATTAAATCCAGTAATTTTGGAGAAAATCTCTATTTGTTTTAAGAAATTGGACATATCTCTTCTTATATTGATCCAAACTGATATTTTATATGGAAATTGATCCGATAACTGGTCTCTACAATGCAATTGATTCGAAAATATTTTGAAATGTTTTGGTGTAATATGACAAAGGATTGAACAAATAATATTGGGAACCTTTTTGGGTAACAAATAGCTTTGTAATGAAATACTCTATGTGTTTAATGTGTTTAATGTTCAAATTTATATTCGGGCAATATGTTGCTATATTTTCATGACAAATTATGCAAAGAAAATACTTTTATTCGGTTGTCTTGGTTCTTCAAGCTTTGCTTTTAGAGTTATTTGAAAGAAAGCCAAAAGTCTGGTATATTTGAATCGGACACTTTTTATTGGAGATCTAATATTGGTAGAATATGTAAGTTAGAGTCTCCTAAGGCATATTCATAAGACATTTGATGGGTTTCAACATGAATGCACCGATTTTCAGAGACTTTTCTGAAGAAATATTCGTATCTAAGTTTCAAATCGGCATCGATTTATCAAAACTACATATTTCTCTCGGACTGGGCCAAGTAACCTCAAGTCAATATTTCAATCTCTGCTGGTATAATGGCTTTTCCAGATCGTGTTGAAATATGATCCACACAATACTCTTTGCTTTGCTCTTTGCGCTGCTCTGCCGCAACCAGATCACTAAAACAATGCGTTCATTAAGGGAGGTTCAATATCGACTGGGTCCGAAAGTGGGTCAAACTGCGAGCGAGCGAACGAACTGCAATCAATTCAAATCTTAATTCTTTATGGGGCTTCCTTCCTTCAACGAATCTTCCAACGCAGGTGGCGAAATCCTGTCCCAGCGGTACGCCGGCCACGCACTGCTCGTGTCGGTGCTGCCAGACTCGGTGTCGATCGTGCTGTCGGCGCCAAGCACGCAACCGATCGAGGCCCGCGTTTCGGGCCGGTACCTGGACAACCGGTGGCACACGCTGCAGTTTGTGTTCCAGCTGGGGACGCTGTACTGCATCATTGACAAGCAGTCGTCGACGATCGCCAACCAGACGTACAATGTGCCGCTGATCACGGACCAGGAGATCAAGAACGAAGCGGCGGTGCTGATCTTGGGGAAGCAGTACTCGGGGTGTTTGCTGCACGGACCCGGGTTGGTGTTCAACTCGAGTGCGATGAATGCGGAAGCGGTGGTGTTTGGACCGTGTCCGCTGGCACCTGGGCCGTGCTCGGATCATGACGTGTTGACGGGGACTCCGCCGGACTTTTGCTCGCACGATCCTTGCATGCAACATGGGACGTGTATTTCGCGAACTGACGGCTATGAGTGCCACTGTACGTCGAGGTTCAAGGGCAAGAACTGCGAGGTTGATTCGGGATCGCCTTGTCAGCTGTACCCGTGCCAACACGGAGGATCGTGCCAGGAGGACTCGAAAGGTGACTACAAGTGCTACTGTGCTCCGGGTTATACGGGAGCACACTGCGAAACCGAACTCAGCATTCATCCACTGTGCGAGAAGAACCCATGTCTGAACAACGGAACGTGTCGAGTTCCCCCAGGAACCAGCTCGTACGAGTGTGACTGTCTGAAAGGGTTCATCGGACCCCGGTGCGAGATCAACTGGGATGACTGCAAGCCGAACCTGTGCATGAACGGTGGTCGTTGCGTCGACGGAGTCGATAATTTCATTTGCGACTGCAAGGGAACCGGCTACGGAGGAATGCGCTGCCAGAACAACCTGGATGAGTGCCTGATCAATCCGTGCCTCAACGGGGGAACCTGCTTCGACACGTACGGATCGTACCTGTGCGAGTGCCCCACCGGGTTCACCGGTGCCAACTGCCAGCTCAGTATCAACGAGTGCCGCTCGCAACCCTGCCAACACGGCGGAACCTGCATCGACACCCAGGAAGGCTTCGAGTGTCGCTGCCAGCCCGGGTTCGCCGGATTGTACTGCGAACTCGACCCCGGCTGCAGCCAGTGCCCGATCGACTCGGACTGCATCGCTGGACGGTGCGTGTGCAAGCCCGGAACCACAGGTAAGTCCCCAACTCCCCCTTGTAACCCGCTAAACCACCCCTCCCTAACCTCAAAAAACACCCACAATTTGGCAAACATAAAAAAAAACACTCAAAATTTGACCCTTCACCTCCTCCTCCTCCACCCCCTGTTCCACTCTAGGCTCGGTAGGCCAGTGCGTACAAGCAGGCGGCGGAAGTTCGGCGGCGATCGCCACGGCCAAGTCCGCCCAGTCGAACGCGTGCGCCAGCTATTGCTACAATGGCGCCAGCTGCGTGACCGCTGCTAGTGGCCGTAACTTTACGTGCATTTGTGCGACCGGATTCACAGGTTGGCTAACTAGCAAACATTTACATTACGCTTATCAATCGATTGCTTTGTGTGTACATACAGATCTGATAGTGGGAGGGGGGGTCATTCCATGCGTCACACACCTGTTCAAGTCCCGAAGCAGTAGTTCCGATCTAAACCGATCGTTTTGAAACGTTAAAACGAGATTTGGGAACAAGGAAATATTTGTTTTTTTTTTTTTTGGATCCTAAACTTAAAAATTTCAATGGAAATAACTACGAGTGCAAATTGCTGAAATCAATTTAAAATGCATTTCCCAGCGTTTAGAATTATTTTTAGGACTTTTGGGTTCATTCAAAAATCTTTTGAATTGCAAACTTTCAATTTCAAACTTCCATATTTTGAAAACTAATGATTGCTAAACAACTGAACTAGTAAAAAATGCATTTTAGAACACCTTGTTCATTGGACTGTAGAGGCTATGACTTGTTATTCTTTTTGTTTTTTTTTTTTAATTTGTAACTTTTGACGGAATTTTCGGATCAATTTAGTGTCTTCGGCAAAGTTGTTGGTATTGATGAGGACTATTCATAAAAAAATAGACACACGCATTTTTTTACGCCAAAACTCAATTTCTTAAATCCGTATTTAGTATTATTTTTGAGATTTCTGGATCGACTTAACATTTTTGCAATCTTTTTAAAGCAATTTATACGTCTTGTGCAAATCTACAGTATGTAAAAAAAAAGTATTTACACCCCTTGGGCACTATGCACATTTTGTGATGAAACATGTAAACAATTTAAAGTTTGACAGGAACCTAGTACTACGTTTTGTTCAGAAAATGATGCCAAACATTTTTCTACAAAAAGCTCATGAAAAGATGATTTCTATAAAAAGTTATATAACAAATACTATTACGAAAATAAAAAAGGTGCAAAAAAGTTTGTACACCTTTCGAAAAATTTACATAAATAATGTTATTTTTTGACAAATCACCATTTGTTGACAAATCACCATAAATCCAGTCTCCCAACTCCAAATAGGCATCCTTGACTGATTAAAAAAATAATTTGGATTGAATATAAAGTTTACTAACTACTTAGTATAAAAGTTTATATAACTCTGGAAATTCTATATAAAACTTATCTAAACTTAATTTTGAAAACTTTTAATTCAACTAAATGTCAATATATTACCATAAAATTGCTAAATAAACATTTTGGAGTGGGTATAACACCGGTTTGTGGGTATTAGTATCGATAGAATAGATTTTTCGTTGGAATTTCGTACCAACCCGGAATTACGTCGTAGGAAAATCCGCCGGCATCCGAACCGGCAACGATTCACAAGTCAACCTATGTAGAATCGGAAAGGGCATAAAATTTCCGAGCTTTTGATACCCAAACATCTAGATTTTCTTTAAAACCTACGTTTTTAAATACCTAAGCAAAAACGTTGTTATGGTCCAGAGCTTTACTATTTAAAACAGGTTATGTATTTTAATTTTGCTGAAATGTTTATTTTTTATTTTTCTTTGTATGCGAATTTAAAAAAAAATCATATCTTATAAGAGTAAACGAATATGAACCACCCTCGGTCATCTAAGACCACCCTAGTTGCCTTAAAAACCAGGTTTGACCACGTTTGTCCACAAACCAATTTTACCTGCATTTGAGCTCACTAAGAGCTGTTTTGATACTGATTAATGCGATATTCATGTAAATTTTCTCATAGAGCATTTTTAAATCGCTGTAACTTGGGTTTAAGAAAAACCCTTTTGAGATGTTATATTCATATTAAAGAAGAAGTTTAAAGCTTTCAGATGCACCGCTAAGCGTATTTTTTTGTGTCCCCCTCGAAAAGATACAAACATTTGAAAAAGGCCTATTAAAAACTTTAAAAACGCTGTAACTTTTTACCAAAATGACCTAGCGACTTCGTTGACATTTCAAAAGTCGCGTATTTTTATGCTCTAAATATGTCCCGAAGACACCAAAATTGCCAAAAATAATACAAAAGTGATACGCAACAAAAACACTTTTTTGATGGGCCACCCTTCTGCTTTTCATATAAAATGCTGTAGAATGATCAGATTAAGAGATAGAGATTTGGTCTCTTCGACAGAGTTGTTTGAAATGGCTAGTACTACAATACTGCCGAAGAAAGTATACCTCTATCTCATCTAGAAGCGAAGATAGTTTTTGAAAATATTAGAAATTGTTGGACCACCCTAATATCGTTTTGACCCAAAGATGTAGAATTTCATTCTTAACAAATGCTTCTTGGACGCCAAAGCTCGAAAATGCATCCCTGAAGCGGAAATAAATTATTCCTGCTAAATTTGCGTTTCCAACCACTGTGCCGTGTATCATTTTTTTCAGTGTAGTCCATATCCATACCTACAACTTTGCCGAAGACATCAAAACGATCAAAAAAATTCTTCAAAAGATACAGATTTTTGAATTTTCATAAATCATTTTTGTAAGGACTGCTGCCAAATTTGTATGGAAAATTATATGGACAAACTAATGACGCAAAATGGCTTCTTTGGGCATACAATAAAAAAAAGACCGATTTTGTAGAGAACTGCCCCATTGGAAAGATCTAGTAAATTTTTATTTTCTTTCATTTAATTACAATTTGGATCACCCAAATTCTAGCATTTTTTAAAAGCATACTGGAGAATTGGGTCCTAAAGTTAAGCTTAAATTTGTAATATTATTACTCACAACGATAAAGCTTATTTTTTCTGAGTACAATGACCCTTTGTACGACCGCAAAAGATTCAAAATGGATTTTTAAATCAAATTTTAAAAAATAACTTCGCGACCCTTCATGACAGAAAAGGTCCTACTTGACAGCTTGTTCCAAAGGGGGCCATAGTTGATCGATCAAAACATGTTGTCTTGTCAATTTTTTTTTGCATTCAAATGATCAAAAATGGTTTTTAATCGTGTTTTTTAGCGTTGTACAAAAAAAATTACACATTGTTTTAGGACCCTATTTGGAGTCGATCACTCCCAACTAGCTGTTTTACTAGTGGCCAGGCCAACCGCGTAAAATTAAGCGCAAAAATGATTCGTTCGAGTGGGTTGAGACAGGTCGGGAAGAAACGTGTGTGAACCCAAATGGAATGACCCCCAAGTTAGACAGTGCAACAATGGTGATGTCCAAAATTACATGGCTACGGAAATCTCAACTTCGTTTAAAAATAATCAATCATAGTCATAGAACTAACCTCAATCTACGTCCTCCCCCTCACAGGTTCCCGGTGCGAGTCCCCGGTGGCGCTTCCGTACTCGGACGAGTGCAACTGCCTGAACGGCGGCAGCTGCACCCCGAACAGCTCGACGTGCATCTGCCCGCAGGGCTTCGACGGGCAACGGTGCGAGCTCGCGACGGCCATCTGCTCGTCGGCCAACTGTCTGGAACCGTTCCGGTGTACCGGCGGCAAGTGCCAGTGCCCGGACAACATGAACTGCGACAACGTGTGCGCTTCGTCGCCGTGTCTGCACAACGGGTCGTGCTATCCGCAGGGTTCCGGCGGGCAGGACTATGTGTGCAAGTGTCCACCCGGGTACGAGGGAAAACGGTGCGAGAACGATATTGACGAGTGCAAGATCAAGGACAAGATCTGCGTGAATGGGATTTGCCAGAACACTCCGGGGTCGTTCCGGTGCTTCTGTACGCCCGGATATACGGGACTCAACTGCGATCTGGATGTGGACGAGTGTTTGAGCAGACCGTGCAAGAACGGGGCCCAGTGCGTGAACAAGGAGAACGACTACGAGTGCATATGTCCGCCCGGGTACAGTGGGAAGGACTGTGATACGGATATTGACGAGTGCGAGAGTAACCCTTGTTCGAAGGGGTCGACGTGTATCGATCGGGTGGCGAACTTTACGTGCGTGTGTATTCCCGGGATGACCGGACGGTTGTGCGAGATTGACATCGATGATTGTGAGGTGAGTTAATTGGGTTTTGTTTGGGTCAACATTTGTAGTGCTCCATCGCATTACAATGCTTTGGCACATCACAAACGTTGTAACAGCCAGGCCTACTGCGTAAATATAACCGCAGAGATGATTCGTTGAAACCCCTTCAAACTGATCTCCGCAACATTCTCTCTCTCCCCTCCAGTCCCAACCGTGCCAGAACAACGGCCGCTGCATCGACAAGCTCGGCGACTTCCTGTGCGACTGCAACCAGACGGGCTACTCGGGCAAGCTGTGCCAGTACAACATCAACGAGTGCGAGTCGAATCCGTGCACGAACGGAGCCGAGTGCATCGACAAGGTGAACGACTACCAGTGCAAGTGCTTCCCGGGCTACGTCGGGAAGAACTGCGAGGAGGACATTAGCGAGTGCGAACCGAATCCGTGTCAGTACTCCGGGCGGTGTTTGGAGCGCTCGAACGTGACGCTGTACTACTCGACGGATATGAGCTTGCCGGTGAATTATAGGAACGGGTTCTCGTTTGCGAATGCCAGCGGGTATGATTGCGTGTGTGTGCCCGGGACGATGGGCAAGAACTGCGAGATCAACATCAACGAGTGTGACAGCAGTCCGTGCAAGAACGGGGCGTGCGTGGATGGAATTGGAAATTATACATGTGATTGTGAGCCAGGTTTCGAAGGATTCCACTGTGAGACGGATATCGATGAGTGCTTGAAGTACCATCCGTGTGTTCATGGAACGTGTTTGGACGCGAGGAACAACTATGACTGTGACTGTGATGGGCTGTGGGGTGGCAAGAATTGTTCGGTGAAGTTGACCGGGTGTGAGGGGGAGCCTTGCTTGAACGGAGGAGCATGCATACCTTATTTGGAGAATGAAACGCAGCACAAGTTCAACTGCTCGTGTAGACAAGGTTTCCAGGGTAAGACTTGTGACACGGCTACGACGATGTCGCTTGGAGCGAAGAGTTTGCTGATTGTGAACACAACCCGGGATGAAGGGTATGATATTCATTTGAGGTTCAAGACTACGCTGCCAAATGGTATTCTGGCGTTCGGAAATGGAGCGACCTCCTACATCTTGGTATTGAACAACGGACGGCTTAATCTGCACTCCGCCCTGTTGAATCGTTGGGAGGGAGTCTTTGTCGGTTCCGGACTCAACGACAGCAAGTGGCAAAAGGTCTTCGTCGGGATCAACTCGTCGCACTTGGTCCTGTCGGCCAACGAAGAGCAGACCATCTTCCCGATCAACTCGTACGAAGGTACCAACGGAAGCAATACCTCCTTCCCCATCACCTACCTCGGAGGAACCACTCCGACCCTCGCTCAACCCTACCTCAAGCACATTGCCCGGGCCGTCTCCAGCTTCGTCGGATGCATGGAAGACGTCGTCATCAACAGCCAGTTCGTACTCCCCGGACAGGAACAAGAGTTCACCACCCTGCACAACATTGACACCGGCTGTCCGCGAACGCCCCAGTGCGAACCCAACCCGTGCAACTCCAACGGCCAGTGTACCGATCTGTGGCACACCTTCTCCTGCCACTGCCAGCGGCCTCACCTGGGTCACACCTGCAAGTACAACATCACGGCGGCAACCTTTGGCCACGAAAACACATCCTCCACCGCGGTCAAGGTTAACGTCAGTGACACCGCCCGCCGTGCCATCCGCTCCGTTCTGGACATCTCGATGTTCATCCGAACCCGCCAACCCTCCGGCATGGTCTTCTACCTCGGCAGCGAACCCGAAGCCAGCGACCAAACCCCGGACGACTCGTACGTCGCCGCGTTCCTCTCCAAGGGCGAACTCCTCGTCCGCATGATCTTCAACGACACCCCCGAAGGCTACACCGTCGGCGGCAACAAACTCGACAACGGCTATCTCCACCTCATCGAAGTCATCCGCAACTCCACCCTCGTCCAGGTCAAACTCAATGGCACCGAGTACTTCCGAAAAACCCTCTCCTCCTCCGGCCAACTCAACGCCCAGGTCCTCTACCTCGGAGGTCTCCCACCCTACCCGGACTCCATCAACAGCCTGTACAAAGACGACTCCGAAAAGCAGTACTTCAAGGGCATCATCCAGGACGTCCAGGTCTCGAACGGTTCGCACGCCATGATCGTCGAGCTGTACCCGCTGAACGAGGAAGGTCTGGTACTGCCCCCACCCTTTGGCGACGTTATCATCGACCGCAACTCCGTGCTCGAGGGCGTCGTCACCGACGATCTGTGCCGGACGCAGCCGTGCAAGCACGACGCCGTCTGCGCCAACACGTGGAACGATTTCGTGTAAGTATTCGCCAAGTTATGGTAGAAAAAAAAATAAAACTAACGCACCGAAATCTCACTCTCGCATGCAGTCGTTGCAAGTGGGACTATCTCAAAGATAGCTTCCACTCGTTGAAGCGACTATGGAACGACCGTAAATTAGCTAGGTAACATGATTTGGATCAGCTCATTGTATTACCTCCAAGATTCAGTCCAAAAATTAAGCTACGATTGTATCATTCCCAAAGTTTTATAATTGGCTCTCAACCTAGGAATGTTGGCCTTTGAACACTGAAGCCCTTTCATGCTATAGTCCACTCGTTTCACAGCTCCCTTCATTTAAGCTGATATACATTTCCGAAAGTACTTAGGGGTTACATACATTTAAAATCAATCAAATAGTTTTTCAAATCTTATTTGAAAATTAAACAATTTAGTAATTGAATATTGAATTATACTTTAATGACTAAAATCTGCCGTTAAAATGTCTTCTAAAAAATCAAAAATCAAATTATTCGCTCTACAGCATTGCCGGGGCCAACATTTACTTCCCAATCCGACGGAAGGCGTGGTCAGACAAATCTCGTCTCGAAAAATGCCACCGGGACCGTCTGGGATCGAACTCAAGCCGACTGGGTGAGAGGCAACCACGCTTACCCCTACACCACGGTCCCGGACAAAAAATTTCTTCTATGGCTCCGACATGTCGTACAACACATTATTGTACGATCAGTACCTAGCTGGACTCGGTCGTTGGAAACAACCGTCGGCTCAACGACCGATGAAATAGGCGGCGGGCCAGATGCGGGCTTAAAAATGTCAAAACCTCTACCCCCTCACTTTTTTTTTTCCTTTGGAGGGTAAGGCTCCCCCTCACTTCGTCTCACCATCTAGCTGCAGCTTTGTTGACAAACAAACGAAGCACGCGGTCGAATGATGGCATCGAGCCAGAATTAGGGGTGATCATGGGATTAAAAATGAAAGTTTTTTCAAGAAAAATAATGTTTTTCAGACTGACTAAAAAAATTGCGAGAATGTTCAAACAATTATTCCTGATGTCGGAAAAAGGGATTGAAAACCAAAATTTTAATCCATATTTTTTATAAATTCTGGAGTTTTTTTTGAAAAGGTCCAATAAACCAAATTTCCAGTTTTTGCTTTTTGGGTGTTTTGAAACCGCCTTGAGTCAGGGGTATTAAAAAACACCCAAAAAGCAAAAACTGAAAATTTGGTTTATTGGACCTTTTCAAAAAAACTCCAGAATTGAACCTTTTTTCCAATTGGTAACCCCTAGGTCTATCCACGACTGTTTCCAATAACCGTGAAAAGATGCCAGAAAATCCAGCTACCAGCTAAATCCACAATAAAAGTATGTTTACATGAAACTGCGGGATTGTTTGCATCAGATCTGCTTTCTCTTTCATGCGACTTTAAGCTGTTTTTGTTTACTGACTGACTGTCTTTTGATATGTCCGCCAACATATTTCGCAGGACTGTGACAGCCAAAAATGCCAGATTTGCATTTTTTTGTTGTTGTTTTACTATGTTAATCGTTGATTTCTTACGAAATTATTTGCTTACAAAAAAGATAAACGTTCTACAGTTCTTCTGCTGAAAAAAGTTTTTTGAAATATTAATTTTTAATCAAGTTAAATTCATTTGCGTTTTTGTGATGTGCACAAAAATCAGCAAAATCTGGTGACAGCTGGAGCTCGATCATTGTTTGCATCAGGAACAGTTTCATTTTTGAGTTAAATTATTATTTTTTTACTGGGCCTAGAAAGCAAAAACGAAACTATTGGCACTACGCCCCCCGGGGCATGGCCTTCCTCTAACGTGGGATTTCTGCTCCAGCGCCTCTGACGAGACAGGAGAAACCGGGACCGACGTTTTACTTCACCATCCGATAGAAGCTCAGTTGATAAGGCGGGAATCGAACCCGCGTCTCATAGCATCATCGGGATCGGCAGCCGAAGCCGCTACCCCTGCGCCACGAGGCCTAGAAAGCCTTGTATGTATTTTTTAGTTTTAGATTTTTTATATGTTTCAGGGGATTTAAAAAAACTTAAATTCGGGAACCGTCGGCTTGGGTTCGAATAGTTCTTGAAAGAACGTCCTCCAAAGAAATAATATTTTTGAAAGGCTGAGAAAAAATCATATTACTTTTACTCAGAAACTTATCGGGCATTTAGTTTCTGAGATACAGCCTCAAAAAATCGAATAGATGAAAATGAATTTCTCCAGGTGTCACCTAATTAGCCTGTAATGCACAACTGACGATATCTCTGAAACTATTGGTCTGATTTTTAATGTGAAATATTGAAACTTTTGCACCATTTTGTGATCTGAAAAATATTTCCAAAAATTTTATAATTTGGTCTAAAATGAGAAATAAGGCAAATAATCTTTTTTCAGACCTTTTCAAAAGTTGAGCATGATTTTAAAGTTTTGAATTTATATTTATTGAAAAGATCAGAAAGTTTTGGACCAATAGTTTCCGAGGTATCGTCAGTTTAAAATTATAGGCTAAATAGTTGAAACTTAGAGAAATTCATTTTTATCTTTTTGAATTCTTTGTGAAGCTGTATCTCAGAAACTAACTGCCCGATTTGCAAAGTTCAAAAAAAATAAATCATTTCTTGTTCAGGAACAGGAAAACCTTTGCAAAGTATCGGAGCCGGCATTAACAAAGCGGATTCAGTGACAGTTTATTATTCAACTTATTGTTAACATGTTAAGGTTAATGTAAACCTTCCATAGGTTGTCTTCCTAAGGTGTCTTGATAAGGTCCAGTTTGTGACGATAAAGAAAAAAAGATCACCAGTTGTGTTGGTCCGAGCCGGGATTTAAACCCCGATCTACCGCTTACGAGGCAGAAGCGCTACCACCGGGCTACGTGGCTCGGTTTTCAATGTTCTAGAATGAAAATATTAGTAAATTTTCTCAGATATTCAAATATATATATTTTTAAAGGGTAATTATCTTTCAAGAATTATTTTTTGAACAAAAAGACATTCGATAAGTCAGATGTGTTTTTATCACAAATTATTTTTTAAATTCAAAAACCTAAAAAAAATGAAAATTTCATAGTAACGATAACTTGAAGACGGTACATTTTATCAAATAAACTATAAAGTTCTTTTCGATTTTGGTAGAAAGATATCCGAATATGTTATATTTGCTGATATACTTCTACCTTAAAAAAAATGTCAATTGTACGATTTCAGACCATGTATGATATTATTGCATAAGGAACTCTATTCGATCAACAAGAGAGCAACTCTCATTAATGTTTTTGGACTCGTCTGTCTATAGAATAATGAAGATTATGGCAAAAACTATGTAAATCAACGCTTACAATATCAATAAATGCATTTTATATCGTCCAAAAATCATACTGAAAGTTCAAAGAAAACTTTTTAAACCTTTGCTTATAACTTAAGCTGTTTTTATACCATAATGCTCAATTTTTTCAGCTTGGTTTTTCAATGTTAAGCTTCCAATTTCAAGGTTTTTTCCCCGAAATATTCTTCCCAATATCGAGAAAAGCAGGGGATGCATTTTGCCCCGGGGGTGCAAATTACCCCCTCTCATCCTAATTTCATTCCTACAATTTCTTTTGCTTTGTTAAATACCATATCTAAGGCTACCAACTGTACGGATTTTTTCCTTACCATACGGATTTTCGAACCTCTTCGCCGATTTTTAACAGGCCGGAATTTTTGTAGGGAATTTTACGCATAATACGGATTTGTACGGAATTTTAACAACTTATCAATCATTGAATTGCCTTTTTGATTTGGTCGAAGCTTTTGTTAACTAGACATATTTTTTTCTGTGAGTTTGATTTAAAAAGGGAATTTTCCGGGGTTTCCTCAAGTGATCATCAATAATTCTAGAGTTTTTGAACTATAGTCTTTCATATGTTGATAGGACCTTTAAAAAAAAACTCTAGGATTGTTCTTTTAGAAATTCCTTACTAAATATATTTATCCATTTCCAAAGGCTTTCTACAACTTGTGAAAACATTTGAACTTTTGAATCAACAAATCTACAGTTTTTTTAAAGGTCCTATAAACTATTGTGTTTCACATGTTATAGGACCTTTTCAATAAAAGAAAAACTCTGGAAAAGTGTTCGTGAAAACACTAAGAACGATATTATTCGTAGATTCAAATCACGGTTTATTTTATGAATACTTTTAAACGTGCAAGTCATAAGCACTCTGACAGCATTTTGTGAAATTTGTTAGCTGTAAAAACGACGCAGTTTGATATTTTTAATTCTCAGATTTATTAAATTTAATTTATCTAAATAATTCATTGACAGTTTTTGTTACATCATGGTGTCGTCATATCGGCAAAGTGTACGGATTTTTGCTCAGCAAGAGTTGGTAGCCTTAACCATATCAAACACATGATTTTACATTTTGAGGGATTCTTTTTACATTATTAAAAGCATTGCAACATTCTTAGAATCACTGAAGAAACATTTTGATATGGGATTTGTTATTGAATAGATTGTTAATTTTTTTTTTCGTTTGTTGTTGTCCTTAACTCTTTCTACAGAATTTCCTCTAAGACCCTTACAAATTACAGGCGCTCTTACCTAAATCTAATTTTTTTTCCTCCCCCATCACAGCTGCACCTGCCCGCGCGGCTACAAGGGCAAGTTCTGCCAGGAGATTCAGTTCTGCGAGCTGCAAAAGTGCCCCCAGCACGCGACCTGCCAGAACCTGGACACGGGCTACGAGTGCATCTCCAATATGACCTTCCACGACGACAACGAACCGCTGCGGTACTCGTTCAACCCGGGTTCGGCGGAGTTGCTGCACCACCGTCAGACGGCCTCCGGCAAGGACAACATCATGGACACGATCGAGATCTCGTACCGGACCAAGTTCGGGGGGACGCTGCTAAGCGTGCAGGACAGCGACATGTACTTTGAGATATCGACGATCATGAAGCTGGTGACGGTTTCGTGGCGGTTGTCGTCGGAGCTGCCCGAGCAGTATCGGTTCCAGTACGACGAGGACGATAACTATGGGTGGCACACGGTGTTTGTGCGGGTGACCTCGAATGGGAAGTTGGAAGCTGGGTGGAAGGGCTGGGAAACGGCGCTGGATCCGCAGCCGGCGATCTCGGTGACGATCGATTACATGGCTTATAAGCATTTGTTCTCTGGAAAGTTCTTTATATACCTTGGGGGGACTTCGCCACTGGCACCGATCGACAACAACTCGATCGTGAACGGAGGAACCGATAAAGGATCGACGTTCAAGGGATGCTTGGGGGAGACTCGCGTAGGAGGTTACCTGTTGCCATTCTTCCCGCACGACGTGATCTACCCGGACACGTTCCACTTCACCGGCGCTCACTTCAACCTGAGTTCAGCTCAACCGGAAGAGGGTTGTATCCTGTGCTTCCAGCAGTCCTGTAAGAACGGAGGCATCTGCAGCAACCCGTCGGAGAAGTACGCTTGCGATTGCCCGGCCGGATACGAAAACGACGACTGCTCGCAGAACATCGACGAGTGCTTGACGGCAAACTGCACCAACAACTCGACCTGTATCGACGGCGTGGCGAGCTTCACCTGTCAGTGTCTGGAGGGGTACGAGGGCGAGCTGTGCGAGTTCGAGATCGACGAGTGCCGGTCGAACCCGTGCCGCAACGGGGGAACCTGTACCGATCGGATCGCCGGCTTTACCTGCGAGTGTACCGAGGAGTACGCCGGACCAACCTGTGACGTGTTCCGGCTGGTGACCTGCGACAACCAGCCGTGCAAGAACGGGTCGACCTGCAATGACGGGTTTAGTAAGTTGGGCGGAAAGTGGTTCTTGTTTTGAGGTTGTACTAAAATGTTGACTCTTTCTTGCAGATTCAACGACGGGCAACAACTTCACGTGCTCCTGCAAGCCCGGCTTTTCCGGACCGCTGTGCGACATCCGGTTCTGCGACGTTGAACGGTGCCAGAACGATGCGATCTGCATGACTAATGACGAGGGGGTAAGTGACCTACATAATTCTTTCCCTATGAAAATTATGACCTGCATAACTCTTCCTCAAATAAAAAAATTATGCAACATGTCACAGTGACCTGCGTATCTCTACTTCTCTACATTAAAGCCACATTTTTTAAAAAGTTCTTCAAAAATTGTAAATGACCTACATATCTCTATCCCAATAAAATTGTACTAAATTCTGTACTAAAATTCCAAAGTGATTCGAAGTGGTCTACTTAACTCTACTCCTATAAAAAAAGTCCTCAAATAAAACAGAGTTCTCAAATTACCTCCCTTTCATGAAAATTGAACTTGCTTTGTACTAAAATCCCAAACTTATTCCAAGTGACCTCTATCCAAACATATCCTTAAATTAATTTTACTAAAATTGTACTAAATAAGCCAAATAGACCTACTAGTTTCCCTCACAAAAACTGTACTAAATTGGTACTAAAAACTCAAAGTAATTTCATGCTGCCTACGAAACTTCACCTCTATTTAAACTGCACTAAACTTGAACTTAATAAAACAGTGATCCAAAGTGACCTCACAAAAACTGTACTAAATGAGTGCTGGAAATTCAAAGTTATTTCAAGTGGCCTACGTAACTCTACCTATATGAGAACTGTTCTGAATTTGAACTAAATAAAACAGTGATCCAAAGTGACCTCACAAAAACTGTACTAAACTTTTACTAAAAACTCAAACTTCTGTCTAACGACCAACTTAACTCTACCCCCATTTAAATTGAACGAAATGTGTAGTGCTAAAATAAATCAAAGAGCTCAAATGGTCTTCATAAAAATTGTACTAAATTAGTTCTAAAATCCCAAAGTTATCACTACTTAACTGTAGTCTAATGACTAAATTTTCACTAAACAGTGATCCCAAATGACGTTCTAATTATCTTCTTAAAAATTGTACTAAATTTAAACCTCAATCCTAACTTCAACAACAAAGCTATTTCAACAAGCCTAATTAACTGTAGCTTTATGATTTTTGTTTAATTTTAACTTAATTAAACGTTGATTTAGAGTGGAAGGTCACCTCTTAAAAAATTTTGTTAGATAAGTCGAAAATTCCGAAAGTTATTTTAAATATGCTACACAACTAAAGCCCTATGAACTTTTTTCTGTTTTTGCACTACATTAAACAGTTGTCCAAGGTACTTAAATCCCACCTTTCAATAATTTAATAAAAAATGCGCTAAATTAGTCTCCAATTCCTTAAGTTATTTCAAAGAGCCTACATATCTAAAACTTTATGAAAATTGTTCTATTTTTGTGCTAAATTAGATAGTGATCCATAGTGACCTTCCAATTACCTTTCTAAAAAATGCACAACATTTGTACTCAAATACCAGAGTTATGTCAAATAGCGTTTATTATAGCATAAAAATTCTAATAATTTTATACTTCAATCCTTCAAAATACCTTTTATAAAAAAGCACTTAATTTGTACTAAATTTCATAAGTCATTTGAAATAGCCAACATAACTAAAATTTTATGAAAATTTATCTAATTTTGTACTAAATTAAACAGTGATCCAAAGTGATATCTCAATTACCCTTCTAAAAATGTACTAAATTTGTACATCAATACCACATTGATTCCATGTGACCTATTGTGTTTCATATGTTTAGGCCGATGCAAATATTTAAAAAAGTTTTTGTATAAAAATTTAAAGAACAAGCCATAATCTTCACATTTAAATGAAAAAAGTGTTTTAAAATGCATTTTACACTAGTTCAGTTGTTTTGCAATCATTAGTTTTCAAAAAATCTAAGATTTCATGAAAACAAAAACTGTATCAAAAAAAAAAGATTTTGCATCGAAAATTTTCAAAAAATCTTAAGATTTTTTAATAAACTCATACATGCTAAAAATGACTTTAAACGCAGGAGAATGTATTTTAATTTGATTTCAGCTGGTTGCACTTGAATTTTCATTGAAATTTTGAAGTTTATTGTAAAAATATTTTTTTTGCCCCCTGATTTTTCGGGCCAATTTTGAAGGGGGGGGGGGGGGGGTGACAATAGTAGTTTATGCAACAAATTGCAAAAAGAGGATTTTTTCAGCACGAGTCGTACATTTATCCAACGAGGTTCACCGAGTTGGATAAATACGAAGAGTGCTGAAAAAATCAAGTTTTGCAACGAGTTCCATACAACATTTTTTGCAATTCCAAAAAACACACACTGAGTGGAATTTTAAGTCAAATTTTCAAGTATTTTGTCAATAAACCGTTTAAATCAAAAAAATGTTGAAAAGTGTTACTTTTCGAAACAAGTGCTGAAAAGTTCAACTTTTCAGCACCCATTTGAGTGCTGAAAAGTAAAACTTTTCAGCATTTATTTTGAAAAGTGTTGCTATTCGATTCTGTTATTTTTGGTACAGAAAAGTAGGCTTTTTCGTCGTTCAAGAATGACAGGAAAAGTAAGTAGTTTCACGACGGAATTGCAAAAAAACTTTTAAAAATATTTGTACCAGCCTTAAAGGACCTAATAAAAAAAGTCTAGATGAGAACTAGGGGAAATTCTCGTATGTTTGGCAGGTTAAGCGCTCGCTCCTAACTCCATCCAATTTGCTGATTTTCACTATTTAAACAATTTATTTTGCATAACTTTATAGAAACTTGCTTGCTCACTTCTTATTGAGATATTTATCACTTGATTTCAGTTGAAAGCGCTTTAAATTAGCATTAATTGAATGTCAAAGTTCTGACTTGCCAACATTAGAGGCACGCTGGAATTAGATGCTGTTTCCCTATGAAATTGAACAAAACTAAAAACCCATAATGACCTCAAGTTATCACCCAACGATCTAAATTATAAATTGTTCTAAACTACAGAGTGATCCCACAAAACCTTACAATAATTTTCATCTTTTATTACAAATTCCCCTATGAAATTGTACTGAATCACCAAACTGAATTTTGGACTAAATTTACACTAAAAACCTAAAGTTATTTAAATTCACTTACGTATCTCAACCCCTACAAAAAATACAATAATATTCCACAGTTGAAATCTCGACGATTTACATAAAAATATCTAAATTTGTACCAAAATCCCACAGTTATCCCAAGTGACCTACATATCTGCACCCCTGAAAAAAAAATGCTGTTCTAAAATTGTACTAATCCCCCTCCAACAGATCCCGATCTGCCTGTGCAACTCGGGCTACACCGGCCGGCTGTGCGAGATCGAGGTGAACGAGTGCGAATCGGCCCCGTGCCAGAACGGGGGCCAGTGCGACGACTTTATCAACGGGTACCGCTGCAACTGTACCGGCACCGGCTTCGAGGGGCGCAACTGCGAGCTGGACATTGACGAGTGCATCGCGGAACCGATCAACTGTGGCGGCCGCGGGGAGTGCATCAACACGAGGGGGTCGTTTAGGTGAGTCGTCAATTCTAAACCGCATTTCAATTCTAAAATCGCACGTTTGACGTTTCTCTGCCAGGTGCCGCTGTAACCAGGGCATGTGCGGCAAGGAGTGCGCCCAGGCCGACCCGTGCATCGCGGTGCCCAACATCTGCGAGAACGGTGGCATCTGCATCGAGGACTGCGACCGGGAGCACCGGTACAAGTGCAACTGCACGGTCGGCTTCATCGGCGTCAACTGCTCCGAACAGGTAAGCGTTTGTGCCGCTGTGTAACATAACCCTTGGGAAGGCAAACGCTTCTAACGCTACCCGCTGCAACACTCACAAATCATCGTCATAACGCAATCAATCGCAAATCTTTCTTTTTCCACATTATAGGCTGATGGCACAAGGGTCACTGAAATACATTTCCTGGATTCGGTCTACTACTATGTCGATAAGATTGTGGGGAGTGTTTTTTTCTTCTTGTAACATAAAAACCAAAAAAACTTTTACGCTTATCTCATGCACACGAATAATTCCGGCACATGTATATGGTTTTTACGATTTTATTTTGCATGATCTTTTCTTACTAACGACAATTGTAGTTTGGATTTAAATGAGGGATTCCAGGCAAGGGTCACTTACTAACACAATGCATGGCATAGAAAAGTAAACCTTAAAATATATTAAATTTGGGGACAACGATGAAGGATATAGATGACGGGAAATTTTGATGCTCCACTTTTTCAAGAGGGTAAGGTAAATTCTCCAAAAGTAAGTTTAACTTGGAGCTTACACATTCACACACAAAATGAGACCGTTTAACGAAAGTCACCATTTTTATTTTTTGTATTTTTTTAATAGGCTCAAACTTTGTGGGGGCCTTCCTTATCACCAAAGAAGCTATTTTGTGTCATTGGTTCGCCCATACGAAAAAAACCCATAGAAGTCTCCATACATTTTTTTCAGCTTTCCATACAAAAACGTTTTTTAAATATTCACTGAGACGTTATATTGAATGTTTGGCCCTTTTGAAATGTTAATCTTGATTTATAAAATATTGTTTTCGTAAAGATCGGAAAATTTCACGAATGCTTCATACTATAACATTGAAAATCGGACCATTAGTTGCCGAGATATCGACAATAGAAAAATGTGGGTTTTTTGGGTGAGACTTAGAAAACATTAGGGCGTCCATTTTTTCAGGTTTTGAATTTTACAGGAAACAGATTTTTTTTAGATCCCGGGAATTCCCGGGATCCCGGGAAATTTTAAAAACATTCATTAAATCTATGTTTTCATTATATTTGTCATGTTTTGGAAGCATAAAATCAAAGAATTAGCTCAATAATATTGATTGGTGATAATCCACACTTCAATATAAACAAGAATAGCACTTTTTAGATAGATTGCATGATATTTTTTTTTTCTTTGTTGTGCTTTGGATTTTCGACGTACGAAATGTATAATCCAATGTTATTCAAATTAAATATGATTTTTTTTATGAATATATGTTTTTTTTTATGGCATGGGGTGATTGGTCATTATAATTAAACAATGGCATCAGTAGGGCGGTGCTTGTGGGGACGCGCAGTTATGTTTTTTTCGTGTTATTTTCCGTCTCTTTTGTGTCGCTATTTGTGTACATGGGATGATTGGATTTCTTTTTTCATTTATTTTTTGTTCGCGCGTTCGTTGGCCGATGAATTTTATTTTTGTTCTCTTTATATAGTTTTCGATAGAAACGATCCGATTTTTGTTTTTTGAGACAAGCAAGTCGTATTGCTGGATTAAGTCCTTTCCATATCATCGAGGATCGGAAGGCACGTCGACGAATATGTTTTAAGGCTCATGATATAAAATAATTTTAATGAATGAAGCCCTTCCTACATCACCGTTGATCGGAAGGCACGCCGACGGAGAATTTCTGGAGAATCGCGGTCGAATTAATACTATATTTAAATCCCTAGTTAGGCATCTTTCCGCAGCCGGATGCCTAAGATTTTTAAAATTTCAACCGATATACAAATGGCTCATGGTCGCATCACCTACCACTAGGGTTGCCAGGTTGCCAGATAAATCTGGGAATGCCAGATTTTTCAAGTGTCAGCCAGAATAAAGATTTACCCTTCTCTGTGCCAGATATTGACAGATTTTGCCAGATTTTTCACTTTATGCCCATCTCATGCATTTTTTTTTATTAAAATGTACGTATTTAATTGAATTGATTTTGTATTTAATTGAAAATCAAATAAAAGTAGAATTGTTTTACAAAAAAAAGATGTAAATTCAACTTTTTTAAGGTCATAAAAGCAGTTAGACCAAAATTCTGAATTGAATTATACAAACTTTTAAATCAATTCATATCGTGCCTCCCCTTCGCCATTCACAATCGTAAAATTTTCGTCTGCCAGTTTTTTCCAGATTTTTCGTCGATATTTTTCCAGATTTTTCAAATTTTGACCTGGTAACCCTGCTACCACTGTGAATCCTGACCTCATACCCATCTTACTAACCCCTTAAAACTCATGTGATACTTTGTCGGAGACGCAGCTGATTTAGCGGTCCCATCACTCAAGTATCGGCTAACATTCCCATCCACTTCCCCGTGTCTTACCTCTGGTCGTGGCCGGCGTCGGTATTGATCAGCACGATAGGGACCTTTGAAAATTGTGAAGGGGTGATGATTGGTTCCTACTTTTCATCTATGGTCCACGGAGCAATGGTTGGGGGTCCTGGTCAATAACGAAGTAGCAGCTACGGGTAGACACCAATGCTATGCTATGCTATATATGTTTTTATTTTTTTTGACAGGACCAAGAAATTATTTTAGAATGTCCAAAATAACTTAACAAAAAACAAATGAAATGATGCCAGTATATTTTAAAAATTTGAGAAAAATTTAGACTTTCATGCTTCATGAACTACAGTCTGAATAGGTACAGATGATTTTAAAAGCAAAAAAATGGAAATCGGTGTACTAATTGTTTTGTCCTGTTCCGGTTTTAACCAAAATCATTCAAAAAATCAAAACATCATGCAAAAAAAATAATGAAACAGCTATCTTAGTTCGATACATTTGTCCTGATTTGTCAAAAATGTTTGTTAAAAAATAATTTAAAATAATTTTTTTATCAAAAATCATGAATATCCGTAGTCTTTTCAAATATATATTAAATTAAATAGAAAACATTTAAAGCGAAATGAATGCTTATAGATTCTGTTTTATTTTTATTTTTATCAATTTCAAATTATTTAACTGTTCATCTATTTACACAACAAAATCTGAATTTTCAGACCAAAATTTGATTTTTCCAATGACGGAAATTCCTGGGACAAAATATAGAAATTCCCGGAATTCGGGAATTCTCGTTTTTTTTAAATCCCGTGAAATTTGTCCCGGAATTTCCCAGGAAAAACGCACTAGAAAACGTCAATTTTCCTGTTTTCAAACATTTGCATGGCAATATCTCAACAACTAAGGGTCATATCAACAAAGTTCAAAAAAGCAAAATATATAGAATTTTCTCAGCTTTTCAAAAAGCTTTTCAGAGGTGAGCAAATATGGACTCTAATTAAAAAAAATTAATAACTGCGACTATCTTTAAAAAAGTTACGAAAAATAACTATAACTTGAAAACGGTGCACTACAATACTTTTTGATTGCAAATTCGATTTAAAACATCGAAAAATGCAGTTGAAAAATTATTACGACAAATATTTCAATTTTTTGAAAAAAAAAACAGTATTGATTCAAAAGTTCATAACTCGGTCAAAAATGTTTTGCACATTCTAGGAATTTCTGAAAAGTTGGCATTTGATGTTCCTTAAAACAAAAATGAAATAGTGTTTTTTTTTTGCAAATCAAGTTTTAATGACAAAAAGTTTATTAAAAAATCACCAATTTTTTTTACCGTGTTTCATTTTTTTGTGTAGTCCTTCCTTAAACCTACAACTTTGCCGAAGACAACAAATCGATTTTTGAATTTTCATGTATCATTTTTGTATGGACAGCTGCCAAATTTGTATGGAAAATTTTATGGACAAATTAATGATGCAAAATGGCTTCTTTGGGCATACCAAAAGGAACCAAAAAAAAATACAAAAAATCGAATAACAAAAATCTCAGAGAATTGCTCAAAAGTTTCATTTTTTATAATTGAAAATCTCACCAAAAGCTTGCGGGATATTGCGAGTTCAATGGTTTTTCAAATGATTTTTTTTCAGATTTTCAAAAATATATTTTGTATTTTTTGAAAATGTTCAATCCAATTCATTTAGTTTTTATTAGTAAATAATCAGTTCACAATGTCGTATTTCTTATAACCTAATCGAATTTGGAGTTTCTTTAAGCTATGATTCATACCTGGGTGCTGAATAGTGGTTCGCAAAACTAAAGATCCTAAATAGGGAGACTGGTCGAAATGTATTTGACGTACCCAAACAGATCAGTTTCGCTAGAATGAGTAATGTTTTTTCGCTGGATCAGAAAGAGCTGCAGGATTCCGAAATCAAGGAATTTATCTGCGACATCGCAGAATGACACTCATGCCGCAGTTCTTTGTTACCCGTAAAAAAGAAAAAAATCTTCTAACCGATTGAAACGCGAAAATTTTCTAGCAAAAAAATTCAAAAACTAGACAAAATAATACAAATACTACTGATTATAGAACAGCTTATTTGCCAGTAAGAAAAAAGTCATGCTTGTGCTTGAACAGTCTCCTACTTTGTAGATGTAAAAAAGTGGGATCATTCGGAAATCACGTTACGCATTCTCCCCTTATGTTTATACATTTTTTTTTTGTTATTGTCTGCTCTACAACTTTGTAGAAATTTACAAAAACACATAATTTTAAAATGAAAAATTTTGTTCTAAATAAAAATAGCCCTTCTGGGTTATTGCAGATTTGACAAGTACATTAAATTTCCCTAAAATGAAATGCTCCATTTTTTTACAGTCGAGTAACGAAAAATGTCAGAAATCTTGAAGTAATTTTAGTTTTTTTTTCGATAAAAAATACGTTATTCGGAATGTTGAGTTCGCCATCAAATCGGGCTTCCAATTTTACAAAAAAAATCCTTTTAACAAAAATGTCCATGTTGTAGAGTCAAGATATAACCTAACTATTATACGCCATGCTCCCCTATATTGTCATGCTCCTGAGAGTATTTGACAGCAGGCGAGAATGAGTGCTGCACTCGCTGAGAGCGTGAGTTAGCGGAGCGTAGTTTGACAAGTAGCGCTCAAGTGATGCGTGGGAGTTCGGATTCTACAATTGGCGCAGTCGGTAGCAAAAACTTTGCTCCCGATTGTGTTGTTTTTTTACAATAAAAAAAATTGAGTGAAAAGTGTAAAGAAATTTTATGACTGGGGAAGAAAAGGTGAGGTTGAGGTGAGTGAGCGGCAATTTGACAAATAAATTGGCCATCGTGAACTGTGGTGAAAGATTTTGTTGCATAATCATAGCATTTGCCAAAAATGTGGTCGCATAAAGTGGCAAATGAACTGCGGCGGCAGCGGGAAAGAGAAGGAATGCACGGTGGGTGGTGTTTTTATAAAGGTTTGCATGCGGCATGGCCAACTGCGTTAACCTAAAGCTTACATAATCTAATTTTCAAGAGCCGCACTTGGGTTTGACTTCCAACAGTGCTGCTTTCCTTAAGCGTTTTCGTGAACCTTTTTTTTTGTTTTAAAGATCATTAGACAATTGTAATAGGTTGTGATGATTCCTGCAATTCTGCCTTTACATTCTTTTTTCTGGCAGAATGGATAGAGAAATCCCGAAGTTTTGGGTAGAGAAAGGAAGTGTCTTTGAATGCGTTTTCTTCAATATAGGGAAAATTGTGACGTCAGAAATGAACTCAAATCACTCAAAGTTCATTTTGTGAATGACTTTAACATTTTGTCCTAGTTTGACAGCTACATTGTCCCCAGGATTCTGTGGGAGAGAAAAGGAGGCGAATACTTTATGAAAATCATACCTGTCAAAATTCCTAGCCTCAAAATTTTGTCGCGGGTTGCCTTTCTCCTCTATTGGTTTCATTGTTCTTGTAACTGTTAAGCTACGTCATAACAGAACGTCCGCAGGTACTGCGTATGCGTACACGAACAAAAAGGCGAGTCCGACGAAGGTCGTAGCGCTGAGAAAGAGGCGAGTCCGACGAAAGTCGTAGCGCTGGAACAAAATGCGAGTCCGACGAAAGTCTTAGCACCGAGAAAAAGGCAAGTCCGACGAAAGTCGTAGCGCTTAGGAAAAGGCGAGTCCGACGAAAGTCGTAGCGCTGAGAAAGAGGCGAGTCCGACGTAGGTCGTAGCGCTGAGAAAAAGGCGAGTCCGACGAAAGTCGTAGCGCTGAGATAAGAGTGAGTTCGACGAAAGTCGTAGCGCTTGAACAAAAGGCGAGCCCGACGTAAGTCGCAGCGGTGAGAAAAAGGCGAGTCCGACGAAACTCGTAGCGCTGAGACGAATGAAAAGGTGGACATATGGAAGTCGTAGCACGGAGCAATGAAAAGTTGAACAAATTGAAGGGTTGATATGAACGAGATGTTGCCGATTTTCTAGAATCACAGAAAAAAAAGTCAAAATCTAGAATCACAAGTATGCTTCGAATTGAGATGAATAAAGGTTCACTATCTCAATGGAAGATAGATGGAAGATTAAGATAGGTCAGTATTTTAACACCCAAGAGAGAGAGAGAGAGAGAGAGAGAGAGAGAGAGAGAGATACTTGGCAGACTTTCCTATCGGCACACCGGAATCCCAGTCACGGCGTTGTAGCAGGATTCTAATAGCTGGCTATTCTGACAACATTCTGACAGGAATAATTCACTAGCAGATTTCTGGGAACCAGCTCTGCTAAAATATCTTGTGACTGGGATACCACGAATCAGACGAGTATCGGAAAAGAAAGAACATGGGATTTACATTTCTCTACGACCTTTATTGAGCCTGCTAAACAATCAGATCTGATCAATCTGATGGTTGAATAAATTCGGGCAGACGAAGACCGATCGGTGCGTTAAATTCCTCCTCAAGGCTCGGCAAGGAGCAGTAACGCACCAAAGTTGTGTAAAGAAGATAAACACGGCTCATTTCAACAATACAGAGAAATAAAATTGATATGGAGGATCGAATTAAAGTTACTAAAGTATTACTGATAGTCAGGTAATTGCTAGCTGCCAAAGGGATAAAAAAGAACACAATCCTTGGGTGTAGTCAACTGGTTATGGGTTCGACATTTCCATTTGCATTATTTTTATGTATCATTTAATGACTGAAATTAATTCTACGTTAGCCTGGCCCATGGCTTTCTTCCAAAGGTACTCACAAGTGTGAAGTGTTGCGATTGACATGATGGCTATCTTAGACTCTCTTATATGGAAGCTGACTTTGTTTAATTTTTGGTTTTAGTGGCATGGACTAAATCTCTCAGATTAATGCAAACCACGATGATGAATACCTCTGAGATACTAGCCAACCTCAGATTAAATTTGTCAGAGATCCAAGCAATACCCAAGAGTGAAGATCCAAACAAAGACAGAAACTTCATGTAGGATAAACCCGTATACAACGTTAGTTGTTGCAATTCAATAATAAGGCTTTTTAGGCACACTTCAAAATCTATGACTTGTGTTAATGAATAAATTCTCCTCAGAGTGTCACCACAGCCGCTGGTAGTTTCCTGATGAAAACAAAGAACTATCACAATCCCAGTGAAATATATTGGCTGATATCGGGCGGTCAATCAAAAATAAAACACGCAAGATGTCACATGATAAACACTTTTTACGAGAAAGAACAATTTCTGCGGCACCCCAGGGTATTAATGTGATAGAAATTTTTTTGACTAGAAAGCCTTGTTGAAACCAAATTCAGTAGTTTTTATTAAGCATGGAACATGGAAAGACCATTCTCTAATTCAATTTTATAAGGTTTGCTAGGAGACGAACTCCTCGTCACAGTGTCCTGATGCAAACTCGAACTGTAAGTGTCCCTGCAAAATATGATAACTGTAGGCCTTAGAAAAAACCAGCTATAAGTCGCATGACTAACAACTTTTGCGAGAAAGAGCAGATTCTTATGCAAACAAACCAACCCCTGTGATACGCAGAGGTGTGAATGTGTTAGTAATTAAATTAAAGTTTGTTTAGAGGGTTTGTAGAATCTGAATGAATAGCAGCTTGAGTTATTTAAAAACTGCAATTTTACACAAATAGTGGCAATATATTGGTGTTATATGATAAGATTATTTATGGTCTTCACTATGATTGGCAGGAACTTAATACCGCTTGACAACCGCTGTGTTAAAATCGGTTGGATTAAAATAATGTTCAGTATTGATTTGGTTATCAACTTGATTTGGCCTGGAATAGAATAACTTAGATATGGCAAGTCATGAATATTTTTTTTTTTTAGACAGTCATGCGGCCACACCAACTCGCGAGCTCGAATAATTAACCCTGCCGTGATCATATCGGTATAGTTGATAGAGGCAACTCCTAATTATTTTTCAAATTTCTTTCGAAGAGATGAACAATTGATAAATGTTATCAAAACTAACACGTTTATAAGACAGTTTGTTTCTGGATCAACCAGGATAGGAACCACTTCCTAACATGCTACTGGTTTTCTTTGTAATTTTACTATTTAAAAGTCAAATTAGATAACCAACTTGTAATTCATAGAATAAAGCGCGGCAGTATAACAAAATTCTGGTTGCTGAATATGAGGATTTTTTTTCTATGAAATGTCTATAACGCAATTTTTTTTTGTTTTGAGTAGAAAAGGGATTGTAGAGTCAAGACATAACCTAACTATTATACGCCATGCTCCCCTATATTGTCATGCTCCTGAGAGTATTTGACAGCAGGCGAGAATGAGTGCTGCACTCGCTGAGAGCGTGAGTTAGCGGAGCGTAGTTTGACAAGTAGCGCTCAAGTGATGCGTGGGAGTTCGGATTCTACACATGTAATCACCATTTCAGGCTGCAAATTGTTGAAAAACACGTCTTTTTTCGAATGTTCAAAAATTTAAGGGGTCGTACCACCCCACCGTTACGTGATATCGAAAAATGGAGCTCGGATTCGTGAACAGGGACAAAAATTGTCCCTTAGGACAAAGTTTCACGCAATTCTATAAGGGGTCGGGCCAACTTTTTCGATTTCGTGTGAGTTGGCGAAGAATTACCCAAATGCCAAAGTTTAAGTCTTGAAAAATGCGAATTTTCAGAGAATAACTCACGAGTGAAAAAGGTTTGGATACGCCATAAGCAAGTTATACGACCATGGGGCATGACAAGTTTTTTTTAACGCAAGGAACATTTTTGATTATTACTTTTTGGGTATCACAGAAAGTAATTTTGCATGCAAAACTAACACTATGTGCCCTGTAGCAGACAAAAAATACAATTTTTGTCTATAATCTAACTGCATCTAGATTCATTTTTCCCAACCTAAAATCAAACAAAAGCAATCATCGTCCCGTTTTGTTTTGTTTTTTTTTTCCCCCTTCCTCAAACAGGCCACCATCGAGGCGACGGGCACTTCCGGCGCGGACATCGCCCTGATCGTGGTCCCGGTCGTGATCGGGATCCTCGCCATTGCGGGCGCCCTCATCGGGACGTTCCTGGTGATGGCACGCAACAAGCGGGCCACCCGCGGCACCTACAGCCCCAGTGCCCAGGAGTACTGCAACCCAAGACTGGAAATGGACAACGTGCTGAAGATTCCCCCGGAGGAGCGGCTCATTTAAGACAGGGGCGGTGGGAACTGTGTTTGTTTGTTATGATTTATTTTGAAGGTCAGAGAGAGAGAGAGTGTATCGTTTTGTAGATATGATTGAATTGATCTTGTTGAAGAGGCCGCTGGGACGCATGACTGGGCCCACGATTGTGAATAGAAACAAAAGCAAACCTTTTACTCATATTATTACTAGTAGGACAAACCAGGTTGACTAATTTAAATCGGAAGCAATACTTTTCCTGTGTGGAGATTGTGTTGCTACAAAAACTGCGGTAACTTGTACTTAAAAGTCGCTCACGTCCCCCAAAAGCGATCGAGCAGATCGTCGAGGACGTTGCACGTCCAAGAGAGAGAGAGAAACAACATTTTAACTAAACATTAGAAGAAATATTGTGATATAAATCTTACCCCCTAGAAACAAAATGAGAGAAAGTTTAAAAAGAGAAACAAAACTATATGTTAAGACAAAGTATTTTAAACGCAACTCAAATCTGTCCTAACATGAAAGAAACCCGGAGGAGAATCTAAAGTGTCGCGCTGCTTAAGCTAAGAGAGCGACCCTAAAACATCGTTTGACCATTCCGTCCAGAATAACTACGTGTCCTATCGTCCAGAAGCATGTGTCTCTAAATTCAAGTGCCGTATGTATTTCGAAAACAAAACATTCCGTTAAAAAGAATAAATCCTTAAAACTACCTTAATTAAGTTTAACAAATTTTAAACAACACTTTCGCTTTCGCGTGCTTGTTTTAGTAAATAAAAGAAATTCTCGACGACTTTCATTCGACGAAAGTCGCTTATCTAAGAGAAAGAATAATTAACTTTAAGTCACTCACCCAAAACCACACACCTCCCACTGCTGCAGACTGTCTACCTATTTAATCTTGAAAAAAGTATTCAATTCTCTAGTTAGAATAACGAGCAAACAGAACGGCAGCAAATCGATCAAAACGTGTGAAATCAAAGCAAGCCCCGAATCGGAAAGCGAACCTTAAAATCATCATCATCAAAATATTTTTAGTTTCATTGATCCTTCATCACCCCACCCCCCTCTTTTTTAAGATTATAAAAACGAAGAAAAAATACTATTTTGTAAAGTAGAGTATAGTGACACGAATATTTTTAAACAGAACAGAAACATACATCGTTACTAGGATAATGTACAATAAAGAAAGGATATTTAAATTAACAACATGCTTTTGAAATTTGGTTTTTTTTTCCGATGACAAAAAATTCAAATTTTGGATTAGAATGAAACTTTATCCACGCATTCCCTATGTCGAAAGAAATCATGATTTATCTTTTTTTTATGCAAATCTCCATCCAGCAAAATCTGTAGGTTATGATTAGAACTTTTTATTATGAAAAGACACGAAAAAAAACCCGATTTTTTTAAATAAAGTGTTCATCAAAAATAGTAAAGTTCCATTGGAAAAAAAAACGTTTTTTATATATAATTTGAGATACATGATAAACCTCATTTGATAAACGTAAGACTCTAGCTGAAAAACTCCTTTTGGCAACTTGTTGCCAGCCGCTCTCATCTTCAACGCACACAAGGGACAAGAAAATGGATTTGAAAGACGGGAAGTGTTGATACTACTACACTTTTAAAGCGGACAAGGGGAAATCTCCACGGTCTCCCCAAGTAAATTTCGCTTTGAATTGATCGGTTTTTGGGAAAGTTTAAGGCAAATTTGCACCCGGCTCATGAATACCGAGATCAAATTTGCCACCTTGAAAAAAATCCGTCATCCCCACCGCTAGGGTAGCAAATTTGCCACCGAAACAAGCCCACCGGGGGGGCAAATATGGGTTTTTATCATTTTTTGATCTCGTTTACCTTCAAAATCAATAATTATGTGTTGATTCATGCCTAGAAATGCTAAAAGTTTATTAAACTTTTTAATCCTATTGAAAATTTCAAAGAATTTCGTTTTTCGAAAATGTCGAAATTTCAACCATTTGCTACCCGATTTGATTCCCACCTAATTTGCTCTCGAGTTTGCCCCCGAGTCTCCCACCGCGCGTAGCAAAGCAGGTATCAAATTTGATCTCAAGTTCATCTGTAGAAGAAAAATATGTGTCGGTACCTGTCGGGTACTCATTTTCTGATACCCGACAAGTACCGGCAAGCCGGGGGCAAAGTTTTGAATGCGTGTTTCGGAGATTTTTCTATGTCTGCTCTTGGGTGCTTCGAAAATTCAAAAAAATCAAAAATTTAAAAATTCAAAAACTCAAAAATTCAAAAATTCAAAAATTCAAAAATTCAAAAATTCAAAAATTCAAAAATTCAAAAATTCAAAAATTCAAAAATTCAAAAATTCAAAAATTCAAAAATTCAAAAATTCAAAAATTCGATTCAAAAATTCAAAAATTCAAAAATTCAAAAATTCAAAAATTCAAAAATTCAAAAATTCAAAAATTCAAAAATTCAAAAATTCAAAAATTCAAAAATTCAAAAATTCAAAAATTCAAAAATTCAAAAATTCAAAAATTCAAAAATTCAAAAATTCAAAAATTCAAAAATTCAAAGATTCAAAAATTCAAAAATTCAAAAATTCAAAAATTCAAAAATTCAAAAATTCAAAAATTCAAAAGTTCAAAAATTCAAAAATTCAAAAATTCAAAAATTCAAAAATTCAAAAATTCAAAAATTCAAAAATTCAAAAATTCAAAAATTCAAAACTTCAAAAATTCAAAAATTCAAAAATTCAAAAATTCAAAAATTCAAAAATTCAAAAATTCAAAAATTCAAAAATTCAAAAATTCAAAAATTCAAAAATTCAAAAATTCAAAAAATTAAAAAATTCAAAAATTCAAAAATTCAAAAATTCAAAAATTCAAAAATTCAAAAATTCAAAAATTAAAGATTCAAAATTCAAAATTCAAAAATTCAAAATTCAAATCAGGAATTCAAAATTCAAAAATTCAAAAATTCAAAAATTCAAAACTTCAAAAATTCAAAATTCAAAACTTCAAACTTCAAAACTCAAAATTCAAAAATCAAAATTCAAAAATTCAAAAATTCAAAAATTCAAAAATTCAAAAATTCAAAAATTCAAAAATTCAAAAATTCAAAAATTCAAAAATTCAAAAATTCAAAAATTCAAAAATTCAAAAATTCAAAAATTCAAAAATTCAAAAATTCAAAAATTCAAAATTCAAAATTCAAAATTAAAAATTCAAAAATTCAAAAATAAAAATTTAAAAATTATTTTTTTAAATTTTGAAAAATTTAAAAATTTTATTTTTTTAATTTTTAATTTTTTTAAATTTTAATTTTTTAAATTTTAAATTTCTAAAATTTTTAAATTTTTAAAATTTTTAATTTTTAAATGTTTTAAATTGTTTAAATTTTTAAAATTTTGAAATTTTAAAATTTTGAAATTTTTAATTTTTAAATTTTAATTTTTAATTTTTAAATTTTTAAATTTTTAAATTTTTAAATTTTTAAATTTTTAAATTTTTAAATTTTTAAATTTTTAAATTTTTAAATTTTTAAATTTTTAAATTTTAAATTTTTAAATTTTTAAATTTTTAAATTTTTAAATTTTTAAATTTTAAATTTTTAAATTTTAAATTTTTAAATTTTTAAATTTTTAATTTTAAATTTTTAAATTTTAAATTTTTAAATTTTTAATTTTTTAAATTTTAAATTTTTAAATTTTTAAATTTTTAAATTTTTAAATTTTTTAATTTTTAAATTTTTAAATTTTTAAATTTTTAAATTTTTAAATTTTTAAATTTTTAAATTTTAAATTTTTAAATTTTTAAATTTTAAATTTTTAATTTTTAAATTTTAATTTTTTTAAATTTTAAATTTTCTAAATTTTTAAATTTTTAAATTTTTAAATTTTTAATTTTTAAATATTTTAAATTTTTAATTTTTTTAAAATTTTAAATTTTTAAATTATTTATTTTTTTAATTTTTAAATTTTTTTAAATTTTAAATTTTTTATTTTTTAAATTTTTTTATTTTTAAATTTTAATTTTTTAAATTTTTAATTTTTAAATTTTAAAATTTTTTAAATTTTTGTTTTTTTAATTTTTAATTTTTTTAAAATTTTATTTTTTTAATTTTTAAATTTTTAAATTTTTATTTTTTTAATTTTTCCGTGCTTAATTCGATTTTTCCGTGCATAATTCCATTTGATGCGGTAGCAAACAGGCTGAATACCGGGTAGCAAAGTGAAATCCCGTACAACTGAGAGCAAATTTGCTACCGCGACAGGTACCGCGATGGGGTTGACGTCGGGTGCAAATTAGCTTTGCTTCGATGTTTGCACCCAGCGCTGGAGATGCACTTAGAAATAATGAGGAATTCAGCGAACATTATGTTTATTGGTGAAGTTTTGTGATCGAATGGTGAGAATAAGGCATGTGAAACATAAAAATTCTTCAAAGGTGTACTGAACAGCATCCGCGGGACCGTATTAAATATTGTGTTTCGACGAAGTTTTTTTCTGCAGAAATCATTGGTGAAACGTAAACCAAACGTTGTTTTGAAGTGAATTAGTGTTAAGAATGTATGAAAAGTTCACTTCATAACATAGAAAGTTCCTCAACTACGAAAAACTAACGAAAAAGAAAAGGGCACAATTTAACTTTTTTCTGGTTCGGAGTGAACATTGTTATGGGCCCTTTTGAGTTTTTGATTTTTTCAATAGGAAATTGTTTGTTATCAATCTGATTCTTGGAGGGCAATAATGAATGGAGTAGGGGAATAATCCCGAATGTTTACGTTTTGGTTTTGTGCCCTAATGAAATGTTTGGTTCGAATTTCTCTTTTCACGATGCGTGTTATCATCTAGGAGGATTTTTTTTAGAGTCAATAGCTCCAATTCAGGCAGTTTTGTCGGAAATGATTCAGCATCGTTTGGGCGCAGGTCGTTTACGCGAATGTTGCTGTAATATTTTGCACACAGAAAACATGCACAGTTACGATATTCAATTTGCTTTTTTCTTTTTGTCTTGGCCACTTTGATTGTTACGTGCTGGTCAAATCAGGAAAGTAGGTTATTGCAACTTCAACGCTCCTCGTGTGTGATGGCTGCTTGTCTCAGTTAAGTTTTTTTTACGTTTTATACACACCAGAATTCTTGATTTTTAGTTGATAGACAAATAATGGATCTCCAACGAAGTTTACGACAACTTACGGACATTTCGGACATCTGATAAACGCCCCATCATATAACCACAAAGAAAAACAACGTGTTTTTTTATTCGTTTTTATTATTTTTATTCGAAATTAAAAGCTTAACCTGTGTGTCTCTTGCTGGTTGTTGTTTGTCTATTGTAACTGAACCAGGAGTTATTTGTTCTTTTTAGCTTCTCCACTAAATAAAGGCGAGAATCGAAGTGTCGTTTTTTTGTTTTGTTTTCTTTCTTTTATGGTTTAAATATCTTCTTTTCTGTAACTTCTGATTATTTGTTTTGTTAAAGATATTCTTTATCAATAGTTCTAACTACGAGTGATTTGTAATAGCTTTCTGTCGTTTAACCATTTTTTTGTTTTGTTTTTCAATATATTTGTGATATTTTCTTTAAATTTCTGTTATCATTTCATATCAACATATCTCATGAATAATTTAACGATCTCTGTGTTTTATTCTGTTTTCTCTATTACATTATGCAGCTTTCTCCGTCTGTGTGTAATAATAAATTTAGTATAGGTAAAGTGGCTTACTCTTAGTTATCACATTTTCATCTTTTGCAGTATTTATTTTATCGCATCGCGACCTCTCCCCTCGCTCACTCACACTAGCATCCAACTGTACAAATTGTCACATTCTCCTCACACACTCGCAAAAACATTTCAAAAATGCTCAAACAACAGTTTTTCGGAGGGGGAGAAGAACACTTCCGCGATAAAACTTAAATATTTTTGTTTTCTTTATTTAAAATCCGCTTCTCGGCGCGTTCTTTTTTAGCTACAGAAACAAAATAATACCAGCTATTTTATACACAGTAAAAAAAACGTTAACCTTTTCATTTTTTGCTCCTCAGCTTCACTTTCTTAGTTTGCGAATCGATTTGTTTGCGTGCTTTTGCGCTATTCCGAACTCCTTCTACTAACTTGTTTTTTGTTTAACTATCTACCATAAGACTTTTAATTCGTTAAAGATCAACTGATCAACTCTCTGCGCGGACGTCAGCTCCGCGACGAACTTCGTGTATTTTTTTCATTATTCGAGTATATTTGTGTTTGATCTGATGAAGCGATTCATGGTTTTTTTTTGATCTAGATGCCGATAAGGTTTGAAAAATGAACGCTTAAAAAGTAACGTCGAACTGAAAAAATATTAACTTTTTAAAAAATCGTCTCAAAATAGTTCGATTTCGTCTTTTTTCAGCTTTTTCCCTACAAGATTTCCTACACTTTCTTAGCGCGATTTTCCGTTTCGTTCTACAAAATTTACGTAAAAATTTAAACGTAATAAGGCTACGAATTGAAATGGCTAGGATGTTTCATGGAGTTTTTTGGAAAAAGTTTTGACCTTTGAGAGTAGAGTAGAAAAGCTACGACGACCTGTTTTTTTTTATCTCAACTCTATTTCTTTGTCTAAACCCCGATTTCCCTTCTAAACATTAACGACAAGAGATTGGAAAGAGAGGAACAACCCTAAACGATCGCCACCGTGGCCGCTACATCTTCTTCCGCAACCGAAGGTTGCGCATCGTTTGCTACTCCCTTACCATCACCACCATCTCCCTCAACGCAGCACACTTCATCGGTGACCTCCAGCGGTGCAGCAACCGCCACCGCCAAATCGTCCCCGCCACCGAGCCCGATCGTGTTGTACTCCTTGACGCCCTTCTCCCCGATCGGCACGAACCGCTCGCCGATCCGGACGAGCAGGATGGTGCGGTTCACGTTCGACCGGAAGTGATGATCGGGGTGGTTCGGCTGCCAGTAGTGCACCGTGATGCCGACCATGCCCTCCTGCGGTTGCCACTCTTTCCACGAGGATCGCCCCCCCAGGCTGCGGAACTGCTCGCTCGGCCAGATCACGTCGATGCGGCGACCCAGGTCCAGACAGTCGTAGATCTGGAAAAGAGGCGGGAGTTTATTGACATATTGAGCGATTGCGTACGAAATGAGGAGCGTTTGGTACGGTAAGTGCACGCATCCTTCATCGCCTGTGGATTCTGTGAAATGTGATTCGTTCTCAGAATCCTCTCTGTGGTAAACACACAACGCAGTAGGGCTGGCCGCTTTAATTTTTGTAATAAATTCTTAAATTCTGAAATTCTTAAATTCTTAAATTCTTAAATTCTTAAATTCTTAAATTCTTAAATTCTTAAATTCTTAAATTCTTAAATTCTTAAATTCTTAAATTCTTAAATTCTTAAATTCTTAAATTATTAAATTCTTAAATTCTTAAATTCTTAAATTCTTAAATTCTTAAATTCTTAAATTCTTAAATCTTAAATTTAAATTCTTAAATTCTTAAATTTAAATTTAAATTCTTAAATTCTT
The DNA here is from genome assembly GCF_015732765.1 of Culex quinquefasciatus. Taxonomy (NCBI): domain Eukaryota; kingdom Metazoa; phylum Arthropoda; class Insecta; order Diptera; family Culicidae; genus Culex; species Culex quinquefasciatus. The sequence continues at coordinate 57,912,144 of NC_051863.1, forward strand.
AAATTCTTAAATTCTTAAATTCTTAAATTTAAATTCTTAAATTCTTAAATTTAAATTCTTAAATTTAAATTCTTAAATTCTTAAATTCTTAAATTCTTAAATTCTTAAATTCTTAAATTATTAAATTCTTAAATTCTTAAATTCTTAAATCTTAAATTCTTAACTTAAATCTTAAATTCTTAAATTCTTAAATTCTTAAATTCTTAAATTCTTAAATTCTTAAATTCTTAAATTCTTAAATTTAAATTCTTAAATTCTTAAATTTAAATTTTAAATTTTAAATTCTTAAATTCTTAAATTCTTAAATTCTTAAATTCTTAAATTCTTAAATTCTTAAATTCTTAAATTCTTAAATTCTTAAATTTAAATTCTTAAATTCTTAAATTCTTAAATTCTTAAATTCTTAAATTCTTAAATTCTTAAATTCTTAAATTCTTAAATTCTTAAATTCTTAAATTCTTAAATTCTTAAATTCTTAAATTCTTAAATTCTTAAATTCTTAAATTCTTAAATTCTTAAATTCTTAAATTCTTAAATTCTTAAATTTTTAATTAGGGTTATTTTTAATTTTTAATTTATTTTTTTTTTAATTTAGTTTTTTTTAGATTTTAGATAGTTCAAATCTTTGATTTTTTCATATTTTGGAATTTATGACATTCATTTGTATTTAACATTAAGTAGACATTAATTTTTAATTTTATTTAAATTTTAGATTTTTTATATTTTTTAAGTTTTAAATATTAGGGGAGAGTGGGGAGACTTGATCCCCGAGGACACTTGATCCCAAGCCTGTATCTCGTCAGCATGTGGGTAAAACAATTAGCTTTGTTCTAGAAAGTTGTGCGAAATTGACTAAAACTCATTGTAGAAAACAAAGAAAAAAAATTAAAAATGTTTAGATAGAGTTACACACATTTTTCTAAAAAGTGCTCCAAAAAACTTCCAAGAGATCTTTTTTCTTTGCTTTGATAAGTATAGAAAACACTCAAAAATTATTCGAAAAAATATTGTTTATACATGAATTGTTTGATGAACATATCAACTTCAAAACCCTTACGTATTTGACGTTAAATTTATCGTCATACTATTTTTACAATCAATTGTTAAAAAAAGTGCGTTTAGGGAGACTTGATCCCTGCATTTTTACAGTCACTGGAATCAGCCTCAAGATTAAATAATTGGGCTGGGTTTTCGTACATAGTTTCCTTTAGTATAGTTGTACATAACTTACTGCAGTTTGAACAATTTTTCAAAAGTTTTGAAAAAAAAATTACCAGCTTTTGTAAACATGCTCAATTTTGGTCTAAAAAAGAAAATTTTAAGTTTTTAAAAATTTTGCATGCTTTCTTCAAAATGTTGAAAGGGGGATCAAATTACCCCCAACATTTCGAAAATGCCGGTTTGAAATATTTTTTTAAAACGCTTGGCATGATTCGAAGAGTTTATCTGATAAAATACCCTTATCAGCCAAACATAGTTGAATGTTTAAGCTTTCAATTCATGCAAAAAGATCGTAGTTTTGTGAGAAATTGACAGAGTTATGTGCAATACAAAAAAAAGGGATCAAGTCTCCCCACTCTCCCCTACATATTTTTATTTTTGATTTTTTTATTTTTTTGTTCTCTTCTATATTTTTGATTTTTTAAATTTTATGATGAATTATTGAATTTCTCTTCTCCTGTTGATCCAATTATTGATTATCTTCATTTAATCTGCATCCCCCCCGCAAGATAAATATTAAAATTTCGTGACACGATTATTCGTAGTGAAATTTTGACGAGGACTCTTTGAATAGTCGTAGTACGAACAGTATTCAATTTTTCAATTGTTTAAAGCCCTGGATTTTGGATTATACATTTAATTTTTTTTAACATTTGAATTATAAAATTTTGAATTCACATCTTTTTGAAATAAATATTTTTTTACAGCATTGTTAAATCTTTGGATTTTTGAAATTTTTGATTTTTTTTTTTCAATTTTTGAATTGAAGATTTGATTTTTACGAATATTAGATGTTTTGAATATTTGTGATTTTTAATCTCTGATTAAAAAAAATCTTTTATATTTTTGTATTATATATTTTTTAAGACATTCGAGCTGTCACCGTCGACGTGTAAACATCGTCGTCAAATCCTAGCTCTCGCGAAAAGTTAAGTTATTGGTGCTCCCGGTGTGTTCACCAGCACCCTGGGGAAACGAAAGCAGCCCAAGCCGCCGCCGCTGCCCGGCGAAGGCGATTCCGGCCGGGACAGTGCATCGCAGATCATGCAGCGGGTGGACTACAAGAAGGCCCGCAAACAGCAGAAGGAAAAAGTGATGACGCCGCCATCTTCGAGACGCCACCGAAGAAATTCGACCGGCGGTATCTCATCGATTTCGGACCAGCTGAACCAACATCGGCCACTGACCCAACCCGGGGGGTCCTCCGGGGGATTCCCGACGGCGAATCAGTTCGAGATGCTGGACTTCGACATCTCCGGCGACGAGCAGGAGGATGTCAACAATGGCGGCGGTGGTGATATTTTGCCCGCTGGTGATGGTGCTGCTAGTGGTAATGCCACCGGTAAAGTTGTGAAAAATGTGCCTCCCGCGCCCGCCAAGGTGAGATGTCCGCCAATCTTCGTCCACGGTTCCAGTGTCCCAGCGCTTAACCGACTGATGTCAACAACCAAGCTGGGCGCCGACGATTACCACCTGCGGGTAAACAAAGGGTACATCCAGATCAGGGTGTCGACTAAATCCCACTTTACTTCTGTGGTGAGTATTTTGAAGCAGGCAAATGTCCAGTTCTACACCCACGGGACCAGTGACGAAACCCCGGTGAAAATCGTCCTTTCCGGATTACCAGTGTTTCCGGTAGAAGACGTCAGGCGGGAACTCGAAGATGTGTTTCTTCGTCCCACAAGTGTACGCCAGTTGGGGAAATCGAAGCACGGCGATTACGCGCTGTACCTGCTGCAGTTTGAGAAGGGAACCGTGAAACTTCAGGAGCTGCAACAAATCAAGGCGCTGTTCAACGTGATCGTCCGTTGGAGGCACTACTCCAAGAAGAAGTCGGACGTCGTCCAGTGTTTCCGGTGCCAGCAATACGGCCACGGGATGAGAAACTGCCATCTGGAAGCCAAGTGCGTGAAGTGTGGTGAGCGCCACCAGACGACCGCATGCGCACTCCCCGCGCGTGCCGACGTTGTGGTCAACGACGACCGTTCGCAAATCCGTTGTGCAAACTGCAACCAAAACCACACAGCGAACTACAAGGGTTGCCCCACCCGCCTCAAGTACCTGCAGGACTTGAAGGCCAAGAAGAAGACGAGCCCCGCCGGCAGAAGCAACCTTCCGAAGGTGTCTGCAGTTCCTGCGCCTGTTCCCAGGCCACCGGGTGGTGACTTGAGCCAGCTGCTCGGCAGCATCGCGAATCCTGGGCTCTCGTATTCGCAAGCCGTGCAGGGCCAGCCCGAGTCGTCAACCTTATTCACCGTCGAGGAGTTCATGTGCCTAGCCAGTGAACTCTTCACTAGGCTTTCGAAGTGCCAATCGAAGGCCATGCAATTCCTCGCCCTCAGCGAGCTCATCATCAAATTTGTTTATAATGGCCAACCTTAGCTCGCTGAAGATGATGAATTGGAACTGCCGTTCCATCCGCAACAAGGTTGTGGAATTTTTCCACTTCCTCGAAGCCCACGAAATCGACATCGCTGCAATCACGGAGACCTGGCTGCAGCTCAACAACTCGGTGTACCACGAAAACTACACCATTGTTCGCGCGGACCGTAACTCGCCGGATGCTGCTCGAGGGGGAGGAGTGGCACTTCTGGTGCGAAACGGCATCAACTTCTCCAAGCTGGAAACCTCGACCCGTGCAATCGAGTCTGTTGGGATCACAGTCAAGACGGACCCGGCACCAGTTAACATCTTTGCCGTCTACTACCCCGGTTCTCCTCGCAGGGCAACGCTCAGCCAGCTCCGACGCGATATCCGCCAGCTCAGCAGTATCGATGGGCCATTCTTCCTGGTGGGTGACCTGAACGCGCGACATAGGATGTGGAACTGTGCCAGGGCCAACAAAGCAGGGCAAATCCTGCACCAAGAGTACGAGTCCAAGGACATCTACATCCACGCTCCGGATACTCCCACCCGCTGCCCCGCTGGACGAGGGAGGCCTTCCACGTTGGACCTGGTCATCTCAAACAACCAGGTGCCGATGTCGAAGCCGATAACGCACGTTGAACTGTCGTCGGACCATCTGCCGGTCACCTTTACGATCGACGTTGATGTTCCAGTCGCCCCGGCTGGAAGACTCGTCCGATGCTTCGACAGAGCGAACTGGTGCACTTTTGCTCGCTCGATCGAGCGGGAGGTCGACCTCAACGCTAGCTGGATCAACACTCTAGATCGCTCGGAGAAAATCGACGACGCCATCGACAAGTTCACCGCCATCCTCAAAGCAGCTGAGGAAGCCGCTATCCCTTCGCGTAGGATCCTACCTCAGAAGAAGGACATCCCCGACGAGCTGAAGCTGCTAATCCGGCTGAGGAACGTGCGGCGTAGACAGTTCATCCGAAGACGGGACCCGCTCATCGGAGCGGTGGTGAACCACTTGAACAACGTCATCAGCACCAAAAGCGCCGAGCACCGCTACAAAAATTTCGGCTCCTTAAGGACGCTGGACAACGGCAGCAACAAGTTCTGGAAGCTTACCCGCAACCTCCGGAACACGGTCAAGTACAGCCCCCGCTGAACGTCAACGGAGACCTCGTAGCGAGCCCTTCAGCGAAAGCCGAAGCGCTCGCGCCCGCCGCTGCCCACAACAATGAGCAACCAGGTGATCCCGAAACATCGGCCGCTGTGGAGAACGCGCTTGGCCACATCCGAGCGACAACTCCTCCCGTGCCTCCGGCCGCCCTTGTCAAGCCGAAAGAGGTCAAGGCGATCATCCGCACGCTCAAAAACCGGAAGTCTCCTGGGCAAGACGGAATCCGGAATACGTGCCTCAAGCAGCTGCCAAGAAAAGGGTTGGTCGTCCTGACCAAAATCTTCAACGCTTGCCTGTCCTTGGGCTACTTTCCGGCTCGGTGGAAGCACGCAAACGTGATCGCCATCCCAAAGGCGAACAAGGACATAACCAATCCAGGTAACTACCGCCCGATCAGCCTTTTGAGCAGCCTGAGTAAACTCCTGGAACGGGTGATCCTCGCCCGGATAAACCGTCACCTGGAGACGGAGCAACTCATCCCACACGAGCAGTTCGGCTTCAAGACGGGGCACTCAACGGTGCACCAACTCGCCCGTATCTCGGAGATGGTGAAGCGCGGCTTCCTGGCGGGAAATCGACCGGCATGATCCTTCTCGACGTCGAAAAGGCCTACGACTCCGTGTGGCAGGACGCCGTGGTCTACAAGCTCTTCCGCTCGAACCTCCAGCCGTTCCTGGTCAAGATCGTCGAGTCGTTCCTGACGAATCGGTCGTTTACGGTGACGGTGAATGGCAAGCGTTCCTCCGTCCACAACATCCCCTTCGGCGTGCCCCAAGGATCAGTGCTGAGCCCGACTCTCTACAACATCCTCACCTCCGACGTGCCGATGATCGATGGAGTGTCGTACGCATTCTTTGCGGATGACACTGCATACTTGGCATCGGATAAGGACCCGAAGATCGTCGTCACCCACCTACAAGCGGCACAGAACAACCTCGAGGAGTTTCAGCGGAAGTGGCGCATCAAGCTGAACGCTGGGAAAACCCAGTCCATCTTCTTCACCAGGAGGCGTGCTGCTCGGCACCTTTCCCGCAGATCGATCAGCGTCAACGGCCAGCGTGCGACGTGGGACGACGAGGTCAGGTACCTGGGTGTGGTGCACGACAAGAAGCTGAAGTACGACAAGCACGTGAACGACATCATCGAGAAGGTGGATCGTTCCACCAAGGCGCTCTACTCCCTGCTGAATCGGCGGTCGAAGCTGAGCATCAAGAACAAGTCGCTCGTGGTCAAGTGCATCATCCGTCCAATGCTGACCTACGCTGCTGCGGTCTGGGGCAACTGCGCCAAATTGCACCGTAAGCGACTCCAGGTGAAGCAGAACAAGCTGCTCAAGATGGTGCACAACTTGGACCCGTGGTACCCGACCGACGATCTACACGAGCTGGCCGGCGTCGACACCATCGACGCAAGCATCGAAAAAGCAACGAGAACCTTCAGGACTTCCTGTGGGATGTCAACGAATCCGCTCATCGAAGCACTCCTCCGTCAACAACTGTGATATTAGTCTTAAGCCAAACATAGATCTAGGGTTTTTTCTCAAAATTTATTTTCCCTAAAAGAGCATGCAGCTAGCAACATCTAAACTTAGAAACATGTACCCTCCCTGTAAAGGCTTATGAATTGATCTCAGTTGAAAGGTTCTCCAAATCTCTGAATTGCAAATGTAACATCCTGGAGCAGAACTGTTAAATTCTAATAAACACCAATTGAATTGAATTGAATATTTTTTAAGACTATTTATATTTTAGTGCTGAGGGTTTTTTTTTTATTTTTTAAATCCTTGAATTTCGTATCAACCTTCGATTTTTTAAATTTAAATTTATCTTTCTTTTAATTTTAAATTTTTGAATTTTATGATTTTTATATTTCAGAATTTCTTAATTCCTGTTTATCTATTTTTTTTTATTTGAGTATTTGTATTTTCTGTAGGTTCTGAATTTAATTTTAAATTTCTTTAAACTTGTGATTTTTCTTGTTAGTTTTTATTTTTTTTGGTTTTTGAATTTCTTAAATTAAGATATTTTTTATTTTTTTGTGGTTTTGAATTTTAAATTCAAGTTTTTATTTTTAAATTTTTTGAGGATGTAAGTTTTTTAGTTATTTTTCTTTTGATGAGTTTATTGATAGCTTTTTTGAAAAGTTTAAGTCAAACGTTGCGAGTTTGGCAAATTGTGAAACACGACAAAGTGCGAATTTGTTTGTCATAGTAGAATACCTGTTTGAGTCTGGTTATTCTAAAATAACAAGAAAGCAAAAAAAAAATCCTTGGGCATGAGTAAGGACCTCGACGCCGTTAGCAATGTTGGCTTTAAAATAAAATTTCGTGATAATATCACTTCCCCCCAGCCAACATTTTTGCCATGCGAAGCGGGCCTCGACGCTGTGTCTAGGTTTAATTCCTAGCTAGGAGCCATCAGTGTCTTAAGAGGTGGTCCCAAGGCCGAGTAGGAGTTCATGAAGCAAATTAGTCGTCTCCCACCCCTTTTAAATTGAAAAATGAACTCTGAAACCAAAGCTTACTCACAACAGAAACAGAGGCCTCTTCTAGGCATTGTAGGATAGAATAGATTTTGAAATTTATTTAAAAAAATTATTATTACGTAGCATTTTGATATGTCAAAATTTCCATAGAGTCTCGGTCAATCAATAGTGCGATGATATCGGACAAAATTCGTTAATCTGTTGAACTAACGGTTTTCGGATTATGGTTGTATCGACCATTGTTGCGAATCGAGGGTCTACTGGAGCCTTGACGATCAAATGGAGCCTAACATTTCAAAAGGGCGCATGGGTTTTGTGAACAGGAGTGTGTCTCCTTCACTCAAATGACAGTTTACATAAGGTATAATAGAGATGCACTCTTGTTTGCAAAGCTCTATGCCCTAATGAAATGAATGGCATGAAATAGTCGTCTTAATTACTAGTGTTCAACTTATGAACTGTTCATTTATGTTTATTGGTTTTTGGAAGCGGCAAGACTGGTTTAAAAACAAGATCCTTTACCTTATTTGGCGTTATAATATAACATTCGGGGATTTGAGATTAAATTTACTATCAGACAGTTTAGTTTAGGTTGTTGATTAAAGTTAGATAGTTTTCCGTGGATGAATAATTGGACTTAAATGATTAGTTGATTTGAACGAAGTGTAACATTTCATTGGCAGATCTGTTTCTAGTTGTAATGTACGACAAGACTATTGACGGACGTGACAGGTCGGCAGTTAGTTTTCATCTTTTTTCTCTAGTATTTTTATTTCCTTTAAATTTGGAATACATCATAGGTTTCTTTTGTATAGATCTCCGATTAGTCACATTTTCTTATTTAATTAACTAATAATTTAATTTATTCCGGGCCTTCTTACTTTGAATCACAATTTCAGATTTTCTTTATTCAGTGTTAAACTTAGATTACCGTAACTGCTCAAATCATCCAAGTTCTTACTACTCACATCAACACTAATTTTCGTTCACCTCCCCCCTCCCGATCCCCTATATCTTCCGGTGGTGTTCATTTGGTATGCAATACTAGTTCGGCCACTACCCTTTTTTCCACAAGAAACCGGACTTGGACTGACTTGAGGCCGCGTCCCCCACCTTGCTCCGTAAAACGAAAACGAAAACGAAGAAAGCAAAAAAAAATAAAATTCTGTTCAAATGATCAAAAGTTAGAAACGGCCATGACATAAGACAATTATGCGTAGAATGACAGTGTAGCCCACTTAAAAAACAGATAAACGCCAAAAAATTAAGGAGGGGTCAGTGGATGGCAGAACCAAGTTCAACAAATTAAAATCTTTTTTTTATAGTTTTTATGAAATTTCATGTCACAATTTAAGGGAAATTGAAAGTGAGCTCTGGAAACTAATTAAAGAAACTTTTTTTTTATTGAGAAAATACTATGCATCGGAGGTCCCCTCGTCATTTTTCTTTCAGTCCAGTTAACGAGCAACATTCGTTAACTAGGCTAAGTTCGCAGCCCAGTTTTTTAAATATGTTGGATCAGAATAGCTATTTAATTCTGCATTGCGAATAAGAGGATACTTTAGTTGAGATGCTTTCATGATTTGCTAGTAGAGCGATTCTTAAAGAATTCTCTGTCTTCTCTCCCTCGACATTTCATTTTAGTAAAAAAAAAAAACAATTCGATATCTATCCCACATTAAAAGATACAAAAAAAAAACTCGTCAACAACTCACCTGCGCCGCATCCACGATGATGACCTTCCGGTTCAGTCCGATCGCCGGCGGAGCGTTCACCCACTGGGTTGACGCCGGCGCCGAATCTTCCCCGTCCCCGCTGCGGCTCTTCTCCTTCATCGCCCTCAAATCCATCGACCTGTCAACGATCCCAGAACTGCCCGTCCCCGGCTGCTGCTGGTTCTGCTGCTGCTGCCCCTCGGTCATGGAGAATATCGTGTACGAGTTATCGCCGGGCGGGGAGAGGGTAAACATGACCGAACTGGTCAACCCGGACGAGTTGGACGGCATGTTCAGGTTGACCGAGGACGAGGCGTTGCTTTTGGCGTTGGACGTCGACTCGACACTTTCCTGCTGCTTCAGACTAGAGTTGTTGCTACCGCTGGCCGTTGCCGCCGCGAGGCCACTTCCGCTGGCCAGGGCTTCCTTGAAGGATTCGCGCTTGCTGGCGGCCAGGGCGCGGTCGATTCGGTCCTTGCTGCTGCTGCTCATGTTGCGCTTGGTGACGCCGGCCCGGTCGCGCAGCGTGTCCCGCTCGGAGTCACGCTCGCGGTTGAGGAAGCCGGCGAGCAGGGTGGAACTGGTTGGTTTGTTGATGCTTGCGAGGCTTCCGCGGTTGGCTGCGGCTCCCGAGAGGGACATGTTTTGGCTTCCGTAGGAGAGAGTTCCGGCGGTGCCGGACAGAGTATTGTTTGGCGTTGGAGTATTGCAGTAGACGCCCTGGATTTCGCCCATTTCGTTGTCGATTATTGCACTTCCGCTGCTGCAACCTTCGCGGCAACGTTGTCTGACTCGGTTCCAGAAGCTGATTAGCATGTGCTGGATCTTCTCCAGCGTGATTTCACCCCCGATGATGCGGCAAAGTTGCGGATTTGTCTCCGCATAGGACGTCGTCAGGGGTGAAACGTAGATGGGGTAGCCGATCGGTTGATCGCAGGACGAATTGATGATGTTGCGAAGGGCTTGCTTCGCATTCTGGATGCTTCCGCGCTCCGGATTCCGATTCCGGAGGTAGATGAGCTCCTGCTGCTGGCCTGCCCACAGGCCACGAACGCACTCGCGGTTCAGCTTGATCACGCGAAAGCTAAGAAAGCGTTTGCTCAGTCTTATCACCCGATACTCGTCCGAGCCGTCGTCCATGACGTGGCGTAGCGCCAGCAGGTTCGGGGTGCCCCGCAGGACGGCGTTCCGCCACAGCGGATCGGCCTCGTGCGAAATTACCAGCTCTTTGGTGTGGTAGTCGATTGCGTTGAACAACGCGCCGTAATCGTCGTACTCGTCCGGACACAGGAAGTGGTCCTGGTGCAGCTTGAGGGACATCCGAACCGCGGGCGCCACCACGCCGTGCAGCAGCTCCATGTCGGCAAACACCCACTCGTCCCGGGTCGACGTTATCCGGAAGTCACCCTTGAACAGGGCGTGCAAGCCGTGCAGGAAGAACTCCACCCCGCAGGTCGAGCTGTGGCTGGCGGTGGCCAGCGTTCGCCGGGCTAGCAGAGCGAGTGCCATGCACAGCGAGGTGACCAGAGAGTCACGACCCTGAAAAGAAACGTTTATAAATGGTCGCATCACTTGCTAACGGCGAATCCCTCCAAACTTACCGACACGAAAAACTGCTGATTGGCACTTCCGTTTCCGTTCCCATTCCCGTTTGACGTTCCGGACGACGTCGCCTGTCCTGCCCCTCCTCCTCCATTGGCACTCGATTCCCCTTCCGACTTGGACGACTGTTGCGTCAGCCCTTCCTGCTTGACCGTAAACACCCCCTCCCCAAAAGCAACCCTCGCCGTCGTCGACCCACTTCCCGCCGCTCCAGCATTCCCCGTCGAAGTCGACGTTGACGCCATACTCGACTGGAGCGGCGCCATCGGCAAACCCGCACTCGGCGCCGTCGACGTCGGCGCAACAGCCGGAGTTGGCACTGGAACTGGTGCCGCCTTCTTGGGCGTATTCTTCTCGTTCAGAGCGGCCTGCATATGCTGCCGTCGCTTCTCGCAGCAAAACTGAATCCACTCGCCGTACACGTTCCAGAAGCTTGCCCGGGTAATCCCAGCCGCTCGAAAGTCGTAATCGTCGTCCAGATTGTGGTTAAACACCGGATCCAGATCGACAAACTGCCGATCCAGCGTGTGCTCGAGCGCTTCCTCGATCGCGACCGACTGCAGCCAGTTGAGCAGCTTGGGCGACCGAATCGCGTAGTAGATTATGCTCTGAAATCAACAAACCAATTACAACCAAGATCTCCAACAACCTCCAGACCTCACCAACACTCACCTTGACGTAGTACGAGATGAGCACCTTCCGGAACTCAAACACCTGCAGCGTGGCGGTCGCCGAGTTGTCCGAGATGGAGTAGCCCTCGAGGACGTACTTGGAGGCCATCACCTGCCAGGCGAGCCAGCGCGTCGTGAACATGGCGTTCGCGCTCAGCATCCGGGGCAGGTGGCCGACGGTGCAGCAGCAGCAACCTGCAGGAAGGGAATCTGTGTGGTCAGTCGAGAGCGGAATAGGAACAGGAACAGGCAGGTCGAAAGGAGAAAGAATAGTGCGAAGTTTTTGAGTTTCTGCTTGGACGCAGGTTTCAAGTTTAGCGTTGAAAGGTTAGTTCTATGTTTGTTGTTATTTGTTATACAGAGGTTCCTATTTTAGGGTCACATCAATGAAAAATCTATAATTGATTTTATTTTGATTTTTCGCATTTCAATACGGGACTGAATTGAATGAATTTAAATAATTAAATCTCAAATATGACCACGATTGGACGAAACTCGAGATGCCCAAGCAAAATCCATTTTTTTTTTAGAATTTTTAAAGTTCTTTTTTTAGATAATTTTTTTAAAATTTCTAAAAAAAATATTCGCATGCATTGTTTTTGCGTTTATTTGCTAACTTATTTTTTTTTTATAAGATCATATAAAAACTGTGAAAATTGAGTACGAACATTTAGCAACATTAAGTGCATCTCCAGTGCGGGTAGCAAACATCGAAGCAAATCAAATTTGAACCCGACGTCAACCCCACCGCGGTACCTGTCGCGGTAGCAAATTCGCTCTCAGTTCTTCGAGATTTCACTTTGCTACCCGCTATTCTGCTGGTTTGCTACTGCGGCAAATAGAATGATGCACGAAAAACTGAATCATGCACGGGAAAAAATTAAATTGTTTTTATGTATAAAAAAAATAAAAAATTACAAAATAAAAAAACCATAAAAAAATAAAATTAAAACAAAAATAAAAATTAAAAAAAAATAAAATTGAAAAAAATTTAAATAATTTTAAAAAAATAAAAAAATTAAAAAAACAACTCAAAAATTAAAAAAAAAATCAAAAATTAAAAAAAAATAAAAAAACTCAAAAATTTGAAAAAATAAAAAAATAAATAAAAATAAAAAAATAAAAAAATAAAAAAAAATAGAATTAAAAAAATAAAAATTAAAAAAAAATAAAAAAAATTAGAAAATTAAATAAAAAAAATTAAAACATTTTTATCAAAATTTAAAGACATTAAAAAAATCAAAACATTTAAAAAAATAAAAGAAATTAAATAAACATAAAAAAATAAAAAAAACATTTTTAAAATTTAAAAAAACACTTTTTAAAAAAAATTAAAAAAATTTAATGTTTGAAAAAATTGGAAAAATTAAAAAAAATAAAAAATTAACGTTTTTATCAAAATATCTTTTTTGTATTTTCAAAATTATTGAATTTTTGAATTTTAAAATTTTTTAATTTTTAATTTTTGGATTTTTGAACTTTTGGATTTTTGAACTTTTAAATTTTGAAATTTTTGAATTTTTGAATTTTTAAATTTTTAAATTTTTGAATTTCTGAATTTTTGAATTTTTGAATTTTTGAATTTTTGAATTTTTGAATTTTTGAATTTTTGAATTTTTGAATTTTTGAATTTTTGAATTTTTGAATTTTTGAATTTTTGAATTTTTGAATTTTTGAATTTTTGAATTTTTGAATTTTTGAATTTTTGAATTTTTGAATTTTTGAATTTTTGAATTTTTGAATTTTTGAATTTTGAATTGAATTTTTGAATACAGTCGAATCTCTGGCTGTCGATCTTCTCGATATCAATAATTCTCCATCTATCGATGAATTCTTCAGTCCCTTCAATCTGCATACTTCAATTAACTTCATTCCTCGATATTTTCCCTTGCTTGAAGGATCTCTTCCTCGACGATCCCTTGGATTCTGTTTGCTTTGAAAATCTCTTCCGGTTGTCAATAATTTCACTTTCTCATGGCTTGCATAGACATTTTTCTTGACGAAACGAAGCTTTGAAGGGTGTTTGACATTAGGTTGTTTTTGTTTGATGGACGTTGCCATGATTCTCTCCCATAGCTGGGTATCAAGAAAAAAATATTTTCAATCGAGTCTTTATTTTGCATCGTTCTGTAAACTGATGATTCTCTTCCTCGACGGTCCCTTGGATATTGACAACCAGAGAGTCGACTGTATTTGAAAAAAATAAGCTATTTAAACACATTTTTGAATTTTTGTATTTTTGCATTTTTAAATTTTGAAATTTACGAATTTTTAACTTTTTGAATTTTCCATTTTTTTTTTAATTTTAAATTTTTGAATTTTTAATTATTTTGAATTTTTGAATCATACACAAGTGCAGACATTGCCGGTACTTGTCGGGTATCAGAAAATGAGTACCAACACATATTTTTCTTCTACAAATGAACTTGAGATCAAATTTGATACCTGCTTTGCTACGTGCGGTGGGAGACTCGGGGGCAAACTCGAGAGCAAATTTGGTGGGAATCAAATCGGGTAGCAAATGGTTTAACTTTCGACATTTTCGAAAAATGAAATTATTTGAAATTTTCAATAGGATTAAATAGTATAATAAACTTTTAGCATTTCTAGGCATGAATCTACACATAATTATTGATTTTGAAGGTAAACGAGAGCAAAAAATGATAAAAAACCCATATTTGCCACCCGTGGTGGGCTTGTTTCGGTGGCAAATTTGCTACCCTAGCGGTGGGGATGACGGAGTTTTCTCAAGGTGGCAAATTTGATCTCGGTATTCATGAGCCGGGAGCAAATTTGATTTGCACCCCAACGCTGGAGATGCCCTAAATACCGATGCTTCCAAGTTTGTTACCGCAACAGGTATTCGACAACTTTGAGTATGAGTTATACTTGTTGGTTTCATCAAGCAAACAATAGAAACGACTTTATATCTACATATTTGCTGTAACCATTACCACATGCAACTGAACAACTTGAGCTAACAATAACTCACCGATATTCTCCTCCACCTCTTCGGAGATTGCTTCGACCTCTCGCTGCTGGCAGTACGTTCCGCGGAACTCCAAGCCCCGCATCTGGAACGTACACAACCCGTTGCCCAGCTCGATAATGTGGACCAAACAGTTAAGATAATCCGAGGCCAACACTGCAAGAAGAAGAAGATTAAGAGTTTCTATCAGAAGCTTACGGAGTTTACAACTCACCGAAGCAATCCCCCTGGCTGACGTTTCCCCAGCGCCCCATCAGCAGGTCGCCACACAGCGAGTGCTGCAGCGAGCGCGTCAGGTGCTCGTAGAAGATGCTGTTCAGGTTGTTGTCGTCCGCGCCCAGATCGCGCTCCAGTTGCGAGCTAAGCCGGGTGTTGGAGTGGTCGATCCGGCGCGTGTTGTAGTCCCGCTCCCAGAACTTGATGGGGCGCACGTACGACGTCAGGAATATGGCACTTCCTGTTGTGGAGTTGAGGAAATTAGTTCCGGACTGAAGGCAAAAATGAAAACAACTTACCCAAGAACGGATTCAAAGGAGTCGACAGCAGCGCACTGATGGCAGTTTGCAGAAACAACATCGCCGAATGCGGAACGCTGAAGGGCTGCGCGAACGCGTGGAATGCCGAACCCCAGGTGATCTGCCAGGGCGCGATGTACGTGACGACGAATTGGAGCTGCAAAAAGAAGCTGCGTTAGAACAACTCAATGGGATCAAGCTAAACGAGATCAATACCTTCAGCAGGAACTCGCTGATCTTGCGGTACAGAATCGACACGAAGAAGTAGTCGATCAGGAACTTCTCGCTGGACACTTGGTAGTCTTGCTGGAAGAACAGCACGGTAAACACCAGGATGATGTACTGGCTGCCGATGTCCGAGTACGCGTTCCGGACGCCTGTGAGAGAGAGAAGAAGAAAAAAAAAATAAAAATTTATAACAAAGTATATAGTACGTAAGCTATTTGTTTTCGACCTAAATTGGAAATTTAAAAAGCAATATATTTAACGGGAAGGTTTTATGAAATTGCCAATATTGTTACAATACGTAATAATTTGACTGTTCGAAAAAAGTTCTAAGAATTCTAAAATTGTAACATCCTAACATTTTAAAATTCTAAAAAAATAAAATTCAAAACTTCTACGCTAAAATTGAAAAAAAAATAAAATTGTATTATCGTTATATCTTAAAATTGAAAAATTTCAGAATTCTAAGATTTAAAATATATAAAATAGTTAAAATTACAACTCTAAAATGGTGAAATTAAAAAAAATAGAATTCTAAAAAATCTTCAATACTAACATTTTTGATCTCAAAAATTTAAAATACTCAATTTTTTTTTAACTCCCAAAACCCAAAAATATGAAATTATAAAATGTTACAATTTAAAAAAATCCTAAAAATCTGAAAGGTAAAAAACTTTTAAATTTTCCCATTTTCACTTTTTAAATCTCTAAAATTTAAAAATCATTAAAAATTCTTAAAAAAATAAACTTTCAAGATTCGCAATTCGCAATTCGCAATTTTCAGTGTAAGAACGGGCCTTGACCGATCTTATGCACCAGGTTCCCGACGAACACGCACTGCCCTTACACCTACATCTCACCCTTGCTCTGAGTCAGTACGAGCAGCACGCTAGAACACGCTTTGAGTGTTCGTGCCAGGCATGCACACCTTCTTTCCGGTTACGCATTTTAACTCGGCCGGGGTGGTACATTACGTAGGGTTTGATGTAAGTATAAGCGCCTAACCATTTATAGTGTGCCTATCAACTTTCATTAAAGCAAAAACTGTTTTATTTTTAGTTTGAATTCAAAAACTAGTTGTTATTTTACTGTGTTTTGTTTTCTCCTGAAATCTTTCCTAGTGTTGAGTCGTGTTTTATGTTGCTATTTCTTTTGTCGCGGTGTTTTGTTACAACTTTTGGTCCTAAGCATTTTATAAAAGTTTTTCAAAAGTACAATAGTAATATTTGTGTTAATTCTTTGATCACTCCAAAAATTGAGTAAGGGCTCGAACCTCATTTGTTTGAAGAAAAGGGTGAAGATTGAAAACAATGGACAGTTAAAGAAATATACTATTTGAAGAATCAATAGTAAAAGAAAGATAGTAATTTATGAAGTAGATAAATAAATTAACAATAATTAATAAATAGAGGTAACAAACAAGCTTAGATTGTATTGAGGGCAATTTATAGGGCAAATGAAAAATTATTCAAATAGATAAATAAAGAAAAGGCAGATGATAACAAAATTGACATCGCTGCCAAATTAAGGGAAAGCAGAAAGTATGTTACAGCAGCATCAATTGGTAAAATAGAGTGAAAAAGCGTTGAGAAATAAGAGAATCAAATGAGTAAAATCGAAATCAAATGGAGGATAGTAAACAGAAGCCGCGTTGGAAAATCAGTGAAACAAAATAAACAGAAGATGTGGTGGTAGCTGAGAATGAAGAGAAGAGAAACCCCGTTGTGCGATGTTTCAGGTACATCCACAGCAGTTGACTCAACATACTGCGAATCAAAACAATACCGTCTACAATCACAAATTACTTCCCTTTCCCACATTGTCGCGCCCCTTTCTTTTAGCCGTCTCGACTTTGACTTTGGTCAAAGGTTTACGATCCGTTTCCACAGGCCACCAGCTAGGTCATCATGAAAACCAAGCCAACGTGGAGGTAAGAAAATAGGACACTTGCAAGGAACCAGAGCTATACTGTCTTGATCAAGTATGATCTAACAGGACTACGGACGTAGTCAGTGACGCTCCTTCCAGGATGTTCCTCGCCTGAGCGTCAACTGAAGAGGTATCATCAGCATCATTCGCACTTGGCCTGCTAAAAAAAAAAAAAAATAAAATAAACTTTCAAGATTTAAATTTTTTAAAAATTAAAGGTCTAAAATTTCAAAACTCTTTGACTTTGAAATTGGAGATTTTTAATTAAAAAAAATCTTTTATTAAAAAAACTAGAATCAAACATGCTGAATCCTGAAATACCAAAAATAAAAAAAGGTAAATTCAAAAAATTTAAAAAAAGTTAGAGCAAAAAATTGCTAAATTTAAATGGTCTGAAATTCTAAGATTTCTAAATATAAAATATTAAAATTCTGAAATTCTAAAATTCTCAAATGCTGAAATTTATTTGAAAAAAAAAAAAATGATTCTAGAATTCTGACATTCTAAATCTCAAACCTAAAGCTTATGTTGCCCCCCCCTCTTTTTTAAATTCAATGATTTTTGAATTCAAAAACTTCAGAATTATCACATTCTAAATCTCTAAAATTTGAAAATTCTAAAATTCTGCAATTCAAACTACTAAAATGCAAAAAAATATAAAATTTTAAGATTCTGGAATTTTATGTTTTCAAAATTCCTAAATTCTAAAAGTCTATAATTCTAAGACATCAAAATTCAAAAAATTCAATTTTTGAAATCCTGGAATTCTAAAATACTAGAATTCTATCATTATTATTCTGAAATTTTTAAATTTAAAGCTGAAAATCATAGGGGAAAATCTCCTATAATTGGCAGGTTAAGCACTCGCTCCTAACTCCATCCAATTGGCTGATTTCACTATTTAAACAACTAATTTTGCAAAACTTTTGATAAAAACTTGCTTGCTCACTTCTTATTGAGCTATTTATCACTCGATTTCAGTTGAAAACGCTTTTAATTAGCTTTAATTGAATGTCAAAGTTCTGACCTGCCAACATTAGAGGCACGCTGGAATTAGATGTTGTTCCCCTAATTCTTAAATTTCTAAACTCAAAAAAAATTAAATATGAGTTCTGAAACTCGCAAATGCTGAAGTTAAAAAAAAAATAGACTCTGGAATACTAAATTTCTTAAATTTTAAAAATATATGAAATAACCAGCAATAACCTTAACAATATTTTAAATGTTGAGATTTTAAATAAAAAAAAAATCTGGAATAAAAAAATAGAATTCTAACATGCTAAATTTTAAAAATCTTAAAATCCTGAAATACCAAAACTATAGAATTATAAAACAAAAACTCAAAAAAAATAATAAGCTAAAAAATTTTTTAGTTTTATAAGTCTTTCAGACTTATGATTTGAGAATTCTTTAAATTTCTATTTTGAAATTCTGGAATTTTAAAAATCTTAAAATTTTAAAATTCGGAAATTTGAAAATTCTAAAATTCTCAAATGCAAAATTTAATTTAAAAAATTAATTCAAAAAAATGATTCGGGAATTCTGACATTATAAATCTCAAAAATTTTAAAGGTAATAAATAACACAATTAGGCCGTTGCAAATATTTTCAAAGTTTATGTCGCCCTCCACCCTCTTTTAAAATTCAATCATTCTGAAATTCAAAATCTTCACAATTATCACAAATTTGAAAATTCTCAAATTGTAAAATTCAAAACACCAAAATTAAAAAAAAATCCTTGAAATTTAAAAATTCTTGAATTTTATGTTTTCAAAATACTTCAAATCTAAAAGCCTATAATTCTAAGATTTCAAAATTCTATAAATTTAAATTTTGAAATCCTAAAATTTTAAAACTCTTAAATGATAAAAAAATAATTCATAAATTGTAAAATTCTATTTTTAAAATTCGAAAATTTCAAAATTTAATTTTATATTCCGAAATTCTCAAATGCTGAAATAAAAATAATAATAAATAATAGATTCTAGAATTTTAAAATACATACTACAATTCTAACATTATAAATTTCCAAAATTTTAAAATTCCCTAATTCTACAATTCAAAATATTAAAAATTAAAATTATTGAAATTTTAAAATTCTAGAATGCTAAGTTTTCAAACACTTAAACTCAAAAAATTTAAAAAATCAAAAAATTAAAAAAACCAAAAAGTTCATTTTTTTTAAATTCCAAAGCTAATAGTTTTAAAATATGAATTCAGAAACTCTCAAATGCTGAAGTTAAAAAATGATTCTAGAATACTTAAATTCTAAATTTAAAAAAAAATATATGATATATTTAACCAGCCATATCCTCAACATTTGAATGAAAAAAAAAAAAAAAATTTCAGACTTGACGAAAATAAAAAATTACCCGAAAAAAAAAATCTTTTTGCGGTACAGTATCGACAATTTTCAAAAAATCAGAAGATTTGTTATTAAACCCAAACATAAAAAGATTCTTAACGCAAGGGGAATGCATTTTAAATTGATTTCAGCTGATTGCACTTAAATTATTATTAAAATTTTAAAGTTCAAACATATTTTTTGTCAAAACATAGATTTTTTGAAAATTGATGATTGCAAACCAACTGAATTAAAGTAAATATTGTTTTAATTAATTTTTAAAATTTTTAAGTTTATTTGCTGTTTAAATATTTTGGATATTGTTTTTCATAATTTTTATTTTGAAGTTCATATTTTTTTTAATTGCAGAAAAATATATTTTTTTTGTTTTCATTTTTTTTTTTTTTATCAATACCAGATCAAATTTGGGCTGGACTCACTGATTATTAAAATTGAATTTTTGAATAAATTCATCGACGTGCCACGCGAGCAACGAAGGTATGAGCGAATTTCGATGGTAAGACAAATACTCACACTTCAACCCGCTCACCACCACCAGCATCGTCCCCACGGACAGCCCGTACTTGGCGACAATCTCGCCCGAGTCGGCCGTCAGCGCGCTCAGAAAGATCAACGGGTACAGAATGTTGCGCTCGAAGAAGCACAGCCCCACGTACATCCGCTCGAACCACATGATCTTGGACAGGTTCTGCACCTCAAACTGACCAAACTCCTTCGCCTTCAGCAGTGGCTTGGCGATGCACAGCCAGGGCAGATGTTTGCGCAGCTGCGGCACGATGTAGTGGATGAGGAAGCCGAGGACGCAGGCGCCGGTTCGCAGCACGACGTTGATGTTCGGCTGGAGTACGGTGAAGACGGTGCTGCAGTGCAAGCTGAAGATGATGAGGGACAGGACGACGCAGACGACGGCGTCGTTTTTGAGCCGGGCAGTGACGGTGAACTGGAGCTTTTTGGGGAGCGGGTCGTCGAGTTCCTTGGTGCTTTCGCGGTTCGCCTCTTCGTCGACGTCTTTCGGGTGGATTTCGTCGCTCGAGCGGTGGTCGCCGCCGCTGGACGATTTGTCCTCGGAGTCGGTGGACATTTTGGAGTCTTCCTTGCTGGTGCTGTCGTCGTAATCGGGGTGGATGATCAGGCTTGATTTGATGACGGCCCAGATGTAGGTGAAGTCGCTGGCGCAGCGGGACAGGTGGTAGGATACGGTGATGAGGAAGGCGCAGAACATGGAGAAGAGTACGTGCTGGGTGCCGGTTTCGGAGAGGCCTCCGTAGGCGGGTCCGTACAGGAGGGTGCACGCTAGAAACGATCGGATCACGGAAAGGAAGGAAGAGAGGAGGCTGCAGGCGGCGTTGCTTCCGAAGATGTGCATGTCGATCTGCTCGAGGAAGTACATCGCGAAGGTGTTGATTTGGGGGAAGAGGCCGAGGCTGAAGAGGAAGGGGAACAGGAGGATCACGACGGAGAGGATGCTTTGGGTGCACTGGAGGAATTCGATGATCGACAGCTGGAAGCCGAACAGTTTGAAGTGGGCGGCGACCGGGTCGGGGGCGATTTGGTACTCTCGGAGCATATGATGGGCGGTTAGGAGTAGCGATGAACACAGGCAGAAGTAGATCGGTCTGGAGTAGGTGACCGTCTTGTTGAAGCCGTGAATGGGGGAGGCCGCGTCCGGTTGGACGCTTTTGAGCAGCGAGTACTGGCTGCCGGCGATCACGAAGCAAAAGATGAACGCGTACAGATCTTCGTAGAACTTCAGGTACAGCACGGTAGCGCCGAGCAGCGAAACCATCGTGCACAGGAGGATCGCGAGGATCACCTGGAACCAGTTGGTGTCGCGATCGAACAGGGCTAGCAGCTGCAACCGGTTCATTGAGATGTTGAACTCCTTGAAGCAGAGCAGATTCACGGGAAACTTGTAGTACCGCTTGGGGCGGATCTGCGGCTCGCCGAACATTGATCGTGGCACTACGTCGATCGCACTCTGCGCCGACGACAGGCTGTACTCGGTCGGGGCCATCGCCTTGTCGATACCGGACGAGTTGATCGATGCGTTGTTGGCGTCCACGCCGGAAGGTCCAGCGATGCCACCGCCGCGACTCATCGCCATCCGCTCCTTGATCACGTTCTCGATCGTGGCGTACTGAACCCACCGTTCCTGTTCGTCCACGAAGAAATTTAAAGGCACCTCGGTCGGGTCGTGAAAGGTCGAACTCGATCCACCGACGCTTCGGCTCGAAGTGGTCGTCGTCGGGCCGTCGATCGAGTCCAGGCAAAAGTTGCAGTTATTGTTGTCGTCATCGCGGCTGCTGGGTCCCGCTACGGGACCGCCGCCGCCGCCGCCACTGTTCGGTTCCATCGACACTACCGGATGTTTGCTGCGGGACATTCGCAGCCGGCACTGGAACTGGCGGTAGCTACGGTCCGAACCGTACGCCGTTGGGCGGCGAAAGGACGTGAAGCTTGAGGCTTGCTGCTCGGAGAGCGAGCTGTTTCCGGGCAGGTAGATGGGCGGGATTGGGACTTCCGAGCGGTAGTTGAGGAAGGTGATCAACGGCGCTGCCGTTGCGTTTTCCGGGATCCGCTCCGCGGACAACCGTTGGGAGAGCGTTCGGTTGTAGATTTTACTACTCGTGCTCGGGTAATTCTCTTCCGCGCTTAACCTTCTGCTGGTGATCCTACTTGAAGACGTCTTCGGGATCGCCCCCAAATTCCTAGTTATCGCCACCGCCGCCGTCGTCTCCGACGACTCCTTCTTCTCCGCTTCATCAACCCCAGCGTACTCGAACCACTTTTCCTTGCTCGTCCCGGGAACGGCGTCAACCGGCGTAACCTTCGACTCCTTCGTCGCGCTCGTAATGAGCTGATCCTTGGAGCTGGCGCTCGCCTGCTCCCAATCGCTCGACGAAGGTCCCCCGTTCCGATCGGGCGAATCCTCCACCGTCGCGGACTTTTTCATCTTGTCCGCCGACTTGGAAAGTCGCATCGAGGCGATTCCCGCCTCGACCGTACTGGACGCTGGGATGATACACGCGGGATTCTTCGCTTCGACGATCACGAGCGGAGCTGCGCCGCTGGCGCCTCTCGATCGCGGTTCCAACAGTGGGGACCGCGAGCCGGCGTTGTTCTCGGTGTCCGAGTCCGTCGACTGCAGCATCGCCGGTTGGTCCGGGTCGGATTCGGTGCCGGGGTCGTCCGCGTCCTGCGTCGTTGACTGCTGCGAGACTTGGCGACTGCCGCCGCCGGGGAGATGTCGATGGTGATGGTGGTGGTGGTGATGTCGATGGACGTGGATTGTGTGGACGCCGCTGCTTTCGTCCTCGCTGACGCCACCGCGAAGCCGGTCGATTCCGTCGTCTTCGTCTTCGTCTTGGCCGCCGTCGTCTGTGTCGGAGGATTCCGTTGACTGGAGCGTGGCCGGTTGGTCCAGGTCGGACTCGGTGTCCTGCTCGTCAACGGCTTCCGAAGTCGCTGCGGGCGTCGTTTTGACCGGCGTGCTTTCGTCGGCCTGCTCGGCGATCGGGTAGACTGGTTCGATGGCGCCGACGGGCACTCCGGTGCTGGTGCTTCCGCCGTTTGGTTTGGGGAAGAGGTTCAGGTGAGGGTTTCGCGAGAGGCATTTGCTGGGCGGCGGGATTACCGTGTGCTGCGGGTTGCGCAGCGTTTGGCCGCCGATCACCTCGACACTGTTTGGATGGGTTGGCGCTTGGAGGTTGGAGATCGACGACGGACTGCAAGTCGTTTCCAGGGCGGCACTTTTGATGCGTCGCACCGAGGTCAGCGAGCGTGGTAGTGGGCGAACTCCGGCGGCAGCGGCACTAGCGTTGGCATTCGAATGGCGGCGGTTCTTGCTGGAAGAGGTTACGGTTCCACCGGAGGAGTTCCCCACGATCGTTGGCAGCTGGATCGCCGACATGGTACTGTTCGAGTCCCGGCGAATCGGCGTCGACTGCTGTAGCAGGTAGATCTTGCTCGTCGTCTCCCCCGGGATGTTCTCAACCGCAAGCTGAACCGCCGACTTGGTATAGCTATGGTCCATGTACATGTCCGGATCGAGGTTCTGCAGCGCCAGCAGATGATGATGGTAATGGTGGTGATTAAACAGCGACGTGTTCGACTTGTTCTGGTTCTGATCGTCCGAACTGAGATGTCGATGCAATCCCTGCGTCCCAGAAGGACCTCCCTCGTCCGCAAACACAATCCCCATCCCGATCTTCTCCGAGTCCAGCGAGATCTGTCGCTGCAGCTGACTGTTCATAAACCGCTGTTTCCGCTTCGACTTGTACTGATGACGTCGCAACGTGGCACTCTTCTTTCCACCATCTTTCGACTGCTGCGTCTCCACCGTCGCCGCCGAACCTCCAACCGCTCCCTCCTCCCCCACCCCATCCTCCTTCGTATCCTGGTTCGGCGTACTCAACGATCGCTTATGCGTACCCCCTCCTCCCATCCCCCCTCCCCCACTACTGCTGCAAATCTCCGCCGAGTGAGTTTGCACCGTCGAAGCCAACGCCTTCGCACCTCCTCCCTCCTCCCCAATCCCCACGTTACTCCCGTCGCTCGACTCGCTACTATTCTTCCGATGCACATCCACCTTCAAGTCGATCGTACTCGTCAGCATCTCCTTCCCATTCTCCCCACCACCACCACCGCCCCCATAATCAATCGACATGGCACTGTTGGCGCAGCTAATCTCGTCACTGTGCCGCTCCACCGAAGTTCGCGACGACATGTCCACCGGCGGTGTCTCCACGACCTCCACCGTGCCGAGGATCTGCATCTCGATGCCGGTGTCGTCCTCCCTAAAAACACACAAACATAAACCAGATTAAACCCCCCCTTTCGAAATCCGCAAGCGCAATCCAGCACTTACCCGGAAGTTTCGCGACCAGTTCCACCGTTGCCGCTCCCGGACTTGCCTCCGCCGCCGCCGCCTCCACCCCCCGCGCCCGGCTTCTTCAGGTTCGTGTCGGACATGGTGCGGGCCCGGTCGTACATCCGGTGCAGCGCCACGTTCACAAACTTGAAGAAGCTGATGATGAGGGCGATCAGCACGCAGTACACGCTCCATACCAGCACCGTCGTCGGGAAGTACTGTTTTGAGTGGGAGGGAAAAGGAGAAAGAAATAGTTGTTAGCATTGGTGTCTTTTTTTTTGTTTGATTTTTAAGCATTGATGTCTACTAGAGGGTGACGATTCTCGAGATTTTCAATTTCCCGGGAATCGAGAGTTGAATTTGTCCATTTCCCGGGAATTCCCGGGACCCGGGATTTTTTTGACTATGCCAATAGTGCCAATAATTTTAAAAGGAATGGTCATAAATTTGTTTCTTTTCGATAAATTCAGTTACAATTAATTCACACTTATTCAAAGAAATGTTAACTTAAGAAGCCTCATTATTTTAAGGAACTAGTTCAACCTTTAGATTTTTCTTAGAATCTGTAAATACAAGTTCGTTTTTTTGAGCTTTTGGGGAGTCAAAATTGCAGTTTAAAATTTTACGAATCTTAATTCGCACAGAGTGATTTTTCAAAAGTTGCACAAGCTTGTTGCCTGAACTTGTTATTAGTTTTTCGTGAAGTTAAAAATTAGCAAATATATGATTTCCCAGTATCGAGATTTTTGCAATATGATACATAACGACTCAAAACAACTATTTGAACTTGTTTTTTTCTTTTTAAGGTAAACTGGAAATATTCGTTTTCGTTTCGTTTTCGTTTTACGGAGCAAGGTGGGGGACGCGGCCTCAAGTCAGTCCAAGTCCGGTTTCTTGTGGAAAATAGGGTAGTGGCCGAACTAGTATTGCATACCAAATGAACACCACCGGAAGATATAGAGGATCAGGAAGGGGAAGGTGAAAGAAAATTAGTGTAGGTGTGAGTAGTAAGAACTTGGATGACTTAAGCAGTTACGTTAATCTAAGTTTAACACTGAATAAAGGAAATCTGAAATTATGATTCAAAGTAAAAAGGCCCGGAAGAAATTGAATTATTAGTTAATTAAATGAGAAAATGTAAATAATCGGAGATTTATACAAAGGACACCTATGATGTATTTCAAATTTAAAGGAAATTTAAAAAAAAAACTGGAAACCGAAAGATGAAAACTAACTTGTCTATGGAATATAAATCTTGATGCATTTTTTTCTGGGCCCGTCCTGTCGCGTCTGTCAGTAGTCTTATCGTACATTACAACTAGAAGCAGATGTGCAAATGAAATAGAACACTTCGACCAGTTTAACTATTGATTAAAGTCCAATCTATTATTTACGGAAAACAAACATTTATCAACAACCTAAACTAAACTTTCTGAAAGAAACTTGAATCTCAAACTCCCAAATGCCAAACATTCCTTTACCTTGTTTTTAACCCAATAAACATAACTGAACAGTTCATACTTTGAACACTCGTTGTTAAGACGACTATTTCCGTAGTAACAGTTCAATAGGGCGAATCTGCATTTGTAAACAAGCAGTCTATCCCCCTCTTACTTGACGTGATCTGTCACTTGAGCGAAAGGGATAGACTGTCTGTCCACAAATGCAGACGCACTCCATTGAACTGTTATTACGGATTTCGTGCCTTCCATTTCATTAGGGCACAGAAGCTCTGCAAACAAGAGTGTATCCCTATCATACATTATGTAAACTGTCATTTGAGTGAGAGAGATGCATCCCTGTTCACAAAAACCATGTGTCCCTTTGAAATGTTAGGCTCCATTTGATCGTCAAAACTCCAGTAGATCCTCGATTCGCAACAATGGTCGATACAACCATAATCCGAAAACCGTTAGTTCAACAGATTAACGAATTTTGTCCGATATCATTTCATTACTGATTGATCGAGACTCTATGGATTTTTTTTGACTATTCCGAATGGTTAGCATACCACATAAATTGAAATCAGAGATTCTGAAAGCATTACTTAACTCACTTACACACAGATGGAGTCTGGAACTATTAAACAACCTAAAGTTACAAAAAAATACTAACTATTCTGAGTGCCTTGCAACAAAACTAATTCATCAAAATACCAAATCCTAACCTAACACCCACTTTGAAAAAAACGAAAAAAATCACAATGCCTAGTAGAAGAGGCCTCTCTTACTGTTTTGTGTAAGCGTTGCTGTGCTTTATGAATTTCTACCTAAGCTAACGACGTATCAAAAAGATTAAAACCTGTTCAAAGCAGATTTTACAAACAAGAATATTGAGATGCAAATAAAAAAAATCAATATCGTGCAATTTTACATAGTACAATAGTTGTGATTTCTATCAACACAAGTATATAAATATAAAATAAATGTGTGATATATATCAACATCGGAAACCATCTTTGCAAATAGCCCTGAAACGACGGCAACGTGTGGCTCCATCTCCAGGGAAGGTAAACTGGAAATATTCTCAGAAGAAATATTTACATTTATCAGGAAATGCGAGTGTTTACAAATATCGGACCTTAACAAAGATTAAGGCAATCTTTACAGAATGCTAGAGTTTTTTTCTTCTAATACATAATCTAATATTGAGGTTGAAGAGAAACACAAAATGACTTAATGAGGATATGGAAATTGAACTTATTGAAAATGGTGTTCCCTCTTAGAAATAACAAATAAACATAATTTAACAAAAAAAAACTATATTTATGTACAACAAAATTTCACTTCGATTAAATAAAACTTCAGATAAGGCTGGTACAAATTTTATTTAAAGTTTTTGTCCCCCCTAAGATTATCAGGAAATTTTTAAATTCAAGATTCTAATTTGATTAAAGTGTTGTTGCAGAACTCGAATTTGATGTCGAAATACGAAAAAAAATTTTTGTTCGTGATTCGATTATCCGAAGACCCATACAAACCTTCAGATAATCGAACTTCGGATAATCGAGTCTGGACTGTATTTCATTTCTGAGATGTAACTGCTACTTTAAGGTAAATTTTGGGCTCCACATTTTTTTGGGCTTCTCTCAATTATAGTTATTGGAATTTTCGACAAGTTAAAATTTACACTTATTGAATAACAAGATTACAGAAGCATGGGTTTATTCGAACTTGAACATTTAACATCCAATGTTCTAAACCATTTGGAATTTTTAAATGTTTTTTGCTTCGATATTTATAAGTAGAAAATTTCCCGGGACTCTCGACCAAATTTCCCGGGAATCGAGAGGTCCAAAAATTGTCGATTTCCCGGGAAATTTTTCCCGGGAATTCCCGCTCGTCACCCTCTAGTGTCTACCCGTAGATGCTACTCCGTTATTGACCAGAACCCCTCAAAATTGCTCCGTGGACCACAGATGAAATGTAGGAACCAATCATCACCCCTTCATAATTTTCAAAGGTCCCTTTCATGCTGGATCAGGGGCGCCGACTAGTCCAAAATGTTGGGGGGGCACGGTTGTTTTCCGAAATCGAGAGGTAAGAGTGGCGATTAGATGTTAAAGTTTCTTGTATATCACGAATTTTGATAATTTTATTACGATGTGATACGATTTTTTTTTCATCCGGAATCATTTTTTTTTTTAGAAAAAGATAATTTATTGAAACGTGATTGAGAATGTTAATTGGGTTTTTTATGTTTGGAAGGCGAATTCCTTCTCATTGCCATATTCTCACTTATTTTCTAGAAGTAAGGCCGTTGCAAATATTTTTCAAAGTTTATATCCCCCCTCCCCCTTCAAAATTGTCCTGAATAGTCAGGGAACAAAAAAAATATTTTTTCGAAAAACTTCAAAATTTTAATGAAAATTAATGTTTAATCCACTTAAAACCAGTTAAAATGCATTTTCTCGCGTTTATAATCATCTTCAGCATGTTTGAACTCCTTTGAAAACATTTTTAATTTTCATGAAAGTCCCACGAAAAGCTCTTTTTTTGCGAAAAAAAACCGTTAATACCTCGGTATTTTCAAAACTAATGATTGGAAAGCAACTGTACGCCTATAAAATGCATTTTAAAACTCTTTTTTCATCCAAATGTTGAAACCTAGGCTTGTAATTTAAATTTTTATATTTTTTTTAGAAATAACAATAAAATTCAATGTTTAAAAAAATCGCAAATCAAAAAACTATGATATATTTATCAATTAATTTTTCCAAAATTTATGAATTTCAGAATTTTAGAATTTGAGAATTTAAGAATACGACCAAACTCGTTTTAAGATAGATTCCCAATTTTCAATAATGTTCTATTTTTAGTATTATTCTCTACTTCCTGATTTTTTGCATATTTTTTGAGGGTGCAGTTAAAATTTCTACAGCCATTATATTTTTTTAAATCGATCATAAATCCCAGAAGGCGATACACTTGTTTTTTTAAAGATTAAAATGTGAAATTGTCTCATTTACCTTTTTTTTAAACAATTGTTATAGAACGGTTAACAAATGTATTTGAAATCTTTTCAAATCCTTTCTAAAATTACCCAAAAAATTATCGAATTTATCAGCATTTTTGTAAATGTAAAGCCGTCAACAAATAACCATTTTAAAAAGTGTTTCAGCTTATATTCGCTAAATTCTGATCTACAATGGCAAATCGCAGAATGTTGCGTTTGAAAACTTGATGATTGTTTTCGCAAGAGTTTGCGTAAGTTTGATTGTAGATGAAGTGCTATGGGAAAAGTACATTGGTTTTGTTTTTGGAACAACATGCACAGATAGAAATCTTATGAGCAAATCCGTAAAATCTATGTAGACGACTTCTCTCAAATCATATACCGATGCCTCTGTGCTCTTGTACTAAGCTTACTGATTTTCCTAGAGAGCACAGTGGTAAAGATAAAACGTTGTCGATTTAGAAAAAAAATGCATCTAAATCCAGAAAATTGTAAACGATTTTATTCAAAAAATTTCAGCGATTTCGAAAACAACAAATGTTTTTAAACTATTTTACGGATTCGCTTACAAGAATTCTATACGTGTGTACAAATAATGTTCCATTTAAGTTTTAGATATTATTTTCAATTATTTCCTTTTTTATATTTGATATAAGAATATTTTCTTCCAAAATTTCTGGGGGACACAATGTATGGGTTAGCCAAATTTTAGGGGGGGGGGAGGCAAAAAGTATCGTGCCCCCCAGAGTCGGCGCCCCTGATGCTGATCATTACCGACGCCGGCCACGACCAGTGGTAAGACACGGGGAATGTTAGTACGATACTTGAGTGATAGAGATCGCTAAATCGGCTGAGTCTCCGACAAAGTATCACGTGGGTTAATAATTTTCGTTGAAGACAGAACCTTAACAACAAATGCCTAAAAAAATATAACAAGAATGGAAGCACTCATTATTTTGATTCAGAATAGAAACATAAACAATTTGTCTTTGAGCGAGTTAAAGATAACTCAATCTAGAATTGCGTTCCTGATTTCATTTTATTATAAATCAAAGATTCTATGAAGGGAGCTGTCCCACTAACATTTACACATAAGATCCTCTGTAATTACTATTAGCATTTTTTTTAAAAAGAAAACTGTCATTACAAAATCCAACTCAACCCTTAACATTGCCAAATTCAAGTTGAAATCTTTTTTCAAATATTCAATCAATGTGACTAAATGAAACAAAATCATAACTTTTCGTTAAAAATAGGCTAAATTTTTATATTAAGTTTTCATTAACTTTTGATGTTTTATGTAAGATGTAACCTCTTGCTTGATAAATAAAACTTAATAAATATCTTATGATTCACAAAAAAACATAAAAACTGTGTCAGATGATTTTATATAATTGAGAATTTTAATGTATTTTAGCTTTTTTATCTCAAACAGATTGAAACAGGGAAAGTAGCCTTAAATGTATGGTGAGTTACTAAAGAAAAATTGAATGAATTTAATTTGAAAATTCTGCACAAAATAACAACTTTTTCTCGTTTTCTCGACTTGAGTGGCCACCCTGTTTCGGAAGTTTAAACAATTATTTTCATTTTAAATTGAATTTTAAAATTTTATAAACAAAGTCTAAAATATTTTGCAAATTTTATATTATGTTTAAGCTATTCTTCATCAGCAATTTCTTTTATTTATTTTTATCAGTGAAATCTATTTTTTGTCTTATTGGTTTTATAGGGAACAGTATCTAATTCCAGCGTGCCTCTAATGTTAGCAGGTCAGAACTTTGACATTCAATTAAAGCTAATTAAAAGCGTTTTCAACTGAAATAGAATTATAAATACCTCAATAGGAAGTGAGCAAGCAAGTTTCTATCAAAAGTTTTGCAAAATTAGTTGTTTAAATAGTGAAAATCAGCAAATTGGATGAAGTTAGGAGAGAGTGCTTAACCTGCCAAACATACGAGAATTTCCCCTATCTCCAGCAAAATTGTAGGTTACAATTACAGTTACAAGAAGTTTTTTTTTACTTCGAAACAGATTTGTTCCAAATAATCATTTAATGATGTTTTAAATTGCTTTAAAATTGTAGATTTTGATTTAAATACAAGATACAAAAAATTATTTAGCCTATACGTTTATCCTGCTATTTAAAAAAATGTTAAACTCTGTCAAACAAATTTATTACTTTATTACTTAAGTCTCAGATGCAGATTTAAATTTAAAATCAACCGGAATTTCAATATTCATTTCATGTTATATCGAACTAAAGTGAGTATATCGAAAACAACATTTTTTTTGCAAGTAAAGGTCAGCAATCATCAAGCTTGACCAACTCTAAAAATATTTGTTTTTTTTTTTTTGTTAATAAATAAAATAATAAAAATATCTATGAATTTAAAATTAAAATATTGAAAAAAACTGGAAAGATAAATAAAAAAATACTGATGTTTTTTTCCACATGATTTTTTTAAAAGATATTTTATATTGGACTATTCGAGTTTCGTTAAGGGGTTACATACATGTAAGAAATCATAAATTTTTATTCAACAGAAAATGTATTGAATCTACTAAAAAGATGATTTTTTACCCCGAGCTGACTGTCATTGCCCCAAGAGTGAACGACACCATCTACGACCTTAAGATACTTCACTTTCATCCCAGCTTTCGTCAGCATTTTCAAAGTGTAACGACGCACCAGTCCAGTTCGGATCGTGGTCTGGAGCGTGCAAGAAAAGATACCCCCACTCCACACAACCCATTTGTGTCAATCATGGAGAGACAATCGAATTAAGCCCAGAAAATTAGGCCAACCCAAGCAGAAACAGCATATTTGTGCTGGCGGCCGCCGCAACCTCCCGCATGCATGATGATGCACTTGGCACTGGTGTGTTGTAATATTGTTGTGTGCATTTCTCGGGTAAACCACCAACCAACCGGTTGAAGGCAAAACAGACACACTTTAATAATTATTAGCTAGTAAGCGGTTCGAAATGAATGGGAAACTTCTAAACGAAGCAGTTTGTAACGCAACGCTCACTCTCTGCTAAGCCCAAAGCATTAGTGGGAAATGCACTTTACTCGATGCACATTCACCAACCAACTGCGGTGTGGTGGCCATCATCAGGTGATGACGAAGACGTTGTAAAAGTAAGTTTAGGGTAACTGTTCCTAATAAGAGCTTAAAAAACTCAGGTTAGTTGAAAACTGGTGAATGTAAACTCAAACTTGCGAACATTAAAGAATTGGTCTAGTATAGGACCACCCACCCTACCATAAATGCACGTAAAGAGATACTTTAGCAGTTTTGCGGGGGGGTTGCGCGAGACTCTTGCTTCCCGGTCAGGACAAGCTGGTTTTGTCAGGCAAGCAGCAGCGGCACGCAGCCTCTTTGGCAACTGGAACGATTTGGACACTGACTGGGAAAACATGGGATGGGTGAGGGAGGAGTATGAGGACCTGTTTTGGGAAGCGAAAGTGAACACGGAACGCACTCTACCCGGACCGATAACGGAACGTTTTCTGTCAAGTGTGTGGATTTTGTACGCTTTGGTACCTACTTAAAAATCAACTAAATTTAATGTATTCAATTTAATTTGTTTTAATAGTTAATAATCAATTGACAATTTCGTAATTCTTAGAACCTTACAGAGTTTTGGGGTTCCTTTCCATTATGATTTGTCATTGAATTTGAGCAATTCTCTAAGATTTCGGTCATTCGTTTATTTTGTATTTTTTTAACCGGCTGAAACTTTTTTGGTGCCTTCGGTATGCCCAAAGAAGCCTTTTTGCATCATTAGTTTATTATAACATAAAATTTTCCATACAAATTTGGCAACTGTCCATACAAAAAGGATGTATGAAAATTCAAAAATCTGTATCTTTTGAAGGAATTTTTTGATCGATTTGGTATCTTCGGCAAAGGAAAAGGATAGAAATAGAAAAGCTCAGAACTAGATCACAACTTGTTTCGTCTATTGATGTTGAAAAATTTCGCTACACAAGCCAACTTATCCGTTGTAGATGTAGTTCATCATCAGCTCACTGAGAGCTTGGATTTGATCTGTCTTGGTGCGGCAGGTACGAAGGCGCGCAAGCATCTCTCCAGTAAGAGCGATCAACACCGGTAACGTCTGCTTGTCCCGATGGAGTATAGCTCCCAGAAGCGACCACTGCAGCTGCTGTAGCGGTCGAGCTCAAGGAACATTTTCCGCGTGGCACAGCCACGGATATTCGCCGTGTGATGTCCACCACAGTTCGCGCACTTGACGCGCCCTCCAGCTGGTCTTTCCGCGGAAGACTGCACCTTTCGGTTCGTCATGTAGAAGAAGCCGTCGAGTGCTTTGATACGTCGTAGGTCCTGATTTTTGACGGACGCACGGTAGAAGTACAGAAAGTACAAGGTGTACGTCACCGTTGTCGATCACGAGAACAATGCTTGAAAAGGGATCTATCACTGAATGGGACAGCTCGAACTTTCTGTCAGCAATCATTTCCCAAAACGATATTTCAATAACAACTTTTCAAAAGGGCGAAACCCTCAGATGTAAATAAACTGAGTTTTCGTCAGATTCATGTAAAGCGAACAAAACTGATTCTAAAACACCCTCCAACATCTCAAAATTCCGAAAATACGTAGTTTTACAAGCAAAAAACAAAAGGGCTAATGAACAACATCAATCAAAACAAACCAAATTGAGTTTTCGCCCTTGTGTTTTCACCCAATCACGAGGGGCGAATGTAGTGTTTTCTGCAAGTTCCGACGTATATTTAGAAACACTAAATTTTCGTTATAATTTAGTGAATTTTAACCTGACAATCCTCAAAATGGATCAAAATGTATGTTTCTGATGTCCACAACAAACACAGATTTGTATGATTCTAAATACATAACTTTTTAATTTAAATTATTGTAGTATTGGATCTAGTCTGGTTTCACAATCTAGACATGAAGATCCATAATTTACCGGTTCTTGGGACATCCGGGGATTCTGGGTCGAGCAGTTGCAGGACAAAAAGTTAGTGTAGGGAGGTTTAGAAGGAATACCGTTCAAAATCATCGCCTCCGTAACCAATAAAGCTATGCTAATATTGAGAAGGCAGGATGGCGTCGCGGGGTGGCCTAGTCGTCAGCTGCCATGTCTCCCACTTCCGGCAGGGACACCGCAAGGGACGTCACTTCAATATAGACCACATGCTCAAACCAACTTGCTACTAACTGTTTATCATAGCCGTGATCCTTGCTCAACGATTCTTGGGCTGAATCGGACTCATTCTGAAGGCTTTCTAGACCCATTTTTTATCACCCACGATGTTTTTGACCGCAAAAATCACAGATTTGATCAAATTAAGTTCTGCAAAGTTCTAGAATTATCTAGACATCCTAACAAATCACTGGAACGAAGAATCACCTTGATTGGTTGAGTTATGCCCGAGAACCATTGAGTTGAATTTACCGTTCCAACTTTTTTGGAGCCTTGGGCGTTGGAATGTTAATTAATTTCAAATTGCTCTCTTTGATGAAATTATTGCTTTTTGCCTTCCTCACGTAACTGAGGAAAGGCTATAAAATCACTCGAAAAACGAAATTCTGTATTTGACCTCCTAGTCCCACCTTCATGTATACTTATCGACTCAGAATCACATTCTGAGTAAATGTCTGTGTGTGTGGTGGGAAGTTGATAAAAAAAAATTGCACTGGATTATCTAGGCACTGGTTGAACCGATTTGGACCGTATCGGTCTCATTCGATCCGTCTTGGGGTCCCATAAGTTGCTTTTGAAAATTATAAAGTTTAGTAAAGTACTTCAAAAGTTATGCTAAAAAAACGATTCTAACAAAAGTCCGGAAAATTGTAAAAAGGGTGGTTTTTGTAAGAAACCCCGTCATGTTATACATTTTTAGACAGGTATTCGAAATACCTTTCCAAGGAGTTCAAAAGTTTGAAGATCTGACAACCCTATCAAAAGTTATGCGCACTTAAGTGTTATTTATGAACTTTTTAGAGACCGGATCTCAGATATTTCGATGAAAACGTTGTCCGGATCTATCATGCGACCTGTCGATGGATAGGTGATCAAAAGACCTTTCCAACGAGTTCAGTAGACTGCAGATCTGACAACCCTATCAAAAGTTATAAACACATAAGTGCCCTGAATTATGAAGATCTGACTACCCAATCTGATGGTATGAATAATGATTCAAGTTGATAGAACACTGAAAGGCCCGCCCTTGTGTATCTATTTTAGATAGCATTACCCTCTAAATGTGAGGAAGGCAACAACCACCTAAAGGTGTGTATAGTAACGTTTTTCTATTACGTTTTGACAAAATTGATAGTTTTCATGCTTTTTTGTGGAAATAGGAATTGATCGAAATTGCAAAATTTTGAATGTTGATTTTCCCGAAACGGCACGATTGTAGGTTTCGCCCTTTTGAAATGTTGTTACTGAATTGTTCAAACAGTACCTATGTATCGGAATCTTGATCCCTAATTTTTGCAGCCACTATTTCAAATGTTTGTAAACAAAAAATATCAGCATTTGTAAATCTGCTCAATTTTGGTCTAAATATGAATATTTCGAGTTTTTAAATATTTTTAGCATAAAATTTGTTAAAAGGCAGTATTTGTAGATTTTGCTCGGTTTGTTCTAGAGAAGTCGTACCGAGGTGCTCCGATTTGGATAAAACTTTCAGCGTTTGTTTGTATATATATGAGATGAACTCATGCCAAATATGAGCCCTCTACGACAAAGGGAAGTGGGGTAAAACGGCCATTACATGTTGAGGTCAAAAAACATATAAAAAAACTTAAAATTGCTCGCATTTCCGTAAAATTTCACCAATTCAACTAACTTAGGCGCATTCGAAAAGTACATAAACAACCAGGATTGGTTTGACTTTTTCTCATAGTTTTTGCAAATTACTAAACATACTAAAAATAGTGAACAACACTAGTGCCACTAGTGAACAAAAAAAACCATCCCCTCCCAAATCCCCACGGGACTGTATGGGCGTAGCCTTGGAGCACAGTGTGGAAATTTCCGTTCTTAGATATTTTTGGTTGTACCGGGCAGCAATCAAATTGTCTAACAATATTGAATTGACCATTGTGGCACCCCCTACAGCGTGGTGCAGACCCGTAATGCTATGCTATGCTATTACTAAACATACTAAAAATAGATTTTTTAAAACCCTTAATATCTTTTTGCAACAGCCTCCAACACCCATACTCCTATGGGTCAAAAGTTAGGTAATTTTATGGACTACCAGCCTACGGTATTAACTTTTTGGCCAATCGCAGTTTTTATCATAAATATTTTTATGATTTTTAACTTAAGGCTAAAAAGACGGCACTTATAGGTCTCAATTTTGACATATTCAGAATCATTGGGAAATTCCACATAAGTTTAAGGTGTTGCTCAATAATCACATAAAATTTTAAAATCTCATGTTATGAGCACTTTTAACTGTTGCTCAGCAAAAGGATTGAAAACAAGAGTGATAAACTGCTAACTGGGATGATTAGTGACATATAGGGCGAATTTAAAGGATATTTTTGGCTGGGAGTGAGAAAAAAAACCAACCTCATAAAGAGGAACAGCATGTATTTCCATCGAGCACCTAATGTTGGCATAACATCAAAATTACACGTCTAGACGACGTTTTCAACTGAACTCGAGGAATAATTAGCTCATAAGAAAGTGAGTCTAATTTGACACAATTTTAAACGCCAAATATATAAAAAATTCTATTAGGAGGATTCAGCAAATTTTTGTTGCCGTTGCTAATATTGTTCTAACAATTCTGTTTTTATACGCCGAATGTTGCCAATTTGAAACAACGTTTGTTTTGCAAAAAAAAAAGATAATCCGTGTCCATGGATTGCAAAATATTTGACTATATTATTCACGAGATTTCCGTCCCTGACCGAATTCAGGTAAACAAAGCATGTGACTCATCAGTCCTGACTTCTCTGTATGAGTCCAACTCGCTTATCGCAAATATTGTTTATAAACAAAGTTACACCGGATTGTATTCCTCTAATTAGCTTATCACAAATGCAAACATTTGTGTGAAGTTTAGTTAGATATGTATTAAAAATTTTAGTTTTCAGAACAAGTTTTAAAGAACAAAGAAAAAATAATCTTAAGATTATGAACAATCCAGATAATTAACTTTGCAATCAGCATCAAATTGCAGCTGGTGTTTTGCTGAGTAAAGAAAATAACCCTCCCAGCTGTGAAACCAAACAATTCAATCCCTTTCGTCGGAACACTCACCATATAGATGATGAACGGCAGGAACAGCAGAAACAGCCAGATGTACAGGTGGACCGCATTGCAGAACACATTCTGGTGCACGTCGTAGAACCACCCGCCGGTCAAACTGGCCAGCACTCCTTGTCGCAGGATTTCCAAGGTTTGCGACCCCATTGCCGAAGGTTCATTTCATAATTCGAGAGAACCTTCCCTCTCCGATCTCTGCTACTCTTCTTCCTTCTCCTGTTGCACGGATTCACCAATCCGGAACAACCGCGGAGTGCTTGCTTTGCTGCTGCTCGGGCCAGAACCTTCTTACGAAACCCGATTCCGAAATGTGTCCAATTTCACACGAGCAAGCCAGCAAATTAAAACAACAACAACAAAAAACTTTCAAATCATTTTTCCTCCTCTCTTCTCTCTGTGCCTCTGCTTTGGGGCTACGCAAAACTGGCTGCCTGGCCTGGCCAAGGGGCCACCTCCGTCGTCGTCGTGTTGGGGCTGCTGCTGCAGTCAGCGAAAAACTTTCCTCCGCGAGAGCCCCCCAGATCTTGCCTTCTTCTTACTCGGACAGGGGGACGGACGGACACACAACTCAGTAGGCCGTGATGGAGGACAAACCACACACACAGAAAAAAAAGGAAAAAAGCAAAAACTGCAACTTTTTCAACCCCCCAAAAACGCGTCGAATTTCACTGCTTCCGCGGTTCCGCGCGCGCCAAACCGGTCCCCGCGGCACGGCCAACACCGTCCACGCTCCGTTGCCGAGTTCCGGGCCGGAATCGGGGCTTGATTTCGAGCTGAATTTTCTGGTTCGAAACCCGAGAGAGAAACGCGACGGCAACTTTTTTTTTCCTACTTCTATCCACTTTACGAACTCGCAGACTGTTTCTTGCTCTTGTTCGCGTGATTTGACAGTTGTTTGACAGCGGCGCGAAGAGGAACGCAGAGAACGGTGTGCGTTTGGCAGGGAAGGGTGAAATATTTTGGATAGGTGCTTGCTGCGGAAAAGTTGCTTGCAGAAGTCTGCAGCGAGCATGGAAGTCTGCAGCAAAAAAGAAGTTGGAGAATGTGAACCGAGATGTGAACTCAATAATTCAACCGACGGAACATAGCTCTCGTCCCCCTTTTTCCCATATGCATGGTTTCCTTTCCGTTCCGATCTGCTCCGGGAGTTTTCCTCGTTTTTTTTTGGCAATTTCTGTTTGACAGTTGCGGAGTGGCGCAGAGTAGCGGGTAAATATTGACAAAGTGTCCCCAGAGAAGATCGCACCGGGAAGATAACCCTTGAGATAATCTAAAATGTTGCACTAGAAAAATAGTTTCATACAATCTTGCATCAAAGAATATAGAGTGCTTGGCAGCGCCACCGTCGTGGCTGCAAAAACTTGACTTTTAACCGCTTTTAACAATATAGAAAGGCTCAAAATTTTCGATAGAAAATAAATGTTTATCTCGTTAAAATTTAAAATTCATCTCAGTATAATCCAGTTAACTATAAATAATGCAAAAATACATTAACACCGTGATTAACACTATCGATAACAGAACAGAAAGTTCATTCAAAAAATATGTCGGAGGGCGTGTTATGCTCCATACAAAATTTTTAAAATTTGTATGGAAATTTTCTTTTTAAGGGGGGGATCTCTAAAAATCCATTTTTTTGCGTTACGTAATAAAAGAACGCTCCCTTACACATGTTATCTCCGATTTCGTTTTGTTTACCTTCTTTCGCGCATAAAAGAATTATAGAGAATTATATTTTGATTTTATATTTTTAACTATAGATTTAAGCTTTTTGATGATATTAAAGCATATTGAAATCCCTAAATTGTTGAAATTTTTAAGTATAATCATTTTTGAAAAATCTGAACAGATTTTTGTGATTTTTGGGATTGAAAAATCGGTCAAATACAGATTTATCTGGATATCTGGCATGGCTGGTCCTAAAGCCTTATCACTGAGCAAAACTCACACAGCGCATCGAAGTGTTTCGCAAATGATCTGACCCTGCAGTACAGAGCACTTAAATATCAATCGCAAAACACACGAAATTGCGGTTATTGGCCATGAAATAATTTCAATAGTCAAACACTTGAATTTTAAATGGTGTTGAAAAATATTACTACGTACAAGCGATATACAGGTTCTCGCTTGCTAGTCATGCACGCTACCACTGCGCCGGCCGGCCAGTTGAAAACGGGAGAGTTTTTGTGCTCGTTCTAGCCTCGCTTTTAGCCATCGATAAAAGTCGCGCTAAAATCAATCAGTGAAACACATTAAATTCAAGTGGAAAATCACGTTGACTTTGAAAAGTGCTTGTTTTGTGTAGGTCTTAAGATCAACTTCAAGTGTTTTCCTCATCACTTTGAAAAGTTCAAGACAGTGGAACAAATTCATGAACAAAACACTTGAAAAGCTTGAGCCACCCGAATGACAATAACGTGTCAAAAAATACCAAAAAGTTAATCGCCCAAACACTTGCATTTGATAGTGATTTGGATTGATGTTGAAACATGTGTCTATGATGTGGCTTTATTCAATAATTCATGTGTTTGGGCACTTGAATAAAAAGGGTGGCGTATTTTCAGTGAAGTGTTGGTGAGAACTTATGGTTGACATTTCGTTAATATATTAAAAAGTATATTAAAACATCGTTATTCTACCAAAATGTTCTTAATATTTTTGAAGTTTCCTCCCCCTTGATTTCAGTGTATAATTTTTACTTTTATTTTTCTTAAAATTTATTACTGCGGGCGTTAATAATTAGAATTTGTTGGCGTTGGTATGACCGCACAAAAATGGTCACATGACAGCCGAATGACAGATAAACTAACTGAACTGAAACTGAAATGGTAAAGCAAGCATTGTCATTTTGAGAAAAATATCGATTCTGAACCTCTCAAGGTGGTATTTTTTTGGGACATTCATAATTTGAGTTTCTTGACGAGTTTCCTATTTTCAACCGAGGAATATTGAGGACAGTTGAGGACCAAGGGGTACGCTCCTATTGGTGAGCGGGTCGTGTTCCGAGGCTGAGTTTTCTGGGCGTTAATGGATTGCACGAGTTTTCCGTGGGAGGTACATTCACTAGGGTAAAGATTTCCGAGTGTGTGAGAGCGTTTGCTACATCGGGCCGCGTTATGCAACATCCAGGAGTGTACTCAATCTGGATCCTCGACGATGCGAGGATTCATTGTCACCATGCGATGCGATGATCTCTCTTGCCAGCATATGCACCTTTCTACAGCCCGATCGAGTTTTGCTCCAAGATATTCGGGGGGTCACTTTGATCCAAGTGTGGGTTTAAATAAGACTCTTAAGGTTTAGCATTAGTTTTTATTGTAATGATACGTGAAATAAATGTTGAAATGAAGTTTAATATTCGGATATATTCGCCTTTAAAGATAAAGGCTTTTCCTTTTGCCTCTTGCTTCCTGACGGCTCGTTCAATGCAGCACAACCAATTCTGTAAGTGGTACAACAATGTCAATCTTCAACATTTTACCAACTGAAACAGACCAATTACCTTTCTTTTGGAAACCGATCTTGGTTTAGAGCCAGAAGCACATGGTTCGTTTGCGTTGTTCGTCTCTTCTCTATTCACCGACTGATCACGCGCGAAAAGTTCGTTCACGAGATACTCGTTTTCCGATGAATCGGATGCTGAGTTCAATGTGCATTTGTAATCAAATCGTCTTTATACCCCGTTCGCACGGGCGAGTTATAGCCGGTTATAAGACCAAAAGTGGTTATAACTCTTAAAACCGGCTATAACTCTGGTTTTGCCCATACAACGAACTGTCAGATTAAAACTGGTTCTAAAAGTTATAACCAGGTTAAAACTGCTCGAAAAGGGAACTCGACTACTTGAAAACTCATAGTAGTCTTTGGAAAACTTGCAAAACTTTTGACATTGACAGGAAAAAAACTTTTTGCGTACTGGCGCGTCCCAATTCCACGGAGCGGACAAGGCACCGTGAAAAAAATACCCGGAACTGGAACAAATGGAGAACAACCACCACCGGAAGGAATCCAGGATTTTGTTTTAAATTTTAGTTGAAATAATAGAAACTGGTAATTTTTAATTTTCAGTTAAAACAATATTGCATTCCTCTGGCTGAGTACTCCTTAGCCGACTGCAAGTGCAACCTCGGATTCAGTGCTGAACCGCTTAGACCCATCGCTAAACGGCGTTCCAAACGACCCTGAGCCGATAGACAGTTGGAGGTTTGCTGACGACAGCGAGGGTTGTGGCGGTCTAAACGAAACCCCTATTGTTCTGCAGGGTCGGCATGCGCTCAGGCAGGAAATCATCTCCGGAAGCACCTTCAGCCGTCTCGTTCTGCTGCTCGGTGGTGGACCTTTAACTCGCCGGCGTCCCAACGTCGTTGCAGTCTTTGCTGATCCCTTGTGCCGTTTCTGGCCACGATGTTGAGTGGATGAACCACGAGTGAGCCCCCGGTGATGCCGGAGTATCCGAATCGCGGGGTTCTGAAGTTCCTGGATGACTCGCTTCACCCAGGCTCGTTGAGCTGTAGTCGAATCTATGACGGTTCTTGTGTCTTATCGCACTTCAGTTCACCGGGATCAAAACCAGAGCCTCAACCCACAATCCGCTGATCCGGCGAATCCCATCAGCTCGTTCTGCAACAATTCGTGCCCCAGCTCAGCATCAGCCTCAGCCTCGACGTCGATCAGCTTCAAGCAAAGTACACCATCGATTTAATC
The DNA here is from genome assembly GCF_015732765.1 of Culex quinquefasciatus. Classification (NCBI taxonomy): domain Eukaryota; kingdom Metazoa; phylum Arthropoda; class Insecta; order Diptera; family Culicidae; genus Culex; species Culex quinquefasciatus. The sequence goes on from NC_051863.1 coordinate 57,953,703, forward strand.
GACTCTGCACCAATCCCAATGTCAAGCTTTCCCTTCGGGGCAACCCGAAATCTGTATTCCGACCGAGGCGCCCTTAGACTACAGCATGGAAGGTGTCGTTGTGCGGAAGCCCAAATGGACCATGAATGGACCATCCAGAACCTTCTCACCGACATTTCCATTTCTAGAACCTTCTCACCATCAACACCCACAAGGGCTCAACCTGTGGTTATCTGAATAACATCCTAGTCGGAGGTCGGACCGGAACACCATTCAGGAGATCGTCGACCGGTCTTAGAAGTTCTACAGCTCACTTTAAAGTTAGTCGAGACCGGCACGGAAACGGATTCAGTTTGCAAGCAAGTTATGAGTTACATGAAGGCTGGTCGAACAAAAAGGACTTCCATTCCCAGCATTTCTACCTTCACCGAGGCGGACTGTCTGCAGTTTCCGGGTGTCTTACTAACGGTTGGTCATCCTTTTGTAGTTCCACAAACGCGTCTCCCAACTGCTGCGCAAGGGTCACCCTGGTATCGTGAAGATGAGGACGATAGTCTGAATCTACGCGTATTGGCCTGCACAGCACCGCGCAGCTTGTCCGCACCTGTACTGACTGCGCATCGGTTGCCAAAACAAACGACATATCAACTCTTGAGTATTGGCCAATACCGAAGAAAGAGTGCATATCAATTCCGCGGTCCAACGGGCTTCAAGAGGGCACTGAAGAAAATCACAGCGAGGGGAGAAGCTCTCGGCCGGGCCAGGCAGAAGCTTCCACACATACACCGGCTTAAGTACTCCTGGGCAGACCACTCCGGAAATCGCTCAACCTGCTCAAGCAGCAAGCAGGAGAACCAGAGTCGAAGTGTTCATGCCTGCATCTAAGGTCAGGTCATCACTGTCGGGTTCAACTGTGACCATTCTACGCAGTTGACCACTCTGACCACGGCTGCACGCAATCTAAAGCTGCTGATCCGATAATCCTGATTTTTAGATTTAAGTTATTAAAGCCCTCGTACCTGCAGATCGAAACGGTCGATTCTGCGTTTTTCAGGCAATTCATATATAGTATAATTGTAATAAATTTAGTCAACTTGGTTAAATGCTCGAGCGTGTTGGACAGGTCATCTGCAACGTTCGACTGCCGGACTAAGCAGAACCTGGTCCGATCGCAATGTAACCAGATAAAACAGCGGTTTGAGCCGAACAGCGAAGCTGTCCCAGTCGGTGCTGATTCCGCTCGACATCCTGCACTGAAAACAAGCTGCTCGTGACGTCACTGATGCTCACCCGGTACTGGTTCCACAACAAGCGAGGAACCCTACTTGCTAAAAAACTCCGCCCTGAAAACGCCCAACCGTACCAAGGAGCTGTTGGAAGAACGTCCCTACTCACGACTCATCTGCAGATACCTGTCAGCTTGATAGACCTGAACCGCGTCGGGAGTACGAGTGGAGATTCATTTTGGTTCGATTTGTTTAGTAAAATTTTAATTTGTTGGCGGCGTACTACATATTTTTTTATTCGAGAAACCAATTGAAAAAAAAAACAAATTGTTCGCTCTAAACCATTTACCTTGGCCTTCTCTATTGCAAGGTTCCTACGCGAAACTATGTGTCCGAAAGTTTCAAGAAGGCATGATCAGACAAATCTTATATCGAATAATGCCACCGGGCAGACTGGGACCGAACCCAGGTCAACAGGTCTCATCTCGGTAAAGTGACTTATGTACTTCAGTTTGGTCTGCATCGGGGGTTCGTTGTTTCCCTGATTATTCAGTGAACAAAGTCCGCAACTGTATCCATCTCCTGCCACTTCATCTCTGTATGTTACGCTTCAGCTTTGAGGAATTATCCTTCTTCTTTTATTCCTCGCATTTTTTGTAATGATTTTCCTATTCTTAGAATGTACTGACATCCAGTACCAACCCACCAGAGTCGAAGCCAGGTGTCGAAATGGGGGATACCGAACAGAATTCCCCCACACATAATGGGGAGGCCACGCCGGGGTTTAACGGTACGACTTCTGGTAACGAGCACCGGCATCGGGATCTTCGAACTTCTTGGGTTTGCAACGACGCGGGTCCAGCTGGTTTCGGTCGTACTGAGTCAGGATGGTAATGAGTGCCTTCAAAGACGTCTCATCAACGTATTTCTTATAAAACGAATCCAGGGCCTATGAGATGGCCTGGCGGATGTCGTAGAACTGAACGACATGACAACCACCGCAAACCAAGTTACGGATGTACACGCCGGTGAACTTTTCCTTGACAAGCTGCTGCAGCGACTCCTGCAGATTATACTGGAGAATCTTGGGTTCGATCTGGTCCAGCGGGTGTCCGTTCACGTAGAGCGGATCGGTGTTCACGGGACGACGTTGACGGGTTCCTTGCGTGCTGTGGGCATGTTTAGATTAGTAAACTACAAACTAAAAACGATGGTCAGCTTGGTCATAACTATCGAGATTACAGCTTGTGGGTCCAAACAGAACACCGAATTGTATTTAACCGATTTGGGAAGGGTAATTTAAGGCCTCTTGGGAGTCTTTCGATTTCCGGTTCCAGCTCGCTGTAGTATAACACGGGGTACGGAAGCATTCCGGCAAAATTCATCGGAATCGCTAAAAAGAGACTAATTAACACAAAAGTCTTGTGAACAATTTACATACAACCAATCGACCTTTTTCCGTTGCACCCGTTTGCTTCTGAGAGCACTTCACTCAAATGTATCCAAGGGAAGCGGTCTGGATTGGCGTACACAGTTACGTAAGAGCCGCGTCCGCTTCCGGAATAAGATAATGTCCGGTGGTCAGGTTCTCAACGCGGCCATTGCCACGAACGCCGAAACAAATCAAACCAATCAAACCGAGCAAATATACCAAACAGAACACATCACAGCCTACTATAATCTGTCAAAATAGTTAAAACCGTTAAAACCATTCGCGCCCGTGCGAACGGTATGGTTTTAACTTGGTTATAACTTATAACCATTTCGTTAAAACCGGCTAAAACTCGCCCGTGCGAACGGAGTATTAGGGTATAACATTTTAGCTTACAAATGAATAATTATTAGTAACAATAAAATTTATCAATTTTAAACCAAACCTTCGTGTGGACAGCAATTTTCTTTGGATAAGCAGGATATAGTCAACTAAATAAGAAAACAGTTGATTAATGACAGATATTCCCATCGAACAGAAGATGTAACGGTTGCTATGATCTTGTTTTTTTTAACAGGCCGCCCGTCATGCGGTCATACAACCCAGGCGTTTTGTAAAATCACTGAAATTGATATTATCTAAATACGCGCAACATCTAAACAAAAAAAATAAACAGCAGAATAACGAAAACATGCTCCAATGTTATCTGATTCAAATTAGATTTAGATTATGATAATGGCAGCATTTAAGAATTTAATAATTTATGAATTTAAAAATTTAAAAAATAATTTAAAAAATTAGGGATTCTATTTTTTAATCAGTTTATTTCTGGAGTTTTTTTTTTTTGAAAAGGTCCTATAAACCAAATTTTAAATTTTTGCTTTTTGGGTGTTTTTAGAACTGCCTTGGGTCAGGGGTATTCAAAAACACTCAAAAAGCAAAAATGAAAATTTGGTTTATAGGACCTTTTCAAAAAAAACTCCAGATTTTATATTTTGAATTTCTATATTTTGGATACACCCTATTCTTTTCCAAATCCGCCCAAACGCAAACTCTCGAAAGTTTGCGTTCCCGCAATCAGCTGTTTTTTGACAGACCGAAAAACGAAAACAGGAATTATCGGACAAAGAAGAATGACGAAACAAAAAAGTAAACATCATCAGCAGGAGATGATGGTCAGTCGCGCGAGAGCAATCAGCACGAAAACAACCTCCTTCTTCGCGAAACTCTGAAGAACAGGGAGTGCGCGCGAAGGTCGCGACAAAAACAAACCTTTTAAATTCGCGAAAATTGACCCAATTCAATTAATTTAGTGGCAAGACGTCTAGACAGCAATAAGGTGAGTTATTTTTAAAGTTTTTGGGTTGGAAACAGCTGAGTCAGGAGAAAGTGCCTCTTGAATGATAAGAAGAAACCTTGATAAGACTTCCAAAAAATTAAGTTTCTTGCTCTTCTTCCACCAGATTAGCACCTTTACTTTTCATCAAGTGCGTGACGTGACTTTTGATTGCCGTGACAATAAAGTCTATCGCGCATGCTTGACCTTCTTTGTGACCACTCGCAGTCCAAAACTTAATAAATCGTCCGCCTCAATCAGGTCACATCAAATTGTATTCTCTGAAACTTTTCAGAACATCTTTAAAACATGGGCAACGACCTCAAAGAGTTCCTGCGTCAGGCGGCGATGCAGGTCGGTGCCGGTGGATCGGCCGGTTTCGTCGAAGTTTGCATCATGCACCCGCTGGATCTGGTCAAAACGAGACTCCAGCTGCAGGCCAGTCCCGGAAGCGCCGCTGCAGCATCGTCAGCCGTAAGTTGCAAGGCCGGCAAGATCATTACAAAAGTTCCTTTAACTTCTCTTTCCTTTTTTGGGCACCAGACCTACTACAACGGAGTGTTCGATTGCATCCGCAAGATGGCCAAGGCGGAGGGCGTCTTCTCGCTGTACAAGGGCATTTTACCGCCGGTGTTGGTGGAGACGCCGAAGCGGGCGGTCAAGTTTCTGACCTTCGAGCAGTACAAGCGGTTCTTTCTGTTTGGGTCGGACAAGCCGACGCCACTGGTGAGGGTGGTTTGCAAAATTGAATAAGGGACTTTATTGTACTTTAATCGTGCTTTTAGACGTTCTCGCTGGCTGGGTTGGGTGCCGGAGTAACGGAGGCCATTCTGGTGAATCCGTTTGAGATGGTTAAGGTTACGCTGCAGGCGAATAAGAATAAGTAAGTATTAACTTTGTTAGAGCAGTCGACCTTCTCTGATCAAACTATGTGGAATCGGTTTTGAATGGGTATAGATTTTTCATTTTAAATTAATGGTTAAAATCTGTTTCTTGACATTTTCTTGAAATTGAAATGCAAAACTCGTTGAAACATGCTCTACAATTAGAGGGTAACGATTATCGAGATTTCCAATTTCCCGGATATCGAGAGTTGAATTCTGCCATTTGAAAATTCAAAAATCTGTATCTCTTGAAGGAAATTTTTGAACGATTTTGTGTCTTCGGCAAATTTGTAGGTATGGATAAGGACTACACTGAAGAAAACAATTATACACGTTAAAATTTTTTTTTGTGATTTTGAATACAGTCCAGACTAGATTCTCCGAAGCCTCGATTATCCGAAGTTTTGATTATCCGAAGGTTTGTATGGGACTTCGGATAATCGAATCACGAACCAAAAAAAACACGTATTTTTTTTTATTTTCGTACTTTTAACATCAAATTCAAGTACTGCGACCCCATTTTAGTCAACTTTGAATAGCCGATAAAATTTAAAAATGTATTATCACGGACGAACGGACATGAAACCAGGAACAAATTTTCTTCAAATTTCTGAAGCAAACTATCACTTGCGCCATCTACATTCGAGTTGTCGAAGTAGCATCGCGCGATTACGCATGATTTCTCAAAATGTCTTATGCAATAATTAATTAAAACATTTAGCATTTGTACGGTGTTAGAAACAGTGTTTTAGCATTAAGTTTGTCTTTATGATTCTATGTAATTTATCTTGGATAGGGTAGGGTAGTCATCAATGAGACACTTTTGGTTTTCAACTTTCAAAGATTTTTCTCATTTTTTCATCAGCATGTTTTAATAAGCTTTTTGTTGGATTTTCTTTCTTTTAATGTGTTCTAACATTGACATAAATATGAGATCGATCCGACATCTACAACCAGAGTTATTCAACTCTCTCATTGTAGACGCACTTGGCAGAACCAATGAGACAGCTGGGGAACAATGAGACACACTACGAAAATCAAGATTTTTCTAGTAAAACATCATGTTTTTGTATTGTTCCATTGCAGGTAACTTGCCTTGAACATTTTAGAGCAATTTTGCCAACATGAAACTTTAATTAACAAAAGTTATACTAAAAGTATTTAAATTTTGTAAAATTCGTATATTTATACCAAATAACTTTGTATTTTTGGTTAAATGAAGTTAAAACTCTATATATATGCCAAAAATCACTTTTAATTCATGTTTTGAAAGATTTCCATAGATATTGAAAAGTTTAATGAAGAAAAATCAAAGTGTCTCATTGTTACTCATGAGCTGAAATGAGTGGGGAACAATGAGACAGTCCTGGATACTGGGTATATTATAAATTTTGGCCAAACCTAATGAAAGGACATTGTAGCCCAACTCAATCCCTATGGAACGTCGAAAGAAATTTGAAGAAATATTAGTTTTGGAGTTAATGGCAGCCTACGAGCGAAAAAGTAATTTTTGTCCATAATTTACTTTTACACCCCAGAATCAAACATTTATGAATAACTTTTCTAGGGAGCGTCCAAAATTAAAGCCAAAGCCACAGACGTATATCCAGTAGACACACCTTTTCCCCAAATTTGGTTGAAACTACGACTTGTGAGAGCCTTTTTGTCATTGTTCCCCGTGTCTCATTGATGACTACTCTACCCTACTAAAATTGCCGAAATTATTATAGAAATGGTTTTTTTAATATAAATTCATACGACCATTTCATAAAATGCCAATGAGTTGGCATCATCAGCTGGCTTTGTTTACGTTTAAAACCACGTGGCGCGAAGTTTTTGACATAAGTGATGTCGCTTGCGCAGGTTTTCGCCAAGAAGAAGTAAAAGAAAATCTGCTTCACTTTTTGAAACCCCGTGTCATGTCCGTTCGTCCGTGGTATTTTTCAATATTTCATTACCGCCATTTTGGCCGCCATCTTGGATTTAAAAAATCTAAATTGCTTTGGAGTAGCTTAGGGGTCATACTAAAGCTCAACAATAAAAAAAAGAGAGCGAAAAAATATTTTTTTTCGTGACTCGACTGTCCGAAGTTTTGATTATCCGAAGTGAAATTTTGCCAAGGCCTTCGGATAATCGAGTCTGGACTGTATCACTTTTTGTCCCTTAAACTTGATTGGCAAAAAAACACTATTTTTAATTTATTTTTTCATTTTCTGATATGTTTTAGGGGCCATCTTTTCAGCAATTTCCAGATCGGGCAAAAAATCTTTTACCGAGTTATAATTTTTTTAATCATTACAAATTTGTCCAGAAATCAAAATATTGGTCGCAAAAATTTTTCAACTTCATTATTTTTTATGAATGATGACTAACATTTCAAAAGGGCGTAATATTGACATTAGAAAATTATGGGTTGTTTGGGTGAGACTTAGGAAACATAAATTTTCCTACTTTTAAATCTTTGCATGGCAATCGTGGTGATTATGGCATTCGATCGTAATTTCTCGACTCACAATCGAGATTTCTCGATAGTAAGATTACGACTTACCATCGACAAATCTCGATCTACCATCGACAAATTACGACTTACCATCGACAAATTACGATCGTAATTTGACTGTTGAGAAATCTCGATCGTGGATCGAGAAATTACGATCGGAATTTGTTATACCGTTTTTTTTTTGAATATTTTTTTATTTAAACAAAATAAATAAATTTAATTATTTTGTTGATTCCTGAAATATTTCAGTCAAAACTTGTTTCTTCTTTTACAACCACTTGATCATTTTGTACATTTTTGAGCCCTTCTAGACAATTGTAGAGCTTGTCAAAATGAACATTTTTATTCTTGAAAAATGAATTTTGGTCAATTCTATCAAAAGTTATGGGCAAAAAACGATTAAAAAATACTCATTTTCAAATTGAGATTAAATAAGTTAAACAAAAAAGACCCCCGAGATATTTTCAGCAAATATAATCTAAAATGTGTTCTTTCAGATGCTTTTATGAGCGAAGTCAAACTCCACCACCTTTTCGAGTTATTCACATTTCAAAATGGCGTCTTTTTCGTCGTATTTTGGCTATAACTTTCGTTTTAAAGGTCCGATTTTTGCTCTCTTGGAATATAAATGTTTGTTTTGATAAGCTCTACAAATGTCTAGAAGACGCCAACTCGCTACGACACAAGCCTGAGTTGATAAATTCAAAAAACTCATTTTTTTCATATACACTTCAACCTAAATTAAAATGGCTCTAGAAACTTCCCGTTTGAAGATAGAGCTTTGTGCTCTTCAGCAAAATTGCTCAGAATGGTGTTCTCTACAACTTTTCTGAAGACACCAAAGCGCTATCTCGTCATCCCACCAAAATAAAAATTCTGAACCACCCTTAATTTTGGACCACCCTAATGTCCACCATACCAAAAGATGCCCCTATTAACCCTGATCATTTGTCCCGAAGACACCAAAGTTCTAAATCTTAACGTGTGGCCGGTATAAATTTTGTCACGCTAGATTTACGTTTCGGACCACTGTGCAGTGTGAAATGTAAACAAAAATGGGCCAATTTTAGGGAAATAAATAAGACATGTTTTCGAAAGCCCGTAAAAATTACCAAACACAAAATTTTATGTAACAAAAAATGTTTTGCTATCATTTGAACCTTGGACAAGAACCCCTGTGAATAACATTGTGAGTTTGGACCGATTTTGAGTGTTTTTCAACCTTTTTCATTTGGTGCACCAGAGCACCACCTAGGCATATGAGCAACTAAATATTTAGGAGCACTTTTTTCTAAATTAAAGAAAAAGCTTATTTTTATCAAAACAAAAGTTTATAAACGTTTTGACTATTCATAAACAAGACAAAACATTGTTATTAGACCGATAGTTTTATTATTTTCCTCATTTTTCATGAAAATGGTTGTTTGTGAGTTTTGAATGAGCCAATCAAAGAAACCTGAAAATGCAGATTTTAGAATTTGTAGTTAATACTTCAGAAATATGGTCTTACAGCAAAGAATAAGTAGTTTTAATCACATTTCGAAGCGTTTTCAAACAAATGAAAATTCAGAATTCAATTCAAATTCAAACAAAACGAGATTTTGTGGTTTAAAAAAAAGTTGCTCATCTTCCTGATGGTGCTCTGGTGCACCACTTCAAATTCTACTTTTTTGCCCCAATTCGATGTTTGTGGGTCAAAGTAAAGTATTTCCTGCATTATTGTACCAAAATTAAGCCTTTTACTATTTTTACGATAACCAAACAGCTCTGGGCGTTAGAGGGTTAAAAAGCAGACAAACGTCAAACACAATAACAAAGCAAAATGATCGAGGGGGCAGTCCATGAAAAAATAATTATCAGCAAATAACATATTATTTTTGAGTTACCATGAAATTTCATGTCATATTCAAAAGATATTTAGAGGTTATGCTCTGAAGTTTTATAAAATTCGGTTCCATTTAATATTTTTTTGTAAAATATAATGTATTGACGTTTCCCCCTCGTCATTTTTCGATCAGCCCAGTTACCGAACATGTACTGTACGACCCCGACCCCGGATATATTAGCCATGAGCGCCACTGAAAAAAATGGTTTTATTCCTTAAAAAAATCTAACAACTAGTGGCTAAATTCGAAAACTGCGTTGGTATTTCTTTAAAATTTTGTACTTTTTGTTGGCAAGTTCGTTTTTGCAACTTTTTCTAAAATTTCTTGGTCGTTAAAATTTTCCCCATACTAAAAAAATGCATTTTCAACTCAAAATAATGTTATAGAGCAATTCCAGCTCAAATCAGGAATTTTTCTGGTACTTTTGTACCCGACCCTCTCCGATTTCAATGAAACTTTGTAGACATGTTATCCTAGGCCTATATAAGTCATTTTTGTGTATATGGAGCCAATAGTACTCGAGAATAACATTTGAGAAGGGCGTAAGGTATTTAAATATTTTAGTATTTTGCAATTTAAAAATTACTGTATCTCGAAGCCGTTGCATCGTATCAAAAAGTGGTCAAAGACAAACTTGTAGGAAATTGGACGAGCTTTCTGAAAAAAATACACTGAAACAAAAATACACGCCACTTTTATGTCATTTTTAAATTTTTAAGTTTAAAAGTAAAATTTGAAGGTGATGTCACGATTTTTTTTCGCTCAAAATTTTTGAGGAAATACCCTAAGATGTTACCAAAAGACTGACGAAAAATGCAGGATGGTATGTCTCTCCTAAAAAAATACAAAAATCATTTACTAAAACTGTTTTTTTGAAAAGTGGTCTAAACGTCAAAATTTTTAAAAACCGGTAGTGGGAATCGATTCCCCAGACAATTTTACATAAAAGTCTCCGTATTGACCATTGTCCTATGTCCAATCCTTGGGAAGATACAGCGGTTTTAAAAATAAAAATGTTGAAAAAACGGGATTTTTGGTGGTTTTTGGCATTTTCTATATGACAGACTTGGTTTTTCAGTCTAGTAAATATTTTTACCGGAAAGCTCGTTCAATTTCCCATAAGTTTGCCTTTGACAGCGTATTTTAACCATTAGTGGACCCCCTAGTAGAGCCGATGCACATTTTTCACAAATTTTCAATATTTTGAGCCCTTTTTCATAACCCTTTGTACAAAACAATGAAAACTGAAGTCTTTTGAACAATTTTGACTATTTGTTTCATCAGTTTATTTGTTTTTGAGCGGAAAAATAGCCATTTGAATTTTTTTTTTGCCTTTTATGGACCCCCTTTTCCTATAGTGGACCTGGGTCAATAATCCGGTTGTGGACCCGGGTCCACTATAGGCAAACTGTTATTTTTATACCAAATTTATCCGATATTTGATGTTTTGATGCATGGTGTAGGTCTAATGATAGATATAATGAATAAAAGATTGGTTTTGCTCACTTTTCATCATAAACAAATATGTTTTGTTAACAAATTTGGCTTTAAACAACAAAAACACCCAACGTTTCAAATAAAAATAATAAAAAAATAATAATTTTGATGCACCTTTTTTCATATTAATTACATAAATGAGCATGAGTATGAGCATGAGCATGGTTGACTGCCAATGAGCTGCTACTCCGTTATTGACAGATCAGCTGAAGTTAAACAATTAATCAAAAATGATCAGTGGGAGCCAACCATCCGTTCACTGTTTAACCCCTGAAGACCCCGACTTTATTAGTCAATACCGGCGCCCTCCCAAGAAGCCTGCAGTTCAACGAAAGGGAGGAATGTTAGTCCGATAGTTGAAGTTGCAGACTCATCAAGCACACAGTTTTTCGCTATATACTTGTTGATACCGCTTGAGACCGTTGAATCCACAGCATCTCCTTCAAGCATCACGTGATTAATTTTTTTTTGGGTTAGTGGGATAAGGTATTGGCTTTTCGACGCCTCCCGAGCTACGACGCTATGGGGAGGACTTTCATAACAGACCCGTCGGCGAGCCTTCCGAGCAACGATGCTATGGGAAGGTCTTTCTGGTTAACACACAAAATCATTCACACACAGTTATTTTGCTCCACTATTAACTCAACGATCCAAATTGTCAGTGCGTCTTTCGTTCATTATATAGAATTGGCTTTTTCACCGCAAAAAAATTAAACCTTATTCGAAAAATTTAAACACAATCCACCCGACGCCGTGCCTTCCGATCATCGATGATATAGGAAGGGCTTTGAAAATCACAAAAAAAATCACTTTTCACTCCGCATATTTTTTACGACCACGCGCTCCCTTTGCCAATTATGCACTCTGCACTCGAACAGCGACACAAAAGAGACGGAAAATGACACGAAAAAACAGGACTGCACGTCCCACAAGCACCGCACTACTGATGCCATTGTTTAATTATAATGACCAATCACCCCATGCACTCGAACAGCGACACAAAAGAGACGGAAAATAACACGAAAAAACAGGACTGCACGTCCCCACAAGCACCGCACTACTCTCATATTAATTACATAAATGGTTGACCGAAACTAAACAATAGATTTGTTTACAGTTGCTGATAAAACCACGCATGTTTATTTTAAAAAATGTTTTGTTCTTGTTTTATTATAATAAAATATCATTTTAAACTACAATTATGATTACTATAGTTTTGATTAATTATATTTTTTTTTCGGGTTCAGCATTTTTGGTACTTTTAATATGAAACAGCTTTATTTATATTCATAATTGAAAAAATATGCGTTTAGGTTAATAACAACAAGCATTTATTGTATGTTTAAGAGAAACTTTTGCTTAAATACACAGTTTTCTTCATTTTTGAAGGTTTAATTAACAGGGGTAGCGGCTTCGGCTGCCGATCCCGATGATGCTATGAGACGCGGGTTCGATTCCCGCCTTATCCACTGAGCTTCTATCGGATGGTGAAGTAAAACGTCGGTCCCGGTTTCTCCTGTCTCGTCAGAGGCGCTGGAGCAGAAATCCCACGTTAGAGGAAGGCCATGCCCCGGGGGGCGTAGTGCCAATAGTTTCGTTTTCGTTTCCACTTTTGGAAACGTTAGGATTTTCGTTGTCCTATATTGGACCCTCCTAATTTTTGCTCGAAAATGAGCAGTCGATTCAGGCTCGATCTTGAGCCAAAATTCTTAGTGGGTTTCTTCACTCCCCAAAATTCGATTTCAATCCCGAAATATTCAATAAAAACCGAAAAAAAACTCCGTGCATTGTTGGCACTCTTCATATGAAAGAAGTTTCAATGTGATCGTGCTATCTTCACGCACCCTGAAAATTGCTGTAAGTGCAAAAACTGGCCAAAGGGATTTTAATCAGAACGCGTTTGACACACGTACTTGCCCGACTACCGTAAACATTTGTAATTATAACTCGGGTCTCCAGCAACCAAATTCAACCAAACTTTGGGACACTGCACAGGATGGCCAGTCAAACAAAACGTGTTTGTTATTGTTTACATTGCGCGCTCTAATTTTTGTTCAAACGTTAAAACGCGTTTTCCTCGGGACGTCAAGAGTCATCACATTCTAAAAAAAACAATTCCCTTCATTTCTCAACCACCCCCACAGAATGGGCGAGGTCCCGAGCACCTGGGCCGTCACGCGCCAGATCATCAACGAGTCGGGCTTCGGGCTGGGCGGGCTGAACCGGGGCCTGACGGCGACGATCGGCCGCAACGGCGTCTTCAACATGATCTACTTTGGCTTCTACCACAGCGTCAAGGGCGTACTGCCGGAGTATCAGGTGGGTTTTGAACTCTTTTTTTTCGGATTTGCCTTGTTGAAGTCGTTTGCATTGTGGTCGATGTGTAATTTTACTGGAACTTTAAATTTATTTCTTGGGCTTTCACTAACCCACAGCCGGGTTGAACGCTTTGGAAGAGGAAGTCGGTAAGTTTGAAGGGTTCTTTGAGAAGAAGAAGAGTTGTTTTGAGTTGTGATTCGTAGTTCTACTCCTCTGGTCAGTGCTAACTCGCTAACGGTGAAGGTAGATTTTAACACACGATAATTTGATATTTACTGGTAGAGTAGTCGTTTCCAAACAAAGTACATAGATTTGTAGAGCGCCCTTTCATAATCCGTACGAGCTTTACGGTTCAGTAGGTTGTTCCGTTGTCATCAAATCGGTTCGATACTCACATAACTGGTTTTATAACACTAATCGTTGATTGATTGCCGACAGAGAAAGAGAGTTTGTAATTCACTGTATTGAGTATGACGACATTTCCCCTCCCTGCTAGGACCCCGTCAAGGAATTCCTCCGGAAGGTGGGCATCGGATTCGTGTCCGGCACGTTAGGGTCCATCGTAAACATTCCGTTTGATGTGGCCAAGTCCAGAATTCAGGTAAGATCCTCCTTCAGCAATTTTCAAATTCAACAGAAAATCAAAATTCCTTCCCGCAGGGTCCTCAACCGGTCCCCGGACAGGTCAAGTACAAATCCACCTTTGGATCGATGGCGATCGTGGCCCGGGAGGAAGGTTTCGGTGCGCTGTACAAGGGACTCACGCCCAAGGTGATGCGGCTGGGACCGGGTGGCGCCATCATGCTGGTGGTGTACGATTACGTGTACGAGTTTTTGGACGGGTACTTCAAGTGAAACAGAGAGAGTGCGAATAGTACGAAGAGCGAGATCGAATACCTCAAACGATGACCAGTGAAGAGATGTTTTATTGAATTCCAATATTTTAGCACACGTGAAAAGCAGCAACACATTTTTACAAAGCATTTGTTTGTATTTAAAACAGTTTTAAGAAAACTTTGCATTTTTTTTTTAAATATGTTCCATTAACGTAAAATAGTATTTCAAAATAACAAAACATGCCTAATATATATGCAGTCAATCGCGGAAGAATCTAAAAGTATTTATCTGCAGCCATACTCCTAACTCTATGAAATGTTTAATGCATCTGTTGTTAGATTTTATACCGGTTTTCGATGTGTTGAAATTTTAAAATGTACCTAAGCGAATAAAAGCATGTTTGAAACAAAAATTGAAACACGTGTTATAACATTCCAACTCCCAAGCCCCCAAAAAAGTTGAAATGGTTCAGGGTGGCCACTCAAGTCGGGAAATCGGGAATGTCGGGAAAAAGTCGGGAATTTGCCAAAATCCGCCAAAAATCGGGAAAAAGTCGGGAATTTATGATTTTTTGTCAAAAAGTCGGGAAAAGTCGGGAATTCTGAGCATACTTGTTTGAAAATTATTTTTTAACTCATGAATAATTTTGTAGTATTTTGTACAATTTTCAAATTGAATTCACTCATTTCTGCTTTAGTAACTTACTTAAATTTAAGGATCTTTTCACTATTTCAATATATTTGAGTATGGAAAAGCTGCTTAAGACCTTCAAAATCTTTATGAATATTGGAGTCTTTGACACTGATTTTCATAATATTTTTTTATGAATCAAATAAAAATCGCTATTATATTTTGTTGTTTTATGAAGAGGTAAATTTAATGAAAAACTAATATAAACATAAAATTACGATTCTATTTCATTTTGTCACACAATTGAATATTTGAAACAGGATTCGAAATTGAGTTTAGCAATGGTTTTTTTTGGGTAAATATTTGTAATTGTTTAACTAAATTCATTAAGTATTTTAAAATATGTTATTTTTTTCCAAATGTTGCCCTTGAACTTTTTTGTGAGTATGGGTAAATTACCTACCATAGATAAAGCTTGATTTTCAGTTTGCGGAAAACTTAAATATCGAATAAAATCCAAAATTGAAAAACTTTTTTACGTTTTGAAAACATAAAGAAAATATTGAAATTGCAAAAAAATAATCCAAGAAATTTTGAGTTATTGCAAAATTCTTTTAAAAAATTGTATTTTCAAACATTTTGCTTAAAATAAGTGGGAAAACATAAAATCATATAAAGCTGAATTTTCATTGAAAAAAAGAACAGTTAAATACTGACCACTAGATAAATTAACATTGATTTAAAAATTCAATATCAAAAATTACAAAATTAAAAAGGGACCTTGGCAAAAACATTTTCTTTTATGAATTCCGAAACTTTTTTTTAAATCCTTTGAATGAATAATAACAGCAATTATGTTTTAATCAGTCTTAAACAAAAATATCAAAAACTATACGTTTGTCAATTTAGAAAATACCATGGAAGTTATAAGTATTTTTGAACTTTCGATTATTTTTTCATAGATTAATTGTTTGTTTTTCTACTCTGAATCATAAAAATGAAATTACATTTTTGAAGCTATTTTTATTTGTTGTTTAGTTTCAGTATTTACAAAAAATGCCTACATTTGCATTTTTTTTTTAAATTCATAGAGATTTTTTTGGTGGTTAATATTGACTTTTCTTATAGAAAGTTTTTTGTTTGAAAAGTCCCCTGGGCTTTGTCATGCTGAGTATCATAGGTTTGATGCTTGTTTGGCAAAGAGTATGATTTGATCCGATGTGGAATTAAAATCGAAGTTTTCAGTATATTGCTGAAGCTTTCATTTTTACACATGGACACCACTTCATGCTACGAGAACCCACTTTGACGCAGTCTCAGGGCTTAATCGATGGCCGGTAAGCTGTCATCGAGACCAGGAGGTTCTCCGATAGTGGAAATATCACATTTGTACAATGAAACGCTACATATGTGATTTTTCCCTATCTTAATGTGGGTGTCAGGTTAGGGACCATCCATAAACCACGTGGACACTTTTTTGGGAATCTGTTACCCCCCCCCCCTTCGTGGACAATTGTCCATACAAAAAAAAACTTTTTTGTATGGATCGTGGACAATCGCCATACCCCCCCCCCCCCTAAAGTGTCCACGTGGTTTATGGATGGTCCCTTAGGATGCGGGTTTTAAAAAAAATAGTTTTTGTAGAATTTAGGACAAATTTAGGATTTTAACTATAAATATCAACTTTTTATATTTTGCCTTTAGTTATTTAGTGACAAAATTAGTAATAGTGAATTTAGTAATTTTATCAGAATCGGTGATTTTCATTAAAGTAGCATAAAAACCATTCTGATTTGTCAAAATTTCCGTAGAGTCTCGATCAATCAATAGTGAAATGATATCGGACCAAATTCGTTGATCTGTTGAACTAACGGTTGTCGGATTATGATTGTATCGATCATTGTTGCGAATCGAGGATCTACTGGAATTCTGACGATCAAATGGTCGTCTCTTTTTCAATTCACGACTTGTAAAATATGAACTGTTAATCTATTTTTTTGTTTTTGTTTTTTGAAAGAAACCAGACAGGTTTTAAAAGAAACGTTCTAGATTTTTTGTCTATTAATTAAAATGTCGGGGATTTGAGATAAGAGTAGCTTTCGGATAGGTTACTTTAAATCTTGTATTCAATTCAAGTTAGGTAGTTATCCGCAAATGAATATTTGGACTTATATGAATAATTGAACATTTTGGACTTATGAATAACACACAACTGTGCATTTATTCTAGAGTCAGATTCATACAGCGTCAGTGTTTATTTGGTCGAAGTGTACTAATTCATTGGCAGATCTGATTCTAGTTGTAATGTACGACAAGACTACTGACGGACGGGACAGGACGAGGGCCCAGTTTAGAGGTTTCGACATCAACGATGTGCGGCTGGATCACCCTCCCAAAAAAAAGAAAGTTTTTTGTTTGAAAAGTCTGGAAAAAAAGTCGGGAAAAAATCGGGAATTTGAAAATGGAATTTTAGTGGTCACCCTGATGGTTACTTCAACTCGCTGGTTCTCGGACATAACTCTGCCAATCGAGACTATACTTTTTTCCAGTGATTTGTCAGGATGTCTAGACTGCTGTTTATGAGTGACTTTAGTAGTTTGGCCTTGTTTGACAGCTACATTGGCCCCAGCTTCTGTGGGAGAGAAAAGGAGGCGAATACTTTATGAAAATCATACCTGTCAAAAATCCTAGCCTCAAAATTTTGTCGCGAGTTGCTTTTCTCCTCTATGTTCGGCGCTGAGAGTATCAATATGGAATTTGTGATAGGTGACAGAACTCTCCAATCGTCTTCACCATGACATCCTGATTTTGACATTCTACTTTCGTTCGTTTCACACACAAACGAATAAGTGCTACGCAAAGTCACTCACACAGTCGTTGACTTCCCTCTAGAAATAAAATCACTCAGATAACGGGCGTATAACATTCTACCGAGATTACGATCATTTCTCCCATGATCGCATTCGAATGACTTTTGTCCCCACGCACCAAACACTAGGAAGAGAGAGACGAAAAAGAGAGAAAGAGTACGTTGTCTCGTTCGGGCGGCTGCTTGAGTGGTGCTTATTTTTCGTTCGTTTCGTCGCTGACAGAAAGTCCTACCAAATATCGAGCAGTCCCATTCAGTGATAGATCCCTTTCAAGCATTATTCAGCGGTTGTGATTGAATGATGCTGGATAATCTGAAGTGTCCCTTAAAATTTACTAAAAACCAAGCACATCAACAAGTAGAGCAACTTTTTGTGAACATTTCTGTTTATTTCCACTTTAATTGAAAGTTATGCTATTCCTTTTACAAGCATTTAATAAAATCAAATTATTCGCTCTACAGCATTGCCTTGGCGTTCTCGATTACGAGATTCCTACTCGAAACTAGGTGTCCGAAGGCTTGATTGTTGAGGCAATTGCAAACCTCTTTTTACACCTAAGCTTCCATCCACCCCGGGATTCGAACTGACGACCTTTGGATTGTGAGTCCAACTGCCTACCAGCGACTCCACCGAAGCAGGACCCAGGGAGACGACTCCTGCACCTGGACTGAACTATCGACCTAACCTTTTTAGGTTAGTCCGGGGCCAACATTTACTTCCCCGTCCGATGGAAGGCGCGGTCAGACAAATCTCGTCTCGAAAATGCCACCGGGATCGTCTGGGATCAAACCCAGGCCGACTGGGTGAGAGGCAACCACGCTTACCCCTACACCACGGTCCCAGCAAGCATTTAAAAAAAAAATTCCCAAATGCATTCTTATCAGTCGAGTGCATTGGATCACGCCTATTTTCATATTTTCAGCTTAGTTTTTTTTTCTTCCAACGCTCTTTTGGGTCTGCTTGGTGCTGCCAAAATTGATGAAATTTAAAGCGAACACTCACGAAAAGTAGCATTTAAAGAGAACCTAAGCTCCAACAGGCGCTGCTGGTGGTGTTGGTGGCCACCCTTAGTTCTTTATTTGCTTTCGCTTCTCGCTCGGGTTTCTTCAGCCTTCGATTGGAATGGGTCGTCAAAATTCAAACGTCAAAAGACTTGGCGCGTTTGTTTTTTTGATGGTGCTTGCTAATGATTTACGTGTTTCGGGATTATTTTTCGAGTGAGTGACTAACTAATGTGCAAAAGAATGTGTTGCCGGTAGTTGGAAACAATTTTATATCTTAAGCGCTTTGACATCGTTAGCGCAAGTGAAAAGATATTGATGGCGGCTTTCGTTAAGCAGTTAATCTCTGATCTTGCGTGTGGCCACCAAAATGATGAGAAATGGTCTCGCAAAATAGAAATTATGATCAAAACTGCATTAAAATTGATCTTTTTGGCCAGTAAATGTCAGTTAGGCGGTGCTGTTGCTGGTAAGTTTATAGCCTAAATAGTATTTTTGGAGCTTTAATCGAGCATCAAATTTCAACAAATCGAGTTCTGCAAAAGTTTAGGATCATCTAATGCCGTTCTAAGCATAACTGTCCCATGTCAGTCATGGGACCGTGACGTCAAGCTTGATTATTTCTTGAATTCTGGAAATTCAGTTGATAATTCTCTACCAACTCACACGAAATCGGGAAAAGTTGCCCCGACCCCTCTTCGATTTGCGTGAAACTTTGTCCTAAGGGGTAACTTTTGTCCCTGATCACGAATCTGAGGTCCGTTTTTTGATATCTCATGACGGAGGGACGGTACGACCCCTTTCATTTTTGAACATGTGAAAAAAGATGTGTTTTTCAATAATTTGCAGCCTGAATCGGTGATGAGTTAGAAATTTGGTGTCAGAGGGACTTTTATGTAAAATTAGACGCCCGATTTGATGGCGTACTCAGAATTCCAAAAAAAAGTATTTTTCATCGAAAAAAAAAAAACATTTAAAAAGTTTTAAAAAAATCTGCCATTTTCCGTTACTTGACTGTAAAAAATGTTGGAACATGTCATTTTAACACTTGTAGCACCAACGGGGTCAAAACTTACGCGAAGCACCAAGGGGGTCAAAAAAGTTGGAAATGCAACTTCAACCGGCTGTATCTCTGCGAAAACTCAACCGATTTGGACGATTCTTGTTGCATTCGATCCGGAAGAATGTCAAGAATCACCTCCAACAAGGTAGATCCAAAACAGTTGCGTCTACCTTAAATTATAATAAAAAAGGTATTTCCATTTTTTTTCCAAGGGTTGTATGAGCCGGTGAAAATGCATTTCCAACTTTTTTGTTCCCGTTGTGGCTACAAGTGCTAAGGGAAATTTAATGTGCTTTTCGAAACTGCATTGACCCAGAAGGGTCATTTGTTCATTTAGAACATTTTTTTTCATTTTAAAATTTCTTGTTTTATCTAACTTTGCAGGGTTATTTTTTAGAGTGTTATAATGTTCTACAAATTTGTAGAGCAGACAATTACAAAAAAATGATATATAAAAAAGGGGTTTGCTTATAAACATCACGAGTTATCGTGATTTTACGAAAAAAAAAGTTTTGGGGTCATTCGCTTCTCTAGAAAACGGCGAGTTTAGCGGATTGCTGACTGGATTTCGCCATGTATAAATGATGATTTTCCAGAACAGGTTGTCTAGGTTGCTTCCCAACTCCACCGCGCTCCAGGGACAAGGAAATTAATTCGGAAGACGGGAATCGACACTTCACACTCCACTTTTTTAAGGAGATATGGGAAAATCTCCACCGTGTGAAGTTTGTGATACTTGTGAAGGTAAAGCTTGTTACCAGAATTGTTTGTAAGCAATGCATGCTATGAATGCTTGATGAACACCGCGACGCTACATGTCAAACAGCTACCACGTGGACTAGCATCGCCTATAAAAAATTACTTTTTATTACTTTTTTAACGATAGAAATATCATTTATGGTGATCCTGATACTATTTAGCTGTATTCTAAACCTCCAAATAAGAAAAAAAATGTTATGGTGAAAATTTTACAATCACGTGGTAGTTGTTGACATGTGGCGTCGCGGTGTTCATCAAGCATTCATAGCATGCTAAGGAAAATTTGATGCTTTTCTGGGGAAAACGGTTGGTTCCGAAAACCCCGGATGTATTGCCGTTGAGCTCGATGGCGGTTGGGCGAATCGACCTGGTCTCTTAGGGAAAGTTGTTCTCCAGACGATTCCACTCATTTCTGGCCATCCTAGAAGTTTCTACATGTTTTCCCCAGGCCTGTAGGAGCGAATGAACGAAAATTCAAAATGTCCCATGGTAATTTCCATGTAAACTTGAACCCGCTTGAGACAAACCAGTTTTCAACCAAATGAGCTGATATTTGGTGTGAGAGTCCCTTTGGGTATGCCCTACAAGGGGAACCGCACCAGAACTTGATCTGAGAACTTTTCAAAATCCGTACCCAACCCACCCTAGTAAGCATGTACTGGGGGTAGGCCACACAATGTTATGTTCTTTTTTAAATTAATTTCAGTAGGGCTTCAAAATTTGTGGCGTTGTAAACTGTTATTTGACTGTGTTTCTTACAAAATTTCATATTTAAAGTTTAAAAATTCAATTGATACTGTCAAGTGGAAAAATATTGAAATGTTTCATTCGAAAATTTCTTGAATAAATCTAGAAAAAGTTTTCAATTTAATTTCAATTTAAATTCAATTTTCAACAAAAAATTACGTATCTGCATAGGAAACTAATGACTCATAAGTTGTTTCAAAATTTTACACTAGACATGTTTTACTAGGTTTACAATTTGAAACTTTGCTAAAAAATCATTAAAAAAGATTTTTCGCAAAAATATCAGTTTGAGTGTTGGGTTTTGAATAAAACCAATTTTGAAGAATGATTAAAAACACCTATTTAAAAGAAATTTGATATACCAAAAACCTAATTGATTTAATGATATTTTGCCAATATATTTTGGCAAAACATGAGATAAAATTTGCAATGGCCTTAGATATTACACATTTAATTCAAGATGTAGGGTAGCATAAACATACCAAACATCTAGCTGACTCAAACACTATGATATTATCAACTTTCTATATGGCCAAGGAAACACTTATTTACACAGCAACAGCATCCGTCAGTAAGCTAGAAACAGTAATAAAAAAGTGACCCCAATTTAAAATTAAGACTATAAAAACCGCCATTTGTAAATGTGGGAAAATTTTCTCAAACAGAATCACTTTCCACTAACTATTCACACGTTTATTTATTAGTCTATATTTCACCGGATCACGTCACATCACAATTTTTCTAAACAATTTCACTAAAATTTTCCTATTGTTGAGTTTTTTTTTTTCGCTAGCACTTTTTACACAATTTTGTTCACAAAATTCAAAGGTACGAGTATTAGGTATTTACAACACTTCCAGAAGTCTCCTTTTTTCAGTACTTCCTCACGTGGTAATAGCTGGACGACCCAGCCCCGTTCGCGTCCCCGTGGAAGGTGACCAGATCGAACGGTGCGTCGTGCATCTTGACCCGGCTGTGGGACGTCGCGGACGCCGCTGGCAGCAGGTTCGGATGACCGGAATGGTATTGCACCGGTTGGATGGGTTGCTGCTGTTGCTGCTGGTAGTGGCCAAAGTGGCTGAACGGTTGGGGGATGAAGGGTGCGGGGAGGAACACGTTGTTTCCGAAGTAGGACGTGTAGGGCAGTGGGTGGCTGGTGTAGGATGTTGCTCCGAAGGGACTCCAGGCGGGTCGTTGGAACTGTTGGGGTTGCTGGCTGGCGGATGGGGTTTGAGGGGATTGGTCGTCGGCTTGGGCTGTTGAGTTGTC
Source organism: Culex quinquefasciatus (assembly GCF_015732765.1). Lineage (NCBI taxonomy): Eukaryota > Metazoa > Arthropoda > Insecta > Diptera > Culicidae > Culex > Culex quinquefasciatus. The sequence continues at coordinate 57,975,938 of NC_051863.1, forward strand.
GTCTTGGGATTCGGCGTTGGCCAGCGTGTTTACGGCGGCAGGGTCGATCGTGGTTGGGGCTTCCGGTTCTGGGTCGGAGTCCGAGGTAGGTTCTTCTGGGGCTTCTTCAGGAACTTCGGTAGGCGGGTCTTCCGAGGACGGTGGAGCTGGAGCTTCGCTTGAAGGTTCTTGAGCGGGTTCTTCCGTGGTTGTGGTCGTAGTGGATGGTTCCGAATCCAAGAGTGGCACTCTGGAAGGACCATCATTTTGGGTCGGCTCCTGGATCAACCGTTCCGGGCTCGGAATCTCAAATTGAGCCACGAAAGGCTTCGGCGTGGCTGGCGTCTTCTTGGCGCCTCCACTTCCGCCGGAGAACTTCCCTGCCGATGACAGCAGAAACTGCGCCAACGGATTTCCATTGTCCTGCTTGTCGCTGGAGGTCACTTGGCCCTTGGCCGGATTGCTCAACCCGAAGAACTGCGACAGGTGGCTCACCAGGAACTGAATGGTCCGTTTGTCTCGCACCAGAACTCGATCCGGAGTGAACCCTTGCCCCGGAACGACTGCCACCGCCACCAGCACTAGCACCACCAACCCAACGAACTTCATCACGCGCGCGGGCAATTTAATCAATTCAGAATTGGTCAAGAATCGGAGACCGGACACGCCTGGTTCGGATCACGTTCGCAACTGAACTGATTAAACGAGTTCAGCTGACCGTTGCTTATTAGAATAGAGAGAGAATGTTGTCTGTATCAGGGTCTTTTTTTCGTTTCAACTCAACTTTATTGCATTTTTTTTTTCGTACATGTCTCCAACGGCTGCAGCTTTTCGGAGGTACCGCATGTGCGTAGTCGACGACTCTCACGAGAGGCTTAATACATCATTAAGTGAGTCAGTAAAGTGTGTACTTGGTGACTCTATAGAGGGTGCCTGACCCGGGGGAAGATTCGTCGAAAAGACCGTTTGCTTGGCCATTTTATTGAAATTTGCAATATGATCAAACGTGAGTTTATAAGTTTTATCATAGCAAGCGTTGATCTCGAAAGGTTTTGTTATGACATTTTCAGGTTCGTCTTTTGTTCATCGTTGAAGTCGCTTGTTTTTTTTTCATTAAAAATTTCATAGCAAATCTATAATCTTTTTGAAGATTTTTTGTAAAATCCAGGTATGACTTTAGAATGAGACTTGAGACTTGAGACTTGAGACTTGAGACTTGAGACTTGAGTCTTGAGACTTGAGACTTGAGACTTGAGACTTGAGACTTGAGACTTGAGACTTGAGACTTGAGACTTGAGACTTGAGACTTGAGACTTGAGACTTGAGACTTGAGACTTGAGACTTGAGACTTGAGACTTGAGACTTGAGACTTGAGACTTGAGACTTGAGACTTGAGACTTGAGACTTGAGACTTGAGACTTGAGACTTGAGACTTGAGACTTGAGACTTGAGACTTGAGACTTGAGACTTGAGACTTGAGACTTGAGACTTGAGACTTGAGACTTGACTTGACTTGACTTGACTTGACTTGACTTGACTTGACTTGACTTGACTTGACTTGACTTGACTTGACTTGACTTGACTTGACTTGACTTGACTTGACTTGACTTGACTTGACTTGACTTGACTTGACTTAACAAACAAGCAAACTCTCTGTTTTCCTTGCATCTGTGCTCCGCTCAATATCCAACAGCGGTTAAGCCGCATCAACGGTTTCAAACCGCTCAATAAACGATTACACGGGCTGACTCAGGTTCCGAGCTGCCGAGAGTTGAACCCCCCTCGGTAAAAGTTGCTCCAGTTTTGACTGCTCAACTGCAACTTGTCGCCACGCGCGCGCTCGTAGAATATCTTGAAGGACTTTGAGGGTAGAACGTTGGCAAAAACGAAACCTGATTGGGCTGCAATTTTTTTTTTTCACTTTGTTGAGGTGCCCCCGAAAATGCATGCACATTCACCGAAAGTAGCGTTTTTTGCTGCTATTTTTTTTTTTTGTGAATTATTATCTTTCTTCCGTTCTGTTCGAAACTTGTTTTTGGAGGTTGAAACATAAACCAGACAAATTGCACAAGGTCAAGGGAATGTTGGTCGAACGTTCTACAAGTTTCTCTAAATGTTTATTTTAGCTTAAGTTGTGACAAATTCCTAAAAAATCATTACATAAAATTGTTCCCTGGCGCAAACTGAGCAATTTCATCAACGCCCAAACAAATTGTCGCTTTTCGTGTCAGCCCAGTCAGTCAGTCTCGGATGGTTTTGGGGTACAACACCGCCAAAGCAGTTGTAACAATTAATCGTTTTTGTCACTGGGTTTTCAGGTCGTGCCTCTTCTAACGGCCGACCGGCGGCGAGGGCTAATTAGAGAGAGACTTTTGCTATCTCCGCGAGGAATGTTTACGACCTGTCCTCTTCAGTGTATACATCACTAACCCTTAATTACAGTTTTTTTTTATTTGAATTCTGTTTTTTTTAATGCGTTTCATCTTTTTCGTAAAACCATTGTTGTTTTGGTAATTATTTCATTCTTTTTTTATTAGCATTTAAACCAACTGCAAACCATTTGGTTAGCTAAGGGTTACTTCTTTCAGAAAATTGTGTCTAAAATAGGACATGAATGCTTATTGCTCACAGCGTGTTGTTGACCTGAGTTTTTGGGGTGTCCTATGACATTTATTGTGTTTCATGATTTATATAATTTTAGACTTTTTAGTATGAATATGAATCATCATCAACTTAGGGCTCAGAATTGTTTTATTTTAAAATAGCTTCCTATCGAAGAAAACATTTAAAACGAAAAAACAAATCAGTTTACTACACCTAACCTTCAAGCGTTCAATGTCAAATATTATGTTTAACGTTCACATCGTGCAACCGTCCAACCACCCAATCCAATGACTCAGAGTGAACCCCTTGCACCAGAGTCGTATCCCGCTCGAAAACCTTGTGTCACCACTTTCGGGCAACAAAATTATGGGAACCACAAACTTATTTATTGGGTCAGATGCCCAGTAAGAAGCCATTTCATAGGTTAATCTGCGGAGTAATTAAGAATGTACGTTCTTGAAATAATTTGATTGTTTTGAAATTGTTTTAATTAGTCAGTCGTAAATAAAAAAATACAAAAACTAAAAACTAAAAACTAACATGAGCATGAGCATGAGCATGAGCATGGTTGATTGACAATGAGCTGCTACTCCGTTATTGACAGATCAGCTGAAGTTAAACAATGAATCAAAAATGATCAGTGGGAGCCAACCATCCGTTCACTGTTTAACCTCTGAAGATCCCTACTTTATTAGTCAATACCGGCGCCCTCCCAAGAAGCCTGCAGTTCAACGAAAGGGAGGAATGTTAGTCCGATGGTTGAAGTTGCAGACTCATCAAGCACATAGTTATTCGCTATATACTTGTTGATACCGCTTGAGACCGTTGAATCCACAGCATCTCCTTCGAGCATCACGTGATTAATTTTTTTTTTGGGTTAGTAGGATAAGGTATTGGCTTTTCGATGCCTCCCGAGTTACGACGCTAGGGGAGGACTTTCATAACAGACCCGTCGGCGAGCCTTCCGAGCAACGATGCTATGAGAAGGTCTTTCTGGTTAACACACAAAATCACTCACACACAGTCATTTTGCTCCACTATTAACTCAACGATCCAAATTGTCAGTGCGTCTTTCGTTCATTATATAGAAATGGCTTTTTCACCGCCAAAAAATAAAACCTTATTCGAAAAATTTAAACACAATCCACCCGACGCCGTGCCTTCCGAACAACGATGATATAGGAAGGGCTTTGAAAATCACAAAAGAAATCACTTTTCACTCCGAATATTTTTTACGACCACGCGCTCCCTATGCCAATTATGCACTGATGACGTTGCATTTTCGGAGGGTAATCTTCTCCTCGGAGCACACAATACACGACAAAAATGCGAAACAAAAGGCACACACAAAAAAAAAATACTTTTCACTCCGAATTTTTTTAACGACCACGCGCAACCACAAACAACAAACAAACAACAAACAACAAACAACAAACAACAAACAACAAACAACAAACAACAAACAACAAACAACAAACAACAAACAACAAACAACAAACAACAAACAACAAACAACAAACAACAAACAACAAACAACAAACAACAAACAACAAACAACAAACAACAAACAACAAACAACAAACAACAAACAACAAACAACAAACAACAAACAACAAACAACAAACAACAAACAACAAACAACAAACAACAAACAACAAACAACAAACAACAAACAACAAACAACAAACAACAAACAACAAACAACAAACAACAAACAACAAACAACAAACAACAAACAACAAACAACAAACAACAAACAACAAACAACAAACAACAAACAACAAACAACAAACAACAAACAACAAACAACAAACAACAAACAACAAACAACAAACAACAAACAACAAACAACAAACAACAAACAACAAACAACAAACAACAAACAACAAACAACAAACAACAAACAACAAACAACAAACAACAAACAACAAACAACAAACAACAAACAACAAACAACAAACAACAAACAACAAACAACAAACAACAAACAACAAACAACAAACAACAAACAACAAACAACAAACAACAAACAACAAACAACAAACAACAAACAACAAACAACAAACAACAAACAACAAACAACAAACAACAAACAACAAACAACAAACAACAAACAACAAACAACAAACAACAAACAACAAACAACAAACAACAAACAACAAACAACAAACAACAAACAACAAACAACAAACAACAAACAACAAACAACAAACAACAAACAACAAACAACAAACAACAAACAACAAAAAACAAACAACAAACAACAAACAACAAAAAACAAATGACAATATTACTCTGATCTTGAACAAAAATAAAAAAAAACTATTTTTAGCAATTTTGACAAGTTTTTGAGTCTTCCGCAAACAGTGAACAATGGTCCAGATCGCAAAATCAAGTGGATAATTGATTTTCCGAATGGTGTTTTTTATAGTGCCCCGAATATCACTTTTCTCTAAAACTTAAACTTGAATTTCTACGGTTAGAAAACTTATTATTGAAGGTTTGATCAGATGCTTTCTCTGAAAATTGTCGTAGAAAGCGTATATTGCGAGATAAAATGTTGGTGTATTTGACAAAGTTGCTTGGATTGGCAAACCCAACAACTTCATAGAAGACAAACAATTCTCAAAAATATTCCTGAAAAGTTAGATTTCAAAATCACCCCAATCGTGAACCAACCTAATTTTCAACCATACCAAAAATTGCCTCTTTCTACATATTTATAAAACGTTCCACTTTTAGGTGATTGGTGCCTTCCTCTCATTTATAGAGTGATTCCAACCCCCCTAAAGTGTCCACATGGTTTATGGATAGCCCCTAACGTGATCGTAGCACCTAAGAGGTCATAATAAAAATCAGTTATGAGCAAAAAAAACATACTACATACAGACTTTTTGTCAAGATTATAGGGGAGAGTGGGGAGACTTGATCCCCTTTTTTTGTATCGCACATAACTCTGTCAATTTCTCACAAAACTATGATCTTTTTGCATGAATTGAAAGCTTAAACATTCAACTATGTTTGGCTGATAAGGGTATTTCATCAGATAAACTCTTCGAATAATGCCAAGCTATTTAAAAAAATATTTTAAACCGGCATTTTCAAAATGTTGGGGGTAATTTGATCCCCCTTTCAACATTTTGAAGAAATCTTAAGCAAAATGTTTCTTATTCATCCAAACTTTTTATTTTCTATAAGAAACAGCAATTTCACATTAAACCTGTACGTTTGTGTTCAAAATATAACAAGTTTAGCATGTAAAATATTTAAAAACTTAAAATTTTCTTTTTTAGACCAAAAATGAGCATGTTTACGAAAGCTGGTAATTTTTGTTTACAAAACTATTGAAAAATGGTTCAAACTGCAGTTAGTTATGTACAACTATACTAAAGGAAACTATGTACGTAAACCCAGCCAAATTATTTAATCTTGAGGCTGATTCCAGTGACTGTAAAAATGCAGGGATCAAGTCTCCCTTAACGCACTTTTTTAAACAATTGATTGTAAAAATAGTATGACGATAAATTTAACGTCAAATGCGTAAGGGTTTTGGAGTTGATATGTTTATCAAATAATTCATGCATAAAACATATTTTTTTGAATAATTTTTGAGTGTTTTCTATACTTATCAAAACAAAGAAAAAAGATCTCTTGGAAGTTTTTTGCAGCACTTCTTAGAAAAATGTGTGTAACTCAATCCAAACATTTTTTTAATTTTTTTCTTAGTTTTCTACAATGAGTTTTAGTCAATTTCGCACAACTTTCTAGAACAAAGCTAATTGTTTTACCCACATGCTGACGAGATACAGGCTTGGGATCAAGTCTCCCCGGGGATCAAGTCTCCCCACTCTCCCCTACAGACACCGCTTTTGAGGAAAATGGCATCCCTCTACTGTAAGGAAATAGATTGAGGTTATGTAATTTCAGAGTAATTTCAGGTTATGTAATTTTTAAAACGGCTTGTAATTTTAGATAGGTAAGTCAGAACTTCAAATGTCTTAGTCCAGGTCATTTCAGAACCTTTCTAAAAATATATATAATACGGCAGGTTTTCATGCAAAAACCACCCTTTATACAAATTTTAAAATTTATATGCAGCAGTTTTTTAAGCATAACTTTTAATGTGCTTTACTAAATCTTCTAAACTTCAATAGGGACTTATGGGACCCTAAGACGAATCGAATGAGGCCAATACGGCCAAAATCGGCTCAGCCAGTGACGAGATATTCCAGTGACATTGATCCGGTACACATGTTGCTCATTTGCTCAGCTGGTGATTCTGAGTCGATATGTACAAATGGAGGTAGGTCTAGGAGGTCTAATTTAAAAGTGCATTTTTCGAGTGATTTTATAGCCTTCCCTCAGTAAGGTTAGGAAGGCAAAACTCTTCTGAAGGCACCAAAGCCCCAAAACTTCACAATTTTTCGGAAATTTCATTTTCCACTTTATGTTGCGATGTGGACCACTGTGCAGTGGAATATACATTATTAGTTTTTGAAAATATGTGGACTCTCTCGTTGTCGATATTGAAGGGACTGTGGAGAGAGTGAGTTATCAAATTATAGAACAAAAAATCAAAGCAATCTATTTGAAGGGACTGAAAAATTCATTACAGCTGGAGCAATATTGATATCGAGAAGATCGACAGCCAGAGAGTTCACTGTATAAAAAAAAAAAAACTAGATAATTTTTCGGATTACAACGTTGTTTAAATATTACTTCGCTTCGCTAGGAGATGGTGATTTTAGCGGATTGAAGAATGGATTTTCGCCATGTGATGTGATGATTGTCTAAGCCCAAGTTGCCTAGGAATCGATAATTGGGAATAGAACCAATTCCACCTGTACCTGATTCTCACCACCATGGCAGCCGTCCATTGCCGGCCGCTCCCATCTCCACCGCGCACCAGGGACAAGGATAGGGGATTTGGAAAACGGGAATTGTTGATGCTCCACTTTTTTTCAGAGTATTAAGGGAAAATCTCCTCGGTATCCTCAAGTAAGTTTCGCTTGAAGTTGGACGGTTTTTGGGAAGGTGAATGGTCTGAGGAGCCACCCTAGGCGAGTGGTAACGACCGTTTGCATTGTGTGTTCTCATTTCTAATGGAAAAGTTTTCAATTCTTCTCATATTTTATTGGATGAATTCTATCAGTCGCCCAGGCTATTTTTAAGCGAAGTTTTTTTAGATTCAATTTCAAATGTCGCTTGCAACCTTGCATGCAATCTTGTTTTAGTTCTGATATTCAACTTGCATTCAATTTTGATTCTTTGTCCGATTCTTGGATTCAACTAAATCAGTCTAAGTCCTCCTCAAGCTACCAATGCTCCACGGTAAAGTGGAAAGCATTTTGATTGCCAATCCTATGGACAGGGGATCGAACACCGCCGTGAGCTTAATGTTTTTCATAAATTCCAATGAGTCCAGAACTTTATCGTTGGGAGCAGATGGGTATCGAACCCAGGACCATTCGCTCATAAAGCGAACACCGTAACCATTCAGCCACGACCGCTCCCTCACAACGTTGTTTAAACATTACTGTGAAGTTACTATCATAAGCTGATATGTGGATTCGATGTTGGGAACAGACATTGAAGGTGGTTAAAGAATCGAGTTAATCTATAGAAGGCAAAATGTTACAAAATAAACATTCGAAATAATTTCTAAAAATTTGAACGAATGAAATACTTCCATTCGAGCAGTTCTAAATAATTTCTACAATGTATTTTTTGATACGCAAAGAGACGAGTTGCTCCAAGAGTTGCTCCGTATTTTTTATGGAAGAACTGCCATTTCAACCATTTCTACCACTGATTCAAATTGATCACGTGTTCTGCAGGTCATTGAAATTGCAGCATGAAGCCGGTTTAATGTGTATGTGGGAAACTGGCATATCCCAAAATGACGTACATTTTTCAATTGAATTTTTGGGTATGGATGGCTTAACCAACCTGATAATCAATAACCAAATTTATACAAACAAAACAATTTCTACGAAATTGTACGTCACAAAAGAATGACTCGTTAACACTGTTAGGTTAAAACAGCACTTGATACATGGTATTTAAAAGTAGTTTCATTGATGAAAAAATAAAAGTCTTTTTAAGTCTCAATTTAGTTTGAGTTAATTCATTTTTACCATTTTGACGAGGTGATACTTTTGCATTTTAAACATTTGTTGATGCTTCAAATATTTTAAGTATTAAAAACACTTTGCTCGTGAACCTCAAGAAAAGTGAAACGATTAACATGCATTACTAAACTGGATCAACCGGCGGCACTCACGACTTGGTCACACATCACACACATACACACTTTTAACGTTCTTTGGTGAAGGATTGATTAGAGGATTGATAGTGCCGCGGTGCCATGCAAAGAACGCGTTCGTTGGGTTTATTTTCGTGAACCGTGTGTGTGACTGGTTATTTGAAGCCATGGTGTTGACCAGACAGCATGCATTTTTTCGAGGTTATGGTGTAAATGAAATAAAAAACAAGTTCTGCAGTGAGTGAGATCTTGTGACCCAGAGAGAGAGGTAGACTAGGTGCTTTAAAAAGTTCTTTAAAAATAGTGTTTTTATGGTTTGCTTTGAATCGATGTTTATTAGTCGTGTTGACTTTGAGAAACGTTCAGACTGATGGCCTATCTACAATCACTTAGCTTAGAAAATTTCACTTAGCTTAGGAATTTGAATCAATGGAAATGAATCTGAGTTTCTACAATGGAAAAGTAATCAAATTAGAAACTGACGTTTGGTTTGGAAAATTTCAAAATCTACGGTAAGTTGACGTTTCCATATCAAAGGTAAACAAACAACTGCATAGCAACGTATATCAGCCCAGCAAGTTTTCTAAGTTGATTGTGGATGACGAACGTAAGTTGCAGACTTTCCTAAGTAACTACTTTACTTAGATGTTCTAAGCTAAGTGATTGTAGATAGGCCATGAAATGTTTATTCAGGAAATTATAAATCATTCCAACTTGGCTTGAACAAACAGTTTTGTTTTATTTCTGAAATTTATAGGCCAATCGAAACTGGATTAAAAATCCTTCTCGAATTACAGCAACCTTTTTTTATAAAGTTAATACAATTTATAGGGCTAGTGATTTTTCGCGATTTCACGGAAGCCGTGTAATCCGTGAAATTCGCCCGAGGCCGTGAAATTTGGGAGATACCGTGAAATGCCGCGAAATTTGAAATATTCAATTGATAAATTGTTGCTCAGTGCATTTAAGCTTTATTTTTTAATTCAAACATTGCAAAAGATTTTTAACAAGAATTTTTAATGCAGTTTTCGAATAAAAAAAGTTCATCATTTCAGATCTACAATTATTTTTTGAAGATATTGTTCCTTGCAATGTTTAACAAAATGCATGTTTCTTTATTTCACAAAATTCCAAAAAGATTTTAAAAGAACATTACTCAACACTTCTTTGAAATAAAACGCAAAAAATAACTTTTTTATTATTAAATTTTTGTGACATTTATTCTAATTAAACATCGATCTTAAACAACGATGAACAAATTGCATTTAAATATTTTGAATATAAATTATGTGTTAAAATTTTATTGATTAGTTAAATAATGCATATTGAAATCATATTTTATTAGTCATTTTGCAATTTATTATATTTTTTGCATTATCAATAAATGTTAAACTGCTTTTACTGAAGTTTTGCCTGAGTTTTATTAATATGTATACTAAAATTTTCCTATTGATGAAACTAAGGAAAACAAAAAAAAATCATTATTGCACTTATTTTAATGATTCTAGTTTTCATGAATTAGAGGTTCATGACGTGCTTCGTTTTGGAGGTATTCAATCAAATTAATTTTATAAAATCTCAATAAAGTAATAACAGCTGAATCATAAATTCATGATTTTTTTTATTAGGTCCTATAAACTAATGTTAACATTGAGTGTATCCTTTTCACACCTTGTGTCAACGTTCATTAATGTAAGCGGGATACACTCAATGTTTACATTTGTTTGTAAGACCCAATTAAAAAAAAATCTAGAATTCATTTGACGGAAATTCTTCAAAATTTCCCAAGATTAATCCAATACTCCTTTTTTAATAAATAAATTGTGACAGGGGGTTTTATTTTGTATCTACAACTACTGCTAAGTTTTAAGACACTTTTCCGATAATAATTTTGGTAAAGGTATACATTTTAACGTTTATTTTGAGCAAGTTTTAAAGTACCGTGAAATTGCCGTGAAATTTCAATGTTTTGTAATTGGCATGCCGCGTAATTTTGATTTTTTTGCCGTGAAAAATCACTAGCCCTAACAATTTATAAACATTTAAAATGGAGCAATGTATGGCAACAATGCAATCATAAATCGGAACGTTTGGTACGGTATGTCCACGCATCTTTCTTCCCCTGTAGGTTTTGTGAAATGAGATCCGCTCTTAGAATCTTCTCTGTGGTAAACACAAAGCAGTAGGGCTAACCGCTTTAACTTTTGTTCTACATGTTCGGATGATATATACTGTAATTTTTAATAATGACTAGAATAGTGCTTCGGCGAAATCTAATCAAAATACTTTTTAGCATGCTTTTATTAGACTGGCTACGTTTGTGTTAGATTAGATTAGAGTTGGACCAATTTAATGTTTTGTTATGTTTTAGATTATTTCTATGATAAAAAAAAATAAGAAAAAATCAATTTATATTCAACTCGCCCTGATTATCAACTGCCAAATAAGAACTTTTCTAAACATCATCAAATAAAGCCCATCCGGCTTCAAATCACCACCCACCAAACACAATTTCAACACACCTGACTTCAAAATCACCCAAAAAAGGGCATAAAAAATAACTAACATTCCAACGAAACGCGTGCGAGGCCATCGGCTGGGAGGTGATTGATTCTCCGTGTTTATGCAACGTCGGCATATAGTAAAACACCTGGAATTATAATAAACTCGCATAAATCAGAGAAACTTAAAAATTGAAGACAAAAACAAAGAGCAAAGAAGACGACAAAACGTTGTCTCCATACCATATATTGGCGTGAATAAAAATGGTTCCAAGCCAAGCCAAAAGAAAACCATAAAATGGAATGAAATAAAAATAAAATAAAATCAAACCGAGACAATGCAAATCACAGTGTGAATCGGTCAGGAAATGCGTTTTTCCTCCGCTCTCGATGACCAACAGTTGTTGGCAATTGCAAATATTACGCCACATGAAAGTGCATCCAACGAACCGCCATGTGATCGACCGAATAGGGTCGGCCAACCGAAAGTACTTTTGCGGACTTTTTTTTCGCATTACCTCATTTGCAGAGCAACAAAGTGGTGATTGATTCGAAGCAGTGTGGTAATGTTTGAAAATGGCGTGCTGATTTTTAGTTGCAATTATTTGTAAATAGCGAAAATTGATTAATAAAATCAGCATTCAAATTTTAAAACATGTATAAAATTCTTAAATTAACCTTTTATTTCGGAAGCATTATCGATGGTTGAATGTGAAACAGTTGACAATTGGTTTATACTTATCGCTGGATCGCTCCTTCCCTTCGGCGGAGAAAAAGCGTAAAAAAGTGCGGTGGTGGTGATTGATACACTCATTCAGTGGAATCGTTGCTTCGGTGACCATCAACTTATGGGTCAATCGATAGCAGACGGTGGGTTTAAAATGGTTCAGACTGAACTTTATTGAATAAAATCAAAATGTTTAACATTTTCATGCCTTTTTCAATTTCTTAAAATAATATTAATATTCAATTATTTTAAGCATTTGAAGGGTAGGGGTAATCCACCATAATAAAAATAAAAAGTTTATTGAGACTTGAGACCGAAAAAAGTCCTTTGGAAGTAACATATTTTCATCATTTCTTTGAAATCTACATTTTTTTTAATAAAGTAAATATAAACGATAAATTTGTAAATCATTACCTAGATTTCATTATATCTGAACTAGTTTTAAAATGTCCAATGATTCAATTTGGTTTTAAGTGTTTTTAATCCACCTTTAGTCACGACATCCAGGTCTCTATAGGGACGTGGCAAGAGTGGAAAAGTGCTGGGTCATCGACTAAAAATAGACGGCGTCCTATCTCGCCCACCAAAAAAATTGATTTTAAAATTTTCGATTTTCCGTACGTTCTACTCAACTAGTGGGGCAAGACGAACAACCCGTTGGGGCAAGAGGAACAATGCATGAAAAAACATGTTAATTTGCTAACAATTGAACTGTTATCACTTAGATACATCAGATTAGAATGTATTTGAATGGTTTCTTCATTTTTAGATTAAATAATAATATTTTACTAAAAATTTATCGTTTTTACGAAAAAAAATACTACTTCGATGATAAATAGTAAATTTTCATAATATCACTATACTTTGTATGAACAATTTTTTTTAACGATTGTTTATCAGTTTTTAAGTACTTTCATGTATTTATTTCCCAATAAAATATGTTCTTGCAGCAATTCGTAATTTTTTCCATACTAAAAATCCATATGGTACACTTGCCCGACCTGAACAAGATTTTTTTAAAGCTCTCAACAAAAATAACCAAAAGTTAAATCATACTTTGTAATAGGTGCATGTCATTGGTAGGGACACTACTGATCTAGGAAAAATAGCATTTTGATAAAATGAGCCTTAAAACGAACCCTAAGCCTTATTTTGTACTTTCTAAATATTATAAGAAAACAAAGGTTTTGAAATAAACTTCATTAAATCTTATGCCCCGTGGCGTTTACGTCATTTTGGTGGTTATGTGGTAGTAGAATCAGCTAATTGCATTTCTAGCAACAATTCCTCATACTGGAAATAATCAAAATTGTAAAAATTACGGCCGTAGGAGCGATTGTTCCTCTTGCCCCATATGGTCGTCTTGCCCCACCTTCCCCTATTTGTGATAAGGCCGCTGCAATGTTTTTTGCCTTTCTTACTAAAGAAAGGTATAGGGTTTGCTTTTGGCTCCGACGCCAATTCAAGCTTCGTTCCCAAATCATTTCTCGAGAAATATTCATTCGAAAAATCTGCAAAAAATCATGGACGATCGATTTTTGTCGCTTCGTCGCTTCGTCAACAAGTTGTCAAGTTGAGCTTCACATGCAGACGCGAACAATGCTGGCGCGTGATGCTGGCGCGTATAGAGTTTTGATACTAGATTACCCCCTTTTAGTGCAAGTTGCTTTATCGATTGCTCGTTCATCACACATCGCCTATCATTATTTTCTATGCTAAGCTTCAGTGAACGCAAACTTGACGCAAGCAGCTATCTATTCTGAAGCCTCATGCTCATTCTTTTGCCTTTCTTTTTTGTTTCGCTCATTCTCTGATCGAACTCTGAGCGAACGAATTTCTGGGAAACGTCTAAGCTTCCCATGTTCCAGTGACAACGCACATTGTGGGTTTGGTTTTCTAGCTTCGGTACTAGCCTTTTTGTGTATTAGTATTTTTGTTCATCGTACCAGCGCACCAAGGTGGTTTATTCGGTACGTTTGCGTTTGTCGTAGTGAAGTCCCACCGAGCGCTCAGTCGTTGTATGCTTCCCAATCCCAAAAACGCCTAAATGCTTGCTTATTGAAAGCTCACAATTTTGCCTAACGCCTAAATGACAGTTTAGTGAATTACAGTAGGCGTTTCAAAGCTTTCAAGAACATTTATGCGGCTTTACCGTTACATCGTTGTTTACAACACGGCAAATTCTCGGGTGTTGAAACACTTTCTGCCAGTCATTTTGTAACCACTTTAACGCATTGGAGCAAGACGGAATTATTTTGTTTTCTCGTTAATTTTAAATATTTTGAAAAGTGCAAAAAAACACTCAGAGAATACGAACAATTTAGCGATATGCAGAAAACATTACGAACATCGCAAATTGTGAGCTAATTCTCTGCCTCAAAAATAATTTGTTCTGATTTTAAAAATCGAAAATGCTTGTGTGCGAGCACAGCTTACAACCGGCCATGGCAAATGGGGCAAAAACCAGCGCTTTATAAGTTATGTGAAAAAATAAGGTTGAGTTTAGAATTGTATTATGAATGGACCATTCATTCTTTATTTTGCTATTTCTTTGAAAAAAAAAAAATCAACTGCCGTTAACTTCCTTTTGTAAGAAAGGCTCTATCTCACCCCAGGTGGGATTAAATCGGGTTTTTAAGCTTATGTCTAGGGTTAGTGAAATTTCACGATTTCGCGGACAACGTGAAATCCGTAAAATTTGGCGTTTGGAAACTGTAACGATTTTTCCCAAAATTATTTGGGTAATTCTCTACCAACTCACACGAAATCGGGAAAAGTTGCCCCGACCCCTCTTCGATTTGCGTGAAACTTTGTCCTAAGGGGTAACTTTTGTCGCTGATCACGAATCCGAGGTCCGTTTTTTGATATCTCGTGACGGAGGGGCGGTACGACCCCTTCAATTTTTGAACATGCGAAAAAAGAGGTGTTTTTCAATAATTAGCAGCCTGAAACGGTGATGAGATAGAAATTTGGTGTCAAAGGAACTTTTATGTAAAATTAGACGCCCGATTTGATGGCGTACTCAGAATACCGAAAAAACGTATTTTTCATCGAAAAAAACACTAAAAAAGTTTTAAAAATTTTCCCATTTTTCGTTACTTGACTGTAAAAATTTTTGGAACATGTCATTTTATAGGAAATTTAATGTACTTTTCGAATCTACATTGACCCAGAAGGGTCATTTTTTCATTTTGAACAAAATTTTTCATTTTAAAATTTCGTGTTTTTTCTAACATTGCAAGGTTATTTTTTTAGAGTGTAATAATGAGCTACAAAGTTGTAGAGCAGAAATGATATAAAGACATAAGGGGTTTGCTTATAAACATCGCACAAGTTATCGCGATTTTACGAAAAAAAAGTTTTGAAATAGTTGGTCGTCATCGATCATGGCCGTTCATGGTCCCCACGCGACAGACACGGCAGATATCCTGGCCAGGGCTTCCGGGAGTTCCTGGATGACCGAAAACAATCCAACATGCCACAGGATGTCCATCGTGGTCCACTGAAGCTATCTGAAGCTTACCCGATTGCTAATATAGTCATATAGACCCCCGTTGATCAGGTAGATATCCAGGCCATAACTTCCGGGAGTTCTTGAATGACCTAGTACATTCTAACAGATCACAAGGTAACCATCGTAGGTCACGGAAGCTACCTGCAATTATTACGATGGTGGATACACTGGTACAGACCCTTAATAATACTTTATAAAACTAAAAAATACTGAAAACTCTTTTTATGCGAGCTATTCAAAATAGCGCGAACTCTTTTTACGCGAAAAATTCAAAATAGCGCGGACTTTTTTACGCGATTTTTTTACGCGAGAACCAAAATTCGCGTAAAAAGAGGTTTGACGGTATAAGAATCTATTGTAATCAAGCTATTGGAGATCTGTGAAAAAAGCAAAATAATAAGATCGTCTGTTGCTTAAAAAGAACAAAAACTAAAAAAATCCGATTCAGCTTTAGAGCAACTCTCTACGAAATCGGCCGATTTCGACCATTTTTATATTTTGTATTTTTTTATTTGACTCAAACTTTGTGGGGGCCTTCCCTATGACCAAATAAGCTATTTTGCGTAATTGGTTCACCCATACAAGTCTCCATACAATTTTGGCTGCTGTCCATACAAAAATGGTATGTAAATATTCAAACAGCTGTAACTTTTGAGTGAATTTTTTGATCAATTTGGTGTCTTGGGCAAAGTTGTAGGTATTGTTGAGGACTTTTGAGAAAGAAATAGTTATACGGAAAAAAGTTGCAGATTTTTTATCAACTTTTTTTTCACTAAAACTCAATTTCCCAAATACGTATTTTTTGATTTTCGAGATTTTTTGATATGTTTTAGGGGACAAAAATCCGCAACTACTGAGCCATAGAGAAACATGGTCAAAAAATCTGCCACCGATATTTTTAAACGCAAAATTGAATTTGCAATCGAAAAGTAGTTTACAGATTTTTTGATAAAGGGCTCCGTTTTCAAGATATAGCCACGAAAGTTTGATTTTAGCGAAATATTTGCAGTTTTTCAATTTTTTAAAATAGTGACCATGAGTGACCATTTCTAAAAATATTTTTTTTTGAAAAGTTCAGAAAATTTGCTATAAAATTGTCTAAGAGACACTGAAGATTGGACCTCGGGTTGCTGAGATAGAATCGCTTTAAGAAAAAGAAACACGAAAATTGAAGTTTTCTAAATCTCACCAAAACAACCCACCTTTTTCTAATGACGATATCTCAGCAATTAATGGTCCGATTTTCAATGTTAATGCATGAAACTTTCGTGAAATTTTCCGATCTTTTCGAAAAAAATATTTTGAATTTTTTTAAATCAAAACTAACATTTTAAAAGGGCCAAATATTGAATATTACGCCCATTTAAAATGCTAGTCTTGATTTAAAAATTTTCAAAATATTTTTTTCAAAAAGATCGGAAAATTTCACGAATGTTTCATGTATTAACATTGAAAATCGGACCATTAATTGCTGAGATATCGTCATTAGAAAATGGTGGGCTGATTGGGTGAGACTTAAAAAACTTCAATTTTCGTGTTTCTTTTTCTTTAAGCCGCTGTATTTCAGCAACCAGAGGTCCAATCTTCAATGTCTCTTAGACAATTTTATAGCAAATTTTCTGAACTTTTCAAAAATATTATTTTTAGAAATGGTCACTTATGGTCACTATTTTTAAAAATTGAAAAACTGCAAATATTTCGCTAAAATCAAACTTTCGGTGGCTTTATCTTGAAAACGGAGCCCTTTATCAAAAAATCTATGGAGTACTTTTCGATTGCAAATTCAATTTTGCATCAAAAAGTAATGTCAAACTTGTTTTTGCATAAAACTTCGATTTTTTCCAAAAATCACTATTTTTTTTTTAAATTCATAACTCGGCGGCAGATTTTTTGACCATGTTTCTCTATAGCTCAAAAGTTGCGGATTTTTGTCCCCTAAAACATATCAAAAAATCTCGAAAATCAAAGTATTTTGGGAAATTGAGTTTTAGTGAAAAAAATGTTGATTAAAAAATCTGCAATTTTTTTCCGTGTACCTATTTTTTTCTCAAAAGTCCTCAACAATACCAACAACTTTGCCCAAGACACCAAATTGATCAGAAAATTCACTCAAAAGTTACAGCTGTTTGAATATTTACATACTCTTTTTTTATGGACAGCAGCCAAAATTGTATGGAGACTTGTATGGGTGAACCAATGACACAAAATAGCATATTTGGTCATAGGGAAGGCCCTCACAAAGTTTGAGCCAAATCAAAAAATACAAATAAAATCCATTTCCGGTTTTGGTAGAGAATTGCTCTTTACTGAAGTTAAAAACTCTGAGAAATTTGCAATTTCAGTTTTCATCTTTGTCTCCGGAAGTGTCAAGTTCTTGTAAAGAACAGGTATCGGATAAATTTGCCTGATAAACTGTATCAAAGCCCACCTTGTTCGATATCATCCACCTCACACCTTTTCATACACACATTTTCGGCACAGGAGGAAAATTTTATGCTCTCCGGGCACGAACTGTTGTAGTGTATTAAGGGGTGGTAGTGTAGGGTTACCGCCCGCTCGCAGCTACCAGTGAAAACCAAAGGCACTTATCGCGCCACGAACCATCCTTGGAATACTAAATAGTGATTCGTTGTCGTCGTCGTCGGTCAATACTTTTCATTTCATTCGGGAGTCGCCGGGGATTTGGTTTTGTAGGGCCCTGGCGACACTACTCGAATTATACGCACACACACATTATGCTAAATCAATCGCAGTTACAAAACTTTTAAACAATTTGAGGATGGTGTGTTATAAATATGACTTGAAATCGGTCCCAACGGTTCATTGTTGGCGGCGGGTTCCGGTCGGTCGGACTTGTAGTGAGAAATTCGGGTAGTTTGCGTGCGTAAGGTTTTGGACAGATTTTGAAGGACTATGAAGATCGCGAAGGGATTAAGTGTGTGGGTGGTAGTGATCAGTTGTTTGCTGGTGACCGCATCGGCAGCGGTGAAGAAGAAGCGTGGACTCTACCATGGACTTCAGGGGTATTCGATCCCATTGGGACTGGGAGCTCACCGGCCGTACCTTGGGGTAGTTCCATACGCGAAACATCATCATGGATATTACAAAGGGTTTGGAGGAGTTCTACCTCCGGGGTATGGACTGTTTCCGGGTAATGCAGCGGTGACTTCGTACCAGCAGAACTTCCCGAAGGTACCGGCGTACTACGCACCCAGCTATCTTCCACCGGTTGGTGCCGGATTCCTGCGACCAAACTATGCGCCGATTGCTCCAGTAGCTCCAGCGGCTCCAGTGACGCCAGTCGCTCCAGTAGCACCTGCGTTCCCTCTCGGATTTGGTCAGTTCCCAGCGGCCCAAGCGCCAGCCTACTTCCCGCTGGGCAACCCCCAACAAACGTCCTTCTTTGCAACGTACCCCCAGAAACCCATAATCCCCGTTGCCATTCCGGCTCCCGAAAAGCCTAAAGTGCCAGTGGTCTTCCAGAAGCCCATCTTCACGGCCTTCTCCAACCTTCTGCCAAACGGCGTGATCCCGACCGGAGTCTACAACCCGTCCGTTGCCGTCCAAAACGGCCCCGTTGCCCCGACCTTCGTCGGAATCCCGATCAACGGAGGACCTACGGCCGCAACCCCGACCACGATCTCCACCGTGGTGACCCAGCAACAGCAACCTTGGCGTCCCGTTCTCGTGAACCATCATCCAACGCCCTCGCCACCCACCACAGTCTCGTTCAAGCCCTCACTGAGCCTGTTGCCACCGTACAGCCCCGCCCAACAGGGTCAACAGCAGTACTTCATCAGCAGCACACCGTCGCCTCACACCATCCAGGACAGTCAGCACCAGCAACAGCAGACGCTACTCGATCTTGAACAAGGTGAGTTGTCTTCATTGTTTCCGGTTTAGCACCAACAATTCCGATTCTCCACCAGGTCAAGAGGACGGCAACGGGGCGTTCAACGGGCAGCCGTACGATGTGGCATCGAACCACGGCCGGTACAGTGGGCCGTCCAGCTATGACGTGGACATCACCCACAACGGGTACCAGAAGAAGAAGAAGTAAAGTAAACCTGCTTCAATTGCCATTCGAAATCGCTTAGAGCTTAGATGAAGTGAACTGTTGTCGTTATTTACGTGTGTAAACTGATAGTAGTGTAAATAAAGTAATTGTATATTTATTATGTGTAATAAAGCCGAACCCGACTTGCTCAAACAAAAGACATGGATGCGTTTAGAGAACGAACCCGAAAGAAATTTCTCCTCCGCATAAGTGACGACTGTGACTCCGACTTTGGCTTTTGGAGATTCAGTGACTCCGACTCCGACTGCAACTCTCCAAACATATCCAAACCAACCGATTTCCACTTTGACTCCAACAACAACTCCAACACAATCAAACCATCCACATTAACGACCCCCGGATCTTTTGTGGTCTCTATTGCAAGTTTCTGCTCGAACCTAGGAGTCCGAAGGCTTGAATGGGGAGAGCACCCAAACCTCTTTCTACTCCAAGGAACCTTCCACCCCAGTGTTTGAACTGACGACCTTCGGATTGCGAGTCCAACCGCCGCCAGCGATTCCACCGGAGTAGGTTTGGTTTGGTGTGTTGTTTGTACTTATGGCATGGAGACGACTCCTACACCTGGAATGACTTACCGGCCTAACAACCAAGGCCGGGACCGACATTTTACTTCCTCATCCGATGGAAGGTTGCAGCAGATGGGAATCGAACCAACACAATATTGTTGAAAATTCTCCGAATTCGACTCTAATTCCGTCTATTAGGGGAACAGCATCTAATTTCATTGTGCCTCTAATGTTGGCATATCGGCACTTTGATGTTCAATTACAGCTCATAAAAAGTGTTTTTAACTGAAATCGAGTGAGAAATAGCTTAAAAGGATGTGAGGTTCTATCAAAAGTTTTACAAAATAAGTGGTTTAAATACAGAAATTCAGCAAATTGGATGGAGTTAGGAACGACAAATGACAATTTCCCATATTTGTTCATTCAAGGTAAAACATAATAAAGGTGTTGGCCATACGACAAGATAGCAGATCATTGACCAAAATAGTCTGATCTGTTTTTTTTAGTTTTCGCTTTAAATTAACCTTTGCCAGGCTTTGCCGAAAAAAAACCTTTTAAGACTTAACACAATTGTTTTCCCAGTTAAGGAATCGGTCATAAATCAAGTCTCAAAGAAATGTTTATGTTTAAAGGAAAACCCAAACGAACGATAATCGAAAAAATCTCTTACACAAACATAACCATGCACCTCGTAATTGAAACAGTCCCAAAAACAAAAATCCCGGGATTTTTCAAAAACCGGGAATTTTCATAATTTGTTCCGGGAATTCCCGAAATTCAAAAAAAAACTGGAAATTCAGATTTGGTTGTAGAAATAGGTGGACAGTTGAATAAATATTAATCAATCCGAATTTTAAAGCATTAAAATTTGGATATATATCAGCTTTAAATTTGCATATATCAGCTTTAAATTTGCTTATTAGGGAAAATGGTTTAATTGTAGTTCACTGATCCACAAAATGCCCGAGGCTTTGAATATTTTCTATTTGATTATATGTTTTTTAAAGACTGGGTATTATATTTATATTTAGAGTTTCAAATTTAAAAAAATATAATCTTGAATTATTTTTCATCAAACACCGGAATCAAAACAGTTAGTACACCGATTTACAAATTAATTGCTCTGAAATCCCCTGTACCTTTTCAGCCGGAAGTCCTGATTTTCCTCAGTTGGCGCAAGAAACTTAATGATAATTAGTAAAATATGTTTTATATAAAATAAGACATTCAAAACATATCTGAAATTTTACATTGACTGGTATTATTTTATTTCTAGAGATATTTTGTTTTGAAATCTCTGTAATTACTCTTAGCATTAAGAAAAATGTAATTACAAAGGCTGACTCGGTCCTAACCCAGTCCAGTACCGAGAAGGACCTAATAAAATTAATTTTAGGAAAAAAGTTTTTTTTTAAACATGAAAGAAAATAGCTTATAGGACCTTTTTTAAAATAAAAGTCTGGTTTTGTTGTCGCTTCTCGTTTTTGTAGATATTTTTGAATAAATTTTTCAAGTTTTTCTAGTTAGGCTTCATCCATAAAGCACGTCACGCTAAAATCAGCCAAAAGTTACCCCCCCCCCTTCCCCCATTGTCACGCTTTCCCTATACTTATAACACGCAATGTCACACTTTCTCAGACCCCCCCTCCCCCCTAGAGCGTGACATACTTTATGGATGACGCCTTATGGCATATAAAAAATATATTAATGAAATATTTTTATAAAATACTTTTTTAATTTGAATAAAATTTAAAAATGAAATTTGTAGTTTTTTTTAATTCAAAAATTCACTTGTGTTCACTAAGTTTGAAAGAAAGTAACAGGCAAGTTTTTTTTGTCGAAACGATCAGAAACATTTTGTTTCTAATGCATCCTCATTTCTTCCCAAAAATGACCAAATTACCCCTCCCTCCTCCCTCCTCCTTCTCACCCATCCTTTTTAAAAATCAAAGTGTATCAAAGTGATCAATATAAAAACATCAAAACCTTTTATAATACTTTCTATGGTGAGCTCTAGGGTGAGCTTATTACGTTTAAACATTTTCTTTAATGTTTTATGATAAAATACCAAGACGATTCGCTAACTCTAATTTCGCTAATTGAAATCATATTTTTTTAAACCCACTAATTTGAATTAATTTCTATCTTCTTGGAATTTAAAAACACTCAAACATCTAAGTTCAGCTGTCACTCGTTCGAATGCTCAACTTTGGTATACATTAACGATATAAAAAGGTTAACATTGGTAAGGGTGAATTTGAGTTCTTAATCTCAAGCATTCTCAAAAATATTTCTTCAAAATAATTTCAGCTATGATTTATCCAGAACAACAATTAACCCATCGATATTGAGATTTGCTTCCTTGTATTCTTCAAACTTGATTTTTTTCTATAAAACATGCTTGATTTAAAACAGTTATTATTAATTCAATTCAAATCCATTACGCAGACGGAACTTGTTTCATATTTGTATCGACCATTTTTGACTGCTAATGTCGGTGACAAGGGACGAACCACTAGTCAAAACAACGAACGTTCGGCTCCCACAAAAAATAAAAAAAAACCAACAATAAATAATTTCGATTATTTCATAATTGTACGTGCCGGTAGAAAACGTTTCAAATTTGGTAGCAATAGTTCCTGTCGTCATGGGGTGACATAACAAGTTTATGGCAAGGTACTCAGAAAGTGATAAAAATCGTTTTAATGAGAAACAAAAACATTGCCGGCATATTAATAATTTCAATTGAAGATGTGTGACAGAATGTAGGCACGCCGGCAGACATAACGGTCGTTGATTTGATGGCTTCGATTGCATGGGAAAACTTTCATCGCTCATGCTGGCAAGACCACGGCTTGGTTGGTCGTTGAAAGTTATGAACGTTACGCAGATATTGAAGGTTCAAGTTGTATGCAACTTAAGTAAATGTGGTTGCTCATGCTTCGGGCGCTTTTAAAAACATTACCGGATTGAACGTTGGCGCCACATTTTGTTTCAAATGCTGTTATGTTGTCATCTTGAACCATTAAATTATAGTTTTTATTATTTATACAACACTATATTCTTGCATTTAAACCATCAGGTTATATTACGAATCAATTTTTTTAACACAACCAGCCTCATAATAAGAACTAACAAGGTCATAGCACAGACATAGTCTGTGGTCATAGTTCATTAAAATATTAAATTTCAAAAATTATTGAGCTCAAAATATGGAAATCTACGGAAAAAATGTGCAAGGATTTGTGTTCTACACAGTCTAAACTCAACAATCCAAAGGAGTTTTTGAAAATTTTAAAACCAATATGGCAGCTGAAATGGCGCAGATGAAATATTTAGAAAATGCATTTGGAAATGGCGGGCAATTAACTGCTTAAATATGACTTAATTGTGGTCGCAGAGCTTGAATTTGATGAAAAAAGTAAGCAATTCAATAATTCAAAAAATAAAGAAAAAAATCCAAAGTTCTTAATAAATCTTCCGAAAATTAAACTTGGGGGTTCTCGTGGTTTATAGATGGTCCCTGATAGTGTTCAATATTTTTCCAATTCCGGTTGTTTACTTTCTCTGCACGGTGTGTTTACTAGAACAAACTTAAGATAAAACATTCGGCAAGTCTGATATTTGGCACCATGAAAGAAGGGCTCTTTCCCGATATTTGCGGGGTCCGGCGAAATATTTCGTCGGGTCTTAGACTAGAGCAACTTTTTTTATGATTTTTTTTTTCGATTTTATAGGATTTTTCTTCAGAAAAGTCGATGGAAATCAATGCTGTTATTCGTTGAAATCAACGGCGTTTATATCATCGATGTCGATGATCGTTGATTTAAACGTAATCGTAATCGCAGCCATCGTTGATTTAACCGTCAACGTCAACGGAGTCGTTTATTTAAACGGCGTTGATCAACGCGTTGATTATCGATAATCAAAGAGTTGATCAACGGCATTCTTTTATAGTTTTCTAGAGTTTTATGAGGAAAGAACGATTTTTTTCATAAATGTATTGATTGGGAAACATTCTCAAATAGATGTGACATGGTTGTTCGGGGATCCGGGTGTACCAAGAGGACCGAAGTGACCGGATTTTAAACCGTAATTTAAGCCTTAGCTAATTGCTGGTCACTTTCATCTCCACTTTGGTTCCCAAGTCCAACCAGGATTTTTCTTATGTAAATGACACCGAGGACGGACGGGAACCGAGATATGGTCGGATTAACACCGGAATTATTGTTCCGCTGGGTTCAGTAAGAGTCTCGCATGGCTAAATAACGACAGAATTTGTTTTTCTATGATACAATACTGAATTGACCGCATGACCCATGTTCCAGAACCCAGATTGAGATCGGCCAAGATGTCAAACTTCATGACAGACCGGAGTAGCTACCTGCTAGTATTCAAAGAGTAAACAAAATATTTATGACCTACTGCGATCGGTTTTCGGCACCACACGAAAGATTTTTCTCGGGTTCAATCGAAACTCATTGATCACCAACAGTAGGCTACTCCGGTCTGTCATGAAGTTTGACATCTTGGCCGATCTCAATCAGGGTTCTGGAACATGGGTCATGCGGTCAATTCAGTATTGTATCATAGAAAAACAAATTCTGTCGTTATTTAGCCATGCGAGACTCTTACTGAACCCAGCGGAACAATAATTCCGGTGTTAATCCGACCATATCTCGGTTCCCGTCCGTCCTCGGTGTCATTTACATAAGAAAAATCCTGGTTGGACTTGGGAACCAAAGTGGAGATGAAAGTGACCAGCAAATAGCTAAGGCTTAAATTACGGTTTGAAATCCGGTCACTTCGGTCCTCTTGGTACACCCGGATCCCCGAACAACCATGTCACATCTATTTGAGAATGTTTCCCAATCAATACATTTATGAAAAAATCGTTCTTTCCTCATAAAACTCTAGAAAACTATAAAAGAACGCCATTGATCAACTCTTTGATTATCGATAATCAACGCCGTTTAAATCAACGACTCCGTTGACGTTGACGATTAAATCAACGATGGCTGCGATTACGATTACGATTAAATCAACGATCAACGACATCGATGACGTTGATTCATCGATTAACAGCATTGATGGAAATCTATGGGTTCATGTTCATATTCATCAGCTTTTAAATAAAATACTCTTAGTTTAGCAATGTTGCTGTATTTTTAAGACAAATTGTGTGAAGAAAGATTTTTATTTGGCCGTTTTGAGGTTTTCTGCTTGGATGTTGGGGTTATTTTGTCTTTTGTCTTTTGTCTTTTGTCTTTTGTCTTTTGTCTTTTGTCTTTTGTCTTTTGTCTTTTGTCTTTTGTCTTTTGTCTTTTGTCTTTTGTCTTTTGTCTTTTGTCTTTTGTCTTTTGTCTTTTGTCTTTTGTCTTTTGTCTTTTGTCTTTTGTCTTTTGTCTTTTGTCTTTTGTCTTTTGTCTTTTGTCTTTTGTCTTTTGTCTTTTGTCTTTTGTCTTTTGTCTTTTGTGAGAAGTGCGGTGCTTCGGTGGACGCGCAGTCCTGTTTTTTCGTGATAATTTTCGTCTCTTTTGTGTCGCTCTTTGTGTGCATGGGGTGATTGGGCATAATAATTGAATAATGCCATCAGAAGTGCGGTGCTTCGGTGGACGCGCAGTCCTGTTTTTTCGTGATAATTTTCGTCTCTTTTGTGTCGCTTTGTGTGCATGGGGTGATTGGGCATAATAATTGAATAATGCCATCAGAAGTGCGGTGCTTCGGTGGACGCGCAGTCCTGTTTTTTCGTGATAATTTTCGTCTCTTTTGTGTCGCTCTTTGTGTGCATGAGGTGATTGGGCATAATAATTGAATAATGCCATCAGAAGTGCGGTGCTTCGGTGGACGCGCAGTCCTGTTTTTTCGTGATAATTTTCGTCTCTTTTGTGTCGCTCTTTGTGTGCATGAGGTGATTGGGCATAATAATTGAATAATGCCATCAGAAGTGCGGTGCTTCGGTGGACGCGCAGTCCTGTTTTTTCGTGATAATTTTCGTCTCTTTTGTGTCGCTCTTTGTGTGCATGAGGTGATTGGGCATAATAATTGAATAATGCCATCAGAAGTGCGGTGCTTCGGTGGACGCGCAGTCCTGTTTTTTCGTGATAATTTTCGTCTCTTTTGTGTCGCTCTTTGTGTGCATGAGGTGATTGGGCATAATAATTGAATAATGCCATCAGAAGTGCGGTGCTTCGATGGACGCGCAGTCCTGTTTTTTCGTGATAATTTTCGTCTCTTTTGTGTCGCTCTTTGTGTGCATGGGGTGATTGGGCATAATAATTGAATAATGCCATCAGAAGTGCGGTGCTTCGGTGGACGCGCAGTCCTGTTTTTTCGTGATAATTTTCGTCTCTTTTGTGTCGCTCTTTGTGTGCATGAGGTGATTGGGCATAATAATTGAATAATGCCATCAGAAGTGCGGTGCTTCGGTGGACGCGCAGTCCTGTTTTTTCGTGATAATTTTCGTCTCTTTTGTGTCGCTCTTTGTGTGCATGAGGTGATTGGGCATAATAATTGAATAATGCCATCAGAAGTGCGGTGCTTCGGTGGACGCGCAGTCCTGTTTTTTCGTGATAATTTTCGTCTCTTTTGTGTCGCTCTTTGTGTGCATGAGGTGATTGGGCATAATAATTGAATAATGCCATCAAGTGCGGTGCTTCGGTGGACGCGCAGTCCTGTTTTTCGTGATAATTTTCGTCTCTTTTCTGTTGCTTTTTATGTGCATGGGGTGATTGGTTTTATGTGAGTAGGTTTTATGTGATTAGGTTTTATTTTTATGTTATTTTCTTTCTCTCCATTTCCTCAGTTTGATTTGCGATGCCTTTCCGTCGGGTCGTGTTTTTTCGCGTTCGTCGTCGGTGTGTTTTTCGTTTTTTTGCGTGCGTATGTGTGTGTAAAAGTGCGGCTGGTTCTGGTTGTCATCGATGACAATTGAGCCAGTCTTATTTGCGATGCCTTTCGGTCGGGTCGCAGGGTTTTTCGCGTTCGTCGTCGGTGTGCAATAACAACAAAACCTTATCATACCATTTCAGCTCGATAAACATCGTAACTCGTCGTTCGCTTCGTTAATCAGTACCCCACTAAACATGAATCATGTAAAACTCGTAAAAACATCTCAATTAAAAAGTCAGACTGTTAAATTCTTCATCATTTAATTACAAATAATTTTGGTTCTATCTTTCCACAGCCGGCTGTCTAAGATAAATCCATTTCAATTAAAAGTTAACAGCCGATTAACGGGAAATGACTCATCCGCAGCATCCGATTGCTTGCCTTGAGATTAAAACATAATACCTTTCAACAAACACTATGATTTTGGGTCGCATCATCATCTTCTATGATGAATCCTGACCAAACACCCTATCCTACTAACAAATTTTCAGGTTCCTGGCGCTTGTGGGGTGTAAGCACAGAGTAAATCAGCTGCCCTAGTAGCAACCTGCGCTAACTAACATTCCCGTCCCTTAAAATCGAGATCTACAAACTGACATGGCGGGCGCCGTTGGTGGCCAATGACTGTTACCTATTCGCAACTGATCTAGCTTAAGCAATCATGGTGTTTTATCTTTTCAGCGCATTCATACATGCTGTTGATAAGGGAAACACCACTAGATCGTCGAAGCATATAATCAGTAGTGCTGAAAGGATATTACGGTTCTGTTCAGCAACGGAGGGGCAACCATGGGTGATCTCTCATGCTCATGCTCATGCTCATGTCTTTTGTCTTTTGTCTTTTGTCTTTTGTCTTTTGTCTTTTGTCTTTTGTCTTTTGTCTTTTGTCTTTTGTCTTTTGTCTTTTGTCTTTTGTCTTTTGTCTTTTGTCTTTTGTCTTTTGTCTTTTGTCTTTTGTCTTTTGTCTTTTGTCTTTTGTCTTTTGTCTTTTGTCTTTTGTCTTTTGTCTTTTGTCTTTTGTCTTTTGTCTTTTGTCTTTTGTCTTTTGTCTTTTGTCTTTTGTCTTTTGTCTTTTGTCTTTTGTCTTTTGTCTTTTGTCTAGTTTAAGTTTTTAGTTTTTAGTTTTTAGTTTTTAGTTTTTAGTTTTTAGTTTTTAGTTTTTAGTTTTTAGTTTTTAGTTTTTAGTTTTTAGTTTTTAGTTTTTAGTTTTTAGTTTTTAGTTTTTAGTTTTTAGTTTTTAGTTTTTAGTTTTTAGTTTTTAGTTTTTAGAGTCTTTAAAAAGGGAAATGTGAGATTCATGCACATCAAAGTAAAATAAAAACTGCTGATTTTTTTTCTCAATAAAATTTTTATTGTACTGTACAAAATCTATAGACTAAGGGGAGTAAAGGAGTAATAGTAAAAAAATCTTGTGAAGGAGTAAAACGTCGCAAATTATTTACACACAGCAATTTGGAGACACTACAAATAAAACAATGACAGTGTACCGTTTCTGATGAGTATACAAAGTAGTAAACACAAAACAATATGTAAATAGTGGTAGTAGTTTCGTACAGTGAAAATAATATAAATCCTCTTTTCTTGCACAAATCGTTTGTGTGTTTGCGCTTTTTGTTTTGCGAGATGCTCCGACCAGGTTGGAAAGTCTTCATCTCGTCGCTTTTGGTTGGTACAAATTGGGGGGGTTTGGGTCGTTGGTGGGTAAAAAAACAGGAACAGCCTTTTTTGCAGTTCGGGACTTGTCCGCAGTGGCGCTGCCGACTCGTGCCCTCACTCGATATCACACGCTCGCATTGCTCGCCGTTTAGTGCAGTCCGTGGTATCCGAGTCCGGCGTATCCGGGGTATCCGTGGCCGAGGGCACCACCGTAGTATCCAGCGCCGCCGAGGTATCCTGCAGAGGCTTGAACGGTGCGTTAGTACAAATTGACTAGAGAGATGGGTTCTATTCGGTACAACTACCTGGGTATCCGCCGTAGTATCCACCGTGGTATCCGCCCAGACCGCCCAGACCGCCGTAGTATCCGGCTCCGTGGCTCAGGGCACCACCGTAGTATCCACCGTGGCTGAGGCCTCCGTAGCCGAGACCGCTGTAGCCGTAGCCCAGGCCGCTGTAGATTCCGCGCTTCTCGGTGGTCTTGACGTCATCGGCACCGTTGACGGCAGCGACGGCGAGGATCAGGCACAGAGCAATCTTGAGTGTTTGGTAAAGGGAAAAAGTGGTTTTAGTTTGAAGCAGTGTACAAATTTGAGAAAAAGAACTTAATATAACACAAAAAAAAAAAATAGATGGTCAAGCAGAACTATATTTTCTGACAAATGTTCATGAGTTCCAACAATTCTTCAAATCTTTAACTCATTAAACTAGTAAATTTGATGAAACTCTCTTCCATTTTGAATGCCACCTTCATTTTTCCAATTGAACGCTACACATCTTCAATTTTTTTAAAGTTTCATTCAGAATTATTCAAAAAAGGTCCTACAGGTATTAAGTGTAACAATATAAAATATTAGAGAATAAATAACAAAATTGAAACCGTTGCTCTCAAAAAACAAAGTGAACATGTGTCGAAGGTTTTTAAAGTCACTGAAAACATATTTAGTAAGAATATTTGTTAAACATTCATATACCTAACTAAAAGAAGATTTAGTGAAATAAATACAATTCTGAATCTTATTCATCCAAAAATACTGACTTAAAGGACTTTGATAGGATTTCAATTTGTTTTTGGAATATTTTGTAACATGTAAGGTTTTTCTCATGATTATTATTTTTAAAACAGGTACTGGGGTAGGCCACACAAAGTCCATGCACTATTTTGGATAAAAAAGTTTTTTCAATAATGTTATGAAAAATAGTTAGTTAAAAGTTTAAATTCCGGAGTGAATCATATTTAAAATGTTCAAATATTATGTGTACGTTAGATGTACCATCACTTAAGTAGCTGATATAGTTTTTAAGAAAAATCATTGTTTATATTTAGTTAACTTAGTGTATAAGCTTTTAAATAAAATACATATTAATTTCAGGTAAAATTGTCCTAAATATCCGAAAATGCATTCCATTTTTCGATTCAAAATTATGATCATTGAGAAAATCATGACACTTTGAGAAGTTTAAAATAATTACTTTCATCAACATTTTCTTAACTAACTTTTTAAACTTTTCAAAACTTTATGAAAATTTCTTCTTGAGGTACTTTGAACTCACGGTCCGTATGATTCTAAACAATTCCGTACGTATTTTAATTGTACTCTCCATTTTGCGGAAAAATCGCAAACCTATCAAAGTCGGGGCCATCAAAGTCTTCCCGTTTTACGGTAACGAGGATAAATGTTCACTTTTTCTTGTTTAGCATTCTTTAATTTTCAATATTAAATCATTCATTTGTATATTATTATCGTAGATAAATAAATATTAGTTTATGAAAAAGTTACAAAAGAAGATTTTTCAGAACGATTCGTACTGCTGAAAAAATTCCAACTAGTTGAACACATGTTGTATAATTTTTGATAACAGTGCTGAGAAGTTAAAATTATTTTTTGGCGATGAAAAGTAGGCCGTTCCGTCATTCAATAATAACAGGAAAAGATAGAAATTTTACAAAGAAACTGCAAAAAATTAATGTTGAATGCTGAAATTTGAAAAAAGAGATTCAAAATAGTTTTTGAAGATTTATTTTTGAAATGTATCAAAATTAATTTTGATAGAAAATTTTAATTTGAAACATAAATTTTAAGGAGTTTTTTTTGTAAAAAAATAAAATCATTTAAACGATTAGATCACATTAACAAAAATATTTAAGGCTTTGATAATTTGTATTTTGTCATATTTTCATTATAAACGATGCATTGACAAAAAACCCCCTGAGAATATAGGATAATTTTACTACAAATAGTTTCTAGCGACAAATAAATGTATAGACATTAGAGGAAAATAAAAGAGCAACTCTTTTAGATACAGGAAAATCATATTGATAGCTTATTTAACAATAAAACGATCCTATTTTATTACCGTAGTTGTTAAATTATAAATTGAATTACTTTAATCATAAACTACTACCAAAATTTATCGCTGATATCTAATACGGATATTGTACTAAAGTTGAGAGACCAAAAATAATCACAAAATGAAGAAAAAACTTACAAAGACTGAAAGATCCAAATTTAAGTATCATCAGAAAACTACTTAATTTTTTCTAAAGTATTGTTCTTTTCCAAAATCATCATTATGAGCTGTAAATGCAAATTGCACAACGTGCAATGAATTCACATAAAAAATTAAATTTCATTGCTTATTAGATCATCCAAACTTCGAAACATATCATCGACGAATTCAGATATCTTCTGAATTTTAGACATCATTTTTTTGTAGCTTCTTCAAAGTAAAAAATAATTATTTACCAAAAATATGTTTGAAATACATAGTTTTGTAAGAGGAAAATATATTTAAAACATCATTCCATATTTCAAAAAGCTACTAATACTCTTTTAACAATCACTTAGCACAGTTAAAATACTACCAATGATAGAATCAAGTTCTTAAATGCACAGATATAAAAAAATTTTTGGATGCTAATTTTTTTGGTAAAAAAAGTCTGAATTTTATAAGATTTCTTGTTTTAATTCACATTGCACAAATTATTTGCTTCCTTGTTCTAAGCAGAATGAAACACTACAGTTTTCCACCGATTCACTTTTTGTTCGTGGAAAAATCTTGTTGATTCCACTCCTTTAATTCACTAACTAACTGATTAGATTAACTTTTGAACAAACTCTTCACTTACGAAGGACTTCATTTTGAGTTGGTTTGGGGGTTGGTTTGGCTTTCTTGAAAGAAAATTAAAAACTTGAGAACACTTCTGTACTGAAGGGTTGCAAACGCTGATTTGATACCGTTGCTGGAAAATGCCCTTACTTTTATACGAAAACTCAACCAGTCTCTGCCGGTAAGCTAAGCCTCTGCGTTTGTTCTCGCGCGAGATTTTCCATCCCACTCACGCCAAACTGCTCGAATCGCTCTCGGTCGGTTAGTGTCACTGGGTACGAGCTACTAAGCCGGTGACTTAGACGACGACGGAGCGAGAAGCGCGCGAAAACTGCACTCCATCGTACTGAAGGGGAAAGAGGGGGGGGGGGGCGAGATTCGTAGGGCTTGTGCTAAGTTAGTATCTAAATAAGAAAAGAAGAAGAAGGAAGAAGAAATTATCGCGATGCTAGAGTCTCGGCGCTGTCTGCTCTGAGAACTCCGGCTTAAGTCAACTTAAGAGAGAGGGAGGGAGAGGGGGAAACGGGGGTCTTCAGGGGGTTCAGACTGCTACCCCCCAAGATATCAACTAACCGTTCAAATGTTTTCAGAGGGCTTCTTAGACATCTTGATTCTAATGGCTAGGGTGATGGTTTCGATTGCGGTAGTGTGCAATTATGACGATTATAACTGAATTAACTTTTCTTGTTTCTACTTTATTGGTCGTATGGCCCTCGGGTTCGTTAGTTGATTGTTATAATTATCGAAATGTAACGCCACATTTTAAATTACAGTGTTTTTTGGATGTTCAGTTGCTTCCGCGATTCTCATGTTTCAACGAATTTTTCAGTGGGAAATCACTTGTGTAAGTGATATTGTTTCCTTTCTTCAGTTTTTGTGATTTAAGTTAAATGTTTTTGTAAACAATTAGTCGATGTAAAAAGTGACACTTAGATAGAAACAATAATAATTATCAAATGGAGCTTATCCTACATCACAATAGACATTCACGGTTGTCGTTAAGACATAATTATCAATAATTAGCAAGGCACTGTCACATGCTTATAAACGTGTTGTTGCTCATAATGCTATCAGTTTACTTTAATTAAAAAAAAGAAAGCTGAAATCAAATAAATTATTTAAAAACAAACTCTAAATTAGATATTTTAAAACCAAAAATTATTACAAATTATTTCGACAAATCTGGTAAAAGTAAAATATTATTCACTACCAGAATGATTGAAAATTTCGTGACGTTGGAACGCAAAATTCAATCTGCTTGTAAAGTTGGTTCTAGACAACTAATTTATTCGCTGAATGCATTTGAAAGATCTTTCTATGTACAACTATTAGCATCCAAAATATCAAAATGTACTTTATTGCAACGCAAAAATAGGTAAACATACACTATTACGAAAAAATACTTAGCATAAGCTTAACTTTAAACCCTTCCAATGCAATTAACAGAATTATTATTGGATTATTCGAAAAAACAGGAGTTTTAAGCTAAATGTTTTAAAACATGGTTTTTATTACGAAATTATTACGAATAACTTAGCCAACTTTTCTGAAAGTGATATTCGAATGATCTATCAGTGGAAACTATTATTTTCAGAGCTTCAAATAGTCTAGAATCGAGAAAAAATATCAAATAGCTTTTAAAATTCCTCTGGTGTACATTGCCGGAGAATGTGTCATTTATTTTTACTCTACTGCCCTTTTCCATATCCAGCCAATCTTAGATTTTAATTTTGTTGTTCATTTTCCATTTTGAAATTAAATTAGGTAGTTGGATTTTTTTATGTCCCTCGATTTTGATAAAATTTGATGGCATACCAAGGCAAAAACAATTAAAAAAATGTGGAAAATTATTTAGTTTGATCTCTTACTGCAGGAGAGATCAGAAAATCTTACTAACGTTTCATATTTGTCATTGAAAATGTGTTCAATGGTTGCTGCGATATTGGACCAAATGTTTCTGAGACAAATTTATAGGAAACTTTCCTTTTATTGCGGAAAAATGTTCAAAGATGGTCAAACTTGATCATGGCTTGTATTGGTAAAAAATACTTTAGGCCGATGCAAATATTAAAAAAAGTTTTTGTCCCTCGGCCCTGGCCGAGGTCAAGGGGGGGGGGGGCAAAAAAATAAAAAAATATAAAAATTCAAATAACAAGCCATAATCTTCACATTTAAATGAAAAAAGTGTTTTAAAATGCATTTTACACTAGTTCAGTTGTTTTGCAATCATTAGTTTTCAAAAAATCTAAGATCTGACAAAAACAAAAATTGTATCGAAAAAAAAGATTTTGCATCGAAAATTTTCAAAAAATCTTAAGATGTTTTAATAAACCCAAACATGCTAAAAATGATTTTAAACGCAGGAGA
The DNA here is from genome assembly GCF_015732765.1 of Culex quinquefasciatus. NCBI lineage: Eukaryota > Metazoa > Arthropoda > Insecta > Diptera > Culicidae > Culex > Culex quinquefasciatus. The sequence continues at coordinate 58,010,137 of NC_051863.1, forward strand.
ATGTATTTTAATTTGATTTCAGCTGGTTGCACTTGAATTTTTTTTGAAATGTTGAAGTTTATTGTAAAAATATTTTTTTTTGCCCCCTGATTTTTCGGGCCAATTTTGAAGGGGGGGGTGACAAAAACTTTTAAAAATGTTTGTACCAGCCTTAACTTGAAAAGAATATATTTTACAAAAAAAAATACAAAAGTACTTTTTGATTCCAAATTTGATTTTAAATCCTAAAATGAATTTGAAAGCTTTTCGAGTAAATTTTCGATAATCATAATATCACCATTAGTTCAAGATTAAAAAACTTGGCGAATACAAAACCTCTGTTATACCCTATAATTAGGGTTAGTGAAATTTCACGATTTCGCGGACAGCGTGAAATCCGCGAAATTTTGCTTTTTCCGCGAAATTTCGTAAAATTTTATGTTTGTGAAGATTTGTAACGATATTTCTTAGAATAATTTATCAAACTCAAATAGGAATGAAAATAATCTTATGAATTACTGTAGAATTAAGCAACCCAAGTAACAATTTTAGTTTTGTTGTAGTTTTGAAGAGGTTGTACAGAATACTTCCGAAAATGTATGAGAGATGCGTTTTAGTCCCACAGTTAAATACGAGTTAAATTAGCAATAAAGCCAATATGGACTATTTTAGGAGGTTAGCCAGAGCAAAATTGAAGAGTTTCATAAGACAAAATAATTTTATTGTATGCTTTATTGATGCTTTAAAGAGCTCTACAAGATACGAATAATGCTGTCTAGCTGGGAAATAAGTTTTGTTGTAACCTGAAAGAATTCTTTAATTCTTATAACAGAACAAATTGCATTTTCATTTACTCTGATAGGAAACCTAAAGCCTGTATCGCAGACTGAATAGCATGCATAATTGTTTTATTGAAGGCAATGATTCTTCTTTTAGATGGAATCAGAAAATACTTTTTGTCGACAACAATTCACAAGTCAATAATATTACAGACATAAATATCAGTGATTAAATCTCTCATGTAATGCACTGTAAAGGTAATGCCACAAAAAACCATCGAACATTTTTTTAGATAGTTCGAAAAAATGGTACGCGCCTTTTGAAATTATTAGAAAAACTAACTTAATCCACCTATGTGGTTGGAGCCTTCCTCACAACAATGGCTGTACACAAGTTTCATCAATTTTTTAGATCCGGCTTCCAAAAAGTACATCGATATCACTTAAGTGGCCATATCTCGAGACAGGGTTGCCAGATCTTCAATGTTTTGCACTCGTTGGAAAGGTCTTTTGATAAACTAACCAACAATGGGTCGGATAGTGAATCCGTACATAGTTTACATACATTTAAGTGAGATCCGGCTTCAAAAATGTACATCAATATCACTTAAGAGGCCATATCTTGAGACAGGGTTGCCAGATCTTTAATGTTTTAGACTCGTTGGAAAGGTCTTTTGATAACCTAACCAACGTTGGGTCGGATAGTGGAGCCGGACATAGTTTACATACATTTAAGTGAGATCCGGCTTCAAAAAAGTACATCAATATCACATAAGTGGCCATTAGGGTGGTCCAAATCCGGACTTTTTTGGGGCTACCCCCTGAAATCAAAGATTGACCCATCACTAGGCTAAATTCCAAATTTGAGCTCATTCTGATCACGGGAACCCCTCCCTCCAATCGCTTAAAGTTTGTATGGGAAAAATCGTCAAAATGTATGGAGAAAAGCAACTGTTTTACTTTTTTACCTGTGGAAGGCGCCATAGTTATCCGATTCTTACCATTTCTCAAATGTAGAACCTTCATTAAATTTAGAACAACTTTCCCGAACACACCATATTTTTAGGATTTTTTCCCGCGAAGTTATTAGCGCTCAAAACTGACCATTTTTGCGCGGCTAGCTGTAAGGGGCTACCTAACAACGATGTTTAATTACAATTCGTACACGCACGTGCTCTTTCAGGTTCAAACTCTCTCACGAGCTTGCTCGCCTGCCTGCCTGCCTGCCTGTTTGCCTACAAGCGCGCGCGCTGTTTCTCTGCTTGGACTTTTGTCGTCGTCATCGTTTTCGTTCCGCTGCGCTGCGTTCCTGGCATGTTTATTATAATTTTCAGGATATATTTCGATATTTATTTCGAGATATAAAATTAAATGTAATATGTGATTAACAATAGATATCATATTATCAGAGCGTGTGTGAGAGAATATAAATTTCGATAAATTAGTTCCTCCATGAATTGTCATCTGTTATTATTGAGTAAATTTTTAAATAGGGATATTGTAATTTAAATTTATTTTTTTTTTAAATGGTACCATATCAAACTCAAGACTGGGATTTTAACTATTCTAGAAAAAATAAAAGACTATTTTTAACTTAGTCAAGTATAGATTTCAGAAAGAACAATACACTTAGACAATTCATCGATTATGGGAACTGTTTTTTCCACTTTTGTATACTATCAAACAAGCTTAAAAAAAAATTGAAGTTTTTTCGTAGCCCTATGATCACGACTATTTTTCATTCCATACAAAATATTTTAATCTGCCGAAAATATAACAATCTTCCTTACAACAAATTGCGGTATATTTTGCTTTTGACGATTATTAGAAGTTTATGTCAGATTCCGAAACATCCAAAAAGTGCAACGAGCATGAGCAGCATGAGCATGAGCATGGTTGACTGCCAATGAGCTGCTACTCCGTTATTGACAGATCAGCTGAAGTTAAACAATGAATCGAAACATCCAAAAAGTGCAACGATGTCTAAAAGAAAAGCCTCAAAAATAGAGATTGTTGAGTTAGCTAGTTTTATATCTGGAATCAAATTGCCTTCGAATGGACAAGCAGTTGGTTGGATGATATTTAGAGTAAAAAAACAAAATTTGTATTACCTGAAGATTTTTTTTTAAATAACTCTAATGAGCATATACAAACAACTGCTTGTAATGTTTGGAAAAACGAACAAACCCTGTTCATTTGCTTTAATCTTTTAAATGAGCCTAAGCCAAAGCCTAAGCTGCCTTTCATTCAATTTTTTTTTTCGGTGCACTTTAAAAAAAAATTGACGTGATCTAAGAATTTATATGCTAAATATATCTCAAAACAAACCTGCTATTTTAGTTGAAAATTATAAAAAAAAACATGCCAGGAACGCAGCGCAGCGGATAGCAAACGAAAACGACGACGACGACAAAAGTCCAAGCAGAGAAACAGCGCGCGCGCTTGTAGGCAAACAGGCAGGTAGGCAGGCAGGCGAGCAAGCTCGTGAGAGAGTTTGAACCTGAGAGAGAGCACGTGCGTGTACGAATTGTAATTAAACATCGTTGTTAGGTAGCCCCTTACAGCTAGCCGCGCAAAAATGGTCAGTTTTGAGCGCTAATAACTTCGCGGAAAAATCCTAAAAATATGGTGTGTTCGGGAAAGTTGTTCTAAATTTAATGAAGGTTCTGCATTTGAGAAATGGTAAGAATCGGATAACTATGGCGCCTTCCACAGATAAAAAGTAAAACAGTTGCTTTTCTCCATACATTTTGACGATTTTTCCCATACAAACTTTAAGCGATTGGAGGGAGAGGTTCCCGTGGTCAGAATGAGCTCAAATTTGGAATTTAGCCTAGTGATGGGTCAATCTTTGATTTCAGGGGGTAGCCCCAAAAAAGTCCGGATTTGGACCACCCTAGTGGCCATATCTCGAGACAGGGCTGCCAGATCATCAATGTTTTGGACTCATTGGAAAGTTCTTTTGATAAGTTAACCAACAATAGGTCGGATGGTGGATCCGGACATAGTTTACATACATTTAAGTGAGATCCGGCTTCAAAAAAGTACATCAATATCACTTAAGGGGCCATGTCTCGAGACAGGGTTGCCAGATCTTCAATGTTTTAGACTCGTTGGAAAGGTCTTTTGATAACCTAACCAGCAATAGGTCGGATAGAGGATCCGGACATAGTTTACATACATTTAAGTGAGATCCGGCTTCAAAAAAGTACATCAATATCACATAAGTGGCCATATCTCGAGACAGGGTTGCCAGATCTTCAATGTTTTAGACTCGTTGGAAAGGTCTTTTGATAACCTAACCAGCAATAGGTCGGATAGAGGATCCGGACATAGTTTACATACATTTAAGTGAGATCCGGCTTCAAAAAAGTACATCAATATCACATAAGTGGCCATATCTCGAGACAGGGCTGCCAGATCTTCAATGTTTTAGACTCGTTGGAAAGGTCTTTTGATAACCTAACCAACAATGGGTCGGATGGAGGATCCGGACATAGTTTACATACATTTAAGTGAGATCCGGCTTCAAAAAAGTACATCAATATCACTTAAGTGGCCATATCTCGAGACAGGGTTGCCAGATCTTCAATGTTTTGGACTCATTGGAAAGTTCTTTTGATAAGTTAACCAACAATAGGTCGGATGGTGGATCCGGACATAGTTTACATACATTTAAGTGAGATCCGGCTTCAAAAAAGTACATCAATATCACTTAAGTGGCCATATCTCGAGACAGGGTTGCCAGATCTTCAATAATTTAGACTCGTTGGAAAGGTTTTTTGATAACCTAACCAACAATGGGTCGGATGGAGGATCCGGACATAGTTTACATACATTTAAGTGAGATCCGGCTTCAAAAAAGTACATCAATATCACATAAGTGGCCATATATCGAGACAGGGCTGCCAGATCTTCAATGTTTTAGACTCGTTGGAAAGGTCTTTTGATAACCTAACCAACAATGGGTCGGATGGAGGATCCGGACATAGTTTACATACATTTAAGTGAGATCCGGCTTCAAAAAAATACATCAATATCACTTAAGTGGCCATATCTCGAGACAGGGTTGCCAGATCTTCAATGTTTTGGACTCATTGGAAAGTTCTTTTGATAAGTTAACCAACAATGGGTCGGATGGTGGATCCGGACATAGTTTACATACATTTAAGTGAGATCCGGCTTCAAAAAAGTACATCAATATCACTTAAGGGGCCATATCTCGAGACAGCGTTGCCAGATCTTCAATGTTTTGGACTCGTTGGAAAGGTCTTTTGATAATCTAACCAACGATGGGTCGGATGATGGACTCGGACATAGTTTACATACATTTAAGTGAGATCCGGCTTCAAAAAAGTACATCAATATCACTTAAGGGGCCATATCTCGAGACAGGGTTGCCAGATCTTCAATGTTTTAGACTCGTTGGAAAGGTCTTTTGATAATCTAACCAACGATGGGTCGGATGATGGACTCGGACATAGTTTACATACATTTAAGTGAGATCCGGCTTCAAAAAAGTACATCAATATCACTTAAGTTGCCATATCTCGAGACAGGGTTGCCAGATCTTCAATGTTTTGGACTCGTTGGAAAGGTCTTTTGATAACCTAACCAACAATAGGTCGGATGGTGGATCCGGACATAGTTTACATACATTTAAGTGACATCCGGCTTCAAAAAAGTACATCAATATCACTTAAGTGGCCATATCTCGAGACAGGGTTGCCAGATCTTCAATGTTTTGGACTCGTTGGAAAGGTTTTTTGATAACCTAACCAACGATGGGTCGGATGATAGACCCGGACATAGTTTACATACAGTTAAGTGAGATCCAAATATATGTGAAAACACATTTTTATACATAACTTTTGAACTACTTATCGAAACTTCAATCTGTATAAAACTCGATCTATGGGACCCTAAACCAAGTCGAATGCAACAAGTTCGGGTCAAATCGGTTCAGCCAGTGCCGAGAAACATGAGCTAGTTTGTTGGTCACATACATACATACACACACACATACACACACACATACACACACACATACACACACACATACACACAGACATTTGTTCAGTTTTCGATTCTGAGTCGATATGTATACATGAAGGTAGGTCTACGACGTTTTTATACGAAGTTCATTTTTAGAGCAGGATTATAGCCTTACCTCAGTGAGGAAGGCAAAAGTTTGTAATTTTACCTACAAAAATAATTTGAGCACGGTCATTGTTCAAGAATTCAACATGGCTACGCTTTTCAGTAATATTTCTCTCTAGGCAATATGGCGAAATTTATTAAATATAATTATTCTTACTTGAGACTGTTTTAAATTCATCTCTTCTTTAAATGGTCTTGCTCAAAACTAAATGAAAACCCTGGTTCAATTACTAATACAGGGTTAGTGATTTCTGACGATTTCGTTGACAGCGTGAAATTCGTGAAATTTATCAATTTCTTCAAATCATTTTTTTAAATAACAACATAATAAATATATCATCCATAAAAACTGATTAAGTTAATTTTATTAGTTTTCAATTGAAAAGCATGATATGTACCATTTGAAGAATTGTTCAGTTCCTTTTAGATTTAGTAATATCTTCATTCGCTGCCATAAAAATTTTACTGCTATTTTATTTGAAACAAAAAAAAAGAAATAAATAATAGCGAAGAGTATTTCTTTAAAACTTTTAAAAACATTTCAGGTTTTTTCCTGTTGAGTCCTGTTAAATTTTAACGATATTTGCTTATTTGGGTGGATGATTCCCGTGAAAGTTAAAAAAATACTACTTTTTCTGTTCTCATTTTTAATAATTTTTTTTACTTCGTTACAGATAACATTATTTTTGCCTTTTGATTTTAAGTTTTTGATAAGTGAGATAAAAATTAGAAAAAAAAAATATTTTTCATGTGCTAAACTGCCGTTCTACGCATAATTGTCCCCTGTCATTTTTGGACGATTCTGACTTTTTTTCATTTTAAGCTTAATTTTACGAATATTTTCAGAAAAAAAACACATAAAATCTAATACTTTGTTCAGAAAATCATTGAAAACAACACCAAGTCTGTTTATCCCATCGTTGAACTTCTACGCATAAGTGTCCCACCAAGTATTTTCTATCGCAAAATCATGAGTTTTAAGAAGCATTTCATCTTGTGTACCTGTTTACCAGTAAGAGGATTACAAATAAGGGTGATAAAATGTTAACCGGGGTGAATAGGGACATATAGGGCGAAAAGGGACCCACGGGACAATTATGCGTAGAAACACAGAAAATGAGTATATGTTCAGTAAATGAGAATACGCATGCCCTAAATTTTGTTTCAAAAAATGTATAGGGCTCATCCACAAAACAAGTTGAAATTTTTTGAAAATTTGGAGGATTTTTTTGTCACGTTCAAATTTATTGTAGTTTTTTTAGTTTATCGAAGAATAACATATAATTAAGCATAAAAAGTAGTTTTAGTGATTTAAACATAAGATTTTCAGAGTTATTTTAACTTTTTTCACGTTCCGCGAAATTTGCGTGAAATTTGGTGTTTTAAAATTGAGGTCCCCGTGAAATTTGCAATTTTCTAGCGTGAAAAATCACTAAGCCTACCTATAATGTTCCAAATCGGTTTTTAGGTTAAGAATTTGATAGCTCGCGTGCATGTTTACATTTTTGCCATTTGTGACTCTGTTGAAATGTGGGGCGTGTGCGCTTTTTTGCTTCTGTGATCAAAATTTGATTTTACGTAACTTTTTCCATACAGTTTGCCGATGCTTTAGAATCGGTTCCAGAGTGGCCAAAGTGTCAATTAATTAGCGTATAAACCAGGGGTGCCCAACCTTTAAGCTCTGCGGGCCAGATCTGATTCGTCTGAAGCAGTGGCGGGCCGGAACTAATATTTTATACAAGTTGAAAAAGTAAACACATTTATTTTTTTTAAGGTAAGTAAATAAAACAACTTGTGTTGCAAATAAGATTCATATATCTTGATTTTGAGAATAAAAATCAAAGATAAATTTCAAAAATGTTTTTATTTGACTTATTTCAATTTTTGTTTGTTTAAAATTGTATAATACAATCAAATACTTTGATATAATATTTTATTATGTTTAAGTTTGATTTCCTCAACACTACAATATAAAAAAATCAATGAGACATGATAAAATTATTCAAACGAAATTTGGATTCGAATATCCTTTACAAAAAAAAAACTTTTTGCGTTGTTGTGCACCTTTATTGAAATATTAAATATATATATTTTAAACTGATTTTAAAAATCACACAAATTTTAAAATTAATAAAATATATTTAAAATCATTTTCAATTCGTTAATCTTCGAAATTTAAAGCTTATTAAAAATACATTTTTCGCACCCTAATTTCTTTACTCATTTTTAGACATTTTATTAATACTTTTAGAATATTTGCAGCGATCTATTTTCAGTATGAATAGCTTGCTTTTTAAAGCTTTTTGCCTTCCTCACTGAGGTAAGGCTATAATCCTGCTCTAAAAATGAACTTTTTATAAAAACGTCGTAGACCCACCTTCATGTATACATATCGACTCAGAATCGAAAACTGAACAAATGGCTGTGTGTATGTGTGTGTGTATGTGTGTGTGTATGTGTGTGTGTATGTGTGTGTGTATGTGTGTGTGTATGTATGTATGTGACCAACAAACTAGCTCATGTTTCTCGGCACTGGCTGAACCGATTTGACCCGAACCTGTTGCATTCGACTTGGTTTAGGGCAGACATGCATCTGCTCTAACTCCTCTTTTAGAAGAACTTGTTTGGCATTTCACGTAAAAGATACCCAGCATGTTGTGCCAGTGATCAAAATACGCTAATTACGCTTGCCTTTTAGGCTCCCGAAGACCCTGAGAGATTATTTTGAAACCCCACCGAGATATAGGTTAAGAACTCTTAATTGCACTCAAAGAGCTTTTAAGAAGTTCTTCTTGAGAGCTTAAGAGAACATTTACATGAACATATAGCTAAAATCGGGGTTTCCAATGAACCAATGTTTTCTACACATTATTCAAGCCAAAATCAAGAGATTTTTACCTAGCAACAAGCATAACATTGCTTTAAACGAAAATGCCATCTATAACAAGCTGAGTGCCGTTAAAAAGAGCTCATAGTGCCGATGCATGTCTGGTTTAGGGTCCCATAGATCGAGTTTTATACAAATTGAAGTTTCGATAAGTAGTTCAAAAGTTATACATAAAAATGTGTTTTCACATATATCCGGATTTCATTTAAATGTATGTAAACTATGTCCGGGCCCATCATCCGACTCATCGTTGGTTAGGTTATCAAAAGACCTTTCCAACGAGCCTAGAACATTGAAGATCTGGCAACCCTGTCTCGAGATATGGCCACTTAAGTGATATTGATGTACTTTTTGGAAGCCGGATCTCACTTAAATGTATGTAAACTATGTCCGGGTCCATCATCCGATCCATCGTTGGTTAGGTTATCAAAAGACCTTTCCAACGAGTCCAACACATTGACGATCTGGCAACCCTGTCTCGAGATATGGCCACTTAAGTAATATTGATGTACTTTTTGGAAGCCGGATCTCACTTAAATGTTTGTAAACTATGTCCGGATCCGAAATTTTTGTACAATTCCATCATATCAGTCATTGTTGGTAATAAGTGAGGAAGGCTCCAACCACATAGGTGGATTAAGTTAGTTTTTTTTTCAAAAAAAGAACTTAATCACTGAAAAGTTCTTCTAGAAAAATACGTTGGTTTTTGCTTACTTATTTATTTAAAAAAAAAAAAGATATATATACAGCAATTTCATTTGAAAAGAGCCTAAACCAAAAAATAAGTTTTAAAGTTATCGCAGTTTTAATGGAAAAAAACTCAGTTTTTATTTTCAAAAAATTGTGTCTCCGAAACGTACGGTTCGACATCGCCAATTTTTGATTTATTTTGTGAAATTTTCCGAGGAATCCGATTCAATTATTTTCAGACATAGGCTCTTTGGTCCATACACGGTCAAAACGCCATTTTAAATTTTCATGCAACTTTTTCAAATGGTTAGCTAGCTTTTTGAAACTTCTTACTATTTTTCTCAAATAGTCAAACTCATCACCTTTCTTTTGCGTCTAAGACAGCTAAAATTGGATGAAATGGCGCGGATATATGATTTTTCGAAAAAAAAGAGGTTTTTGCGAAAAATTACGAAAATTGCCATTTATTGAACCACCCTAGCACGATGTAGGTCACCCTAATTGCCAAACAAAAATACGGGTCTAATTATTTTGGCCAAGGAACCTGCAGTAAAATTTTGAGCCCGATCGAAGAACTTTTTTTTCGGTTTAGGCTCTTTTCAAATGGAATTGCTGTATATAGAAGATAGATTTTTTGTAATTGTCTTCTCTACTACATTGTAGAACATTTTTACACCCTGCAAAGTTAGAAAAACACGAAATTTTAAAATGATTTTTTTTGTTCTAAATGAGAAATTGACTCTTCTGGGTTAATGTTGATTCGAAAAGTAAATTAAATTTTCAATAAAATTACATGTTTCAAAAAGTTTTACAGTTGAGTAACGGAAAATGGCAGAGTTTTTAAAACTTTTTTTGTGTTTTTTTTTAAATTGAAGAATACGTTTTTATTTCGGAGTTTCAAGTACGCCATCAAATCGGGCGACCAATTTTACATAAAGTCCCTTTGACACCAAATTTCTATCTCATCACCATTTCAGGCTGCAAATTATTGAAAAACACCTCTTTTTCACATGTTCAAAAATGGAAGGGGTCGTACTGCCCCTCCGTCACGAGATATCAAAAAAACGGACTTCGGATTCGTGATCAGGGACAAAAGTTACCCCTTTGGACAAAGTTTCACGCAAATCGTCGGGGCAACTGCTGTGTGAGTTGGCAGAGAATTACCCACATAAAAGTCCCTTTGACTTCAAATTTCCAAATCATCACCATTTTAAACTGAAAACTGTTGGAAAACACGTATTTTTTCAAATGTCAAAAACACGTATTTTTTCAAATGTCAAAATGTCATTTCGAAAAGTGGACCTAGTCATTTCGTGATTTGTGGCAACTTTTTAAGATTTCTTGTGAGTTGCCAGAGAATAACCCATATGATAAAATATACACATTGTTTAATGTGAAAACACAGCGACACGTGACAGCGAATTTGCATTGTTAATAAACTTAATTTATAATTAATCATATGCATTAAACATTAACAAAGGAGTGAACACAGAAAAAATGTGTAGGATATTGGCAAAGTCACATGAAATAGGACAAATCATCAAACTCATGACTTAGAAAAAAATTAGATTTCTCCTTATCAATGCTTTTAAAACATTGAAAATTGGTTAAAAATTGACCGTCTACATTTCTCTCACTTTTTCATCCAAAATTAAACTAAAAATTTCTAAATTTAATCATGAAAAACAACAAACAACGTGAAAGGAATCAATGGCCAACTACAAAACACCCTACCCTATCTTTTAATTTCCAACTGACCGACGATTTGTGACGAACCCCAGCTCGGTAAAGATGAAAAGTGAGGTTTGGGGTCAACCCATTTGCATTGGGGCGCAGCGAGTGGGGAGCTGGGAGGGCTTGAGAACCATGCTAGGCAGCATAATTCATAATGTTGTTAGCAGGTAGATACATATGCGATAATAACGGGCGTCGTCAAAAGAGCGTTTTTTTTTTTCCTCTCTATTTCTCTGTTTACCAATGGCAAAATTAATTTACGACTTTATTCAGCAGACTGAGTTCAGCTGGGGTGGTTGGGTGTGTGCGTGTGTGTGTGTGTGTGTGTGTGTGTGTGTGTGTGTGTATCCACCCGTGGGAGATTTTCAACTTTGGTGGACGAGGTGGTTAGAGAGGGGGGTGGAGTTGAGGAGAAGCAGCTCATAACTTTTGAGCGTAGTTCAATGTCTGATCCATATTTTAGCGGCACGATATGTGATGCCTTTTTCGCGCTATAAATATTGTTAGTTTAAGAAATAGTGTCGGTTCTGTAAGATGTGTGTGCTAAATAAATAACAAAACTACTTGCAGTCGTTTTATATATTATTTATTTCATTTCATTCGTGGAAGGTAATGTTTATTACAAGGTTCAATACAACGAAGCTTTAGAAGTAATCAATTTTATTGATTGAAAAGTGTGATCCCAACTATGCAATTCTCCCGAAGATGAGCTAATTATTCATTACCTATTGGGCTCTTCAAGTAACCATTTTGACAGCGGTCTACACAAAAGTGCTACGAAAATGTTCAACATGACGTTTGATGTGTGATATCTTGTGACAACGACCATTCATTATTTAAAGAGAAACGGATTTTTATAGTTTAATTATTTTTGAAACCATGAATGATGGAACTAAACTTTTTGAAGCAATTGGTTAGTAACCTATCGCTAAACAAACGCGCCAAATTTCAACTAATTTGGATAAAAGATACAGTAAATATTGTAAACAAAAATCAGAGAAGTACGTGTCACAAGTGTGCCTTGAAAGTAAAAACTGTCTCAAGTGTGCACAGGATTCCCATACAAACTAAAATAAGCTTAAATCAATAGTTTAGCCGACTTCAACTTAATGGCATAGTTTTAAAAATGTATATGACAAAACTGAAGTGTCTACTAACATCAACATCAATTTCGTTGAAAATGAAAAAAAAAAATCATGCAAAACTAATATTTGCTAAATCTGGCAACTCTTCCCCAAGCTATGATCACTTGAGTGGTATTTAAATAGGTAAAATAGAACTAAACAGAATTGTATGATTAATTAACTTGAGATCTTGAGAACTTGAGATCACTTGAGTGGTATTTGTGAACATTTGAGAAGCTGAAAGCTATGGCCAAATGCATAATCTGAAACATGTTTGGATAGGTTTTCAAAAAACCTTTCTGTTGAGTATAAAAATTTGAAGATCTGGCAACCCTGACGCAAGTTATGAACAACTACTTTCTGAGGGTACGCACTTGATTCGATTTCCGGTTATTCAACATTCGATTTTTTTTGTGACCCATATTTTATCAGGAGTAAGAAGAGGAAAATAATCTAATTTTTGAATAATATTTTTAATACAGCATATTTGAAAATTATGATTTTTGCGTATGTTTATTAGGGCAAAATTTGACTTATTTTGAGCTATTACTGAAACATGGTTAAACTTCGAAAAAATCAAAAATTTAAACAATGCATGGGAGCAACTCACTACGAAATCGGCCGATTTCGACCATTTTTATTTTTTGTATTTTTTATTTGGCTCAAACTTTGTGGGGGCCTTCCCTATGACCAAATAAGCTATTTGGTGTCATTGGTTCACCCTTACAAGTCTCCATACAATTTTGGCTACTGTCCATACAAAAATGATATGTAAATATTCAAACAGCTGTAACTTTTGAGTGAATTTTCTGATCAATTTGGTGTCTTCGGCAAAGTTGTAGGTATTGTTGAGGACTATTGAGAAAAATAGGTACACGGATTTTTTCTTGCAGATTTTTTAATCAACTTTTTTTCACTAAAACTCAATTTCCCAAAATACGTATTTTTTTTTATTTTCGAGATTTTTTGATATGTTTTAGGGGACAAAAATCCACAACTTTTGAGCCATAGAGAAACATGGTCAAAAAATCTGCCGCCGAGTTATGATTTTTTGAAAAAATAATGATTTTTGGAAAAAATCGAAATTTCATGCAAAAACAAATTTGACGTTATTTTTTAATGCAATTAAATCAAGATAAGCATTTTAAATTGACGTAATATTCAATGTTTGGCCCTTTTAAAATGAGAGTCTGGACTTAAAAAATTTCAAAATATTTTTTTCGAAAAGATCGGAAAATTTAACGAATGTTTCATATTTTAACATTGAAAATCGGACCATTAGTTGCTGAGATATCGACATTAGAAAATAGTGAGTTGTTTGGGTGAGACTTTTCGTGTTTCTTTTTCTTAAAGCGGCTGTATCTCAGCAACCCGAGGTCTAATCTTCAATGTCTCTTAGACAATTTTATAGCAAATTTTCTGAACTTTTCAAAAAAATATTTTTAGAAATGGTCACTCATGGTCACTATTTTTAAAAATCGAAAAACTGTAAATATTTCGCTAAAATCAAACTTTACGTGGCTATATCTTGAAAACGGAGCCCTTTATCAAAAAATCTGTAAAGCACTTTTCGGTTGCAAATTCAATTTTGCATTAAAAAATAATTTCAAATTTGTTTCAGCATGAAATTTCGATTTTTTTTCCAAAAATCACTATTTTTCAAAAATTCATAACTCGGCGGCAGATTTTTTGACCATGTTTCTCTATAGCTCAAAAGTTGCGGATTTTTGTCCCCTAAAACATATCAAAAAATCTCGAAAATAAAAAAATACGTTTTTTGGGAAATTGAGTTTTAGTGAAAAAAAGTTGATAAAAAAATCCGCGATTTTTTTTCCGTGTGCTTATTTTTTTCTCAAAAGTCCTCAACATTACCTACAACTTTGCCCAAGACACCAAATTGATCAGAAAATGCACGCAAAAGTTACAGTTGTTTGAATATTTACATACCATTTTTGTATGGACAGTAGCCAAAATTGTATGGAGACTTGTAAGGGTGAACCAATGACACAAAATAGCTTATTTGGTCATAGGGAAGGCCCCCACTAAGTTTTTTTTATTCATAACTTATTTTTATTAGGTCCTTTTAGGTGCTACGACCAGGTTAGGACCGAGGATCAGTTTACCATCAAAATATCAAAAAAAAAAAACTCATTACTCTCCATACTTGGAGATCATGTAACTGACTAACTGAGGGTTACTTGGTCCAAGCGGGTCTTGCAGGTTTTGAATCTGCCGATGTACTCCGAGAAAATGTCCCACAGCTCAGCAAAACTGTAGAGCACCTCCCCGGCTTCCTCTTTCGTGGCTCCACTGTCTCGGGAGCTTCCTTGGCTGCTTCTTGCGGGGCGAGGGCGATCCTTCGATGTTCCGTCCGGGACTGCACCCAGCAACGGAGGGAACTCCGCCGGCGTGAACGCCGGAACTGCTGGACTCTGCTTCTCCGCCTTCCTTGCCGGCGGTTTCGGTTTCGACGCCTGCTGGCGCCACCGGATGAAGTCCGCATGCTTAAGGCAGCTGTGGTCCGTGGCTTCGTGAGCTCCAGAGCAGTTGGCACACCGCTTCGGCTCGGCTTCTTGGACTTTGCTCTCGTCCGTCTTGTGGGGATCCCCACAGTTGTTGCACCTCCCTTTCAGGGAACAGTTCCTGGTTCCATGACCCAGCTGCAAGCAGTTCCTGCACTGGGTCACGTTCGGCCGCTTGTTCCGGTAGGCCTCCCACCGGATGATAGTGCTTGCCACAACTTTCATTGCAGAGAGCTTCTTCAGATTGGTGTAGCCCTTGGGGAAGACCACAATGTACGGAGTTTCGTCCACGGTGGACTTTTCCTTCCGCTTGATGATATGCACCTCCAGCGCGTCCAGCTTGAGATCCCTCTTCAGAAGGTACTTGACCTCGTCCGGTTTCAGTTCATCAGGAAAGCCACGAAGAACCACCCGATGCTTTCGTTCGCTCCGCCGATCGTGGGTGTAGAATTCCACTTTCTTCTTCTTGAGTAGCTCTTGCAACTTGTCAAAATCTTTGACAGAGAAGCAGGCCACTTTGGTTCCAAATCGGGTTAGTTTGTAAATCGGTTTGAAACCTAATTTACAACTTTCCACTATCGCCACGAGCTTGTAAAAATCCGTGGTGTTCTTCACCACCAAAGGTGGTTGCTTTTGTTTACTTGCCGACTGGCCGGGTGCTGGAACCGCGTCTCCTCCTCCTGCTGGGCTGGCATTGTTGTTGTTTTTGTCGCCCGAAAGCGCGTTGAATTTGTTGCTATTGAGCAGGGTCTTCTCAACTTTTTCTCCTTCGATGCCGATTTCAGTGACCTCGCTGGACTTCTTCCGCTTCCGATTCCCGCGGACGGGACGAAAATCTTCCTCCTCGGAGGATTCCTCCTCCTCCATCCGTCAAAAACTTCCAAGCACGCGAGATGACAACACGAGCAAAACACGTCTTAACTTGTCGCTGGCTTGCGACTGAGTGTCCCCCCACTAAGTTTGAGCCAAATCAAAAAATACAAATAAAATCCATTTCCGGTTTTGGTAGAGAATTGCTCATGGTCAAAGTTTCATCTTTAAATAATTTTTGAAACAGCCATTAAAATATAAATAAAGCATCTTTATTGAGCAAAACTAGAGGATCTCATTTTGAAAAAATATAGGTAAAATAGAACTAAACAGAATTGTATGATTAATTAACTATAAGTTAAGAATCCTAATTGCCGAAGAAGAGATTTCTGTCTATGACATTACAACATATCAAATTGTTTCTTTTTTGCAAATTACACTCATTAACACAAGGCTGTCACAAATCAGTTGATTGAATCCTTGAGCAAAGTGACAACCGGCTTAACCGCGAGATCGCTATCCTTAATCGTCACTATCGTTCAAAATCATCATCTAACACCTCTGTCATCACATAGTTATTACAGAAAGCATCGGTGCACAAACAAGCTAAGCATGATTCGTTTGAACTGCAACCAATCACGGCAAATTAAAACCAGATGCAATTTCCTAAACAACCGTTGAAAAACCACAAAGCCGGCCCAACTCTGCGGCGAGCTAGTAATTGATCTTCTGGGTTACCGAGCTGGTTGGGGTTGAGGTGTAATTTGATGGATGACTTGGTGGAGTTCTTTCTTCTAACGAGTCTCTTCTCGCGGTTGATGCCAGAAGGGTCGTCCAATTTATAAGGGTTGGCCGTCGCTGTTGGCTGTTAAGAATTAGCTTCCACTTCTGGGCAATCTAGGTCTAGACACCCAGGGAAGGAGTGGCGGATGGACTAGTTTAAATTGTTCTTATAACTTGAAATTAGACGATCCAACAGTAGATATGAAGGGAATTTTATGAATTTGTGTTGGCCTTTTGAGCTTATTCGCTTATGTATTCTATTTTTTCTTAGCTTGAACAGATTTTTGACCACATTTTACTATTCATTTTGAGTGTTCTAGCGCAAAACAGTGACACACGACGCGGTAAATTCTTTTACCTTGTCACACCGCGCAATGTCCCTTAGGGCCATTGTCCGCGCCGGAGCCGGCCGCCGTACGAAACTGGTGTCAATCTTCCTGTGGCCACAAATAACCCCGTGGCAAGCTTTGGCTTAACCCTCAACCTCAAGTGACTATAGAAGACGTTAAAAAAACCTCTAAAATCTATATTTTCCTGAAATAACTGATGAATTTATTAAAAACAACAAGAAACGAAAAATAGTTGTCTGAATATACATTTCTTATCAAATCAACAGTTGAGGGTTAACTTCGGCTCGCTTATTCTAAGTCACAATGCACCGCCGCAATGAAAACATTTCATTCTGCAATTTTCCCCATGACTTTTGTATGACTGCAGTGCGGAGGTGCAATGGTGATAATGTCTTCTTTGTCTTAAACCTAAGAGGGGTGTGGAGGCTCAGGAGGAAGGGGATGCTGGCAATTATCACACGTGGCTCGAGGGCCCGTTCGTGGCGTCGGTCGTGGGTTCTGAAAATAACCGCCTAAATACTTCCCACAAAACGCCGCTGTTCACGGTCAAATCTAAGCTTTGGTGTTAAAGTTTAGTTTTAAAAGCAGTTGGCGTCACACTGCTTGGAAAACTGCAATGGAGCAGGACGGAGTGAGAATCAACACACGTTAACGTTTAAATAATTAGTCGCTTTGATGAATATCAACGAATCGCGCATAAACACAATATAATGTTTTATAATGATTCGTATACTAATTGTTGTTTATTTCTTCTCAACAGGCACTTATTTTGCCCCAATGATGCACTTAAAACTAAATTTACATACGTAACAAAGATCTTAACAAGGACACAAACTTAAAACGCAACGTAGTACGAGACACATCTAAGCTAAACACACTGGACACTTTGTTAAACGCTCTCTTTAGTCCGTTGATGGCACCATTCGCGCTGTAGTTGGTGCGACGAAACGGAACTTCGAGAGCTGGCGTGTGGCGTAGTTGACGGGTAGGCACTCGGAGCTGAATCTGGTTACGCAGATCAGGGCAATCAATCCGGCCGAGTAGGACATCAGCCGAAGTCATCGCACGGGCTAGGTCTCGTCGTAGCTGTAGTGTATCGAGGTCGATCAAACGGCAGCGTTGTTCGTACGGCGGAAGATGCAAGGGGTTTGTCCACGGCAGCTGCCTGAGGGCATATCGCACAAACCTTCGTTGGATGCTTTCGAGGCGACAAACAGCGTTGTTGTAGTGCGGAGACCACACTGTCGAGCAGTACTCTAGAGTGGATCGAACCAGCGAGCAGTACAGGGTCTTTAGACAATAAATGTCAGTGAACTTGCGCGTCATGCGGATTACCAATCCTAGTTGTCGGGAGGCTTTGGCGATTATATATGACAGATGCTGCTTGAAAGTGAGTTGCGTGTCCAAGATGACTCCCAAATCCTTCACGTGAGTTCGTTTTGCTATTATTATCTGGGAATCTGACTCTGGTTGCTGGTGGGACTTGTTTTACTGGTGAGCGAGATGGGAAGTCTTGATGGTTCTGACTAGGTTCATTATGCTGCTGCGAAGAGATTAGGGTGATGATAAACCAAAAGATGTTCTTTGTGGGAAATACACAAACAAACACAAAATGAAGATGTTTAGCTATGTTTATTTATTTATCACCGATTTGCTATGAATAAATAAAACTACCTGTGCCGTTTAGTTTACCAAAATGAAGCGTGCTCATTAGGGTCCCGCCCGTGTGGATCAATCGGACCGCGCACTGGACTCACTATCCAGAGGTCGACGGTTCGAATCCCGCGGCGGGCGCTCTAAAATTCTTTGTGTAAATATGGGTATTCGGCGCCGTCGCTCCGTGCCATACTTTCATACACTTAGGAGCCCAGGGCGGCGAAGTCCTTATAGATAAAAGGAAGACACTAGTGGTTGGTACTAGCAATGGTAGCCGACAGCTATAAAGTCAACTTCGTTTTTTTTTCATTAGGGTCAACTTAACATTTAAAACTGAGTTGTTTGAGGTTACATTCAAAATTGTATAACAATTATTATATAAATGTTGTGTTGATTTGAATAATTAAAATTTCTTAAATTATTTTTATAAAATGTGCGTTTTTTTAATTCTTTTATAAAAAGAAAAGGGATCATTCATAAACCACGTGGACACTTTTTTGGTAATCTCGAACCCCCCCCCCCCCCTCGTGGACAAGGGTCTAGCTCATTTCCCCGAATGACATTTCTCCGAATGCCATTTCCCCGAAAATCATTTCCCCTAAATGGCTACATCCCCGAA
Source organism: Culex quinquefasciatus (assembly GCF_015732765.1). Classification (NCBI taxonomy): domain Eukaryota; kingdom Metazoa; phylum Arthropoda; class Insecta; order Diptera; family Culicidae; genus Culex; species Culex quinquefasciatus. The sequence goes on from NC_051863.1 coordinate 58,029,230, forward strand.
TACCACTTCCCCTAATCAGCTACATCCCCGAATGCCATTTCCCCGAATTTAATTTCCCCTAATCGGCTATATCCCCGAATATCATTTCCCCTAATCGGCCATTTTCCCGAATGCCATTTCCCCGAAGTGACACTTACGCCAATTGCCGTTTATTTAAATTTAAATTTTCATATCCCCTAATCATCATTTTCGCTAAAGCCTTTTCCATGACTAACAGTTATTTTCTTTCTCAATTGGGTCCTAAAATGAAGCTTAGATTGCTGATATTATTGTTCACAGCGATAAAGCTTATTTTTCTGAGTACAATGACCCTTTGTACGACCATAAAGAGCTAAAAATGGATTTTTAAATCAATTTTGAAAAATTAACCTCGCGGTCCTTCTTGACAGAAAAGCTCCTACTTGACAGGTCGTTCCAACGGGACCATAGTTGATCCATCGAAAAAATGTTGTCTTGTCAAAAAAAAAATTGCATTAAAATGAAAAAAAAGTGATCAGAAATGGTTTTTAATCGTGTTTTTTACCGTTGTACATAAAAATTGTCATAGGGCTTTAGTACCCAATTTTACCGAACAAACAGCTTTTTGGGTATGCTGTTGATTAAATGTTGTAAATTGGGTAGTAAAGCTCTTTGTCAATTTTTATGAACAACGGTAAAAAACAAAATTAAAACCATTTCTGATAACTTTTTTTTTCATTTTTATGCAAATAAAAAGTTATTGACAAGACAACATTTTTTCGATGGATCAACTATGGTCCCCTTGGAACGAGCTGTCAAGTAGAAGTTTTTATGCCAAGAAGGGCCGTGAAGTGATTTTTTTTTAAATTGAATTAAAAATCCATTCTAAATCCTTTGCGGTCGTTCAAAGGGTCATTGTATTTAGAAATATAAGCCTTATCGTTGTGAACAATAATATCACAAATTATAGCGGAATTAAAAGGAACAACTCGCCTCTTTGTATTCATAGTAATGCATTCTGCTAAAACGCTCAACCAAACTACAAAAAATTTAAGCTTAATTTTAGGACCCAATTACAGTCCAGACTCGATTATCCGAAGTTCGATTATCCGAAGGTTTGTATGGGACTTCGAATAATCGAATCAAAAACAAAATTTTGTTTTCATTTTTTTCTTCTTTTTCTTGTTTTAAGCATCAAATTTGAGTTCTGCAACCCCATTTTAGTCAAATTTGAATAGTTGATTGCCTATTAAATAATAAAATGCCTTTTTTTTCAATATTTCAACACCGCCATATTGGCCTTGGATTTAAAAGTTCTAAATCACTTTAACGTAGTTTAGGGGACATACGCTCGACAATAAAAATAGGCATAACCATTTTTTTCGTGATTCGATTATCCGAAGTTTCGATTATCCGAAGTGAAATTTTTCCGAAGCCTTCGGATAATCAAGTCTGGACTGTACTAGATTTTTTTTTGTTCAATTAACATTTGTATTCAACCGCATAATTAGATCTTGTTTTTGAAAAATTTGCAAGGAAATTTGTCTTTTTTCGAATTTTGTCAAAGAACCCAAAAATCGGACAAATAGTTACATAAAGCTGGTTCAAATTTTATTTAAAGTTTTTGTTGATTATACTTTTCGCCAAATCCCAAACCAGCAATGTGAATAAAATGATCAGTGTGTACGGGGTTCTGTACTACGAAAATCGCAGGGTATGTTTTTTGAATCATAAAAAATAACAAAACTTCTATTGCATTATTATTACCATGTCTATAAGAAAAAAGTATTTGTTTTGAGAATATATGTATAAAAAAAGGTCTGTAACAATAATCATTGTATTTGAATTTGTATTGTATCCCCCCTAAAATGCTACGTCTGTTCTGAATGAAGCCAAAAAGAAAGTTGATCATTCAAGGCCAATACGAACCTTTAAATATGTTGTTTGATGTGATAAAAATTGTCATCATTTTTTTTCTTTTAAAATGCCATTTCCCCGAACGCGGTCAAGCGGAAATGCCCGGTGCCCAGGAGCGCGCAACTTTTGAGCCATAAAGAAACAAGGTCAAAAAATCTGCGCCGAGTTATGAATTTTTGGATAAAATAGTGATTTTTGGAAAAAATCGAAGTTTCATGCAAAAACAAGTTTGACATTATTTTTTAATGCAAAATTGAATTTGCAATCGAAAAGTACTGAGCAGATTTTTTGATAATAGGCTCTGTTTTCAAGATATAGCCACCGAAAGTTTGATTTTAGCGAAATATTTGCAGTTTTTCGATTTTTTAGAAAAGTGACCATGAGTGAAATATTTTTTTTGAAAAGTTTTGAAAATTTTTTATATCAAGACTAGCATTTTATATGGGTGAAATACTCAATGTTTGGCCCTTTAAAAATGTTAGTCTTGATTTAAAAATTTTCAAAATATTTTTTTTCGAATAGATCGGAAAATTTCACGAATGTTTCATGTATTAACATTGAAAATCGGACCATTAGTTGCTGAGATATCGAAAATGGTTAGTTGTTTTGGTGAGATTTAGAAAACTTCAATTTTCGTGTTTCTTTTTTTAAAGCGGCTCTATCTCAGCAACCCGAGGTCCAATCTTCAATGTCTCTTAGACAATTTTATAACAAATTTTCTGAACTTTAAAAAAAAAGTTTTTAGAAATGGTCACTCATGGTCACTATTTTTAAAAATCGAAAAACTGCAAATATTTCGCTAAAATCAAACTTTCGGTGGCTATATCTTGAAAACAGAGCCTTTAATCAAAAAATCTGCACAGTACTTTTCGATTGCAAATTCAATTTTGCATTAAAAAATAATGTCAAACTTGTTTTTGCATGAAACTTCGATTTTTTTCCAAAAATCACTATTTTATCCAAAAATTCATAACTCGGCGGCAGATTTTTTGACCTTGTTTCTTTATGGCTCAAAAGTTGCGGATTTTTGTCCCCTAAAACATATTGTAAGATCAGTTCCTAGCTGGACTCGGTCACTGGAAACGACCGGCGACTCAGTGACCGATGAAATAGGCGGCGGGCCAGATGCGGGCATAAAAATGTCAAAATCTCTTCCCCCCTCACTTCGTCTCACCGTCCAGCTGCAGCTTTGTTGACAAACAAACGAAGCACGCGGTCGCATGATAGCGGCATCGAGCCAGAATTAGGGGTGATCATGTGATTAAAAATGAAAGTTTTTTAAGAAAAATAATATTTTTCCGACCGAATAAAAAAATTGCGAGCACGTTCAAATAATTATTCCTGATGTCGGAGAAGTGATAAAAAAGCAAAATTTTAATCCATAATTTTTCTATAAATTGAATTTTTTCACTCCAACTGGGAACCCCTAGGTCTATCCACGACCATTTCCAATGACCGTGAGAAGATGCCAGAAAATCCAGCTATGAGCTAAATCCACAATATCAAAAAATCTCGAAAATAAAAAAAAAACGGGGAAATTGAGTTTTAGTGAAAAAAAAAGTTGATTAAAAAATCTACAATTTTTTTCCGTGTACCTATTTTTCTCTCAAAACTCCTCAACAATACCTACAACTTTGCCGAAGACACCAAATTGATCAGAAAATTCACTCAAAAGTTACAGCTGTTTGAATATTTACATACCATTTTTGTATGGACAACAGCCAAAATTGTATGGAGACTTATATGGGTGAAAGAATGGCGCAAAATAGCTTATTTGGTCATAGGGAAGGCCCCCACAAAGTTTGAGTCAAATAAAAAAATACAAAAAATAAAAATGGTCGAAATCAGCCGATTTCGCAGAGAGTTGCTCAAATGTGTGTTCATTCTGACCACGGACAGGGCCGTTTTTGTGCAGTCGGATCAAGGGGGCAACATAACAAGCGCACTGCCAGGCATGTGAGCATGCACGTGAATTTAAAAATAACTGTTTCTAGGTAGCCCCTTAGAGCTGTCTTAGCAAAAATTGATAAAGGAAAAAATCCTTAAAATATGATGTCTTTGGAAAATTTTAATAAATTTAGTTAAGGGTGGAAATAAGTATTTGATTGAGTTTTACTAAATTTAGTTAAGAGTGGAAATAAGTCTTTGATTTCAGGAGGTAGCCCCACTAAAGCCCAGATTTGGACCACCCTAATGCAGAGCAATTAAACAGTATGGCCTTTTAATTTTTTTAACATGGTTCTGGGACTCATAAACACATCATGATTGCTCAGTATTTTATAGTATTTTATAGTTCTTTCGGAAATAGATCACGACTGCATTTTTTATTTATTTTGATTTTGCTTGTTTCGCTTATCATGATAAGTTTTTTTTTCTTGTCCTTATATTAAAAGGAGAGAGTTGGGAGACTTGATCCTTACACTTGATTTTATGTCGCGCATAGCTTTTTTCAGTTTTCACAAAAATGCAAAAAGATAAAAAAAAACGTTTGAAACACTTTGAAACGGTATTTTGAGAACGTTAAGGGTGACGTGATAAAACTGTTGAGAACTTAAATTAATCATATTTAGGGCATCATCAAACATGTTTACAATAGAGAGCCTGGAGCTTATTAGAGAACGGACATCTTAAAATACTGAAACTGGCACCACTACATGCACATCAGTCAAAATAGCTTGCAGCACTGCAATTGTCAAAGCACCTGCGTGACTCTTTTCAGATTCTCTGTAAATCTAAAATGAGATGCTGCGTTGTAAAAGGTTGTAAAAGAAGAAACAAGTTTTGGCTGAAATATTTCAGGAATACATTAAATTATTTTGTTGATTCCGGAAATATTTCAGCTAAAACTTGTTTCTTCTTTTACAACCACTAGATCATTTTGTACATTTTTGAGCCCTTCTAGACAATTGTAGAGCTTGTCAAAATGAACATTTTTATTATTGAAAAATGAATTTTGGTCAATTCTATCAAAAGTTATGGGCAAAAAAACGATTAAAAATGATCATTTTAAAATTGAGATTAAATAAGTTAAACAAAAAAGACCCCCGAGATATTTTCAGCAAATGTACTTTAAAATGTGTACTTTCAGATGCTTCTAAGAGCGAGGTCAAACTCCACCACCTTTTCGAGTTATTCACATTTCAAAATGGCGTCTTTTTCGTCGTATTTTGGCTATAACTTTCGTTTTAAAGGTCCGATTTTTGCTCTCTTGGAAGATAAATGTGTGTTTTGATAAGCTCTACAAATGTCTAGAAGACACCAACTCGCTAAGACACAAGCCTGAGTTGAAATATTCTAAAAACCCATTTTTTCATAAACACTTCAACCTTAATTACAAAAGTGGCTCTAGAAACTTCCCGTTTGAAGATAGAGCTTTGTGTTTTTCAGCAAAGTTGCTCAAAATAGTGTTCTCTACAACTTTTCTGAAGACACCAAAGCGATATCTCGTCATCCCGCCAATATAAAAATTCTGAACCACCCTAAATTTTGGATCACCCTAATGTCCATTATACCAAAAGATGCCCCTATTGACCCTGATCATTTGTCCCGAAGACACCAAAGCTCTAAATCTTAACGTGTGGCCACTATCAATTTTGTCACGCTAGATTTCGGTTTCGGACCACTGTGGATTGGTACTTTTGTTTTGAGATGGCCGTTCTCTTATAAGCTCCAGGCTCTCTAGTTTACAAAAACTACCTTAAAATGCAGGCAATTTTATAATAAATTTATTGTATTCATAAATAGTAGAAAGTTTAAATAAATGTTAAGTGCGTAAAGGTTAAAACCTAGTTTTACCTTATAATTCATTCATTACACATATTTTTCATATCAATTTCTAACCATAATTTTAACGTGATTTATGGATGGCCCAATATAATTTAAGGGGTTTACACACAAATAGAAAATGCCATTTATATTTAGATACGTTTTTCAATAATGTGTCGCAAGATAATAATTGCATAATTGTCCCGTGGGTTCCTATTTGCCCTAGGTGTCCCTAATCGCCCCAGTTAGCAGTTTATCACCTTTATTTGTGATTTTCTTGCTATACAACAGGTAAACAAGACATAATGCTTAGTAAAACTAATAATTCCGTGTAAGAAAATACTTGGCGGGACAATTATGCGTAGAAGTTTAACAATGGGACAAACAGACTTGGTTTTGTTTTTAATGAGTTTCCGAACAAAGTACCAGATTTTATGTGTTTTTCTTAAGGTACACATCAAACTAAACTTAAAAATGTCATAAAGTCAAAATCGTCCAAAACTGACATGGGACAATTATGCGTAGAACGGCAGTTGAGTCGTTTAAAAAAATTATTTAGACGACTACAAAAAGGGTGATTTTACACATAACCTCAAAAGGTTGGGTGTGATCGCCACGAAAAGCCATGACTGCTGCTCTAATCGAGTCCGTCCCATATGTAAAAACAGCAAGCCGAGAAAAGCCCGACCATAAGACTACGTGTTAGAATTTCACGAAAAAGTGGATTTTCTCCGGTTTCCTACAACAAAGTACTAAATTTTATTGTTTTTTTTTTATAGTTTACATGATTTCGAACCAAGCTGCATCATTACATCAAAATTGACGAAATTACATATGGAACGGACTAGCTTCGAGCGGCAGTGTACAGGGATGCCACTTTTTAAAAAGTCTGTAGGTAGTTTGATTTTTTTTTTATTTTTATTCGGACATCTTAGGTGCTGTGATCACGTTAGGGCCATCCATAAACCATGTGGACACTTTAAAGAGTGGGTTGGGGGGTGAGGGTGTTTGAATTACTCTATAAATGAGAGGAAGGCACCAACCACCTAATAGTAGCAGTGATCCCCGTGCACCGCGTTCAACCGCGTTCTCTGTTTTCTGTACTCGATCAAACACCAGCACCGCGTGTGCACGCGTATAAGCAAACCTAAACTCAGCCGTGTACAGTCTGTACGCGCACACGAACCTCGAGTTTAAGGTGAAATCGGAGCACATCGCTTTAGGTTTCTTCTTGCTTGTGTTCTTCTTCCTAGTAGTCATTGAAATCATCAGTGTCATCAACTTGATTGTTTACCAACAGAAATCAAACAAAAATCTGTTTGTTTTGTTCAATTTCAAATGTCAATATTTACTTTTGAGATTAATTCACCTAACAGTGTTTTATTCCAAAGATTTCACTTCCTATTAAGCTATTTATGACATAATTTTATTGCAAAACGCTTTAAGAAGCTATAATCGAACGAAGAGAGCTGATATGCCAACAACAGGTGCTCGATGGAAATATATGACAACTTTATTAGAAAATCTTGGAAAAAAATGTTGGATTTGGAATCGATTTTCTCTAACGAGATCATTTCAGTATTATATTTTCATGTATATTTTGTGCAATTTAGTTACTCTTCGTTGAAATATTTTTAGGTATTTTTTTATGCAATAGAAAAGTATTTTTCATAAAATAACATATATTTAATTTCCATAACTTATATAATTTTATCAAAAGTTACTTCCTATTTTGACAATCTGAAATAAATATTTTATTATTTATTTGAAGACTCGGTAGAGCATGGAGATCATGCCATGCCATATTTAACGTCATCTTCCACATCTTCCGGCCGGACGTGACCAGCGTTGACGGCTTTTGTAGTACTTCTTCGTGAGGGCTGATTGCTGGGAAAGTTCTTGCTATCCGGTGGGCAGCAAGGCGGACACTTTCAAGCCCACGGTTGCACTTTTTTTCCTCGCTGTTCCGGCGTGACCGGTTCCACCATCAGCCCGCGGCGAACAAGGGCTTAAGCTAGTGTGGCAGTGTCGATTCTATCTGTGGACACTGAGCGTGGACTCTTCCTTCTTCTTGCTTTTGATTGTTGACCATACGGTTGAAGCGAACTTGTATCAGCTTGGCTTTCTTTAGCTTAGCCAGCTCCTCGTCGGAATGGTCACTTTCAACGGAGGTTTCTGCTTGCTGACAGGGAGGTAGAATACGCTGTGAGCTTCAATAAATTTTCCGCTTCCCAACGGACGTCACCTCAGCCGAAAGTGATTGAATCAGCTGTAACATAACAAATATTATTAAAACAAAATTTGTCTAAAATAATCTTCAATGTACCCACCTTTTGTTGTCACCACTGTTGATTACAAATCCACCAACGTCCGATTTGTTCACAATCCATGTCCTCCCAGATTCATCACCGCCGTAAAACGATCAACGATAACGGTTTCGTTCCTCGGCGGAACGCAGGCAGCACTAAACGACGAGATCTACTCCGGAACATCGATGTTGGACGTGACCTCGACCGTGCACGATGACCATCACGATTTAATCATTTTATTTGCTGCAAAGGGTTCACTTTTGATAGCAGGAACGATCCAATGCCCTGAAGGGTAAACCCTTGTTCCTTTCGGCCGATTTTGTCAGCAAATCACCATGTCGCCAAAGCTTGAGCCACTTCCAAGCGAAGAACACCGACGAATTGCTTGATATTTTTGTAAAAATGTTCCGCAGCGTAGACGGAACTGGTTCCGGGAACTTTATTTTGTGCTGCGCTACTTGTTTTGGTTTTTGTTTTGACATTTCTTCAGACGCAACACGAGCGCGTCGAAAGCAGCGGCGCATCTGGATTGGCTGGCGATAGCAGTGATGCCGGCTCGAGGGTTTATTAAATTAAACCAAATTGGATGTTTTAAAATAAATTGAAATTAGGCTTGATGCGTTGCTCAGACTATCATTTCCTTACTTTTTTTTATTGTTGTACTGGTTACTTTTAACTTGAACTACTCTCAAGCATTTTTCATGTTAAAAAAAATGTTTAGATTTATTTTTATTTAAATTTTAATACCGCATGTTACTGGCAACACTATCTGCGATTGTCGTCAAACTTTTGCAGAAGGCTTGTGTCATTGCCATTCGAAATACTAGGTTTTTGGAAAGACCTTTCCAAATGTTCGTGTCGAAATGATGATTTCGAGCCAATCATTTCATTAGGGCACAAAAGCAAAAACCGCGATTCGAGAAAATCGCTTGCAAAAAATGGACAACTTGTTTCAATTCCTATTTAAAAAATAAGCTTGACTGATGGTATTTTTACTGATGATTCGATAAAACACATCATTATCCTCAACTCTGCTTTACTGCTTCTTAATTTATGTTGATTTTCACAATAAAACTCATAATTTTAAAAAATCTCGTTATTAGGCCCTTTTAGCTTTCCAACTGCTGTTCAAAATGGGCCCTTTCTAAATGCAATTTCGAAGAGAACTAAAAGGGCACTAAAGCGCTGTCACCGGATTGTTGTTTTGAATGATGTTTATGGGCCCTTTTGTTTAGTTAGAAATAATGAGGAATTCAGTGGAAATTTTTATAATTGGTGAAGTTTTGTGATTGAATGGTGTAGATAAGGTATGTAAAACATAAAAATTCTTCAAAAGTGTACTAAACAGCAGCCACGGGTCCGTATTAAATAGTGTATTTCGATGAAGTTTTTTTCTGCAGAAATGCTTGGTGAAAAGTAAACCAAACTTTGCTTTGAAGTGAATTAGTGTTAAGAATGTATGAAAAGTTCACTTTATAACACAAAAAAGTTCCACAACTACGAAAAACTAACGAAAAACAAAAGGGCACATTTGAACTTTTATTTTGGGTTTGGAGTGAAAATTGTTATGTGCCCTTTTGTGTTCTTGATTTTTTCAATGGTAAATTGTTTGCTATCAATCTGATTCTTGGAGGGCATGTAGGGAGTGTACTAATGAGTGGAATAGTGGAATAATCCCGAATGTTTACGTTTTGTTTTTGTGCCCTAATGAAATGTTTGGCTCGATTTCTGCTTTGCTTGGCGAACAAAGAAGAACACAATTTATTTTTTCATCGCTCAGTGGTTCAGGTGGCAAAAAAATCGGCAGATTGCGGAAAAATTAGTGGTTTTTGCGTATTTAAAAACATTTTAACTAAAAGCTTGTGACAAAAAACGTTGTGTGTTGCAATATGAAGTGTCTTTAGTGAGTTTGTTTTGTAATATAAATTGATATAAGGCAGTGCCCAAAAACTGCGAAAAAAGATATGGAAGGAACTAAAAGAAGAAGTTTTTGGTGTGAAATTTGGTTGACCCGTTATTTTTACATAGTTTTTGAAGAGTTTACGAAGAAAAACATCCCAAAATAGCATGAAATCAATGATTTGTGAATCTATCGTGCTTGACAAAAACTCAAACTAAAGGTAAGTGAGTAAATTATGCTCTTAGACAACGTTTCTGCTGCAGTTTTTTTTTTCGCCGGTCAATCCTAAGGTCAATCATCGTGTCATTGACGAAAATTAAGGACAAACGGCGGCAGCCAAAATCCGCCATTTTGTGGTCACTTGGAATTCCACCTTAAAACCGAACCTTGCACCCCGGGTACAAACCCCGTGCAAGCCGACGACGCAGAAAAGAGACAAAAATAGTTCCCTCACGCTCCCTCTGCTGTAAAGCGGTGTTTCATTCTCCGCTGCAGTCACACTACAGTGTTTGCTACAGAGAGAGTGAGAAGCAGTCATTTTTTCGTCTCTTTAGACGCTCTTCGCTCGTACGGCGTTGTACCCGAGGTGTGCACCCCGTGTTTACACCGCGTGTAAACTAGAGTGCGCCGTGCGGGGAGAACTCGAACATGGCAGCCTGGTGTGTTTGAGGTTCATCTGCACTGGAAACTTGTACGGCGTGTACGGCGTGCGCGCGTTTCGGGAAGACTGAATAGTAGTTTATGCAACAAGTTGCAAAAAAAGGATTTTTTCAGCACGAGTCGTACATTTATCCAACGAGGTTCACCGAGTTGGATAAATACAAAGAGTGCTGAAAAAATCCTTTTTTTGCAACGAGTTCCATACAACATTTTTTGCAATTTCTAACAAGTCCGAAACATTGACGATTTGGCAACCCTGTCTCGAGATATGGCCCCTTAAGTATTATTGATGTACTTTTTGGAAGCCGGATCTCGCTTAAATGTATGTAAACTATGTCCGGGTCCACCATCCGATCCATCGTTGGTTAGGTTATCAAAAGACCTTTCCAATGAGTCCAAAACATTGAAGATCTGGCAACCCTGTCTCGAGGTGTTGCCATTTAAGTGATATTTATGTACTTTTTTATTCCGGATCTAAAAAATAGATGAAATTTTTGTACAATTCCATCATATCAGCCATTGTTGGTAATAAGTGAGGAAGGCTCTAACCACATAGGTGGATTAAGCTAGTTTTTTGTTATAAAATGCTCCATTTTGCACCTCGTTGTATGAAATACTATTTATGCTTTATTGCTGATTCTCACTATTTAAACAAATCATTTTGCAGAACTTTCGATTAAAACTTGCTTGATCACTTCCGACTGAGATGTTTACAACTTCATTTCTATAGAAAACACTACTTATAAGCTGTGTTGATTGATGTTGATTGGTCAATAATAGGTGCTCAATAAAAATAGATAACGTTCTCCTACCTGGTTTTAGAAACTGTACTCATGATCATGAAGAATGAAACTCCATCCCATATTTGATTGTTTCGATATTCGTGGAGGAGTTTGGGGGACACAAAAATCATTGAAAATTACACATAATAACTTGTTTTGGTATTAATACTAGCTAATTTACCAACAAAGGTCGATGATATTTGACAAAAAAAGTAATTTCCGCTGCGTTTCTAGCAGACCTATGTCAGCTGCTGCTCATTCCTCCTCAGTTGATTAGTCGATGGATGGTATGGTATATCGACTATACCATCACAGCAAAGTTTATAAACCTCCGACATAAAAAAAAATATTGTGTCATTCCTGGCCAATTACCGTTTGCGATCATTCGCGACAGTCAGCGCGCGCAAAGTTCTTGACATTCCACGCATGACATCTCTTGGAGCCACGTGGTGGTAATCTACCTCGGACAGCTGCAACAGCTGATATGGCTCAATCTCCCCCCGGCAAGGTTGCTCTTGAGCGCGCCGTTCAAAGTCTCATGGGGACAATTTGTGACATTTTTTGGCGTTCGCAAGAACAATTTTTCAGCTGTTGAATCTAATCGATTACCAATCGCTGGTTCGTGTGTTTTTTCTCTTTTATCGCAAGGCATCGCCGTGGCGGCAAGATTTAACCCACATTCGGTCGCGAAAACTGATCTGATAGCAGCATGGGAAAAGCGACTTACGGTTTTGAATTATATCATTTAGCCGGGGTTTGGTTCGGTTTTTACTGTTCTCTTTGAAAATTTATTGCGCCGAGGGTTCTCTATATCATTATCTACTTAGGCCGGTGTGCAATAAGCTAAAAAGATGCCAACGAAAGTAAAACCGATCTGCGTGGTCTGGGCTGGGGCTGGGGCTGTGACCCAAGTCTGGGCAGACATTTTTTCTATACTTTGCCAATGCCCCTTACCTTAGCCTTAGATCAGCTTTCTGTGGCGTGTGTCTGGGACTGCTGGTCTCAAGAGACACCAAAACATAAGACCTGCTCTAATGAACCAGTTTGCAGCTCTTCTGCATCGTTTGCTACCGCGTATAAATATGACTCATTACATGTGGTGCGCCACGAAAGCATAACATCGCAAAGGCCTTAAGGACAAGTTGTCCAAGAATTTGTGTCCAAAAGGTTAAAATTTATTCGTCCTACGTATATTAAGTCGTCACCAGTCGGAGGGTTAACAACCATTAGGCTTGCAAAAACAACGAGTAAGAACAAGTTTGCATGACTTTAGCCGATAAGAACCAGCCGGTGACCACGTGAAAGTGAACCGAAAAAGGGTGTCGCCGCACGCGCTTCTTATGGGTGGGAATCTGTGGCGTTATGTGGCCCGCCCGGTTTCGGAGAAATCAGAGATCAATGCATGTAGAACTTGTACTGGGACTCCCCAGTACAGAGTAATCGAGCGACCGTGCCAACGTCGCGTGTTCAACGGGGTTTGATTGGAAATTGCTCGTTTGTGATCAATTATTGGCGGTTTGTTTATGAAAAGTTACCATTCTCTTATCAATCAAAAAAAGGAACGGTTGCGTGTCAACTTGTTAGCCAGACATTTTTTTTCTTCAAGTTTTTTCCACGCTTTTACCACGGTGTGTTTTGTAGAACAAACTAATGATACAAAATTCGGTATGTCTGATATTTGGCACCGTCTTTCCTGACATTTTGCGGGGAAAACCGAAATGGGTAATTCTCTACCAACTCACACGAAATCGGGAAAAGTTGCCCCGACCCCTCTTCGATTTGCGTGAAACTTTGTCCTAAGGGGTAACTTTTGTCCCTGATCACGAATCCGAGGTCCGTTTTTTTTAATATTTCGTGACGGAGGGGCAGTACGACCCCTTCCACTTTTGAACATGCGAAAAAAGAGGTGTTTTTTAATAATTTGCAGCCTGAAACGGTGATGAGATAGAAATTTGGTGTCAAAGGGACTTTTATGTAAAATTAGACGCCCGATTTGATGGCGTACTCAGAATTCCGAAAAAACGTATTTTTCATTGAAAAAAACACTAAAAAAGTTTTAAAAATTGTCCCATTTTCCGTTACTCGACTGCAAAAAATTTTGGAACATGTCACTTTATAGGAAATTTAATGTTCTTTTCGAATCTACATTGACCCAGAAGGGTAATTTTTTCATTTAGAACAAAATTTTTCATTTCAAAATTTCGTGTTTTTTCTAACCTTGCAGGGTTATTTTTTAGAGTGTAACAATGTTCTACAAAGTTGTAGAGCAGACAATTGCAAAAATTTTGGTATATAGACTAGGGTGTTTCATCCAAAACCAAAAGTTCTCAGAATCAGGCAAACCGAGGTTCCCCTAGTAGAGGATACCCATAGGGACTCTCATGCCAAATATCAGCCCATTTGGTTGAGAATTGGCCTGTCCCCAGCGGTTTAAAGTTTACATGGAAATTACTATGGGATTTTTGTGCTTTTCGTTCAATCGTTCCTACAGGTCTGGAGACAACATGGATTCACTCGGAATAAAGACAGGTGTGTAGGGGATGATCCAATGAACACATTCCAGAAGGAATTAGGCTTGTCCATTCTGTCCCCAAGGTGCGCATTGGATCGACGTCCGGTGTCTCCAAAACCAACGATTCATCCTTCAAAAGTATCGCATTTCCTTAGTATGCTATGACGGCTAGGTGAAAACCTGTGAAAACCACGACGCCCCATATGAGACGGTGAACACGTGGAGAGGCATCGATTGCATTATTAACACAAAATCATCATTTTACGTTATTTAGAATAGTTCCTCCAGGAACAACAATAATTATAATTTTAGTACTTTAAAGAATCTTTCTGAGCCAAAACTCGAGTAGATGCTCTGCCACGTGTTCACCGTCTGACATGGGGCGTCGTAATTTTCTCCTAGCCGTCATAGCATACTAAGGACAATGCGTACATTTGAAGGGTGAATCGATGATTCTGGAGACACCGGACGTCGATCCAATGCGCACCTTGGGGACAGAATGGACAAGCCTAATTCCTTCTGGAATGTGTTCATTGGACCATCCCCTACACACCTGTCTTTATTCCGAGTGAATCCATGTTGTCCCCAGACCTGTAGGAACGATTGAACGAAAAGCATAAAAATCCCATAGTAATTTACATGTGAACTTTGAACCGCTGGGGACAGGCCAATTTTCAACCAAATGGGCTGATATTTGGCATGAGAGTCCCTATGGGTATCCTCTACTAGGGGAACCTCGGTTTGTCTGATTCTGAGAACTTTTTTGTTTGGCTGAAACACTCTAATATAGACATAAGGGGTTTGCTTATAAACATCGAGGGGTTATCGCGATTTAACAAAAAAAGTTTTGAAAAAGTTGGCGTCATCGATCATGGCCGTTCCTGGTCACCCGCGACAGACACGGACGACGAAACAAAGAGAAACACAAAAAGTAACTTTTTCAAAACTTTTTTTTCGTAAAATCGCGATAACTCGTGATATTTATAAGCAAACCCCTTATGTCTATATATCAAAATTTTTGTAATTGTCTGCTCTACAACTTTGTAGAACATTGTTTCACTATAAAAAACAACCCTGCAAAGTTAGAAAAAAACTCGAAATTTTAAAATGAAAAAAATTGTTCTAAATGAAAAAATGACCCTTCTGGGTCAATGTAGATTCGAAAAGTACATTAAATTTCCCATAAAATGACGTGTTCCAAAATTTTTTACAGTCAAGTAACGGAAAATGGGAGAATTTTTAAAACTTTTTTAGTGTTTTTTTCGATGAAAAATACGTTTTTTCGGAATTCTGAGTACGCCATCAAATTGGGCTTCTAGTTTTACATAAAAGTCCCTTTGACACCAAATTTCTATCTCATCACCGTTTCAGGCTGCAAATGATTGACCGCCCCTCCGTCACAAGATATCAAAAAACGGATCTCGGATTCGTGATCAGGGACAAAAGTTACCCCTTAGGACAAAGTTTCACGCAAATCGAAGAGGGGTCGGGGCAACTGCTGTGTGAGTTGGCGGAAAATTACCCCGATATTAACGTAATTTTAAAGTAAATTAAAACAATTTTGTTCAAGTACAATTTTTTTGGAATTAAATTTTTGCAAAGGAAATGTATATTTTTTATAATTTCTAATCTTTCAACTCCTAGAACTTCTGAGGTTTCATACATTTTTTTGAAAGTAAGATACCGGTTATTTAATACTTGATTTCCCATGTCTAATCTAATCTAATCAGACCCTAGCGCAGCCAATCTTTCGAAGGGATCCTGGAGAGTGCCTTAGGTTAGATGACGCCTAGCACGCCTGCATTAGAATGCATTGAAACATCACAAGCGTTAAACCGGCCAGGCCTACTGCTTAAAGCCGTATCGCAGAGATGACTCGTAATTGGGTTGAGTTTGAGCACTGAGTGTTCGAACAACAACACAATTCTGAATCGACAGGGGAGGAAGAAGCGTGGGGACACACCACCATACGCTCCGAGATTTGGTTGTATTCGTTGGGAGCACCATGCTAAGAAGGTTTGGTACTCCGGGACCCTCTGGGATGGGACATTGTATTTCCACGAATGCCCTGGACACTATTTGCCGTGGTTATAGCGCCACAACTCGCTCTCTGTAACAGTTTTCCTAATTCCAGTCCACGCTCACCAAGTCGTCATGGCCTAGTGGTTAGCATTTTTTGCTTACCAATCCAAAGGACGGGGGATCGAACCCCGCCTCGAGCGACTTTGATTTTTCGTTCATCATTTCAATTTTCTATGTTCTAAACTTTCTCGTTGGGAGCAGATGGGCATCGAACCCAGAACCATTCGCTTACAAAGCGAACACCGTAACCAGTCAGCCACGGCCGCTCCCTTAATACTTGATTTCCCATGTTTTGATAAAAGGAGAATGGGCAAATTTGTATGGGAGCTGGTCCAAGGATGTACACGAACGGGACAAACTTCATTCGAAAGATCTCGCCAAGACAAGAAAAAAATTCTTCTGGACGAACTCTCTAAACCCCGGGGTTCAAAAGTTACAAGTTGTTGAAGTTTGAGTATTTTGGGTTAAAATGTACAAAAAATCGTATTTTTGTTATTTCTAAAATCACTCATATAATCCTTATTTTATTATGGATTTCGATCATCTTGACTTCATTCGACGCGTATCAGCAAAAACTATAGGTTCTGATATGTTTTAGCATGATTAAAACATGGCTTCTCTTGTCTTTATACGTTTGAACCGTTAGTGCAAGAGGCTTATTATAGAAACAAGTCGAAACTTGAAGATTTTGAAAATGGATTCTACCCAGACTGCTTCAGTTCGTATGGAAGGCTACAGTGCATTGTTGTAACAACTTATTGAGATGTTCTGGGTCGTCCAAGAACTCCTTGGAGTTAAGACCGGTGGGTCTACCGCCGTAACAAGCAAGAGGTCAGTGATTTTTTACCCCTGATCATAACCGCATAGCTTCAGTGAGTATAATAGACTACTTTATTAATGTTTTGAAATATCCTGGGTCATCCTTGGACTCACTGAAGTTAAGATCTGTGGGTCTATCACCGTGACAATCAAGATATCTACCTGTTTTGACCAAGATCAGTGCTTCAGTCAGTATGGTAGACTGCTTTTTTAATGTGTTGGGATGTCTTGAGTCATTTTAGGACTCACTGGAGTTAACAGCAACAGATCTTAACTTCAGTGAGTCCTAGGATGACCCAGGACATTTCAAAACATTAATAAAGTAGTCTATTATACTCACTGAAGCTATGCGGTTATGATTAGGGGTCAAAAATCATTGACCGCTTGCATGTTACGGTGGTAGACCTACAGATCTAAACTCCAGGGAGTCCTAGGATGACACTGGACATTTCAAAACATCAATAAGGTAGTCTACTATACTCACTGAAGCTATGCAGTTATGATCAGTGGTAACAAATAACTGACCTCTTGCTTGTTACGGCGGTAGACCCACCGGTCTAAACTCCAAGGAGTTCTTGGATGACCCAAAATATCTCAATAAGTTGTTACAACAATGCACTGTAGCCTTCCATACGAACTGAAGCAGTCTGAGTAGGATCCGTTTTTGAAATCTTCAAGTTTCGACTTGTTTCTATAATAAGCCTCTTGCACAAACTGTTCAAACGTATAAAGACAAGAGAAGCCATGTTTTAATCATGCTAAAACATATCAGAACTTATAGTTTTTGCTGATACGCGTCGAATGAAGTCAAGATGATCGAAATCCATAATAAAATAAGGATTTTATGAGTGATTTTAGAAATAGCAAAAATACGATTTTTTGTACATTTTAACCCAAAATACTCAAACTTCAACAACTTGTAACTTTTGAACCCCGGGGTTTAGAGAGTTCGTCCAGAAGAGTTTTTTTCATGTCTCGGCGAGATTTTTCGAATAAAGTTTGTCCCGTTCGTGTACATCGTTGGACCAAATCTGCCCATTCTCCTTTAATTTTTTATCATTTTTTCTTTGCAAAAGAAAACTTGTTCATCCTTTTCCTAGAGAAAAGAACATTAAAACTCCTTAGTGTGCCAGATTTCATAATAATTTCAAAACCAGCCCGCGGGTTTGGTGACCACTGTTCTACAAGATTACATTAAATCAAATCGCTTTGTGCCGATCATGAACCCATTGGGAAAACCATTATCATTAAATCGCAATAAAACAAATAATTCATGCTGCACAGGTCGCAAGGGCACCATTACATCGAGCTTCCTTAACGATGTGAAAAGAACAACTGTTTGAAGGATCTCTCTTCCCTGTTGCGATAAAACTAATTGAACGATCACGCCGAACTCCACATGAAATCATGATACCGCAGAGCAGCCTTCCTCCTTCTGAGTGCAGAGGTCTCTCAATCGCATCAAAATTATTAACCACACACTCAATGAAATATCGAGCTTAAGCCGGGCTTGATGCATGATTGGTCCGTCTAATGGCGAGAGATGTTGAAAGGTTCCCGCTCAAATTATGAGTAATATATTGTTTGGTTCCGATCGGACACAACGGTAATTAAGGTACGTTGGAGAGATATTGTTTGTACTACCTGCCAGGGTATCGGGTAATTGCGACACACGACCCCAGCTTGAGGTGTGTTCCCTCACCTTGATCGCAGCCGCACCGGACATCCGTGGGAATTTCGCAAAACCACTTCTGCGTCAACTTTGTCGTCTTGGCATGGCAAAATGGTTAAGTTCTTGCAGGGTTTGTAGACGTCGGTGGAGGTCGTACAGCCACGGTGTGATGTTTCCACTTTGCTTGATACGTTCCAAATGTAACTTAAATGTCGGTGCACTGTTACTATAATACGTGCGACAGCTGACTTTGAATGTTAAGGCACCGCAACCTGTATATCATACTGGTGCACTGGACTGGACTCGTGGAGTTTGGATGAAGTTAATACGCACCGCAGTGTTAGACAGAAGTGTGCCAACGTTTCTCACTGCAAGTGGAGCCACACACATGGATATCAGTTTACCGACAATCCGAGAAAATATGATAATCTCTGGTCGAAGGGGGCAAGGTAGTAATTAAAAAATAGGAATCTTATTATTAGTATTATTTTCAAATTTTACAGAAAATTTGGGTGAAAACTCGTTAAATATTTCCCGTGTGCATGACGAAGGCCGAGTTTCAAAATCTTTTTCTTTAGATAAACATATTTTTATTATTTACACATAGGGGAAATTCTCGATGTTTGGCAGGTTACGTATTCGCGCCTAACTCGATCCAATTTGCTGATTTTCATGATTTAAACAACTAATTTTGCAAAACTTTTGATAGGAATTTGTTTGCTCACTTCTTATTGCGCTATTTATCACTTGATTTCAGTTGAAAACGCTTTTAATGAGCTGTAAATGAATGTCAAAGTGCTGATTTGGCAACATTAGAGGCACGCTGGAATTAGATGGTATAATCGGGCTTCACTCAACTCGTAAATCGATTCGGTGTTTCAAGAAAAAAAAAAGCTCAGAAAGTTTGACACTTCATTTTATGCACGGCAAATTTTTAAGCTTAAATCGTCTGTTAGGACTCACTTTAATCATGAAAAACCTTCTTGAAACTTTCAGGATTGATTGGAAATCATCATTTTGTGTATTTGATAAATTTTCTGTATCATGATTTTTTTGGATACTTGTATGTAACCCCTTGATGAATACAATCGGGCACAAAAACGAGCAAAATATAAATAAACCAATTTTGATCATGCTCAAATTTGAAAAGGCCGTTCCTCCCAAGATATGTGAAAATCTCGGCATTCATCCAAATCGTGCCACCTTAAAGCTTCACCTTTGTTGCGAAAATTGTGAATATCCTCTTTTTTCAAACGATAACAATCAGAGAAAACCAAGTCGTAAACGGTTGAACCACGATTTTTTTTAAAGCAAACTACATTAAAAAGTACAGTCGTTGTATGAAATTTATTTTACCCAGAAAAAAATGTGTAATGTTTCCTCTAAAATTGTGTAATTTACACCATTTTATGAGCCATTTTAATTATTCTAGGTAATTCGAGGTAAAATATCATCGGAAATGAATTAATATTCAATCATCATTTGTTTCAACCTTCCAAAATTTAACTGTTTGTAATGTGTAGGGCTCCCTGAATCCTTTCCTGTTAATTTCCAGCCAATAGAAAGCTGTTATTTTTGTTATACAGTCGGCTCTCTGGCTGTCGATCTTCTCGATATCAATATTACTCCACGTACCGATGAATTCTTCAGTCCCTTCAAACTGCATACTTCGATTGTCTTTATTCCTAGATATTTTCTCTTGCTTGAAGGATCTCTTCCTCGACGGTCCCTTGGATTCCAATTGCTTTAAACATCTATTCCGGTTGTCAATAATTTCATTTTCTCATGGCTTGCATAGACATTTTTCTTTGAGAATTGAAGCTTTAAAGGGTGTTTGACATTTATTTGTTTTTGTTTGCTGGACGTTGCCATGATTCGCTCCCATAGCTGGTTAGCAAGAAAAAACAAATTTCAATCGAGTCTTCATTTT
The DNA here is from genome assembly GCF_015732765.1 of Culex quinquefasciatus. Taxonomy (NCBI): domain Eukaryota; kingdom Metazoa; phylum Arthropoda; class Insecta; order Diptera; family Culicidae; genus Culex; species Culex quinquefasciatus. The sequence continues at coordinate 58,049,536 of NC_051863.1, forward strand.
GCATCGTTCTGTAAACTGATGCTTCTCTTCCTCGACGGTCCCTTGGATATTGACAACCAGAGAGTCGACTGTATTCAATATCCTAGAAACCAGAAAGAAGTTATTTTGTTGAGGGTGTAAAACTTGATAGTTTTGAAAATGACATTTAAATGATTCTATAGCATTTATTAAAAAACTCAGTAGGCAGTGTCCGTTATGTGACACGGAACTAAATTCAGAAATTTTGGAGAAAGTCACTATTTATTTTAGGAAATTGGACATATCTCTGCTTACATTGAACCAAAACTGATACTTCTTTATGGAATTTGTTCATAAAACTGTTCTCTACAATGTGATTGATTCTAAAATGTTTTAAAATGTAATGGTGCAATATGGCAGGGCATTGGAAAAATAATTTCGGGAACCTATTAGGTAATAAACTGCTCATTAATTAAACAATCTATGTTTTGCATTGTTTAATGCTCAAATTTGTATCCAGGCAATGTGTTGCAGTATTTTCATGAAAAATTGTACAATAAAAGATTATTTTGAGGTAATCTAGAAATCCAGTAAATTTGGTTCGAAAACTTTTTATTAGATGTCAAATATTGTTCAAATATCGTAAGTTAGAGTCTCACAAGGCATATTCATAAGAAATTTGAATGATATCAACTCGAATGTACCCATGTTTAGCGAGTTTTCTGAAGAAAAATCCCACAAAATCGAAAAAAAAAATCTTCAAAAAAAAGTTGCTCTAGACCCCCCGACGAAATATTTCGAAAACTTACATTTGCGATTTGCGTGAAACTTTGTCCTAATTTTTTTTATCGAATTTTAAATGAAAAATGTTGTTCTAAATGAAAAAAATACCCTTCTGGGTTAATGATGATTCGAAAAGTACAATTAGTTTCTCTCAAAATGACATGTTCCAAAAACTTTTTTTTTTTCAAATGCTTTTTGAATTTTTAAATTTAATTGAAATTTGCCTAAGTGCCTTTTCATGATTTTTGAACCATAAAACTTTGTGTCCCAATTTGCCCCACTTCCCGTTGACCTAGAGTGCTCATATTTTGGCCATAGGCTAGTTTGATATGCACAAACAACCCCTGAAAATTTCAGGCAGATTGGTGAGGTCGATGCGAGATGGGTATGCTTTGCCCGTGGACTCGCTCTTAAGTAACGGAAAATGGGAGATTTTCTAAAACATTTTTAGTGTTTTTTTTTCGTACGATGATTTTTTTTTCGGAATTTCGAGTACGCCATTAAATCGGGCGTCCAATTTTACATTAAAGTCCCTTTGACGTTAAATTTCCATCTCATCACCAATTCAGGCTGCAAATTATTGAAAAACATGTTTTTTTAACATGTTCAAAAGGGGGTCGTACCGCCCTCCTTCACGAGATATAAAAAAACGGACTGCCCAAATTTTTTTTCGAAGATTTTTCCCCGTGTGTTGGAGGTCGTTTCGAGCAACTTTTGTTCTACGAAAAACTTTACTTCTCTTGTTCTATATTTTTCTTATTTCATTTTTAGTATTTTAATTTGCATTTATCTTGTTTACTTTACTTTTGTTTCTGATAGTATTTGGCTTACTCTACGATTAGTGCGCTGACTACGGGGACGCGCAGTCTCGTTTTTGCATGGTCATTTTCATTTTTCTTGTGTCCGCTGTTTATGTGCTTGGGTGAGTGGTAATTATAAATATTTTAAGGGATTTTATTAAATGATCATTATATTGCATTATTATATTTAATTGAGCAACTCTCTACGAAATCGGTCGATTTCGACCATTTTTATTTTTTGTTTTTTTTTTATTTGACTTAAACTTTGTGGGGGCCTTCCCTATTTTGCGTCATTGGTTCTCCCATACAAGTCACCATACAATTTTGGCTGATGTCCATACAAAGTGGTATGTAAATATTCAAACAGCCGTAACTTTTGACTGAATTTTCTGATCAATTTGGTGTCTTCGGCAAAGTTGTAGGTATTGTTGAGGACTTTGGAGAAAAAATAGGTACACGGAAAAAAAATTGCAGATTTTTTTATTAACTTTTTTTTTCACTAAAACTCAATTTCCCAAAATACATATTTTTTGATTTTCGAGATTTTTTGATATGTTTTAGGGGACAAAAATCCGCAACTTTTGAGCCATAGAGAAACATGGTCAAAAAATCTGCCGAAGAATTATGAATTAAAAAAAAAAACAGTTTCATGCAAAAACAAGTTTGACATTATTTTTTAATGCAAAATTGAATTTGCAATCGAAAAGTACTCTACAGATTTTTTGATAAAGGGCTCCGTTTTCAAGATATAGCCACGAAAGTTTGATTTTAGCGAAATATTTGCAGTTTTTCAATTTTTAAAAATAGTGATCATGAGTGATCATTTCTAAAAATATTTTTTTTTTAGAAGTTCAGAAAATTTCCTATAAAATTGTCTAAGAGACATTGAAGATTGGACCTCGGGTTGCTGAGATAGAACCGCTTTAAGAAAAAGAAACACGAAAATTTAAGTTTACTAAATCTCACCAAAACAACCCACCATTTTCTAATGACGATATCTCAGCAAATGATGGTCCGATTTTCAATGCTAATACATGAAACATTCGTGAAATTTTCCGATCTCTTCGAAAAAAATATTTTGAAAATTTTTAAATCAAGACTAGCATTTTAAAAAGGCCAAACATTGAATATTACGCCCATTTAAAATGCTAGTCTCGATTTAAAAAATTTCAAAATATTTTTTTCAAAAAGATCGGAAATTTTTATGTATTAACATTGAAAATCGGACCATTACTTGCTGAGATATGGTAATTAGAAAATGGTGGGTTGTTTTGGTGAGATTAAGAAAACTTAAATTTTCGTGTTTCTTTTGATTAAAGCGGCTCTATCTCAGCAACCCGAGGTCCAATCTTCAATGTCTCTTAGACAATTTTATAAGAAATTTTCTGAACTTCTAAAAAACAATATTTTTAGAAATGGTCACTCATGGTCACTATTTTTAAAAATTGAAAAACTGCAAATATTTCGCTAAAATCAAACTTTTGGTGACTATATCTTGAAAACGGAGCCCTTTATCAAAAAATCTGTAGAGTACTTTTCGATTGCAAATTCAATTTCGCATTAAAAAATAATGCCAAACTTGTTTTTGCATGAAACTGTTTTTTCAAAAATTCATAACTCGACGGCAGATTTTTTGACCATGTTTCTCTATGGCTCAAAAGTTGCGGATTTTTGTCCCCTAAAACATGTCAAAAAATCTCGAAAATCAAAAAATATGTTTTTTGGGAAATTGAGTTTTAGTGAAACTCAAATACGGGGAAACGGGCGTAATATTGAAAGTTTGGCCCGTTTAAAATGTTTGTCTTGATTTTAAATTTTTAAAAATATTTTTTTCGAAAAGATCGGAAAATTTCACGAATGTTTCAAGTTTTAACATTGAAAATCGGATCATTCATTGCTGAGATATCGACATTAGAAAATGGTGGGTTGTTTGGGTGAGACTTAGAAAACATCAATATTCCTGTTTTAAACCTTTGCATTGCAATATATCAGCAACAATGTTCAATAAAGCAAAATATAGAGAATTTTCTCAGCTATTAAAAAATATTTTTTTCAAAGGTGGGCAAACATGGGCACTAGTTTAAAAAAATGAAAAACTGCGACTATTTTCAAAAAAGTTACCTAAATATGGTTATAACTTGAAAACGGTACACTTTATCAAAATTTCACTAAAGTACTTTTTGATTGCAAATTTGATTTTACATCGAAAAAAGAAGTTGAAAAATTTTTAAGACCAATATTTCCATTTTTTTTAAATCAGTATTGATTCAAAAAATCATAGCTTGGTCAAACATTTTTTGCCCATTCTGGAAATTTCAGAAAAGTTGACATTTTATGTCCTCTGAAACATATCAAAAAATAAAAAAAAAATAAAAATAGTGTTTTTTTGCAAATCAAGTTTTAGTGACAAAAAGTGATATTAAAAATCACCAAAAAAAATTTTACCGTGTATCATTTTTTACCTACAACTTTGCCGAAGACACCAAATCGATCAAAAAATTCCTTCAAAAGATACAGATTTTTTTATTTTCACATATCATTTTTGTAAGAACAGCTGCCAAATTTGTATGGAAAATTATATGAACGAACTAATGATGCAAAATGGCTTCTTTGGGCAAACCGAAGGCACCAAAAAAGTTTCAGTCGGATTAAAAAATACAAAAAATAAAAAAAAAGACCGAATCCGTAGAGAACTGCTCTATAGAGGAAATGTTAATAAGAAACACAGCCAAAGACGACACCAGAAAAAAATTACATTTCTTAAAACTTTGGCAAAGTCACATAAAACAAGTAACACTTCCAAGTCCAACCATAGAATTTTCTTAAATTTTAAGAGTTCTTCTTTCCAATGCTTTTTAAAGACCAAAAAATAGTTGAAAAATTTATAGTTTGACTTTAAATTCCCTAATACACAATCCATATATCATTAGATCAGACCGAGAGACACAGACTAATTCTTTTATGCATTTGCTTCCATTGAACTCTGCACAAATAACACGCGTTCGGTTCGTTGAACCTCTTTCTTGTTTGTGCAAACCACGAGCCCAAACTATTGCAGTCTGAACCGATTAACGGATCGTTCTAAGGTTCGTCACGTTGTTGGCCCTACCGTCGGGGCCGGTCGCGACCAGGGCGACACCCTAATAATGTTTCTATCTCGAAAAAGGCTTTTTATTCTTGCCTTTCTGTTCAGCACTAATCCCACAAATGATGGCCTTTGGAAGCTGATATTTACCCACCAACAAAACCGGGCCCCGCCCATTCGTTAGAACCTCGATTCGACGGCACGGTCGTCGGAGTTAGGAGTCAAAAGTCATCTCGGGGAAAATCGGGCCCCCAATTTAAAGCCCTCTGCGCATAATAATAGTGGTTAGAAAATTTATCGACAGCTTCACCCGGCTTTGGGTAATCGCAAAGTTCTTCTGTTTCGGATGAATGGGGGTTCGTCGCTTTTGAAAAGTCCATTGAATTTGTCCATTCTATCCGTCGAAGGTGAATAATGGCTGTTGATCTATGTAGAACGAAACTTTTAAGCTAACCACGTTTGGAGCTAGAATCAGCCAAATAAGATTTATGTCACTGGCTGCAATCCTGCTCCGAGTGCGAGGGGATAAAACGTGACCGCGATTCGGACTAAAAAAAGTGCAACACGATTTCTGCCCAGATCGCTTAAAACGTAACATTTCATGAAGACAAGGCGCAAACATGTCCTATAGGAAGGAAGCAAATCTTATGGAAATCATCCAGATGACCAAGCAATCCATAAAGTAATGCGAAATAAATTTTCATCTCACCTTAACCTTTTCCAGGGCGCCAAGACCAGGGGAAGAGATCTAGAATATAACGTTCCCAGCCTTTTTCCAATGTTGTGTCTCAAGTCTAGACCGTTTGCTGGTGATGACTTGTGGGGTGTGATTCATAGTGCACACCGTCCGCGAACTACTCTAATCATCGGACATAATTCAGTCATCGTTCGCCGCAGCATCGCCATCAGCCTTTGTAGAACAGGCGCGAGAACAGATCTTATCTTGTGGATCTGAGGCCTGCGGGAACGGGGAGAGTGCGGGTAAAGTGGACCAATTGTTTATTTTTGTTTAATTATCAATTGTTTAAAAAAAAATATTTATTTCACAGGCTAATCAATTTCCAACTGTTTTCTCTGAAACATAATTAGATTTAAAAAATTTACTTCTCTGTTATGTTTGTTTGTTTGTTATGTAATTTGTCCTTCTCAGTGTTTTACCTTTTTATACAAACATTTTCCGTGTCAAGTCATAAATAACTCCAGAATTATTGAATCACAACCAGCAGGGTGACCACTTTTTCCTGACTTTTCCAGAACTTCACATAATAGGCATTGCTTGTCTAAAAAATAATTTAAGGGGTTACATACATGTAGAAAATCACAAAATTTGATATTACAGAAAATTCACTAAATTTACTAAAAAGATGATTTTTAAACACTCAAGTTTCACGAAGATATTTGATGACTGAACTGAGTAAAGGACGATTTAAGTTCACAATTTCGTCATGCGCAAAGCGAACTGTCAAACTTTGTTAACGTTTTTGCCTTTCTTACTAAAGAAAGGCATAGGTTTTACTTTATGGCTGGACGTCATTTTCATCTTCGTAAATAAGACGATACAGCATGAATACTAATCGGAAAAATCGCCAAAAAATCACACTGCATTGATTTTCAACGCTCTATCGATTCATCTTGACAGAACTCGTCTATCTCCAACCTCCGAATTTTGAGAAAATAAATTCCGTGGAGATCGAGTCATGTTCGTGTGTGGTAAAATTTTGCCAAATTTTGTGTCACGTCGTTCTCAGCTCCCCTGAATCCAATTTTGATTCTTTTGAATGCAGATGAAAGATAATGTGCTAAACCTGGGCGAGTTGCCGCTCAAATTTCGAAATATCCATCTGTTTCCGGATGTGGCCAGATTTTTCAACAAAATACACAGTTTTCAAATGAAAATAGGGTAAAAAATTTTCATTTTCATATCTTTTATTTATATCAAAAATTGCATTTTTCGAGCTCTACAACCAGTTAGAGCCGTTTGATTAACCTACCATAAGAAAAAAAAAACCCTAAAAAAAGGTAAAAGCCCACCTGGTGACCTTCGCCAACATTTTTCGTTTCTAATTTTATCCGAAATTTCTTCCTACATTCATAGTACAGACCATGAGTGAGCATCTGAAACAAATTTGACATCTATCGGCAATCCCGAACATTTTTTACAACGATTTACTTTTTGCCTTTCTTATTGCCTTTCTTACGAAAGAAAGGTATAGGTTTTACTTTATGGCTGGACGTCATTTTCATCTTCGTAAATAAGACGATACAGCATGAATATTGATCAGAAAAATCGCCAAAAAATCACACTGCATTGATTTTCGACGCATCGTCGCCAAGTTGTCAAGTTGAGCTTCGAATACTGGCGTGAGAATGCTGGCGCATATATGTTTTGGCTCGACTTAAGCTCGTTTGTAGTAGCTTGTCTACCGATGTTTCCTTCAACATGTAAGATATCGTAGCTTTTCGTTTTCTTTTGCTCCGTCCTTTTGTGCATAACTGTCAAATGTTTATGCAAAAACTTTTGTGACATAGGACATTCATCCGAGTACAAACAATTTGTTTCCCGTGTGCTCCTAAAAGCGCCTCTAAGTAGGCTTCATTTTGAAGTTTATTTAACAGAGTTCATTGGATTCCAATTGAAGCTTTCTAAGCTTTTCATGGTTTATATCGTTTTCAAAGTTTTCAATGCTCGCGACGCCAATGGTTATCTACCTAAGGTATTGCGATTGAGTGTGTAGTGGTGCGGTTGTAAAAATAGCTATCTCTGACTCTCTCACTTTCGTAGATGCTGAATGGCAAGCTTCCCACTGTGCGGTTAACTCGGTTTTGCTTTGCGCCTGCTTTTTTCGGTTTTTTGGGCTCGTACCAAAACTAGAAAACCAAAACCGCGGTGTGCGTCATCACTGGCGCATGAGAAGCTTGCCATGCTTGCGTTTGTCATGAACGCTTGTTTGATTAATAATTTGTACGATTAAAAATATTCTATTGGTGAAAATTGCGTTTTCAATTTCTTTAAGAAAACACATCATTAATAATACCTTGCTTTCATCATAATTTTTTTTGTATCAAGTCGATGTTATGAATTGAAAGAAGTTAAATTCTTTAGTAAGAAAGGCTCTATCTCACCCCTGGTGAGATTAAATCGGGTTTTTCTCTAAACACCGAGTCGATTTACGGGTGCCGCGATATCTCAAGATGGGATGGACCAAATTGGCTGAAATTTGGAGTGAAGACTCCCAAGACGTATCCCATGTGCATGACGAAGCTCGATTTTGAAATTTTACTTTTTTAAAATATTCAAAAATCAAAAACTGATATTTTTATACGAAAAACATAAAAATAGTTTTATCTTTTCAACGGTTTAACGAGTCTTTACCATAATTTTGAGCTAATTTAGTCAAAGCAGTGTTGAGATATCGTGGCACTCCCCTGCTAACTTAAAATATTTTTACCTCGGCAATGGTACAAGCACATGTCTTCATATTTATTTTGTTAATAGATGAAAATGTACATTTAAATGCCCTGCAAAATGTTTATAAAAAAGTTTAAATGTGTGCTCACACCAACCTCGGACATTTTGACGATTTACATGTATGTAACCTCTTAATACCAAAAAAGTAAATATGAACTATCTAATCTAAATCTAATCTAATCAGACCCTAGCGCAGCCAATCTTTCGAAGGGATCCTGGAGAGTGCCTTAGGTTAGATGACGCCTAGCACTCTTCTTGTCATGTATTAACATTTGTAGTGCGCCATTGCATCGGAATGCATTGAAACATCACAAGCGTTAAAGCGGCCAGGCCTACTGCGTAAAGCTGTATCGCAGAGATGACTCGTAATTGGGTTGAGTTTGAGCACTGAGTGTTCGAACAACAACACAATTCTGAATCGACAGGGGAGGAAGAAGCGTGGGGACACCCCAAGTAGCACTCATAACTTGTCTTCTGTTGTATAACAGTTAGACAGCTGTTTTTGATCAACATACGAGAAAAAATTTCAACGTTAGTTAAATAACAGTTTATTTCACTACTTGTATACCTGACTTATGTAACTCTTGAGATTTGTTCCAAACAAGTGTTACAACACAGTCAACTTCACTCTTTTCCAACTTTAACACACAACATAGGGAATATTTTCACATGTTTGGGAGGGTAAGCACTTGCTCCTAACTCAATCCAATTTGCTGATTTTCACTATTTAAACAATTTATTTTGGAACACTTTTGATAGAAACTTGCTTGCTCACTTCCTATTGAGCTATTTATCACTTTATTTTACTTGAAACTACTTTTTATGAGCTGTAATTGAACGTCAAATTGCTGATATGCCAAGATGCTGTTCCCTTATCTGCAATGTTTCACTCGAAAACAGTTTGTTGAATAAAAACAATATTGCACTGTTTGTGTCACTGCTTATCTAACATTGTCATGTGACGGCATCTGCTGAAAAATGGGCGTGGCCAACCATTCTATAAATAACCTTAGGTTTTCTCGCTTTGTTACACAAATGTTATTGGAGAATAGATTATATAACTGATGCTCAACATACATATTCAACTTGACATTGCGTGTTGTTAGGTGGTGTAAATTTGTACATGAGGAATTTAGAGTTTCAATAATGTTTATTTATTGCAATAGTTTTGATTGTTGACCGATTCATTTGTGAACATATCGCTGGTAAAAGCTATACAAATTAACAACTTATAGAGTTTATGATAGAGAAAACAACAAATCAAAATCATACCGATTTTCAATATTACTCCGTGGTACGGTAATCGAAATGACAGTTGAAACGGTTTGTTATAACAAAGTTATATAGTGGAGTTATAAAACTGACTTGAAACAAACTTATATAACTTCAATTCCAATGACAGCCTTCGTTGGAGTTAAGTTCTTTAGCTATCAAAACAGACAGCAGCCTTCTTATTGACGCTTGGGCCAGCTTGTTTACTATGAAGCCCCGTGGAGAGATGTGGAAGCGCGCCTGGACCTGCCGTGGAGATAACAACAAATCGTCGAAGTCATCGGATCGAATCTTGGGAAAGAGGAAGTTCACCAAAAAAGGAAAATCTAAAAAGTTCGCCATGCAGGGAATTTCTCACTAATCACATGCGCGCCATGATTGCTTCTCTTTTTTTTTAAATTTCAATTTCAAATTATTTTAAATAAATCTTGCAGAAACAAGCGTACGTTTTTAATTAGCTTTGTCGTTGATTGAAATTCTAATAAGAAACGTTTGTTTACATGTAAGTTAGTCGACGGTTAGACAGCTGTTTTCAATCTAACTTTCCTTTCCAGTGTGCGCTTTGATTTGACAGCACAGCCGTAAACCACGCCTCCTTTTTTCGTTGAATCTCTTGTTAGATAGCACAGTGTTGTCAAACAGTGTACAACTTACTCTGATAACTTGCATCTTTTTCTGGCAAGTTATACAAAAGAAAAAAGTGCGCTTTTTCCAGTTCACAGGAGTTGTAGAACAAGTTGTGGTACTCCGGGACCCTCTGGGATGGGACATTGTATTTCCACGAATGCCCTGGACACTATTTGCCGTGGTTATAGCGCCACAACTCGCTCCAAAAAAGTAAATATGAACTATCGAACAAAATTTCAAAATATATTGAAAATCATATTATTGACAGTTTTGGTAAGAATAGAAAATCAAAAAAAAAAAAAAATTTAAATAACTTAAAAAAATAAATAAATCTTTTTAAAATACCTGAAAGATTATCAATACCATCCAGACTCGACTATCCGAAGGCCTTGGAATACATTCACTTCAGATAATGCCGGTGCTAAAATATTGAAAAAATACAATTAGTAATTTTTAAGGCAATCAACCATTCAAATTTGACTAAAACGGGGTCCCAGAATTTGAATTCGATGTTAAAAGTAAGAAAATAAAAAAAATGACTTTTTATGTTGATGGTTCGACTATCCGAAGACGAGGCTTCGGATAATCGGGTCTGGACTAAACATGTAATTTCATCGTTTATTTGACAAATTGTTAAACATTAAATTGATTTAAACTCAATTATAATCGGAAATATAAAGGGGTGGTAAGGAATAAAAAATATCTGGACTTTTATTTACATTTTGTATTTATCATATAAGGCCGTTGCAAATATTTTTTGAAGTTTATGTCCCTCGACTCTGACCAAAGTCAGGGGGGCCAAAAAATAAAAAAGTGTAAAAATTGAAATTACGAGCCATGGTTTCAACATTTTGAACATTTTAAAATGCATTATACACCTGTTCAGTTCTTTTGCCATCTTTAGTTTCCAAAATATCTAAGTATTGACGAAAATTTTTTTTTTTGCGAATTTTTTTTTTTTTTGCTGTACATTGGAATTTCATAAAAATGCAAAACAAGCCCAAACATGCTAAATATGATTATCAATGCAGAAAAATGCATTTAAGATTGTTTTCAGTTGATTAGACTTCTAATTTCATGGAAATTTGTGGGGGGGGGCGACATAAACTTTGAAAAATATTTGCAACGGCCTAACGCTTTTAAAATAATTACAGTTTTCATTTATTCAAAAAAAAATAGTAACAAGTAACTTTATGAGCTTAGTAAATTTTGATGTTTAATTTTATTGAATCAATTATTATTATCGAGGTTACAATATTTAAATGTTCTGTCATTAGGGGTGACATTGAGTTCTTAGGGTAAGGTTGGGTCAAACAAAAATTTGCGTTTGTTAGTAAAACAATTTAAATGACAATGGTCTTAGCCTAACATTGAATACTATTTACCACAAAAAAAAACTAATTCTAAGCAAAAGTTTTTTTTTCAAATCTTCAAGCAATTTGGAAAAAATAAAACGGAATCAAAATTTTACGGTTTGCATCATTGTTGAAATTAAGCTCTATTTTCTTATTGAATAATCGTAAGCATCTTAAATTAAGCAAAACAACCTAAATGGGTCTATGTCAAAATGTAAACAAAGAGTCTATCCTGTTCAGTTGGTATTTACTACGAGCAGGATAGACTCTTTGTTTACACTTCGACATTGGTCCAATTACATTGTTTTGCTAGAAATAACCTTCTAATGTAGATTGAAACAGTGAAAAGAAACTTGAATATGAAGAGTTTGATGCTCGATTAAAGCTCCAAAAATACTATTTAGGCAACCGCACCGCTTCAAGTAAGCACGCAAATTTACGCCATTTACTGGTCAAAAAGATCAAGTTTAATGCATTTTTGATCTTAATATCTATTTTGCGAGACCATTTCTCATCATTTTGGTGGCACACACATCCACACGCAAGATGAGAACTAAACTGCTTAACGAAAGTCGCCATCAATATCTTTTCCCTTGCGCCAACGATTTAAAAGCGTTTAAGATATGAAATTGCTTCCAACTACCGGAAACATGTTCTTTTGCACATTAGTTATTCACATACTTGAAAAATAATCCCGATACATGTAAATAATTAGCAAGCGCCATAAAAAAACAAACGCGCCAAGTCTTTTGACGTTTGACTTTTGACGACCCATTCCAATCGCAGGCTAGAGAAAACCGAGCGAAAAGGGAAGGCAAATAAAGAACAAAGGGTGGCCACCAACACCACCAGCAACGCCTGTTGGAGTGAGCCAGTGATGCCAGAAAATTTTCTCTATAAATGCTACTTTTCGTGAGTGTTCGCTTAAAATTTCATCAATGTTGGCAGCACTAAGCAGAGCGCTGGAAGAAAAAAGAACTAAGCTGAAAATAGGAAAATGGGCGTGGCCAAATGCACTCGACTGATTAGAATGCAATTGGGATTTTTTTTAATGCTTGTAAAAGGAATAGCATAACTTTTAATAAAAGTGAAAATAAACAGAAATGTTCACAAAAAGTTGCTCTACTCGTTGGTGTACTTGGTTTTAGTAAATTTCAAGAAACACTCCAGATTATCCAGCATCATTCCAACACGACCGCTTATTAGGCTTAAAATGGGTTTGTTTCTCCTTCTACAAAATTATTCAACAGCTTAACATTATTTTTCGAACAAGTATGCTTGAGATTCCCGACCATGGTTTAATTTGCCCCTTAGGCACTTTAGCCACTTCCTATTTCTTCTATATTCTATCGTTTAGATTCTGTACAAAATTGCATTCGCTGCCAGCAGTTATGGTCTCAAATCATCGTCATCACAACCGTTTGTATTTTGCTATCCTCGTGGCAGGTTCTAAACTGATGCTGCCCAGACTAATTGAAAGTTAATGGCATCGAGGCTCAACGCTAAGGCAGGTGTTTGTAAGGCCTAATAATAAATAGGATATTGAGTCTGATGGAACATCACCGTGCTGGGGAAACGCCCTTTTGGTATTTGAAGACAGTATCGGGCCGTGGAAATCAACTGTAATAACAGAGCACGACGGATGCATTAATTTGTGTCTTTAAAGCAGAAAAGGTTAGCCGTGCAAATTAAACTGTCTGTTAGCTGAAATTAAAATCGAACTTTTGCAATAAATATGAATATAGTCTGTGATTGGCACCTTACATTAAATCAACATTACGAAATAACCTGCGCGGAACCGCACATTCAAATTCCCACAAACAAGCACCTGTTAGTGTCATCGTTTTAGTAGGTCCCGGCGGGACGTGTCCGTTTTGGGCACGTCCATGCGATTCAGCGAAGTTCGCACCCGGAATGAGCAATTCGCGACAAAACCCCAACGATGGTCAATATACCTTTGCCAAAACCGATCTATTCGAGCACTTTTTTTTTGTGGTCGAGCGGTTTTTGCAGCATAACTGCACTTGCACACACATGCTTCTCAACCTCAGTACCTACAAGCTGTGATTTCGTGGGTAGGATAAGGTACCTATACGCACAGACATACGTTATACGTTCAACCCAGAAAGACCGGCTTTTGGATGCGTTCATGCAGTATACAACGAGAGTGAAATTTCAGTTTTACTCTCTTACCATGTTATTCCTTCTCCTTTCCCTCTCTTTGTTTTGCTGATTAAAATTTTACGCAATGATCAATACATTTTTGCATAAATTGTATGTCACTGGAGCAACGTTGCATGGAGCTGCTTTAAGTAGCTACCGGACTAGCCTTTTTTTATTATTATTACAGTACTCGAAAAATTACATATACACGCAGATAATCTCAGCATAATCAAATTGATAAATAACATTATCGAATTTAATAAGATTTGTTTATTGTTTTGATAACGCGAACTTTTCATCTAATCTAATCTAATCTAATCTAATCAGACCCTAGCGCAGCCAATCTTTCGAAGGGATCCTGGAGAGTGCCTTAGGTTAGATGACGCCTAGCACTCTTCTTGTCATTTATTAACATTTGTAGTGCGCCATTGCATTGAAATGCATTGAGACATCACAAGCGTTAAAGCAGCCAGGCCTACTGCGTAAAGCCGTATCGCAGAGATGATTCGTAATTGGGTTGAGTTTGAGCACTAAGTGTTCGAACAACAACACAATTCTGAATCGACAGGGGAGGAAGAAGCGTGGGGACACACCACCATACGCTCCGAGATTTGGTTGTATTCGTTGGGAGCACCATGCTAAGAAGGTTTGGTACTCCGGGACCCTCTGGGATGGGACATTGTATTTCCACGAATGCCCTGGACACTAGTTGCCGTGGTTATTTTTTACATGAAATTGCATTTAAATTTAAAATTTTAATAATGTGCAAAAGTGTTACATCATAAATGATGTAACATTCGGAAATATTTTTTTGTGTGTAGGTCTAGCAGCAGTGTTGCGTTCCTCACGCGCTCATGCGCTCGTGAGCGCTCACTTTTCGCTCATTCGTGAGGAGGAGCGCTGCGCGAGCTAGCTCACGTTTGCTCCGATTTTTTCAGCTCGCGCTCGCGCTCGTATTTCGCTCACGGAGCGCTCATTTTGGACGTGTCGCTAATCAATTAACGCTTTTGAGAAAGTTTTTTTTTCAATTCTTGATGGATTTTTTGCTTAAGGTGCAGTAGGACTGTGAAAATATGACTTTGTGAACAAATTTTTATGATATATGAATTGAAATAGCTTATTTTCATCAACCATGTTTTAAAATAAAAGGTTGGATTCGCAAGGGTTAAATAATTTTTTATACATGCAGTTGAATGTATAAATATTTTAGAATTTAAAGGCCTAATTGTATTAGAGAGGTGCGGGCGGAGGGGTATAGACGGCTAAGTAAAAAGGCCTGTAAACCTTAGAAAAAAAAAACGAAAAAAACCATGAAATAATTCAAGAATATTTGTGCTGGGGTAAGTTCGATTCAATGTTAAATGCTTGGTTGATTAAAATATAACATTAAATTGTTTTATGTACCTAAACAGTGTTTTGATTACATTTCCAGATTGCGGGTCAGAATGAGCTACCATTAAAACAAAACCGTTTATTAAATCTTTCAATGATTCAGTGATTAGAAACGGCTGATCATTTCTATAAGGTTAGTCTCTATTTGGCAAACATTTTAGAAAATAAGGTAATATTTTTGAAACGGTTTTATTTTTAAATATAAGCCTCATAATTCCTAAGGGTTGAAATAACTCTTTTGACTCAAGTCAAATAAATTGTCAATATTTTTCACCACGAAAAGGGCGGCTCTTCTTCCAACAAGTGGATTTTATTGAACACTTCCGCAACCAAACCTCTGAAAATATTCAATTACAAGTTATATATGATTTTTTGAACATGGATGATTGTAACTGTTTTAAAGATTATTTAAAAATCAATAAAATATACATAAATTGTCATTTTTTTTTTGTTGTACATAACAACAATACAATATGGATTTGATTTGTGAACAAACAATGCATCTCTTCACGTCAATGAATGTTTACATTATGAATTTAGTTTTTTGTTCCTTGTTCGAAAAATTTCTAGATTTTAAATAGAACATAGATTTCGGTTCGCTGACCAAATCCATTTCATTGCTTTGCTTTGTTTGTGCAACCACTTTCTTGTTTGTTTTTGCTGCCTGTGCTGAGATAGTTCTGGAAACTTCGTTCCAAACAGGCAGATGCTTCAACAGGAAAAAACAACTACCTACTTTGGCTCACCAGCTCACGTGAGCGCAAAACGCTCCGGTGAGCGTGAGCGAGCACGAGCTACCTGATAAAAACTCACGCTCCAGCTGGAGCGAGCAAGCTTTCCGTGAGCGCTCGCTCATTCGCAACCCTGTCTAGCAGCGACTCGACATGCTGGAAAACAGCAGGACCAAAGTTCACCCCAGACCACATTGGATATAGCTGCTGATTTTTCGGCAGAACCAGAACCGTAGCCGCCAAACATCCAACTGACAACCAGCAGCAAGAGAAGAGGCGTTGTAAACGGAAGCTGAGGTTGATGGTGGCAAGATTGTGATGAATTATTTCTTATATAGAAACTTTCGGTGGAACTCATTTATTGTGTATTTCAAATGTTCACTTGAATCAAGAAATAAATCAGGTATATTTGGAAACCACCACATCGGTTCTGAGTCATTCTGAAACTTTTATGGTGCTTTTGGTATGCCCAAATAAGCCATTTTGCCTCATTAGTGTGTTTATGTAATATTCCATACAAATTTGGCAGCAGACCATACAAAAATGATGTATGAAAATTCAAAAATCTGTAGCATTTGAAGGAATTTTTCGATCGATTTGGTGTCTTCGGCAAAGTTGTAGGTATGGATATGGACTACACTGAAAAATATGATACACGGTAAAAAATGGTGATTTTTAAGTTAACTTTTTGTTACTAAAACTTGATTTGCAAAAAAAGAAAACACTTTTTTAAATTTTATTTATTTTTCGATATGTTTCAGTGGACATCAAATGCCAACTTTTCAGAAATTTCCAAAAAATCAAACCATCCACATTAACGATCCCCGGGTCTTTTGTGGTCTCTATTGCAAGTTTCTGCTCGAACCTAGGAGTCCGAAGGCTTGAATGGGGAGAGCACCCAAACCTCTTTCTACTCCAAGGTACCTTCCACCCCAGTGTTTGAACTGACGACCTTTGGATTGCGAGTCCAACCGCCGCCAGTGGTTCCACCGGAGTAGGCTAGGTTTGGTGTGTTGTTTGTACTTATGGCATGGGGACGACCTCTACACCTGGAATGACTTAACGGCCTAACAACAACCAAGGCCGGGACCGACGTTTTACTTCCTCATCCGATGGAAATTTCCGGGATGTGCAAAAAATCTTTGAACTAGTTATGACTTTTTGAATCAATTTTTTTTTTAATTAAAAAATTATTTTATTTCAGTTGTACAATAATATTACACCGCCATAATATCAATCACTCTCCCCATTGAACTTTTGTTCTTTAAAAGGGAACACGATTGGCATTTATGTTTCATTTAAATGTACATTAAAGTTAATTAAACAAATAACAAAAAATACTTAAACAAACATGAAAAACTAGCTGACAATTACAAAATAGATGACAAATGTTCTTTCAGGTGATATTTTAATCTGCTTTTGAACGAGGTCAACTCTGGTAGGTTTTTAATTAAGTCCGGAACTTGGTTGTAAATATCAGCACCGAGATTTGTAAATCTTCGCCTTCCAATTTCTGTTCTGAATCTTTCTTGTTGAAAGTCTCCTGCCTGCCTGGTGAAATGTTGATTTACTGCTCTCGTGAATCGCCAGTTGTGATGCAGCTGTCCGGTTTCGATTTTGTACATCAGAACTGATACTTTCAGCTTGAACATTCCAAGAATTGGCAAAATACTATGCTGCTGGCTTGCGTACAAGTCGAATGTTGGGTACAGGAACGGGAGCCTAAAGATTGCCTTGATGCACCGATTTTGTTGAGTTTGTACGTCCTTTAAAAATGTCCTGCACGCTGTTCCCCAAATCGCGATTCCGTACTGATATTTGCTGTTGATGAAAGCGTAGTATATCTTCAGAAGAGCATGCTGCGGAAGTATCCATGCTAGTTTTCTGAGAAATTCTGATTTAAAAAAAATTAAATATTGGTCGCAAAAATTTTTCCACTTCATTTTCGATGCAAAATCAAATTTGAAATCAAAAAGTACTTTAGTATGATAAAGTGACCCGTTTTCAAGTTATAGACATTTTTAGGTAACTTTTTGAAAAAAGGAGGAAGTTATTCATATTTTAAAATTAATGCACATGTTTGCCCACTTTTGAAAAAAAATATTTTTGAAGAGCTGAGAAAATTCTCTATATTTTGCATTTTTTAAACTTTGTTAACACGGCCTTTAGTAGCTGAGATATTGCCATGCAAATGTTTAAAACAGGAAAATTGATGTTTCTAAGTTTTCTCACCCAAACAAACCACCATTTTCTAACGTTAAATGTTAAAATATGAAACATGCGTGAAATTTTCCTATCTTTTCAAAAATAATATTTTCAAATCAAGACTAACATTTCAAAAGAGCGTAATATTGAATATTTGGCCCTTTTGAAATGTTAGTCTCGCCGCTTTGAATATGGTTGGATCTTTACCGATGTAGCTATAGGTTCTCCATACATCGTATGCAGTGTCGCAGATAGAGCGTTAACACAGTATACGATGTACGGAAAACCTACTGTTACATTGGAATTGATCCTGCCATTTTTATAGCGGCGAGATAGCCGAGCGGGTTGGGGCGCGGACTTGGCAATCAGGAGATGACTCTCGCCGGATTGATGTAATTTTTGGGGTGGGCAGACCTGATTCTTTTTCTTCGGCACATGCTTTTTGTGTACATATAATATTACATGCTTTTGCTCACAAAGGTGATGTGCATGCTTTTGCATGCGATTTTACACAGAATTTTTTTACTGTGTTGCAAACGGTGCACTTTATCACAATTCCACAAAAGTACTTTTTGATTGCAAATTTGATTTTACATCAAAAAATTAAGTTGAAAAATTTTGGTGACCAATATTTCGATTTTTTTTTTTAAATCAGCATTAATTCAAAAATTTATAACTCGTTCAAAGATTTTTTGCACAACCTGGAAATTAGTGAAAAGTTGGCATTTGGTGTCTCCTAAATACAGTATGTAAAAAAAGTATTTACACCCTTTGGCAGGGTGGCCACCTCGGGAAAAAACCGGGAAAACCGGGAAAAAACCGGGATTTTTATCAACCGGGAGAAAACCGGGAAAAACTCGGGAATTCGACTGAGAAACCGGGAAAATATTTTAAGTTTATATAAAAATTGACTAAAGCCTCTTTAATGTTCTCAATATGTTCTTTTCTCAAATAGAATATTATTCCTGTTATTCTAAATGTAGACTTCGCGAAAACTATGTTTGAATTTGTGTAATAGATTGTGTATAAAATGCTTCTTGGTTATGGATGATTTTTCTTTTGTATCCTATGATATTTTTACTTGGCGATTTTCATTTATTTAAATATGTTTGATCTACAGCAGTGGTTCTCAACCTGGGATACAGGTACCCCTGGTAGTACCACGAGCGGTCTCGGGTGATCCAGAAGACAAACCCCGTAATGGCGGGCATATGTCCCAAACTAAATATTTAAGAGACAAAAAATATCAAATTGATTTGAAGCAACAAACTAACAACCATATTTAGGGTGCAGTGAGTTACGGGTGAATTAAAAAATATTTAAATGATAAACCTATGATTTGCATTCGTTAAGCAATTTTAAGAATTTGAAGTAAAGTGCTCCGTTTATGAGTTTGTTGTTTTTTTTTCCTACGAATATTTGTTTCAAATTTGCAAATTGTGCCAACTACCATATTGGTATTTAAAACATTCGAAATGTTAGTAAAAATATCTTATGTTTGAACGAAGTTGACTTTATAGCTGTCGGCAACCATTGCTGGTACCAACCACTAGCGTTTTCCTTTTATGTACAAGGATCTTATGTTTAAGAATTTGGATATTGTCAATTCGACCTTTCTTTGCTATAATATTAGTTTTGCATAAAATTCAAATCAGGATTTTTTTTTTTAATTTAAAGATCAAGATTTTTCTCTCAAATAATCACACAAAATACACTCTTTTAAATATTTTTCGTTGCCTGTATCTCAGCAACAAAGGCATGGATCAAAAATGTTCAAAAATTAAAGCAGTTAAGAATTTTCTCAACCATTTTTTTTAGAGTTTAAATAGAATTATTCTTTATTGAAAACAGCTACAACTTATGAAAAGTACTTTTAAATAGAATGTTTAAATCCAAAAACAAAACAGTTCTTTAAAATCTTTTGAATGTATATTTTGAGCAATTTAAAAAATCTCTGTTTCAAAAACAATTCGTCCGTCATCAGAAATATACATTAAAAAAAAAAAAAAATAATATGGGATGTGTATGCAGAAATGAAAAAGTAGATGAAAATTTGGTTTACAAAAGGAATATATCTAAATTTATTGACATTTTAAGTAGATAGTTTAAAAGAAATAAAGAAATACATTTTATTTTGAAGCTTGACTAAGAAAACTGATTTAAAGAAACGACGTTGTTTTGGCTATCCAGTACAAGTTTAAAAAAAAGATTATTTTTTTCAACAATATTTAATTTAGCATTGAAATACATTTTTAACGACATTTTAATGCTTTAAAATTCAGGTCTTAATCAACAATGTCCCATCCCAGAGGGTCCCGGAGTACCAAACCTTCTTAGCATGGTGCTCCCAACGAATACAATCAAATCTCGGAGCGTATGGTGGTGTGTCCCCACGCTTCTTCCTCCCCTGTCGATTCAGAATTGTGTTGTTGTTCGAACACTCAGTGCTCAAACTCAACCCAATTACGAGTCATCTCTGCAATACGGCTTTACGCAGTAGGCCTGGCCGCTTTAACGCTTGTGATGTTTCAATGCATTCCGATGCAATGGCGCACTACAAATGTTAATAAATGACAAGAAGAGTGCTAGGCGTCATCTAACCTAAGGCACTCTCCAGGATCCCTTCGAAAGATTGGCTGCGCTAGGGTCTGATTAGATTAGATTAGATTAGATTAAAATTCAGGTCTTAATCAAGCATCAATTGAAAATTTTCACATACGTGCAAAACAAAAATAATAAAAAATATAAAAAAGCCATAGTCTCAACATTTGAATGCAAAAAGTTTTTAAAATGCATTTTACACTAGTTCAGTTATTTTGCAATCAGTAGTCTTCAAAAAATGTAAGATCTGACGAAAACAAAAATGTCAACAAAAAAAAACTTTTTACGATACTAAAGATCGACCATTTTCAAAAATTCAAGAGACTATTAAATCAACCTAAACATGCTTAAAAATGATTCTTAACGCAAGGGAATGCACTTTAAACAGATTTCAGCTGAATGCACTCAAATTTCCATTTTGATGTTTTTTGAAAAAAATATTTTTTTGCCCCCTGATTTTTCGGGTCAACTTTCAAGGGGGGGCGACAAAAACTTTAAATCAAATTTGTATCAGCCTTATGAGTTGTTGAAAAAATCTCAAAAAGGTATTTTTTTTACGATTTATACCATTTTGTGTGTTGGGTTTTATAGAACTTTTTTTCAGTAAAAATTATTTTCGAAAAATCCCAAATTTTATTTTTTTTCCCATCAATGTATGTATTAATTTACCAAAGCTAATAAATCCATAAAAAAGTCTCAAAGTACTGATTTTTTTACACTTGTATGGCACTTTTCCTGCACTGCTGCCAAAGTGCATACATTTTTGTTTGGACTTATGACGCGAAAAGACTTTTAAAAAGAAAGTACTCACATAATATAAGCCAAAAAATAATAATTAATTAACAGGAATTGATAATTCTAGGAAGAATCTTTCTTCTTGAATTTATATTAATGTTGATATCAATGTATTCTTGCAAATCTTTTCTTGTAAATTCCATTTTCTGCTTTCTAATAATAATTCATGTTATTCTAAAAAATAAAAACTATTTTTTATTTTGGTTGAGTAAAATCTGTAGAGTATGATGATGAAAAATCTCAATCATTAAGGAAATTAGAGGTTTGGATTGGAAACAGATAAAAAGGCTTCGTTTACAACTTACTTACTTTGTTCTCAAGATATTTGAAAGGAATTCAAACTTTGAAACAAATTTATGCGTTAAAAAAGTATGTTGATACTAACGTTAGCCTGAAAAACATTGAAATTTGGTTTAAAAACATTCCGGAAAACTTCTTCTAGTATCGGGAGAAAACCGGGAAAAAACCGGGAAATTGAAAATCGAAATCTAGTGGCCACCCTGCTTTGGGCACAATGCACATTTTGTGATGAAACATGTTAACAATTTAAAGTTTGACAAAAACCTAGTACTACGTTTTGTTCAGAAACTCATGCCGAACATTTTGCTACAAAAAGCTCATGAAAAGATGATTTCTATAAAAAGTTATATAACATATACTATCACAAAAATCAAAAAAGGTGCAAAAACAGTTTGTACACCTTTCGAAAAATATCTAAACATTTTTGAGAATTTTGATTATGTAAGCATTAAGGGATAGCTTATTATCAAACATATATGCAAAAATGTGACTGTTACATTTGATGTATCAACACTATTGGCCAAATCAAATTTCTATCAATGTCACCCCGGGCTATCAAAGTCACCCCAGTTTACGGTACTAGGTTTCTGTCAAACTTTAAATTGTTTTCATGTTTCATCACAAAGTGTGCCTTTTGGGGGTGTAAATACTTTTTTTACATAATGTATATCAAAAAATAAAATAAAATAAAAATAGTGTTTTTTTGCAAATCAAATTTTAGTGACAAAAAGTTAACTTAAAAATCACAAAAAATACCGTGTATCACTTTTTTTCAGTGTAGTCCTTATCCATACCTACAACTTTGCCGAAGACACCAAATCGATCGAAAAATTCCTTCAAATGTTACAAATGTTTTTGAATTTTCATACATCATTTTTGTATGGTCAGCTGCCAAATTTGTATGGAAAATTACATGAACAAACTAATGAGGAAAAATGGCTTCTTTGGGCATACCGAAGGCACCAAAAAAGTTTCAGCCGGATTCAAAAATACAAAAATTAAAATTCTTTAAAAAAAGACCGATTTCGTAGAGAATTGCTTTCAAACAAAATATTCAAAAACAAATTTTGTTCTCAGAGAAACACTTTACTGACCTTTTTACCATTCGCCAAGCTGGTGGTCTTGTGCAAACAGGACGCACCGTACACACACAACATCTTAAATATCTTAATCTGCTTATCAGTTCATCCCGCCCATCATCGCGATGCCCATTGTTTCCTAGAGAGCGGCACCGTGTAACAACAAGCTCGCGTATTTGACGATCAAACATTTACCGTAGACCGTAGATTCAATTTCACACAGCGGCAGCATGTTTTTATCAAAATCATTCTGCGAATAAGCTAATTTCACCACAATGACCTACCTTGTCCTGTTCAGTAGCGAAACGGTAGCCCTACGAGAATGGACGGCAAAACGGTGGTGAAGTTTGGTTCTGCTGGTAAGCCCCCCTCGGAACCTAACCATGTACATTCAGGACACTTGTTCGTATTATAGATGGCACGGGCGATTCTGCGGCGAATTGTCCGAAGCGTGTCTCGTTCGAAGATGCCCTCACGCTGGCAAGTAAGTTCGATCTTAACTGATTCTATACGTACGGCCGAATGATCAAGTGTACGTCGTTCAACAGAATTTGGTCGCTTCAACTACGCGCTGATCGCGCTCGCCGGAACGGTGCTGGCCGCGGTCATGCTTGAGATGCTGAGCATCAGCTACGTGATCGCCGTGGCCGAGTGCGATCTGGAGCTCACGTCCGGTCAGAAAGGAATTCTTGGTGCGATGGCGCTGGCGGGAACGATCGCGGGTTCGCATCTGTGGGGATTCCTCGCGGATACGCTGGGTCGAAGGAAGGTGATCATACCGACCCTGTTGATGACCAACGCCGTATCATTCGCTTCCAGCATGATGACCAACTTTTGGATGATCACGATCTGTCGGTTTTTGACGGGGTTCTTGTAAGTGTTGATCGCGATCTTCGAGCTTGATCATTAACTTGAACTATTTTTTTTTAGTATTTGTGGAGCTTCAGCGTCAATCTACGCGTACCTCGGGGAGTTCCACAACCAACGCGATCGATCGCGAGCCATCATGGCGGCCTCCTTCGTACACTCGATCGGTTGTCCACTGCTTCCCGGACTGGCGTACGTCATCATCAACCAGAGCTGGGCCTTCACCATCCCCGTTCTCGACATTGTGTACCGTCCGTGGCGATTGTTTCTCGTTATCTGCGGACTTCCAGGTTTCATCAGCGCTCTCGCGCTGCTCAAGTTCCCCGAAAGCCCCAAATTCGACCTTAATCAGGGTAACGCCAAGCGAGCAACGGAAACTATCCAATGGATACATCGCTTCAACAACGGTAACGCAGAATCTCCCTTGCAAATCCAACTGATCCTCGGCGAAGCCGAGGTTCAGCCCTCTCGCGATCACTCCAAAGGAGTCAAAGCCGTACTGGAGCTGATCTGGAACCAAACAGCGCTGCTTTTCAAGCGACCCTACCTCCACAAAACGATCCTCATGTGCTTCCTCCAGTTCGGCACCTACATCACCGCCCATGGAATGTTTATGTTCTTCCCTGGGCTGCTCGATCAGCTGGTCAAAGCGCAGGAAGCCGGCATCGATCGGATCACCCTGTGCGACATTGTCTACGCGCACAACCCGCTCGAAGTATCGGGTCAATCGACCTGCACCCAGTCGCTATCGCTCGCCACGTACGGCTACTCGATAACGCTGGACATTATCTACGTGCTGGGCTTTCTGGTGATCGGGCTGCTGGTGAACGCCGTCGGCAGGTTGGCCATTTTGGTGTTTGTGTTCACGGGGTGCGGTGCTTGTGGAGTGCTGGCGATTCTCGTGGACATTCCGCTGCTTTCGGTGTGGCTGTACATCCTGATGATGATGAGTGGCTTCACTGTGAGCGTGGTCAGTGCCGTTACGGTGGATTTGTTTCCCACTAGCTTGAGGTGAGTGGGTTGAATTCAGTTCTTGTTGATCTTACTGACAAGTTTACTTTCAGAGCAATGGCGGTTGGAATCTCGCTGATGTGTGGCCGTATTGGGGGCGTTTTCGGCACGAACCTGGCCGGACTGCTGCTGGATAGCCAGTGCGAGCTGACGTTCGGCATTACGTGCTCTATTTTGCTGCTGTGCAGCGTGCTGTCGTTCTTCATCCCGAATATCAACAAAAAGGTTCAGCCTGAATCTAGTTAGGTCGGTGGTGTAATAAAAGAAACTAGTCAGACTGAAAATCCGTTAATCAGCTTGTAGAATCTCTAACCTGAATATATGTTATCAGATTTCCGATGACAATCTTCACATCTCTTCAAACCTTTCTTTAGCTTTAACCAGAAAACAGTTTTTGAAGTATGCAAGATTGCCAAGCAAATATTTCAATTGCTTATGCGTCCTATTCTCCAATTGAGTATAGGGCCACGTTGAAGGATTTCCACTGTTGACGGTTCTCTTCTTTCGCTTTCACATAGTGCCAGCTTATGGTCGCGTCAAAAGCACTGATTTCTTGGTGAAGGCTTCTTCGGATGTAGCCTCTTGGTCTGCTCCGACCACGTCATTGTTGCGGTTTTCAGCCCAGTGCTTTTCGGCAAATCTCATGCGCATCCATTCCATCTCTACTTGTGCTCCTAGATCTCGATGTGCAAGGGCCTAGACTGACACCGTCGTATCGACACCCTATTTCAAACCCACCAGGCACGAAAGATGTTGCGCAAGCGGCGTTTCGCAAAGAACTGCAGTTTTGACGTGTTCTGACTTGACCGATCTGGCGTTCGAGTTGAAGATCCGTTCTTATTTGGTTTGATCGCCCAAGGTGCGAAGATCTGAGAGAGCACTTTGGCCTGTTTGTTTCGCATGGATATGTGAAGCTTAGTACCGTGGTTGAGACGATCGAGAGTCTTCATAATCAACGATCACCAGGTGAAGAGAATCCGATTCGGGCGCCGTCTGCTGTCGTCGAAAAGTCTTGTCGACCTTCGATCCGATCATGTACAAGATCACATTGCAGAGAACTTCAGGATTATGCATAGCAGCATAATGCCACACCAGGTCCTCTTTCTTGGGAACTTTCACGATAAATACCGTGGCCATAAAGGACAACCGGGCAACTAATCAGTGTCTTGTACAGAGTCAGTTTCGTGACGCGTTGCAGCTGTCAAGGTTTTCCGTAACCGAAAGTAGGCGCGATTAGCACAGTGTAATCGAGTCTGGATCTCTAGACTGGTGTCGTTGTCGGCAGTTACTAGCGATTCCAAATAAACGAAATCGCTTTCCATTCACAGCTAAAAGGGTGAGTCTTGAGGAGCCGATGACCTCTCATGTGTTTCGTTTTCGTCGTACTGATGGCCAGTCCAATCCGTCATGCTTGCGTCTTCTTGTCGTTGGCATAAACAAGAAGCTGAACTGGCCTGTTGCAAAACGTGCCTCTCGTGTCGATAATCGATCTTCGCACAACTCCCTCAAAGTCTTTGTTAAACAGCGCATGAGGATTTTCGATCTATTCCTGGCGCTATTCCGGAATTTGTAAATCTCAAAGCTTCTTCCAGCTCCCTCAGCGTAGGTGGACTAGAGTTCACCCAGTGGATTCGCCTTACGTTGGGCGGTTTATACTGAGTGATTGGGCGTGGATGCTAGATTTGAGCTGGTCAGTAACCCAATTTACCACTCTTGTTCTTCACCGGCGTTTTAAGGCGACCTTGCTGAACTTCCGCGATCTAAACCTGAACCACGATCATCTGACTTTCATGTAATAAACGCCGAACTTGTAGGCCCACCGGATTCGGCCTTTGCTACCTTCCGAATACTTGGCTTGCCGTAGAGGGGTGTACCCCATTTGGCATAATGGACATTTGGCATAACGGGTCTTCAAGAAGGACGTTTGGCATAATGGACGTTTGGCATAATTGGTCCAAGACATCAGGGACGTTTGGCATAATAGACATTTGGCATAATGGACGTTTGGCATAACTCGTTCAAAAACCATCAAGGACGTTTGGCATAATGGACGTTTGGCATAACTCGTTCAAAAACCGTCAAGGACGTTTGGCATAATGGACATTTGGCATAATAGACGTTTGACATAATTTTTGCTAGATTTTTTGTTTTGTTGAATTAGTATTTATTTTTTTGAAACAATAATAATTAATAGCTTTTTTCCCATTTCCTAAACAGGTAATTTTACTTTAAAAGATGATTTTTTTTTTTCAAGAAATCAAGTATCTATTTTCATTCAATACATGTAATTCTTAATAAAGCTTTAAATGCATTTTTTCATAAATTTATTTAAAAAAATTAGGGAGTGTATATATTATAATATTAAGATTTTTCTCCTTTTGAAATACTTTGCAGATAATTTTTGTATTATTTTTTTCCTTTTTTTATTTTAAAATCAACTAACAAAGAGATGTAAGTTTTGCCAGTCTTTAAATATTGTGCAAAAGAGATTTTATACTATTTTCCCTTTCCTTCCATTTTTAAATTCAACCTGAACAATGTATGTTCATTTTGCTCTTCTTTCAAGAAATCGCAATTGATATTTTTAAAGCAATTTTCTCTTCTTTTATTTTAAAACTAAAAGAAGGTAAAATCTCACAAAAGATGTGTAGATTTTGCTTTTTTCAATATTTTGCAATTATTGTTTTTTATGCAATTTTCCCTTCTTTAATATTCAACCTTAATAAGGGATGTACATTTTTCTTTCTTTAAATATTTGGCAAATGAGTTGTTATGAAATTTTCTCTTCTTTTATTTTAAATTTAAATTCAACTTTTAGAAGGGAAAATCTCTCAAAAAATACGCTTTAAGTATTTGACAATTGAGTTTGTTTATGAAATTTTCCCTTCTTTTATATAAAATTCAACTTATAGAAGGAAAAATCTCTTTAAATATTCACATTTTGTCACTCTTCAAATGTTTGACAACCGCATTATTTTTATGTTTTTCAACTACCTCTATTCAAAAAATCAATTTAATCAGCATTTTTTTTTGTGCAATTGTCCCTTCTTCAAGATTAGTTTTAAAAAAATATAAAAAGGGAAAATTGCATAAACAACTTTATTGTGTGGCCAAGGCAGTTTAGTTATTGAGTTATTCTATTAAAGGTCCCTGGTTCAATTCCCGTAGACAACACTTTTTGTTTTGAAGGATGAACTTTTTCTTGAAATGGACTCGAAGGCATAATTCTCTCGGTCATCTAGAACTGTGTTCTCTGTATCTGTAAATCTTACCGCTACTCTCGCGTCGGACAAGTGCTGCCCAGTTCTGAGTGTTCTTTAGATTGATTTCGAAAAAAAAAGGGAATAATGTGAATTTATTTAGGGATTTTTCCTTCAAGTTAAATTATGATCAAAAGAAGGAAAAATTGCAATATAACAGCTCAATTGTCGAAGATTGCAAGAGGTTTTTTCATCTTTAAGTTGAATTTCATATAAAAGAAGGGAAAATTTTGTTCAAAAAATATTATTGCTAATTATATTGAAAGGAGAAAAATGTAAAGCTAACAAGAGATATGTCCTTCTTTAAACTAAATTTTCAATAAAAATATTAAAATTTCATTAAAAAAAAATTATTATGAATTATTCAAAAAGAAAACAATTTACTATTGGGGAAAAATATAGAGATACCTAATTTTTCGAAAAAAATAATCTATTAAAGTTACATAAAAAAGGTAAATAAACAAAACATTTTCAGCCGTGAAAATGAGAAATACGTATAAAATAAAACAAAAATAAAATCAAGTAATAATTATGCCCAACGTCCATTATGCCAAACGTCCTTGATGGTTTTTGAACGAGTTATGCCAAACGTCCATTATGCCAAATGTCTATTATGCCAAACGTCCCTGATGTCTTGGACCAATTATGCCAAACGTCCTTCTTGAAAACCCGTTATGCCAAATGTCCATTATGCCAAATGGGGTACACCCTTCGTACATGGTGCACTTTGTACTTCGAGAAAGAGTTACTAGACCTTAAAGTCTTGTAGAGTCCATAATAGGCACGACTACCGGTGATGATACGCCTCCGAATTTCTCTGCTGCAATTGTTGTCTAACTTAACCAACGATCCGAGGTACACAAACTTCTCCACGAACGCGTCCCCGTCGATCGTCACGCTCGGTCCTATGCGAGCCCTAAGGGACTCGGTTCCTCCTGCCAGCAGATACTTCGTCTTCGTCACGTTCACCTTCAATCCGCTTCCCGCTTCAATTCGGTGTACCTCCTAGCCACCTCCTCGAACGTTGAAGTTCACCCGCCTCATAACACCTTCAAACCCAAAGTTGAAGCAGAGGTCGGAGATACCGTCGTCTTGGTTTAGTACCTTGCGCGATTCGATCGGGTCGGATATAGCACTCAAAATCTTCACGCTGCACCGTGCCCCGTCCATCATTGATTTCAGTCTAATCAGCTTCCCGGGAAAGCCGTTCTCGTACATGATCTTCCATAGCTCTTCGCGATCAACCAGTTGTACGCAAAAATATTTGGTCCGTCGACGAATTCCCCTCCACGAAACCGGTCAAAGCGAGTAGCCATTCCTGAAATATAAATTACCAAAACACTACAAAATTTGAGACGCTTGGGACACTTTCTCTAGCAATGATAAAACACAAGCGGTTTGTTTTGTGAGATAATCCACAGCAGCTTTATCGCCTCCTCGGAACTTCACACTTGGAATTCAAGCGCTTGCGCGCGCGCTACTTTTCGTCTAACGTCTGAAACACTGTCCTTTTTTCGTTCTCTACCTTCTTTGCGCTCGATACACTTTTTGCAACTCAAATCGTTCACTGTTCATAAAAACTGTCTCACAAATCCTGCGTGTCACTTAACTGAGGAACGACGTCAGGCTGGTCAGTTTCTCGTTCAGTTGCAGTTGAGTTTTGATGAGCTGGGACAGCGTGACCACCATCAGCAGGTCCTTCACGTTCGAGTTGAACATCTTGGCGAACTCCTCGTGCTTCATGTTCGGCACCGAGTGGATCAGATCGAGCAGGGCACGGCCGACAAAGTTGTCCGGCTGCTGCTTCTCCGCCAGGACGTCCTCCACGTAGTTCAGCACCTCACCGAGCAGCGTCTGCAGCTTGCCGGACGCTTCGGAAACCTGGGCCAAATCCAGCATCGGCGAAACCGTGCGTGGCCGGGCCGGGTTCGACTGGACGCCGATGGTTTTGGCGCACAGCGACAGACCGACGACCTCCGGCTCGTAGCTGGTGACCTCGACGTTGATCGGCGTGAACATGCAGCCCGTCTTGCCGCCGGGGACGCCCAGCGAGACGCACACGTACGCCTTGATGCCCATCCGAGCGGCAGTCAGCGACGTGTCCAGCGTCAGATGGATCGGGTTGTTGCACTCGCGCGCGTAGTACTCGTGGATGACCGAGCTGTGGTTGGTCACCTCCTGACCGGTGGCCCACCAGCCTGAAAATAAGGGAAAAAAAGTCTATAAAATCAAATTGTTCCCATTCCACCCCACATTGCCCCCTCTCTCAGTTGTTACTCACCGACAATGTTCTCGGACGGGTTGACCCGCCGGTTCAGGTCGTACAGATCGGACGCGTAGCCCAGTTCGGCCTCGACCTGGTCGGCATGTTCCTTGTGCGGCACGCAGAAACAGTTGGTCACCTCGACGATGCCCTTCTCCACGGAACCTGCAAAGAATAGAGTAAATCGAGCGTCATCAAAATTTGTTTCCCCACAAGACGTCAGGAGGAAAAGCAAGGTTATGTTCGCCACCGAGATTCAATCCCGAAAGTAGACTTACCCAGCAATGTTCCGATGACGCGCTCGGAGTCGGCGTTACGGCGCTCGTACGCGTCCACGATCTGGAACAGCACGACCGGGTGGACGCGGACCGTCAGGTTTAGGGGCAAATTTATCGTGGACATTGTCGTGGCTGTGGGCGATTTTCAACACACTCCGGGCTGGGAAAGACAGAAAAACTCTGCTGAGGAGAGACTTGACAGGTGACGTTTGCGAATGTTTGGCCAGGGTTGAAATCGGGACACGCGCACGCGAATTTGATGTTCGAAAATTACAGAATCCAGCAGGGGCACGCCGAAAAATAATTTGCGAAGCTTCATCTAAAATTAAATTTGGCCAAAACGTAATTAACTCAAAATTATTGTGGATTTAGCTGGTAGCTGGATTTTCTGGCATCTTGTTACAGTCATTGGAAAAGGTCGTGGATAGCCCGAATAAAATTATATGATGATTTGTATTGTCAAAACCATGAAGTTACAATAGATATTATAATATTTATGGTAAGTTTATGGTTGATTTTTTCGAACTTCATTGGAATGATGATAAAGCTACCGTAGATTTCATGGTTACATCACATTTCATGGTTTTGTTATCGGAAATGTTATAAATTGAAACAATAAAACTACCGTAAAATTCATGAATACAGTGATTATTATGGTTTTGTTATTGGAAATCTCAGAATGCATTTTTTTCAATTTTCTGTTATAACAAGTTTCACTGTAATGTTATAGTTGCGTAGTGTTTTTTTTTACGAACTTTTTCTGAATATTGCGAATCATGTAATAAAACTATTAAAACCGAGTTATATTTTGAATACAAAACTTCAAAAACCATTTTGACAAGCTCAAATCAAATCAAATTATTAAAAAACTTAAGCATTAAAACATTGAAATACTTGAATTTTTGCATATTAAACTGTTTGTACACAAAAAAATATTAAAATATTAAAAAATTTAAATATTAAAATATTAAAATATTAAAATATTAAAATATTAAAATATTAAAATATTAAAATATTAAAATATTAAAATATTAAAATATTAAAATATTAAAATATTAAAATATTAAAATATTAAAATATTAAAATATTAAAATATTAAAATATTAAAATATTAAAATATTAAAATATTAAAATATTAAAATATTAAAATATTAAAATATTAAAATATTAAAATACTAAAATATTAAAATATTAAAATATTAAAATATTAAAATATTAAAATATTAAAATATTAAAATATTAAAATATTAAAATATTAAAATATTAAAATATTAAAATATTAAAATATTAAAATATTAAAATATTAAAATATTAAAATATTAAAATATTAAAATATTAAAATATTAAAATATTAAAATATTAAAATATTAAAATATTAAAATATTAAAATATTAAAATATTAAAATATTAAAATATTAAAATATTAAAATATTAAAATATTGAAATATTAAAATATTAAAATATTAAAATATTAAAATATTAAAATATTACAATATTACAATATTACAATATTACAATATTACAATATTACAATATTACAATATTACAATATTACAATATTACAATATTACAATATTACAATATTACAATATTAAAATATTAAAAAAAAGTGGAATACAAAATTTAAAAAATAAAAAAATCAAATTTAATGTTTAAAATATTAAAATATTATATAATTTTATAATGTTAAAATATTCAACTCATTCAATATTTATTTTTAGGTCAGAACATTTATAAAATAGTTGTGGTTTATGTGAATAAAAATAATAATATCATTTAAACCATTATTTTCTTCTGCCTGTATTTCTCTAGGATAAAACTTGATTTGATCATTGATTTTTCCTAATGAAAGTAATTTTTGATCCTTCACTTTTCTAGAAAATACCTCAAATTTAGGTATTTATGCCTAGAAATTAGGAATAATCGTGGTCCGCCATCTTGGATTATGTCTAAATATTAGTAATTTTGAATCCCTCACTTTCACAGAAAATTCCCTAGGTTTGTATGTCTTGAATTTAGTAATAAATACTTATGGTCCGCCATCTTGGATTATAGCTTAATATCAGTAATTTAGGCATTTTTACCTAGAAATTAGGAATAGTCGTGGTCCACCATCTTGGATTATTCCTCAATTTAAGTAATTTTAGATCCCTCACTTTTCCAGAAAATACCTAAAATTTAGGTATTTTGGTTCTTCAATAATACGTAAAATTTAGGAATTCCCGTACAAAAACGCGATTAGGGGGAGGATTTATATTACGTAACACAAAATTTGGGATTTTCGACCACCCTACCCCCCTGTAACGTGTAATTTTGCGTTACGTAACATTATTTTTCATCACCAAGACCCCCCCCCCACCCCCTTCCCCAATTTTCAAAACAGACGCTGACAACCCCCGCCCCGAACTGCGTTACGGAATAAAAGAACGCTCCCTTAGTAATTTTATTACTAATATAATAGCCAATTAGTAAAAAAAAATACCTTGTTGCAGTCAGGTTCGATATACCTAAAAATTAGTCATTTATACCTAATTTCCGTTTTGCGTGCATGATTGACCGAGCTGTCAAACTTTTCCTCTTGCGCGTGTTCAATCATGCTTCGTGTTGGCTGCAGTTCGGTATCGGAATTTTCCGCATCAAATCGCGTGTGTCCGTGTTTTTGTCACATCCGGCGCTGTCTCAAGAAGGTGAACGAGTTCTGGGTGTTGGATGGACAAATCCTAACCGAATCGGATCGAATGTTGGTAAGTATTTGGAAGTTGGTGAAATGGAGGGCGGAATCCTACCGCACAGTAGCAACAGTAATTTTCCATGGCCTGCTTCAGCCGCTCATTATTTTGTTGTTGTTGTTGTTTTCTTCTACAGAACAAGGATAACCAGGCTCAGCGCCTGTTGCCGTCGAGGGTTCGTTCCGGATGGTGATCACCAACACGAAACGCAGCTCGTTTTCTTCAAGGACCATTGAAAAGCGTGGACGTGCTGGGATCGAGTGGCGGGGAGGCCATCCCTGCAAAAGTCTTCTCGTTCTCGTAAAGTGAGTTTCATAAGGTTTTAATTTTCTAGCGTTTTCCATGAAAAAGACCAATGCGCTAAATATTAACATTAAGTGTATATCAGCATCATAAGTGACAAGTATTAGGTCTATTCTCGTACCGTAGAATTCTGCAACCAAAAGTTACTTCTCTCTCAGGCAAAACTTTTGCAAAGAGAGAGGCAGAAGTTGAAGCAAAATTGTTCCACTACTTTTCTGCAGGTAGTTTCTTCTCTCTTCTGCTGGTTAGCATCTTATGTAAATGTCGCGTTCTCTTGCTCTCTTGCAGAACTGCTGCAAACGAGATAGTTGCAGAAAAGTACGAGAATGCGCTGCAAAAAGTGACTTTGAAATAAAAGGCAGAATTCAATCCCATTTTAATCAATTTCTTTTTACTAGTACCGAATCTGGCCTCGTGACTGTCGAGAACCTGAAGCATGATTAAAGTGCCACCTGCGACATGTATTAAATCTTCCGGAAGCAGCACGTTGAGGCTGCTAGGCGGACTTTTTGAGGCAAAAATCGTAGGTAAGTTATGTGTTAAGAAAAAAAGTTTAATTTGTGTTTAATTAAGTTTTTTTTTAACTTTTAGCATCAAACAAACCAGTAGATCAGGGTGGCCACCTCGGGAAAAAACCGGGAAAACCGGGAAAAAACCGGGATTTTTATCCACCGGGAGAAAACCGGGAAAAACTCGGGAATTTGACTGACAAACCGGGAAAATATTTTAAGTTTAGTTAAAATTTGACAAAAGCCTCTTTAAATTATTCAATATGTTCTTTTCTCAATTAGAATATTATTCCTGTTATTCTAAATGAAGAATTCGCAAAAACTATGTTTGAATTTCTGTAATAGACTCATGCTTCTTGGTTATGGATGTTTCTTTTTCTGTTGTATCCTATTATATTTTCACATGGCGATTTTTTTTTTAATAAGGCCGATGCAAATATTTAAAAAAGTTTTTGTCCCTCGGCCCTGGCCGAGGTCAAGGGGGGGGCAAAAAAAAAATATAAAAATTTAAATAACAAGCCATAGTCTTCACATTTAAATGAAAAACGTGTTTTAAAATGCATTTTACACTAGTTCAGTTGTTTTGCAATCATTAGTTTTCAAAAAATCTAAGATCTGACAAAAACAAAAATTTTATCGGAAAACAAGATTTTGCATTGAAAATTTTCAAAAAATCTTAAGATTTTTTAATAAACCCAAACATGCTAAAAATGATTTTAAACGCAGGAGAATGTATTTTAATTTGATTTCAGCTTGTTGCACTTGAATTTTCATTGAAATTTTGAAGTTTATTGTAAAAATATTTTTTTGCCCCCTGATTTTTCGGGCCAATTTTGAAGGGGGGGGGGTGACAAAAACTTTTAAAAATATTTGTACCAGCCTAAAGCAAAATGTTTCCTCTACCAGCGATTCTCAACCTGGGGTACATGTACCCCTGGGGGTACCACGAGCGGTCTCAGGGGGTCCGGAGGACAAACCCCGCAATGGCGGACATTTGTCCCATACAAAATATTTGAGAGAAAAAAAAAAAACAAATTACTTTGAAGCAAAAATTAACAACCATGCTTAAGGTGCAATGAATTACGTGCGAATTGTTTTTGACCAATCAGAAAATGTTTTAAAAATATTTGAATGATAAATATATAATTTGCATTCGTTTAGAAATTTTATGAATTTGAAGTAAAGTGCACCGTTTTTTTTTGTTTTTTTTTTTCTGCAAATATTTGTTTCTAATTTGTATATTGTGCCAACTACCATTTACTACCATGTTGGTAAAAATAATCTTATGTTTCATGATTTGGATACTTTCAATTTGACCTTTCTTTGCTAAAATATTAGTTTTGCATAAAATAAAAATTAGGATTTTTTGTAAGTGGATATTATGGATCTCATGGTACGAAAACAACATAACAGTAAATATCTCTCTAAATTTAAAGATCAAGACATTTCCTTCAAATTGTCACACAAATTACACTATTTTAAAATATTTTTCTTGGCCTGTATCTTAGCAACAAAAGAATGGATCAAAAATGTTCAAAAAAGAAAGCAGAAAAGAATTTTATAAAATAATTTTTCAACTGAAAATAGCTACAACTTCAAAAAAATACTATTGACAAATTTAAATTTACATAAAAATAAAATTTAAAAAAATATGGGGGATGTTTGTAGAAATGAAAAAGACAACGAAAATTTAATTTACAAAAAGAATTTCTCCAAATTTAAATGCATTTTCAGTAGATAGTTTTAAAGAAAAACAGGGTACAACATTTTATTTTGAAGCTTTATTAGGAAAACTGATTTGAAGAAATGTACATGGACGTTGTGTGGCCTATCCAGTACATGTTTTTAAACAACTCTAGAAACAAGATTTACGACATTTTTAATACTTCAAAATTCTTTCTTTCTTCGTGAATTGGAATGTAAAAAAATCTCATGCAAACGAAAAATATCATGTATGAACGCTAGGGGGTACCAGCAGCTTAAGTAACACGAAAAAGGGTACCTAGCCTAGAAAAGGTTGAGAACCGTTGAATTATAATATATTTCAACTTAGAAATAATAATATCATGGAGTTTCTGTTTGTAAATATTATTTTATTTGATAATATTTGAGATTCTCAGCCAGACAAATTATTAAGGACAACTTGCAATGAATTTTTGTTTGCAAAGTTTTTTTAAATGTCGTTTGAAATTTATGTAAAATTTTCAGATATTTTAAAAATACAATATATTTAGAATTCTGCTACAAAAAAGTCACTTGAAATACAGGCAATCACTTTTAGGTGGATACTAAATCAACACAAAAATTGAGATCATGTTGAAAATAAGGCCGATGCTAATAATTTTCAAAGTTTTTGTCCCTCGGCTCTGGCCGGGGTCAAGTGGGGGAACAATCCATAGTCTCAACATTTGAATGCAAATAGTGTTCAAATACATTTTACACTAGTTTATTTGTTTTGTCTTCAAAAAATGTAAGATTTGACGGTAACAAAAAAAAACTAAAGGTGTAAAATTTAAAAAAAATAAAAGATTATTAAATAAACCCAAACATGCTTAAAAATGATTCCAAACGCAAGGGAATGCATTTTATATTGATTTCAGCTGGTTGCACTTAAATTTCAATTGAAATTTTGATGTTTTTTGAAAAATATTTTTTGCCCCCTGATTTTTCGGAAATGTTGATAACAATTTATTTTTGCAATTCTTTTCTTTAAAATTAATAAATTGTAGTAACAATTAATCTCATTCTAAAATATAAAACGATTTTTTTATTTTGAGGTTATACAATTTACATGTATGATGATGAAAAATCCCAATCATTATGGAAATTAGATGTTTGGATTTGAAACAGATAAAAACGGCTTCGTTTACAACTTACTTAATTTTTACTCAAGATTTGAAAGCTTTCTTGAGGAATTCAAACATTGAACCAAATGTATGCGTTCAAAAAGTATGTTGGTACTAACGTTAGCCTAAAAAAACATTGTAGGGGAAATCTACCCTTTCCAATCAAACACCTATCTTCGTCATATGGAGAGTTTGATGCTCGATTAAAGCTCCAAAAATACTATTTGGGCTATAAACTTACCAGCAACAGCACCGCCTCGAGTAAGCACGCAAATGTATGCCACTTACTGGCCAAAAAGATCACATTTAATGCACTTTTGATCATAATTTGTATTTTGCGAGACCACTTCTCATCATTTTGTTGGCACACACAGTGACACACACGAGAATCCTCAAACGCTTAATGAATATCGCCAAAATTAACTTTTCGCTTTCGCTTACTTTTTCACGGCGCTTAAGATATGAAATTGCTTCCAACTACCGGCAACATGTTCTTTTGACCGTTACTTAGTCACTCACTTGAAGAATAATCCCGAAAAATGTAATAAATTAGCAAGCGCCATCAAAAAAACAAACGCGCCAAGTCGTTTGACGTTTCAATTTTCACTTTGCATTCAAATCGAAGGCTGAAGAAAACCGAGCGAGAGACGAAGGCAAAAAAGAACAAAGGCTGGCCGTCAACACCACCAGCAGCACAGCCAGCGATGCCAGGAAACTTTCCCTATAAATGCCACTTTTCGTGAGTGTTCGTTTGAACTGTCAGCGCAAATGGCAACACTCGACAGAGTGTTGGAAGAAAAAAGAACTAAGCCGATATTAGAAAAATGGGCGTGGCCCAATGCATTCGCCTCGATTAGAATACCCTTGGGATTTTTTTTTGTTAAATGCTTGGTAAAGAAATAGAATAACTTTTAGTGAAAGTGAAAATAAACAGAAATGTTCACAAAAACTTGCTCTACTCGTTGGTGTACTTGGTTTTAGTAAAATTCAAGGGAGACTCTAGATTATCCAGCATCATTCAAACACGACCGCTTATTAGGATTAAAATGGGTAGATTTCCCCTAGTTTGGTTTAAAAACATTTCGGAAAATTCCTTCTGGGCTCGGGAGAAAACCGGGAAAAAACCGGGAAATTGAAAATCGAAATCTGGTGGCCACCCTGCAGTAGATCAATCCGGAAACCGGAGAAGGGACCGTTGGTTAGTACAGACGCACCATTCGCTCGGAGAGAACCAAGATCCGGACCGGCTTCAGCTGATCGAGAGCTTGAAATTAAATCGCGAAAGAAAACGTCAAGAAGAGCTCATCGTTTTTGTGAAAACAATCAAAAGAAGAAATCAATCTGCATAAATATTTGATTATTTAAAATACTAAAATAACCATAAAAATACATTAAAACGAACTGTAGTTATTATTTATTTCATCGTCCGAATATAGTTTTGCCCAGTAGCATTTAGTGGGGAACAAACCATAAAGAACTATTATTTTACTATGCAATTTATTGTAATGCTTATTTATTCCATTGTCCGATTATGGTTTTTACAGTAATATTTAGTGGGGAAAAAACCACGAAGAACTATAATTTTACTGTGCAATCCATTGTAATGCTTGCTGTATTAATTATAAATGTATGATGTTTTCTATGGTCAGGGTAATTTTTTGGACGGAAAAGGCATCAATGAAAATACGGTAGAATGTATAGTATTTGGTTTTTTTTTGTATGGGGAAAAGTCGAAATTTTTATGGTGACTGTGCCTAACAATACCCCTTTTTTATAGTAAATTCCCAGAATAGGATATATTCTATGGTGAAAAAACATAAAGGCTACTGTAGAATCATGGTAAAAATAACCATAGAATTTATCGTGTGATAACCATAAAATCTACTGTTGGTTTATAGTAAATCTTTATGCGGGTAGGTACATAGTCTGTGTAAATATAGTAATAACACATTTTTTTCTAGTGATTTGTGAGACATTTCTATACAAGGAACTGACTTGCCTTTATTTTGCATATGGGACAGCACCAAAGTGATTTTTATTTTGGAATGTTTACATACATACATTTTTTATTAAATAGGGTTACAGTAGATGTTCAAACAAGACAACTACTGGATTTATCTCAAAATCGACAAAAATACATATGGGACGGACTTGCTTTGAGCGGCAGTTTAGTACCCAATTTTTATGATCGATAACAATACTCTCTACTTTTGGCGAACAGTAAATTGGTTCCACTCTGACAGTTCAAAATTGAGGCCGTTTTGCGAACCACTTTTCAACACCCAGGTTTTCAGCATTGAATACAAGAACTCTTATAATTTTAGAAAATATATTGCAGATTGACCTCAAGATTGATTCGTTTCATGTGTTCTTATGACACATTCTGCCGTGACGTTACAACGGTTTGACGTTTCTTTTTTTTGCTGCAACTCGGAAATTTCAGAGAAAACACTAATATTTTAACAGATTCTGAAAGAACGTTAAATTTGCCATAAGAATCAACATTGGGCTAAGGATTTATCGCTTCAGTTGCTGTTCTACGAGCGAATATGTAGCGTTACGTTACAACGGTGTGTTCCTTCATTTTTTTTTATAAAAGGCTGTGACTCTGCTCTGAAAATCAACATTAATCTAAGCCCGGTCTCACGCTTATCCCGCATAGTCAACAACCATACAGTCACCATTTGTCGAATGATTTTTCCTAAATGATCTTAATAATACACCAAATAGGGTGCAACCGTACATTTTCCATTCCCCAAACAATCCTACAATTTATCAAATAGGTCGTTAGGTAATGTTACAATACATTTTTACAAGGGATTTTTTTCGTGGATCATAGTCATACCCTACCCCAAACTGTTCAATTCTTATTTTATGTGAACCGTACCACAAATTAATAAAATATGATTTTAAATGGTGAACTGCTTTACCGACACTTACCGACACCATTTGAAAAGGGAGGAGCCAAAAAATAAACTTTACAAATTTTCTGGGAACTATGGATTTAACGGGAATGGTAAGTATATGATTATTAATGGTGAACGTTTTTTTTTGTAATGTCCGGGATTTGTTACCGCTTGATGATGATGTCTCCTGTTGATTCTTCCGTGGTGCTGCCGCCTTATCTTATTGAGCTATCTCAGTTACATTACGTTTGGCGGTTTAAAATGCATTTTATTAGGAAATGTGGCCTCAAAATTTATCATAAATATATCGTAACATGTATGGTAGAACCATACAAATAAATTATAGACCAATCACATGGCGAACAGTTATCGTTCTGATAATGGTCAATCAATTGATTAAATTATTTGGACTTATAAAAATTATCACGAAAATAAATTAGCTTTACATACAAACTATATGGCAAACAGGTATATCGTTCCATGAATTGTTGAACAATGGTTTGAATTGTTGGGACTTAGGAAAATTTTCGCTGAATTCAGGTATATCGTTCCATGAATTGTTGAACAATGGTTTGAATTGTTGGGACTTAGGAAAATTTTCGCTGAATTCAGGTATATCGTTCCATGAATTGTTGAACAATGGTTTGAATTGTTGGGACTTAGGAAACCCGCATAAAGATTTACTATAAACCAACAGTAGATTTTATGGTTATCACACGATAAATTCTATGGTTATTTTTACCATGATTCTACAGTAGCCATTATGTTTTTTCACCATAGAATATATCTTATTTTGGGAAATTACTATAAAAAAGGGGTATTGTTAGGCACAGTCACCATAAAAATTTCGACTTTTCCCCATACAAAAAAAAACCAAAAACTATATACTCTACCGTATTTTCATTGATGCCTTTTCCGTCCAAAAAATTACCCTGACCATAGAAAACATCATACATTTATAATAAAAACAGTAACCATTACAATGGTTTGCACAGTAGATTCACAGTTCTTCATGGATTTTTCCATACTAAATAGTACGGTTTAAACTATATTCGTACATTGAAATAAATAATAACTACAGTATGATTCATTGTATTTTCATTGTATTTATTTTTTCTCTCCACTAAATTGTACTGTAAAACATATATTTATACATTGAAATTAATGGTCAATATGGTAAGTTTTATTGTATTTTTATAGTTTTTTCGTAGATTTAAAAAATAGTACTTTTTCCGCGTCTTTTAATATTCTGCTTCAATCCGAACTTTCTGACGTTGTTCGAAATGTTTGTAGCCGGTGCCGGAACTACTGCTTCGTATTTGGGATGAACTCTCGCGTATTTATGAAGCACAATCCTCAGTGGAATAGGCCCCTGTAAAAGAGAACACACTAAATTAGACATAGGAATATTATGTTTGTTTCGGTATAAATGCTATTAAATTAGCTGTTACTAGAATTCTAAAATTCTAAAATTCTAAAATTCTAAAATTCTAAAATTCTAAAATTCTAAAATTCTAAAATTCTAAAATTCTAAAATTTAAAATTCTAAAATTCTAAAATTCTAAAATTCTAAAATTCTAAAATTCTAAAATTCTAAAATTTAAAATTCTAAAATTCTAAAATTCTAAAATTCTAAAATTTAAAATTTAAAATTCTAAAATTCTAAAATTCTAAAATTTAAATTTAAAATTCTAAAATTCTAAAATTCTAAAATTCTAAAATTCTAAAATTCTAAAATTCTAAAATTTAAAATTCTAAATTCTAAAATTCTAAATTTAAAATTTAAAATTCTAAAATTTAAAATTCTAAATTCTAAAATTCTAAAATTCTAAAATTCTAAAATTCTAAAATTCTAAAATTTAAAATTCTAAAATTTAAAATTCTAAAATCTAAAATTTAAAATTCTAAAATTTAAAATTCTAAAATTCTAAAATTTAAAATTCTAAAATTTAAAATTTAAAATTCTAAAATTCTAAAATTTAAAATTCTAAAATTTAAAATTTAAAATTTAAAATTCTAAAATTTAAAATTCTAAATTTAAAATTCTAAAATTCTAAAATTCTAAAATTCTAAAATTCTAAAATTCTAAAATTCTAAAATTTAAAATTCTAAAATTCTAAAATTCTCAAATTCTCAAATTTTAAATTCTAAAATTCTAAAATTCTAGCATTCTAATATTCTAAAATTTTAAAACTTTAAAAATTCTAAAATTACTTAATTCATAATAACTCAATTTCCTAATTGCTTTATTTTTTAATTTCTCAATATCCTAATTTCCTAATTTTCTAATTTTCTTATTTTCTTATTTTCTAATTTTCTGATTTTCTAATTTTCTTATTTTCTAATTTTCTAATTTTCTAATTTTCTAATTTTCTAATTTTCTAATTTTCTAATTTTCTAATTTTCTAATTTTCTAATTTTCTAATTTTCTAATTTTCTAATTTTCTAATTTTCTAATTTTCTAATTTTCTAATTTTCTAATTTTCTAATTTTCTAATTTTCTAATTTTCTAATTTTCTAATTTTCTAATTTTCTAACTTTTCTAATTTTCTAATTTTCTAATTTTCTAATTTTCTAATTTTCTAATTTTCTAATTTTCTAATTTTCTAATTTTCTATTTTTCTATTTTTCAAATTTTCTATTTTTCTATTTTTCAAATTTTAAAATTTTAAAATTTTCAAATTTTCAAATTTTTGAATTTTCTAATTTTCGAATTTTTGAATTTTCGAATTTTCGAATTTTCGAATTTTCGAATTTTCGAATTTTCGAATTTTCGAATTTTCGAATTTTCTAATTTTCTAATTTTCTAATTTTCTAATTTTCTAATTTTCTTATTTTCAAATTTTCTAAATTTCTTATTTTCCAATTTTCTGATTTTCTAATTTTCTTATTTTCTAATTTTCTAATTATCTAATTTTCTAATTTTCTAATTTTCTAATTTTCTAATTTTCTAATTTTCTAATTTTCTAATTTTCTAATTTTCTAATTTTCTAATTTTCTAATTTTCTAATTTTCTAATTTTCTAATTTTCTAATTTTCTAATTTTCTAATTTTCTAATTTTCTAATTTTCTAATTTTCTAATTTTCTAATTTTC
Source organism: Culex quinquefasciatus (assembly GCF_015732765.1). Lineage (NCBI taxonomy): Eukaryota > Metazoa > Arthropoda > Insecta > Diptera > Culicidae > Culex > Culex quinquefasciatus. The sequence continues at coordinate 58,092,218 of NC_051863.1, forward strand.
TAATTTCCTAATTTTCTAATTTTCTAATTTTCTAATTTCTTAATTTCCTAATTGCCTGAATTCCTAATTTCCTAACTTCCTAATTTCCTAATTTTCTAATTTTGTTATTTGTTAATTTCTAAATTTCTAAATTTCCTCATTTCCTAATATCCTTATTTCCTAATTTCCAAATTTCCGAATTTCCTAATTTCCTAATTTTGTAATTTCTTAATTGTTAAATTTTTAATTTCTTAATTTCCCAATTTCCTAATTTCAAAATTTCCTAATATCCTAATTTTCTAATTTCCTATTTTCTAATTTCTAAATTTCCTAATTTCCCAATTTCCTAATTTCCTAATTTCATTATTTCCTAATTTTCTAATTTTGTTATTTGTTAATTTCTAAATTTCCTCATTTCCTAATATCCTAATTTCCTCATTTCCAAATTTCCGAATTTCCTAATTTCCTAATTTTGTAATTTCTTAATTGTTAAATTTTTAATTTCTTAATTTCCCAATTTCCTAATTTCAAAATTTCCTAATATCCTAATTTTCTAATTTCCTATTTTCTAATTTCTAAATTTCCTAATTTCCTAACTTCCTAATTTCCTAATTTCATTATTTCCTAATTTTCTAATTTTATTATTTGTTAATTTCTAAATTTCTAAATTTCCTCATTTCCTAATATCCTAATTTCCTAATTTCCAAATTTCCGAATTTCCTAATTTTGTAATTTCTTAATTGTTAAATTTTTAATTTCTTAATTTCCCAATTTCCTAATTTCCTAATTTTCTAATTTCCTAATTTCCTAATTTCCTTATTTCCTAATTTCCTAATTTCCTAATTTCCTAATTTCCTAATTTCCTAGTTTCTAATTTCCTAATTTCCTAATTTCCTTATTTCCTAATTTCCTAATTGCCCAATTTCCTAATTTCCTTATTTCCTTATTTCCTTATTTCCTTATTTCCTTATTTCCTTATTTCCTTATTTCCAAATTTCCTAATTTCCTATTTTCCTAATTTCCTAATTTCCTAATTTCCTAATTGCCCAATTTTCTAATTTCCTAATTTCCTAATTTCCTAATTTTCTTATCTCCTAATTTCCTAATTTCCCAATTTCCTAATTTTCTTATTTCCTAATTTCCTAATTGCCCAATTTCCTAATTTCCGATTTTTCTAATTTCTAAATTTCCTAATTTCCTAATTTCGTAATTTCCTGATTTCCTGATTTCCTAATTTCCCAATTTCCAAATTGCCTAATTTCCTAATTTCCTAATCTCCTAATTTCCTAATTTCTTAATCTCCTAATTTCCTAATTGCCTAATTTCCTAATTTCCGAATTTCCTAATTTCCTAATTTCCTAATTTCCTAATTGCCTAATTTCCTAATTTCCGAATTTCCTAATATCCGAATTTCCGAATTTCCTAATTGCCTAAATTCCAAATTTCCTGATTTCCTAATTTCCTAATTTCCAAATTTCTTAATTTCCTATTTCCTAATTTCCGAATTTCCTAATTTCCGAATTTCCGAATTTCCTAATATCCTAATTGCCTAATTTCCTTCCAAGATTCAGCATTTTGAGATTCGGTCTGATGAGCAGCTCTATATGTTTTCATTAAATACAAAATTATATGAACCTTTGTAATAATCAGTGGCATTCAAATTTGCAAATTCTATTATTTTATTTATTCATCAAAACAAATTTAACACAGGCACCGTGCCAATAAACGTCAAACGCTACTTTCTGTTTCTGTTATTTTTCAGTTGCGTACCACTCAACAAAATTCTTTTCGTGACCTTTTCCTTGACCGTTGTTTGACGTTCACCGTTGAGCATCAACACACAACTTACCTAACGATTTTCGCCTCCAGACGAAACGACCATCCTGAACAAATCCGGCCGGAAGTGTCCGCAGCAGGCGCCGGGCCTGGTAGAAGAAGTCCCTGTAAAAAGAGGAACACACACAGTTTGTTCAGACCATTGCTCTCGCAAACTTGACCTTGACCATTCTCTTTGAACATAACCAAACTTGTCCGCACCCTCAGCAAACGTCAAATCAAAACAAATTGCTGCCGGATCTTTCTCAGGATCTCTCCCGTAAAAGATCCGGCAACAATTTTGTATGGCTTGAAGTTTGCGGAGGGTACCAAAAAAATGTAAACAAATCACTTTGTGCATCAGCCAATAGCTTGGGAAATTTGCCTGAAAATGCCTGCTGCTGTTGCGGGTGCGATTCCGCCTCTCCAAGTTCAACAAAACTCCAAATACTCACCCAAATATGCGAAAATTCCGCCATCCCAGAGCCGTTCCGGTTCGGTGACCCGGTGGATTTGTCCATCAGAACCATGTTGAACGAACGCCGGAACAACTTCATTCACGAGCACACGCGATTCGATTTGAGTATTCTCGATTTCAACTGCGCCACACAAACAGGATCAAACACGCGCGCGGGTGAAAAAAAAATGACATCCTTAATGACAGCTCGATCAACTATGGTGTGTTCGTTAGGGGAGCGTCGCCCAGATTAGGTGTCATGGTGCGTTCGTTAGGGAGCGTCGTGTTCGTTTTGTGACCCTTAATATTTTTTGCCGTTTCTATTATTGAATAAAAATGTTAAAATGTTTAAATGATTAAATGTTTAAATGTTTAAATGTTTAAATGTTTAAATGTTTAAATGTTTAAATGTTTAAATGTTTAAATGTTTAAATGTTTAAATGTTTAAATGTTTAAATGTTTAAATGTTTAAATGTTTAAATGTTTAAATGTTTAAATGTTTAAATGTTTAAATGTTTAAATGTTTAAATGTTTAAATGTTTAAATGTTTAAATGTTTAAATGTTTAAATGTTTAAATGTTTAAATGTTTAAATGTTTAAATGTTTAAATGTTTAAATGTTTAAATGTTTAAATGTTTAAATGTTTAAATGTTTAAATGTTTAAATGTTTAAATGTTTAAATGTTTAAATGTTTAAATGTTTAAATGTTTAAATGTTTAAATGTTTAAATGTTTAAATGTTTAAATGTTTAAATGTTTAAATGTTTAAATGTTTAAATGTTTAAATGTTTAAATGTTTAAATGTTTAAATGTTTAAATGTTTAAATGTTTAAATGTTTAAATGTTTAAATGTTTAAATGTTTAAATGTTTAAATGTTTAAATGTTTAAATGTTTAAATGTTTAAATGTTTAAATGTTTAAATGTTTAAATGTTTAAATGTTTAAATGTTTAAATGTTTAAATGTTTAAATGTTTAAATGTTTAAATGTTTAAATGTTTAAATGTTTAAATGTTTAAATGTTTAAATGTTTAAATGTTTAAATGTTTAAATGTTTAAATGTTTAAATGTTTAAATGTTTAAATGTTTAAATGTTTAAATGTTTAAATGTTTAAATGTTTAAATGTTTAAATGTTTAAATGTTTAAATGTTTAAATGTTTAAATGTTTAAATGTTTAAATGTTTAAATGTTTAAATGTTTAAATGTTTAAATGTTTAAATGTTTAAATGTTTAAATGTTTAAATGTTTAAATGTTTAAATGTTTAAATGTTTAAATGTTTAAATGTTTAAATGTTTAAATGTTTAAATGTTTAAATGTTTAAATGTTTAAATGTTTAAATGTTTAAATGTTTAAATGTTTAAATGTTTAAATGTTTAAATGTTTAAATGTTTAAATGTTTAAATGTTTAAATGTTTAAATGTTTAAATGTTTAAATGTTTAAATGTTTAAATGTTTAAATGTTTAAATGTTTAAATGTTTAAATGTTTAAATGTTTAAATGTTTAAATGTTTAAATGTTTAAATGTTTAAATGTTTAAATGTTTAAATGTTTAAATGTTTAAATGTTTAAATGTTTAAATGTTTAAATGTTTAAATGTTTAAATGTTTAAATGTTTAAATGTTTAAATGTTTAAATGTTTAAATGTTTAAATGTTTAAATGTTTAAATGTTTAAATGTTTAAATGTTTAAATGTTTAAATGTTTAAATGTTTAAATGTTTAAATGTTTAAATGTTTAAATGTTTAAATGTTTAAATGTTTAAATGTTTAAATGTTTAAATGTTTAAATGTTTAAATGTTTAAATGTTTAAATGTTTAAATGTTTAAATGTTTAAATGTTTAAATGTTTAAATGTTTAAATGTTTAAATGTTTAAATGTTTAAATGTTTAAATGTTTAAATGTTTAAATGTTTAAATGTTTAAATGTTTAAATGTTTAAATGTTTAAATGTTTAAATGTTTAAATGTTTAAATGTTTAAATGTTTAAATGTTTAAATGTTTAAATGTTTAAATGTTTAAATGTTTAAATGTTTAAATGTTTAAATGTTTAAATGTTTAAATGTTTAAATGTTTAAATGTTTAAATGTTTAAATGTTTAAATGTTTAAATGTTCAAATGTTCAAATGTTTGAATATTTTAATATTTTAATATTTTAATATTTTAATATTTTAATATTTTAATATTTTAATATTTTAATATTTTAATATTTTAATATTTTAATATTTTAATATTTTAATATTTTAATATTTTAATATTTTAATATTTTAATATTTTAATATTTTAATATTTTAATATTTTAATATTTTAATATTTTAATATTTTAATATTTTAATATTTTAATATTTTAATATTTTAATATTTTAATATTTTAATATTTTAATATTTTAATATTTTAATATTTTAATATTTTAATATTTTAATATTTTAATATTTTAATATTTTAATATTTTAATATTTTAATATTTTAATATTTTAATATTTTAATATTTTAATATTTTAATATTTTAATATTTTAATATTTTAATATTTGAATATTTTAATATTTGAATATTTGAATATTTTAATATTTTAATATTTTAATATTTTAATATTTTAATATTTTAATATTTTAATATTTTAATATTTTAATATTTTAATATTTGAAAATTTTTGTATTTTAATATTTTAATATTTTATTATTTTATTATTTTAATATTTTAATATTTTATTATTTTAATATTTTAATATTTTGATATTTTAATATTTTAATATTTTAATATTTTAATATTTTAATATTTTAATATTTTAATATTTTAATATTTTAATATTTGAATATTTTAATATTTTAATATTTTAATATTTTAATATTTTAATATTTTAATATTTTAATATTTTAATATTTTAATATTTTAATATTTTAATATTTTAATATTTTAATATTTTAATATTTTAATATTTTAATATTTTAATATTTTAATATTTTAATATTTTAATATTTTAATATTTTAATATTTTAATATTTTAATATTTTAATATTTTAATATTTTAATATTTTAATATTTTAATATTTTAATATTTTAATATTTTAATATTTTAATATTTTAATATTTTAATATTTTAATATTTTAATATTTTAATATTTTAATATTTTAATATTTTAATATTTTAATATTTTAATATTTTAATATTCAAATATTTAAATATTTTATTATTTTAATATTTAATTTTTTTGTGTAGAAACAGTTAAATATGTAAAATTTCTAGTATTTTAATGTCTTAATGCTTAAGTTTTTAATACTTTGATTTGATTTGAGCTTTTCACAAAATCGTTTGTGAAGTTTTGTATTTAAAATATAACTCGATTTCAAATACTTTTGTTACATGATTCAAATTATTTTAAAAAATCGTTAAAAAAAGTTAACACCACGGACGAACGGACATGACACCACGAACAAATTTTGCTCATTTTTCTGAGGCAAAATTCAAATTTCAGCCGAATAAAAATACGTTAAAACCGCCTTGAAACACTAGCGCTACAGGTGTTCACGTTGGCGAACTATTTTTGTGTTGGTATTATTACTAATTCAGTCAAAATGTTGTCATGCTGCGGTGATTGAAAATTGTCGTTGATTTTCCCGCTTCCAATAGTTTTTCAGCGCGCTGTTCTTTTGCGGTGAACGGTAGTTGTACATTTTTGATTGATATCAACAATACTATCTGAAGCGAATCACGGAATTTGTAAATAAACAAAGTAATAAAGATGCACACAAATTTCGAGAAATTTTGAATTCAGGGCGATTAACAACGTTAAAAGGTATTTTGTTTATGCTTGATCCGCAAAATGAAATAAAAATAAATTTCGTTTTCGTCCATCAAATGTCACGCAGCTGGTAGTAAAAGGATATCCTGATGCCGTTTCTCCACGGTTCCAGATTTCAACAAAAAAATAACAGCGATAGATAGTCCTAGGCCAAATTGATCGCCATGGAAAAGGGAGGCCCTCAACACACGGAGCTCGAGGAGTGGCCTCCCAACTGAAGGACACCGCAACTTCCCAAGGAGTTCAGAAACGAGCTTTGTTGTGGTCCAGATTGTTTCGCAGCGATGGTGTGAGGTTTGCTAGGTTGAAAATCAGTTTAAAGTTTGATCTACAAATAAGGCACATTCGCGCAGCTTTTCCATTTCGTTTAGACAGTTGGGTAAAAGTCAACTCGTCCTTGCAGCTCAACCAAACGATGATTTATCCGGTTCAGCAACGACGTGTGTGCTGCTGGGGTTGCAGTCTAACACGTCTTCGGCAACCAGGGCGATCGAACTGTTCAGATTGCCGATCCATTTGGACTTTGTCGTCCAACACATGAGCCACCGAGGTAACCGTTAAACTCGTCCCCAGCTTCAACCCTTGTTCCAACCACTCTGCTTTGTCGAAATTGTGATCCCAATAATTGGGTTTCTCTGCACAAAATTTCTTGTTTCAACCGGAACCAGGGAAGGGAGGTACAGCCAAGGAACAGCCTACAATTCACGGAACGATTCTAGATTGGAGTCCTTGAGCTTGTCGACCCCGAATCCGGAAATCTTCTGCCGCACATTAACTGAGCACTCCGCCCACTGCTAAAAATTGCAGAATTCAGTAGAAATTTGTTGACGGAAGTTCGGATCTGTTTAATTTTTTATTCGATTTTAGAAACTTCTCAATTTGATTAAATTACAAGCGCGAACTGAAAATTTTAAACGTTTTTTTCAGCCGACGAACCAACCAAAAAAATCAGGCAAACTGTCAAGTAGCGCAAACTGTCAAAGTTTGTTTTGACATGAGCGTTTGCGCACTGAAGACAAGCAGGAAAAGAAATAAGAAGAATTAGAAGAAAATCAGCTTCAAATTCAAAATGCTCGTGTCATGTCCGTTCGTCCGTGTTAACACTACGCAACTATAACATTACAATAAAACTTACTGTAACAAAAATTTGGAAAAATGCATTATGAGATTTCCAATAACAAAACCATGATATTTGCTGTCTTCATGTATTTTACGGTAGTTTTATTGTTTCAATTTATAACATTTCCAATAACAAAACCATGAAATTGACTGTAACCATGAAATCTACGATAGCTTTATCGTCATTCCAATGAAGTTCAAAAAAATCAACCATAAACTAACTATAGATATTATAATATCTATTGTAACTGCATGGTTTTGACAATGCATATTATCATATAATTTTATTCGGGAAATTTTCGCTGAATTCAGGTATATCGTTCCATGAATTGTTGAACAATGGTTTGAATTGTTGGGACTTAGGAAAATTTTCGCTGAATTCAGGTATATCGTTCCATGAATTGTTAAAGTATTATTTGAATTATTCGGACTTAGGATTTTTTTTGCTGTAGTTCAATTGGCTCAATCATACAATACCTGTTTCAAATAATCCTAAGCGTTTGGCGAACAGTTATATCGTTCCATGAATTGTTGTACAATTGTTTGGATTATTGGGACTTAAGAGTTTTTCGCTGAGCTTCAAGTTGGAAATACTACGTCGGCTATGGCACCCTTATGTTTTAACAATAGCTGTTCCGAAAAATCCTTACCATATGGCGAAAAGTTATATTTCTCCATGAATTGTTGAACAATTGTTTGAATCATCGGGACTTAAGAAAATTTTCGCTAAAATTCATTTTTGGCAATCATACAAAAACTGTTTGAAATAATACCAAACATATGAGGAATAATTATATCGTACCATTAATTGTTGTGCAATTGTTTCAATTATTAGGACTTAGGAAATTTAGGAAATTTTTCGCTTAGGTTTCTTTGACTAAATCATACCGAGTATCATAAATTTTATCATACCGGCTACAGTACTATTATGTTCTAACAATAGCTGTTTCGAACCATCCTAATCGTATGACGAATAGATACCGTTCATTAAATTGTAGGAAAAAAAATCAACCATTCGAATGTGTCAAGATAAGTGTAACAATTCGGGAAATAGTACCATTTTAATTTTGTTATATGGTCGTGACATTATATCAACAATATCACAAATGGTAACCATACCAGAAATAATTTTCTTATGATTTCGACAGTTTCACCTTTGGTATTTGATTATGCGGGATCAGCACGCCATTTATTCTGCTTACCGGTACAAAATTTAACCTCAATCTTGTTCGTGTACGTAAATACACGCAATACATACGCACGTAGATAACTCTAAATAGAGTAATCTACGTGCGTGTACGTACACGAAAATAAAGTGAGGTTAAATTTTGTCAGCCAGCCAAATCAAATGGTGCGCTAGTGTGCGTACGCGAAACGTCATAAAGCTCTATTGCTTTTTGAGGAATGTAATTTTCAGTGTGTCCCTTTGCAGAATCCATCTTCTGATTTCTTTTCGAACACCTCCCCCTGACAGTTCCGAAACGTCACACCGCGGAGGTAAAACCAAAACATCACGCACGCACACTCCCGCAAATCTACCTGTCCGCGGACGGAACTGTGGGGAGTGCAAAAAAACGGATTCATTCAGCAGCAGCAGATCAATCGCGAGAGGAGAACGTCAGAAGAAGCAAAGTGTTTTTTTTTTTCTTTCGCCAAGAGTTGGATTCACACAAGTTTGGGAGTGGAAATTGTGCGCTGGAAAAGTGTCTCTAGATTTAAGGTAAGAATAAAATGGTTGCACTTTTCACTGCGACTTCACGGTGGAGGCGTTTAGTTTCGCCATGTGCAAAGAGGCAAGTCTTTGATTGCGTCGCGTGAAATAAATTGCGTTCAAAATTTTGCTTTCTTTGTTTCCTGAACATTTTTTTTTCGCTTTGATGTATGAGCTGTTTTAGTCGTCTTCTTCCTTCTCTCTCTGGTTCTCGCTCTCAGCTGCTTCTGTTTTTGTCTGTTGCTCTTCTTGTTTTTGTTATTTTCGTTAGTAGTAAATATTTATTGGTATTTTATTTTTTTGCTGTGTTTGTCTAATCTAGCCTGCTACGCGTTTTTGCTTTGTTATTTATTTACGAATTTTAATTTCGCAAGTGGCAAATCAAGTCAAAGCGTCCATCTAGCCTACCACGATTGTGTTTACAATTTAGTAAGAATCAACACAACACACGAGTTTGGCTAGTGAGTGATTAAATTGCGAATCTATTTTGCGTCGTCGTCGTCGCGCGTCCGAGTTTAAGGTCTTTCCTGTATGTAAATGAAAATCAGCTGGTGGAATAAACACTATCAAAGCTCTCTCTCTCTCTCTCACTCGAACTCGACCAGGTGTGAGTGTGACGAAGTGGCTCTCTTTTCGCTTCTTTTCAGCTTGTCAATTTTTTCTATTCGTTAATCGAACGCCTTTTGCCTTGAACCTTCCTTTTTTTTTGCTTCTCAGACAAACTCGTGAAAATTGTTGGCTTCCTTGCTTGATTCTTTCCGCTGGTCGCTGGACACGACCCCGGCCACTTTCCCGGAATTGGAAGATGTGACGCAGTGTGGCATCTGTCGAAGGCAGTTCCACCCCCATAAAAGGTAAAAAACAGCTTCGAGATCGAGAACACAAACTCTCGAAACAGTTCGCTTTGCTTTGTTTGCAATCGAATCGTTCATTACACTTGATTAAACAGCAGCTAAATTCTTCTCGTTCCAGCACGAGCGCGTAGTTCCTCATCCCCCCAACCATGGCCAACACCCGACACGATACGAAATCTTACGACACGCTGACCAACCAGGACACGAATCCGTTTGCGGCGGACCAGGGCAATGCCAAGCGGTCACCCACGATCGACGAGGAGGAAACGCCCCAGAGCAGCGGGCTGGTGATCCACGTCGTGCCGGAAACGAACAAGGGTGAGTATGGGGTGTTGCTCGACGGCAAACCGTTCCAACGGAACGCACAGGTTCTACAAGAAACTCAGTCAATCCCGCAAAGGCTTCGTGCCGCGAGCCGAAAATGTTGAAATGAAACGCGTAAGTTCTACAAGAAGCTCAACAAATTCTGGAGAGTCTGCAGGACAACACAAGTTCTCGCGATTGGAAGCTCGGGACGTGGAATTGCAAGTCTCTCAAATTTGATGGATGAAGCCGCAACCCGATCTCAGTACTCTCCTGCCTGCCAGAAGTTCTAGAAATGCTGATTCGCCAAAGAATGCACGCTGCCGCAGTCCCCATCATACCGGGGTTTCAGCATGGATTCGTGAAGATACGGATCGACAGTTTCGAACTTGATGCTGTACGTTAGTTCGATGAGTTCCAGTCTTGAGAAACGATGCCAGGTTGATTCAGTTTGAATGGACTTTGCGAAGGCCTTTGACAAAGTGCATCATAGCGCATGAAGAACTTGGGGGCCGCGAAGCTTTGCCTCGGAATTCGGATCGAGAGGACGGCAGATGAAATCTCCCTGGACCAGCAAGCGTACATCGAATCCGTAATGAAGCGGTTCAACATGAGCGAGTGCAAGCCGGCCAGCCTCCCGATAAACTCGAGTGAGAAGCTATCGAACGAGATGAGTTAGAAGACCACGTAGCCGGATATTCTGTTACCAAACCAAATGAGATTCATATGAAAACTCTAGAGTTCTATTCCCATTGCAAAAAATGGTGTCTACAAATTATGTAGTGTAATGTGCAACATTCTTAGGAGGAGTGTTGAAGAAGAAGATCGAAGCATGCCATGAACTGTATCTGAATCTGCAGTATAAAATTTGTTTGACAAATGCCTACAACTTGCGACTCAATATGTTAACACAGACAGATAACCAGGAAGATCTAGAACAACACAAGCAGCTAGGAAAAAACGTTTTGGAGATACGACCTCAAGACTTGGTCCAAAGATCAGCTGTCGGAGAATTGGAAAGATACTATACGGAGCGATCACTTTCTGTCGTCTGTTAAAGCAAATAAAGGATTTTGGTTAGACGTGCCAAGCCGGTTACGTGTAGGAAAGATCAACGACGGAACAAGTCTTTTTACTTTGCCAAATCCTATTAAAATGTCGCGAGGACCAAATTCCAATCAAGTTACGATTATCAACCGACTCGGCCAGTTTATGTGCTTAGCTGGCCTTAGCCGGAAAATACACCAAGCTGAAACATTAGGCAGAAAAAGATGGTGACGATCGACGGAGACGAGTTGGAGGCCGTGGAGGAGTTTCTATAGCTCGGATTGTCGGAAAACAACTTCAGCAGAGAAATTCGCCTCATCATCAGTCGTACCTACAAAAGGAGAACCTCTTCTTTTGATACGAGTTATGGACGATGCTAGAAGAGGACCTGCAAGCACTTTTAGCTTTGTGATGGCACAATATAAGGTGAAACACGTCGCCAGCAAAACCTGATTTTTCCACGAAACAACCCGTTGGCCTAAGCGAGTTCACTGATCGTTGGGGGTGCGGTAAAGTGGAACATTTAGCCTGCTGACCTGAAGCAAACTACATCGGAAGCAACTGTTAAGAGGCTCTGTTTAGCTTTCTGGAACCAAGTGCAGCTGTAGTATACGCGTGTACCCCCTGTAACCACAATTTAAAGGAAGCGTGGAATAGGGACGACCCTCCGGCTTCTCTGCGGGGTGCCTGGTAGACATGAAACGCCATTTGAAGAATCCACGGAAGTGCTTGGGTAACCTGGGACTCCCTAACCAAAAGTTACACGAAGGGCTGCAAAGGTATAACACCCCGGGCAACCGAGACTCCTGGAAGAGGTCGCAAAATGGGAACTAGGATGAACTCGGGCTACGCTGGAAGGAACAACCCCGAGACGAACCAAGACGTGCTGGCATCTAGAAGAAAGATACGACCCAAATGGACGATCCGCCCTCGTTTTAAACTTAGTTTTTCAATACATGACCAATGCGGAAGTAGCAGTGTACTGGAAGCCTACGAAAGACGTCTTCATCGATTTCAAGGCAAATTATAGTAATGCCGAAATGATGAGTATCCGATGTGAAGATCAGCAAAATCCTTGAGAGGGGGTTCAACAAGTTAGATCAACTACTTGCCTACGACAGAACTATCGATATGATTGCGAGAAAACCAGAAAAGGTGAAACAGCCACGATGGTGAGAGAACAAGCCAAGATGGACAGAAGTACTCCCAGCTGATAAGTATGATGTGTCAAAATTCATAAATAAAGTTTCAGTACATGGGTAAATGAAGCCCATTGCATAAGAAACAAGTTACGTCAAAAATTTCCCAATTTCGTCCGATTTCCCGCCAACCCAGCTGCACCATTTCCCACAGTCAGAAATCCGTTACTACAAGCTTCGTAAGCCAATCAACAGGTCAGAATGGTTCACGATGCGACCAGAGCTGGGTGTTTTCGCAGCGTTCGCTGCTGCGGCGATCATGGCACAGGAAAAGTGTCCAACTTTCAGGCAAGCTTCCGTGCTGACCGCGTGCACATCGAAAGCATGGATCAAGAAGATCTTTCCCCACTTTCCGGACACGTTCTGCGTCCGGACGACCCTGAGATGTGTTAACCGTGGCGTGGAAACGCCGAACGCAACACTTTTATTTGATTGTTCTTTGAAAGAATCTGGTGGGATTTGGCTGGCGATGGAACGATCGATACGGAACGCAAGCTTGAAGGAACATCTACGGAAGATTACGCAACTCAACATTACGACCTGCATTGTCTCGGGAGGCGAAAGAGGATTAAGTTGCGCAATGAACGCTGCCCCAAACGTTGTGGCTGTTTGGCAAAACTACTTCAGTTACGATGTGGATTTATCACGACTGAGGCCCACGCAAAAGGACACGTTGAGCGACTGTAACTGCAGCGTCTATGATGAATTTTATCGAAATCAGTGGAAGCTGTGTCGGTTTCAACCCAAGTCTATCCCCAACCTATCCGTGTTGAGCGTTTCCTTCGCGATAGCTGGGTCGATGTTTGCCTGTATCTCGATTTTAAAAGCACTCAAAAGATGGTTCTTCTGTCAGCGACCCGCTGAAAGCGGAAAGATCATCCAGTGCGTTCCCGCCGAAACGACCCGTCAATGATTGTTACATACCTTTCACCACCTCTAGCGCGATGGAACCACATCGAGGATCTGGACTCGTTCTTCACGCGCGTCTACTGCTACCACCAAAAGCACGGCTTCTACGTGATGATGCTGCAGAAGGTGTTCGAGCTGTTCCAGTTTGTGTTCGTGGTGGTGCTGATCACGTACATGTTCAACTGCGTCGACTACAGCGTCCTGTTCAAGTAAGAGAAGAATCTGGGTTTCGTTTTCAAGACGTTGCTTAACCGAGCGTTGATTCTAGCGATACCAACGTGCACGATAAGGTTACGCTGCCGATGGCGATGCTTTCGCCGTCCGAGTGCGTCGCCGTACTTGGCGGGCTGGACTGGCTGGTGTTGTTTCTGGCCGGCGTCTTTTGGGTGTTCCGGTTGATGCGCTTTTTGCTGCAGTTTGTGCAGTTCCTGGACATTAAGCAGTTCTTCAACATGGCGCTTAAGATTGAAGATGTGAGTGATTCTCTTAAGTTTGTGGAGCTTCCTGATAGCTAAATAATTCGAATTGTAGGCCGACCTCGACAACCTGACCTGGCACGAGGTCCAGAAGCGGATTCGCGAGGTGCAGTCCGAGATCCAGATGAGCATCAACAAGGAGCAACTGACTGAGCTAGATATCTACCATAGGATTTTAAGGTGAACCTCTTCTAGGACTGCCGAGTCAACTCGCACTGACCAAACCGACTTCTTGCAGGTTCAAAAACTACATGGTCGCAATGATGAACAAATCGCTGCTTCCGTCAACGATACAGCTGCCATTTCTGGGGAACGTAGTCTGCTTGAGTCAAGCGCTCCGTTACAACGTAGGATTAATCCTGTTCTGTAAGTCCCTTCTAACCCGCTAACCTGTGTAGTCGCTAACAAATCCTTCCATCCAGGGGGACCTTGGTCACCGTTCGAGAACAACTGGCACCTGCGGGAGGAGTTCAAGCGATCGAATCGCCGCATCGAGCTCTCGCACCGCCTTGCGTCGCAAATCTTCTGGGTGGCCATGTTCAACCTGATCCTGTCGCCGTTCATCTTTCTATGCCAGCTGATGTTCTTCTTCTTCAACTATGTCGATGTAAGGGGCTTGTCAACTTAATTTTTTTATTTCAAAACCTCCTTACTCATTACTGAATTTGTCCAACAGTTGATCAAGAAGGAGCCCGGCACGCTCGGCATCCGCTGCTGGTCCCAGTACGGTAAGCTGTACCTGCGCCATTTTAACGAGCTGGACCACGAGTTGGAGGCGCGGCTCACCCGGGCGTACCGCCCGGCCGTCAAGTACATGAGCTCGTTCTCGTCGCCGCTGCTGACGGTGATTGCGAGGTAGGCTCGATCATGTCTTGAAAGGTATCGCTTATCTTATGGAGATGGATTTATTTTTTAGAAATGTGGCCTTCCTGTGCGGTGGGGTCGCTTCGATGATCTTCCTGCTGGCCGTGTACGACGAGGACGTGTTCCAGGTGCAGCACGTGTTCACCATCTGTACCGTGCTGGGGGCGGCCAGCGTGATCGCCAGGTTAGTAATCGTACAATGTGGGCTTTTAGGCTTTATCCAGGTCAGCCCACACGTATTGCCCAGTTGTCCCGAAGTGACAACTGGTTCCAGCCACGGTCACTCAAGAATTGTGCTGGAGTTGAAAACGTCACGATAGATGCTTTGGACGTGGTTGCCGTTGATCTGCTGGATATCGGGAACAAGTCGCTGTCTTGATGTTAATTTCCAGCCGCATGTAAGAGTCCAATTCCAAAAAAAAAAAAAAAACCAAATCCAAGAATTCTGAAGACCACAGATCTGTTGCCGCATTACAAGAAGAAGGTCATGGAACAACTGATGGCGTTTATGGATCGTACTGGTGTCCTGCTGAAGGAACAATCTGGTTTTCGGAAACATCACTCCTGTGAATCGGTGCTGAATCTGTCAAATGCTGTTGAAGTGGAAGCGGTGTATTGAAGAAGGAAGAATTGTTCTATCAGTCTTCGTGGATCTGAAACTAGTAGGCGTTCACAAGAAAAGCGGAATACCAGACACGGTACTAAAATTGTTCAGCAGTTTCCTGTATACCGGACGCAAGTAACAAGGTATAACAGCTCGGAATATTTAGAAACAGCAGTCAAGTTCGGAGAACCGCAAGGCAGCGTGATAGACCCACTGTTGTTCATACTGTACATAAACGACATAAAACATGAAGTCGGATTCACGGACTGGTTGAAATGGAAGAAGCTGCAGCTGAACAACGCGAAGACAAAGCGCATGGGTGGAGCGGATGAAATACTGCTCGAAAGTTTGAAATTCTCGCTCCTCACTTCGACTATTGTGCATCGATCTTGGTCTTGGGAACACAACAACAACTATAAGTGCTACAGAGTAAAAAATAATACTGTATTGTGATCGACAGACGCCACGACGGAGCATGCTCGAATGGTTGCAGTGGATGTTGATGAAGCACAACAGTACAACTCCCTTGTGTTTGTTTTCCGTATGAAAAAAAAAGATGGCGCCACAATATTTCACGAAAGCCATTAGCATGACACTAGAGAAGCTGACGATCTTAGATTGCAGAACTGGAAAAAGGCATGAACACAGAACTCGCTGTTTTACAAAGGATTTAAACGTTACAACCAGCTTACAGAGGCTGCAAAAATGACGAGCAACATCAAGGAGTGCAATGACCCATGATGGTAGGAAGAACACGTTATGACGGTTGGCCATCTTCATCATTATCTGATTAAAAGTAACGCGAATCTGGGCGCGGTTTAACCCGTTGTGCTCATATGCGTGTGGAATGGGAAATGGTTCCAAAATTCCGGACGGACATACACGGAAGTGGTGTAAGATTACAGGACACTCTCTAAACACGAACGAAGAATTACCGAAAGATATCTGCTGATAAATTCTCTACAATTTTGCAATTTTTAAATTTTCATTTTTCGATTTGGATGAAACTTTGCCTATGTCAGAAGAAATCATTTTGTATAATCAGTTTTTCTGTACAGATCTGCATACAATTTTGGAGCAATGGGCTTGTAAATGTATGAAATTCTGGTCATTAGTCACTAGGTCAAAGTTGAATCAGCAGTACATTATTGTCTCGTAGTTACTTCGTTATTGACCAGGACCTCCAAAAGTCCTCTATCATGCTGATCAATCACAGCGGCCTTAAATATAAAGTAAAAAAAATCTACTTTTAGAAAAAAAACGACTTGACTTAAAAATTTCTGAAAAGTTTAAATTTTTAACATCGAAAATCAGAGGATTGCCTCAAAAGGCCGAATGCCTCGAAAGACAGAAGATTATGGAATTAAGAATTTTGTCCATATTTTTACGACTTGCATTGATTATGCTGATCAAAGATACAGTAAATAACAAACTGTTTTCTTTTTTGTAATTTAAAGCGAAATAAGTACATAATGAGTACATTCTGTTTATCTTTACCGATCATATTGTTATCATTCATAGAAATGAATAGAATGATTGAATTAAAGTATTTACAAAAGTGTTTCAATCTTGTTGTTTATTGAATTATGAAAGCTTTTGTTAATTTGATTTGGTTAACCGCGGTTGATTTTTTTTAAATAATTCGAACTGTCAAAAATCCACCAAAGCATCTACCGGTAGATATTTTTCTACCACAGATTTTTGTGCGATCAATGTGGTAGATGCTTTGGTGGATTTTTGACAGTTCGAATTATTTCAAGAATGACGATAACCGAAATTTGACCATTTTTCATATTAATGAATTCAAATATTTTTTTTGTGGCAAATAAATAGAAACATAAAAAATTTATTTAGAAATGCTGGAATGTTATGCCATTTTCATTTCGAAACCAATTTTGTGTTACATAACTATGGTTTGAGAATCGGCCTTTTTTAGGAGACCCAAAATCAGGCCAATAGTTTCCGATATATCTTTTGTTGAAAATTACAGGCTGGTTAGGTGTCATCTAGAGAAAATAATTTTCATCGATTAGAACTATGTGTGAGACTTTATCTCAGAAAATAATTGCCCGATTTTCAAAGTACCAGAAAGAAAATTAAATTTTAATATATTTGTTCAAAATGTCGATATATTCAAAACAAAACATAAAAAAATATCAATAATAAAAAATACGTTTTTTTATGAATTCAACTTTTAATCATAAAGAGTTTAAAAAACTAACTTAATCCACCATGGTGGTTGCCTTTCTCACTCTATACCAACAATTGGCGATTCGATGGGATTGGACACAATTTTTATCTAGCTTTTCTTAAGATCAGCAAAAAAAAAGTGCATAAATATCACTTAAGTGACCCAAAATTGAGACAGGATTGCCATATTCTTATTGTTTTCGGCTCGTTAGAGAGGTCTTTTGATTACCTAAAAAACGGTGTGTCGGATGATGGATCCGTACATAGTTCAAATACATTTAAGGGAAATCCGGCTTCAAGAATGTGCATAAATATCACTAAAGTGGCCGTAACTTGAGACAGGGTTGCCAGATTTTCAATATTTTGAACTCGTTGGAAAGGTCTTTCGATTACCTAACCAACCTTGTATAACATGATGGTATTTGAGTCGATTTTCGATCACTTATCTAACATCCGGATAAATACAAAAACACATTTTTATACTTAACTTTTGAACTACTTATCGAATCATTATAAAAATCAATAGGTACGTATGGGACCTCAAACCAAATCGAATGCAACTTGTTTGACCAAAATCGGTTCAGCCAGTGCTGAGAAAACTCAGTGATAATTTTGGTCACATACACACACACACAGACATTTGTTCAGTTTTCGATTCTGAGTCGATAGGTATACGAGCTCTACGAGCATTCTGAGAAAAGTTCATTTTTAGAGCAGGATTATAGCCTTACCTCAGTGAGGAAGGCAAAATGTATTTTCTTCTGAGAAGGCCTAATCATAACCTACAACTTTCCCGAAGACACCAAATCGAATAGAAAAGCGCAATTCGCAATTCGCAATTTTCAGTGTAAGAACGGGCCTTGACCGATCTTAAGCACTAGGTTCCCGACGAACACGCACTGCCCTTACACCTACATCTCACCCTTGCTCTGAGTCAGTACGAGCAGCACGCTAGAACACGCTTTGAGTGTTCGTGCCAGGCATGCACACCTTCTTTTCCGGTTACGCATTTTAACTCGGCCGGGGGTGGTACATTAAGTAGGGTTTGATGTAAGTATAAGCGCCTAACCATTTATAGTGTGCCTATCAACTTTCATTAAAGCAAAAACTGTTTTATTTTTAGTTTAAATTAAAAAACTGATTGTTATTTACTGTGTATTGTTTTCTCCTGAAATCTTCCCTATTGTTGAGTCGTGTTTATCTGTTGCTATTTCTTTTGTCGCGGTGTTTTGTTACAATTTTTGGTCCTAAGCATGTTATAAAAGTTTACCAAAAATACAATAGTAATATTTGTGTTAATTCTTTGATCATTCCCAAAATTGAACAAGGGCTCGAACCTCATTTGTTTGAAGAAAAGGGTAAAGATTGAAAACAATGGACAGTGAAAGAAATATACTATTTGAAGAATCAATAGTAAAAGAAAGATAGTAATTTATGAAGTAGATAAAGAAATTTACAATAGTTAATAAATAGAGGTAACAAACAAGCTTAGATTGTATTAAGTGCAATTTATAGGGCAGATGAAAAATTATTCAAATAGATAAATAAAGATAAACAAAATTGACATCGCTGCCAAATTAAGGGAAAACAGACAGTTTGTTGCAGCAGCATAAATTGGTAAAAAAGAGTGGAAAAGCGTTGAGAAATGAGAGAATCAAATGATTAAAATCAAAATCAAATAGAGGATAGTAAACAGAAGCCACGTTAGGAAATCAGTGAGACAAAATAAACAGAAGATAGATGGTAGCTGAAAATGAAGAGAAGAGAAACCCCGTTGTGCGATGTTTCAGGTACATCCACAGCAGTTGACTCAACATACTGCGAATCAAAACAATACCGTCTACAATCACAAATTACTTCCCTTTCCCACATTGTCGCGCCCCTTTCTTTTAGCCGTCTCGACTCTGACCCGCGGTGGTCAAAGGTTTACGATCCGTTTCCACAGGCCACCAGCTAGGTCATCATGAAAACCAAGCCAAAGTGGAGGTAAGAAAATAGGACACTCGCAAGGAACCAGAGCTATACTGTTCTGATCAAGATAATTCGGATGATCTAACAGAACTACGGATGTAGTCAGTGACGCTCCTTCCAGGATGTTCCTGGCCTAAGCGTCAACTGAAATGGGAACATCAGCATCATTCGCCCTTGGCCTGCTACACCAAATCGAATAGAAAATCATGAAGATAACAAATTTCATAAATTTACATACCCATTTTTTATCACCAAACCCCCATATTTGTAGTATGGAATGAAACTAATGATGCAAAATGCTTTTTTTAAAGTAGGGAATGCATACAAATAAAAAAAAAATACAAAGAAAAGTCGATTTGCGAAATCGTAGAGAACCAATCTGCTTGTAAATCCTTTATACTATCATCCATGCAATATCCATCCAAGGACAAAAACTCCGATTTCATCATGCTGGAATGGAATCCTTACAAATAACATGTTAATTTTGAAGGTCCTGTAACGCTCTCCCAAGTTATGAATGAACACTTTAGTGATATTTTTCATTTGGCTTCGAATATCTCAGTAATTTTGATGCACATGAATCGATCGAAGTTCGACCGCGCAATATAATTTTGGAAATTTTAATTTATTTCCTTTTTTGATTTTATTATAACGCACAAAAGGCTTATTAAAATTATTATTTCTTTAAAATTTCAGATCCATGATCCCGGACGAGAACATGATCTGGTGCCCGGAGCAGCTGCTACGCAACGTGCTCGCCCACGTTCACTACCTTCCGGCGGCATGGCGCGGTTACGCCCACACTTCTGTCGTGCGCGACCAGTTCGAGCAGTTTTTCCAGCTGAAGGCGGTAAGATTATTTGATTTCTTGGAAAAAACTTGAACGTTGAGATTAATTCACTTGCTTTTCCAGATGTACATCCTGAACGAACTGTTTAGCCCGTTCGTCGCACCATTCGTCCTGCTGTTTGTGCTGAAGCCGAAGGCGCTCGATTTGGTGGACTTTTTCCGCAACTTTACCGTGGACGTGGTGGGCGTCGGCGATGTTTGCTCGTTCGCTCAGATGGACGTGCGCAAGCACGGCAACCCGGACTGGCAGATTACGAACAGCGCAATCGATAAAGACGACGAGTCGACGGAGGCGGTGAACGTCGTCGGGCCGCCGGCTGGACCGCCGGTGGACAACAATCAGTACACGCAGGGCGAGCACGGCAAGACGGAACTCTCGTTGGTGCACTTTACGTTGACGAATCCGACCTGGCAGATGCCGCCGGAGGCACGCCAGTTTGTGCAGGGCATCAAGCGGCACGCACTGCAGGACTTGAACCGACAGCGGGGCATGCTCTATGGCGGAGGTGGTCCTGCGGTGGCCGCCGCTGCCACTGGGAACGCCATGGCGCAGAGTTTATTCTCGGTGGAGAGTTTGGGCGAGCAGTACCAGTCGATCATCCATCCGATTCTGCAGACTCACAATCTGTCCAACTCGCAGCAGCTGGGACTGTCGGTGAACTACGGAGGGTATGGTTCGCCGCCGCCGCCGGCGGCTGGGCCTCCTCCTCCGACGGCATCCCAAATGCCGTCTTCCTCGCAGCACTACCAGTTCAACTCGCCGCAGTCGTTCGACTTCGAGCGGATGCTGCAGCAGAATCTGACCGACGGCAGCACGATGGGTGGGGCCCCGCTGCGGTCCACCTTCCTGCACGACATCAACGAAAACGATGACGATGAAAGTGGGGGTGGTGGCGGCGTCGGTGACACCGGAACCAGCCAAATGCATCCATCTAGTCTAGGGGCGAGCGGAATGGCGGCGGCGGCGGCCACCAGCGCCAGTGGGACAATGAGCTTCAGCACGCGTGGCGGCATGAGCAGGAGGGAGGGTCCGGCGGAGGGTTCCCGCAACGGGCTGTTGTCCAGCTTGTACGGTGGTGGGGAAGCGCCGACGACGACGCCGCACGAGCTCACCACCGCGGACATGTGTCTTAGCACTTTGTACCTGCACGAGTTGCATCACAATCATGTAAGAAAATAATAATTTTCACTTTGTAATAACTCTAACCAAATCATTCTCTCCAGATGCGACGACGCGGTGGCAGCTTGCGCACCGACCTGAGCCAGCGGCAGCTGTGGCAGCGACCTCACCAGCAGCAGCAGCAGCCGTCCCCATCGGTTCTGGTTGTGGGTGGACTCGGTGCCGGTGCCGCCAGCAGCAGCAGTAGTAGTGGACCGGCCGCGGAACGAACCCCGCTGCTGGGGAGCAAAAAGTCATAGCAACGGGCCGAGTGGGTCTGAAGAGGGGGAAAGCGCGAGGAACCGCAGTGATATCGGACCGGAACGGGATTTACGTGGAATGAGAGGGACAGAGAGGGAGAGAGCGGAACAAACCTACACAACAAATCAAGACCGGTAATTTTAAGTAGGAAATCGTTTTTAATGTTAGCTTCAAAGTTTGTCGCTTTATAGTGCCGCGGGACAAACGAACCTCTGCTGGGAATGTTAAGTTTCTTTTTTTTTAAACTTCACACTCTCGAACAACAAACGAAATTATTCATCTGTGTTTTTGTGAATATGATTCGAACCGAAGCGGTAAATTTACACCGACAAATGCCCTATATTTATACTGAACTACTCTTAACGAACGCTATCGTGAATATCGAGCTGTGCGATTCCAAACGAGGGAAATCAATATGCACACACTTTAAAGTTTTGTAAATATTTGAATCTATTTTCGGCATCTACAACAAGTGACAAGAAAAAATAACGAAAATAAAATATTTTAAAGTTGAAATTGTGTTTTAATTCCCGCAAACAAAAAAAATCACTTCACGCTATCGCGCTGGGCTGTAAAAATATCAAACTCTCAGGTATCATAGTAGGATGTAACAAAACCACACTTTTTTGCGGGCATTTCAGGGGATGATCCCCTAGGTGTACTGAGTCAGAATCCCAAATATGAGCTCGATTGGTTGCGACAGGACCTGGCGCTCCGGCTTTAAAGTTTAAATGGGATTTAACCCGTAAAATCGGAACGTTTTGGTTTTTGCCATTTTTGAGTCCTTCAACGATTTTTGGATTTTTCAAAAACCTCATGAGCTTATAGTTTGTGTTCCAGGGTACAACTTTGCCGAAGACTGCGAAGAGATTTGATAATTAGCACTGCTTGTACAATGATTTGAAAATAAAAAAACTTTTTGCCATTAATTTGTTTGATTAGTATTGGCAACACTTTCTTTGAACGCGCGCGTCCAGAGCCAGGCGTCGTAACTATAGCAGCGAGAAAACATCCAGCGTACAACGGTCAAAGTTTGACACATGGAAAGAAAATGCTTTATTTGGATGTTGTGCTTATGTTTTCGATGGTGCCGGAGGATTTGATCACCGGTGCTGCTCTTTTAATCTGTCGTAGATTCCGGTATTCTATTTGGCAGTGACTCGCAGGAATTAGTTCTAAGCCCACCTGGTCCTGCCATTAACCCGTGTGGATCTTTTTCGTCGCGACCAGTTGTGGTGCTGGGGGACATGTTAACGAACCTATGCTCGAACATAGTGCAATTGATGTCTAATGAATTCGTAAAATATCTAGTCAGAGAACTCTGCTGTATGAAAATAGTATTTACTAATGTTGTCAATGCAATACATTAATTTGTTTATGACCGATTTTATTGCCAAATTGCCATAACTCTTTGATTGATTACAAAGCAAGTGAAAACTCTCACTAAAATGCGTGTCTCTCGAAATATCTTCCGGAATACGGAATATTCAAAATGCACACAATATCCGTGCGTAATAAAGCGCTTTCAAGACAGCCGCGTTAGTTGGCACTCGAGCACGGTTTAGAATCGCTTCTGCCTGGGCATCCAACTGAACCCTGAGAGTCATCCGGAGAGCTTCTTGCAGTTCCATAAGAACTTTCGTTCTCAACAATCACAACAACAAAAACAACAATACGACGTTGGACAAATACATGCCGACGCGTCGCGACCTGCCGCGACGCCCCGTAGCATGCGTTGCATAGTTTGCCGAAAGCGCGCCTCAAAAGCGAGTGTTGCCAGAACATGTTTTACGTTATCAGAAAAACAAGAGAAAAGATTTTGTAAATTCTGTACCATTTTTCTGAGCGGTCAAATCTCTTCGCAGTCTTCGGCAATGTTGTACCCTGGAACACAAACTATAAGCTCATGAGGTTTTTGAAAAATCCAAAAATCGTTGAAGGACTCCAAAAAGGGCAAAAACCAAAACGTTCCGATTTTACGGGTTAAATCCCATTTAAACTTTAAAGCCGGAGCGCCAGGTCCTGTCGCAACCAATCGAGCTCATATTTGGGATTCTGACTCAGTACACCTAGGGGATCATCCCCTGAAATGCCCGCAAAAAAGTGTGGTTTTGTTACATCCTAGTATCATAGTCAATTATCATACCTGAAAACTCATGCGCAAAATATCACTGGTTTCAAAAAAAAAAAAATAAATAAATAAATAAATAAAGTTAGAAAGGTCTTTTCAATACATTTCTAGAAATGTATAATAAGACGGGTTTTCTCAAAATTTTGAATAGAGACTTATGGGATCCTAAGACTAAACGGATCGAATAAGACCAAAATGGTCAAAATCCGTTCAGCGAATCCGGAGATAACCGAGCGACAATGTTTTGTCCACAAATCTACACACATCCACACATGAGCAGTTCTCTCAGATTTCGCTCATTCGATTTTGTTTGTATTTTTTAATCCGACTGAAACTTTTTTGGTGCCTTCGATATGCCCAAGAAGCCATTTTGCATCATTAGTTTGTCCATATCATTTTCCATACAAATTTGGCAGCTGTCCGTACAAAAACGATGTATGAAAATTCAAAAATCTGTATCTTTTGAAGGAATTTTTTGATCGGTGTCTTCGGCAAAGTTGTAGGTATGGATATAGACTGCACTGAAAAAAAAAAAAATTATACGCGATAAAAAAATTTTTTAGTGATTTTTTATTTAATTTCTTGTCATTAAAACTTGATTTGCAAAAAAAAACACTATTTTTATTTATTTTTTTCATTTTTTATATGTTTTAGAGGACATCAAATGCCAACTTTTCAGAAATTTCCAGGTTGTGCAAAAAATCTTTGACCGAGTTTTGAATTTTTGAATCAATATTGATTTTAAAAAAATCGAAAAATTGGTCGCAACAATTTTTTAACTTCATTTTTCGATGTAAATGCAATCAAAAAGTACTGTAGTGAAATTTTGATAAAATGCACCGTTTTTAAGTAAAATCCATTTTTAGGTGACTTGTGTCCTCTAAAACATATCAAAAAAATAAAAATAGTGTTTTTTTTGCAAATCAAGTTTTAGTGACATAAAGTTCGCAATTCGCAATTTTCAGTGTAAGAACGGGCCTTGACCGATCTTATGCACTAGGTTCCCGACGAACACGCACTGCCCTCACACCTACATCTCACCCTTGCTCTGAGTCAGTACGAGCAGCTCGCTAGAACACGCTTTGAGTGTTCGTGCCAGGCATGCACACCTTCTTTTCCGGTTACGCATTTTAACTCGGCCGGGGGTGGTACATTAAGTAGGGTTTGATGTAAGTATAAGCGCCTAACCATTTATAGTGTGCCTATCAACATTCATTAAAGCAAACACTGTTTTATTTTTAGTTTGAATTCAAAAACTAGTTGTTATTCTACTGTGTACTGTTTTCTCCTGAAATCTTCCCTAATGTTGAATCGTGTTAATCTGTTGCTTTGTCGCGGTGTTTTGTTACAATGTTTTGGACCTAAGCATGTTATTCAAAAGTTTACCAAAAGCACAATAGTAATATTTGTGTTAATCCTTTAACCATTCCATAAATTGAGTAAGGGCTCAAACCTCACTTGTTTGAAAAAAAGGGTGAAGATTGAAAACAATAGACAGTAAAAGAGAATTTATTTTATAAAAATCAAGTATCAATAGTAAGAGAATGATGAGCGTATTTTGAAGAATAAAAATGAGAAGCTAGATGTATTAGATGTAAAATTAGACAATAGTTAATAAATAGAGATACAAAACAAGCTTAGATTATAGTAAT
Source organism: Culex quinquefasciatus (assembly GCF_015732765.1). NCBI lineage: Eukaryota > Metazoa > Arthropoda > Insecta > Diptera > Culicidae > Culex > Culex quinquefasciatus. Next base: position 58,117,564 of record NC_051863.1, read on the forward strand.
GATAATTTATAGGACAGATAAAGAATTATTCAAATAAATAAATTCGCAATAAAATCAAAAAAGATTAGGCGAATGATAAATAGACTTGATACTACTAGTACATTAAGGAAAAGTATATTTTTAAGGAAAAAACAAAACAAAGTTTGTTACAGCAGTATCAATTGATAGAAAAGAGTGGAAAAGCTTTGAGAGATAAGAGAATCAAAAGTTAGTAAAATTAAAATCAAATGTTGGATATTAAATAGAAGAATCAGTGAAGAATTGGGGATCAGAAGAACAAAAAAAAAAAAAATAGGAGATAGGTGGTAGCTGAGAATGTTGATGTTTCAACATCCACAGCCGTTGACTCAACATACTGCGAATCAAAACAATACCGTCTACAATCACAAATAACTTCCCTTTCCCACATTGTCGCGCCCCTTTCTTTTAGCCGTCTCGACTCTGACCCGCGGTGGTCAAAGGTTTACGATCCGTTTCCACAGGCCACCAGCTAGGTCATCATGAAAACCAAGCCAAGGTGGAGGTAAGAAAATAGGACACTCGCAAGGAACCAGAGCTATACTGTTCTGATCAAGATAATTCGGATGATCTAACAGAACTACGGATGTAGTTAGTTACGCTCCTTCCAGGATGTTCCTTACGTGGACGTCAACCGAAGAGCACGCAACAAGGTCAGTGCCATTGCATGCTCTTAGGTATCAATCCTTGGCCTGCAAGTTTTAGTGACATAAAGTTAAATAAAAAATCACCAAAAAAATTTTACCGTGTATCATTTTTTTTCAGTGTAGTCCATATCCATACCTACAACTTTGCCGAAGACACCAAATCGATCAAAAAATTCTTTCTAAAGATACAGATTTTTGAATTTCCATACATCATTTTTGTATGGCCAGCTGCCAAATTTGTATGGAAAATTATATGGACAAACTAATGATGCAAAATGGCTTCTTTGGGCATATCGAAGGCACCAAAAAAGTTTCAGTCGGATTAAAAAATACAAAAAAATCGAATGACCGAAATTTGAGAGAACTGCTCACATGTAAACTCAGTTGATGTAAACTTGAGATTCGACTAAATCTGTTGCAAATTTACATCAAATAGCATTTAAATTTAAATGTTTAATGACGTGCAAAAGTTCGGATTTTTTTTGTGTACTTTTTGGCGGGCATTCAGAGATTTGTTCCGGAGGATATACTGAGTCCAAATCTGGACTTTTTTTGAAAAGGTCCAATAAACCAAATTTTCAGTTTTTACTTTTTAAGTGTTTTTTCACCCCTGACGGTTTCAAAAACACTAAAAAAGCAAAAACTGGAAATTTGGTTTATTTGACCTTTTCAATAAAAACTCTGGAAATCCGAAATATGAGCTTGATTGGATGTAACAGGAGCTGGCGCGTTGCATTCGAATTTAAATTGGGATTTAACCCTTAACGGGTTTATTCAAAAATGACAATTTTTGAGGCACTTTGGCCACTGAAGCGTTTATTTTCAACATCAGAAGTTTGGAGCACCCTGGAGCTCAGTACAGACCTTCAAAGTTAGGCAATTTTGCGAAAAATCGGTCCCAGCAAAACCAAGTGGCGCACCCAATGTGGGAAACGGAAGTAATTTGTGATTTTAGACGGTATTGTTTTGATTTGCAGCATGTTGAGTCAAATGTAGTGGGTGTACCTAAACACAGAACGGGGTTCCTCTTCTTTCCATTTTTAGCTATCATCTATGGGAAATTCTCGGACCGACGTTTTACTTCCCCATCCGATAGAAGGCCAGGAGGACAAGGCGGGAATCGAACCTGCGCCCCACAGCAACTTAGGGATCGGCAGCCGAAGCCGCTAACCACCGCGCCACGAGGCCCTTCGTTTTGGCCGGCATCTTGGATTTAAAAATTCTTAAACACTTTAGAGTATATTTCCTAAAATGTTTCCTAAAACAAAATTTTATAATTATTTTTTTGATAAAAATATTTTCAGTGGAGGTCGAAAAACCAATAACGATGAACTTAACAGAAATATCTTTACACTTTACATTACATTAAACTAACTTTACATTAAAAACCCGTTTTAATATCACCAGAGGTGAAATAGAGCCTTTCTTACAAAATGATGAAACTCCGACAAATATATTGGTGCAATTAATTTTTCAGAAACATAATGATACCACCCAGTGAGAATTTGACCTAATTCTTCGATTTTTATAAGGCTAAACCTCGAAGGCATTTTTTTTAAATTTCAGAGGTACATTATGGGTCGCAAGATAATTATAAAAAGGGTACTCAGTCTTTAATTTTAGACTATGATTAATTTAAAAAAATATGGTATCGATATTGCACTTTGTCGATCTATTATGAGAAGCCAGCAAGAACACTTTCACGCGCAGCGTAAATTTGCTGGCGTTTATGCTTCGACTTGACGACTTGTCGCTCTTTCGATCGAGAATGAACTGGGACTTTGAATTTGATGTTCAGTATATGATTTTTTATAAAACCAAAAATTTAATAGGAAAAAATAAGGTAAAAATAAGACGTAAAACACTAATATGGCTATATCTCTGGAAATACATTTTGGAAAAGCTTCAAATTTTGGGCCCAAGCAGTTTATGGCGCATGTTTTCGAATGGCTTTTTGATTGAATCTGTTTTTTTTTTATTTGATAGTGTTATCTGTAAAATAGTCCAAAAAATACCTCTAAAATGGCTTTGACCACATTTACTGGCCCAAAAAATAAAAATTTTAGATATTACGAGCGGATTAACAATGATGGAAAACTCAAATTTTTAAGAGACATCGCACAAGTATTTCAGAAAAAGAGCTCTCAAAAATCAGGCCCAAAGCTCGTAATTGAAATACGCAACTTTTGGTACCATAACATGTATAGGTCATCGCTGAAATTTTCAAGTTATCGCAGTTTTAGTGAAAAAAGTCGTTTTTCCGTTTTCGTCAATTTTCCATTTTTGCGCGTGGCGCGTCGAAAACCCCAGTTTTCATTTTCAAAAAATCGTATCTCAGAGTATCGAAAATATAACTTCACCATTTTTTGATATGTTATGTGAAATTTTCCGAGGAATCCGATAAAAATATTTTCAGACATAGGCTCTTTGGTCCCGAGACCTTCAAAACAGCATTTTAAGTTTTCATACGACCTTTTCAAATGTTTAGCTAGATGTTTGAAACTTCTTACTGTTTTTCTTAAATAGCCAAACTAATCACCTTTCTTTTGCGTCTAAGACAGCTAAAGTCGGATGAAATGTCGCGGAGATATGATTTTCGCAATTCGCAATTCGCAATTTTCAGTGTAAGAACGGGCCTTGACCGATCTTATGCACCAGGTTCCCGACGAACACGCACTGCCCTTACACCTACATCTCACCCTTGCTCTGAGTCAGTACGAGCAGCACGCTAGAACACGCTTTGAGTGTTCGTGCCAGGCATGCACACCTTCTTTTCCGGTTACGCATTTTAACTCGGCCGGGGGTGGTACATAACGTAGGGTTTGATGTAAGTATAAGCGCCTAACCATTTATAAGGAGCGGTCGTGGCTGAATGGTTACGATGTTCGCTTTATAAGCGAATGGTTCTGGGTTCGATACCCATCTGCTCCCAACGAGAAAGTTCTGGACTCATTGAATTTGGAATTAATGAAAAAACTTCAAGCTCACGGCGGGGTTCGATCCCCTGTCCTTAGGATTGGCAAGCAAAATGCTTTCCACTTAACCGTGGAGCATTGGTAGCTAGAGGAGGAATTAGACTGGTATAGTTGAATCCAAGAATCGGACAAAGAGTCAAATTGAATGCAAGTTGAACATCAGAACTCAAACAAGATTGCATGCAAGATTGCAAGCGCAGTTGAAATTGAATCTAAAAATACCTCGCTATAAATAGCCTGGGCGACTGATAGAATTCATCCAATAAGAGATGAGAAGAATTGAAAGCATTCCCATTAGAAATGAGAACACACGAGGAATTCAAACAACAATGCCAAAGGTCGTTACCACTCGCCTAGGGTGGCTCCTCAGACCATTCACCTTCCCAAAAACCGTCCAACTCCAAGCGAAACTTACTTGAGGATACCGTGGAGATTTTCCCTTAATACTCTTAAAAAAGTGGAGCATCAACACTTCCCGTCTTCCAATTCCCTTTCCTTGTCCCTGGTGCGCGGTGGAGATGGGAGCGGCCGGCAATGGACGGCTGCCATGGTGGTGAGAATCTGGTTCAGGTGGAATTGGTTCTATTCCCAATTATCGATTCCTAGGCAACTTGGGCTTAGACAATCATCACATCACATGGTGAAAATCCAGTCTGCAATCCGCTAAAATCACCGTCTCCTAGCGAAGCGAAGCGAAGTATAAGCGCCTAACCATTTATAGTGTGCCTATCAACTTTCAAGCAAAAACTGTTATATTTTTAGTTTGAATTCAAAAACTAATTGTTATTTACTGTGTATTGTTTTCTCCTGAAATCTTCCCTATTGTTGAGTCGTGTTTATCTGTTGCTATTTCTCCTGTCGCGGTGTTTTGTTACAATATTTTGGTCCTAAGCATCTTAGAAAAGTTTTTCAAAATTACAATAGTAATATTTGTGTTAATCCTTTAATCATTCCATAAATTGAGCAAGGGCTCGAACCTCACTTGCTTAAGAAAAAGGTGAAGTTTCAAAACAATGGACAGTGAAGGAAATATACTATGCAAAGAATCAATAGTAAAAGGAAGATAGTAATTTATGAAGTAGATATAGAAATTAACAATAGTTAATAAAAAGAGGTAACAAGCAAGTTTCGATTGTATTGAGGGCAATTTACAGGGAAGATGAGAAATTATTCAAATAGATAAATAAAGAAAAGGCACATGATAACAGGCATGCCAGATTTTGAAGATTTTCGGGCACATCACAAAAACGCAAATGAGTTAAACTTGACGGCATAATAATATTTTACAAATCTGTTTTTGGCAAAAGAAGCAAACCATTGTTATCTTTTTTGTGACTAATTTATTTGATTAAAAATCATCGAATAACATGGCAAAACAATACGTTTGAGCATTGCGCCTGTGCTCGAAAATCTTCAAATGTGGCATCCCTGCATGATAAACAAAATTGACATCGCTGCCAAATTAAGGGAAAGCAGATAGTTTGTTACAGCAGCATCAATTGGTAAAATAGAGTGGAAAGGCGTTGAGAAATAAGAGAATCAAATACGTAAAATCGAAATCAAATGGAGGATAGTAAACAGAAGCCGTTTTAGAAAAACAGTGAAACAAAATAAACAGAAGATAGCTGTTAGCTGAATTGGAAAAAAGAGAAACCCCGTTCTGCGATGCTCAGGTACATCCACAGCAGTTGACTCAACATACTGCGAATCAAAACAATACCGTCTACAATCACAAATTACTTCCCTTTCCCACATTGACGCGCCCCTTTCTTCTAGCCGTCTCTACTCTGACCCTCGCTGGTCAAAGGTTTACGAGTCGTTTCCACAGGCCACCAGCTAGGTTACACCTTGTCATCATGATGACTAAACCAAGCCAACGTGGAGGTAAGAAAATAGGACACTTGCAAGGAACCAGAGCCATGCTGTTTTGTCCAAACAGCACTACGGATGTAGTTGGGCTCCTTCCGGGATGTTCCTCGCCTAGGTGTGTCAACCGACGAGTATCATCAGTATCATGTGCACCCTTGGCCTGCAATGTCGCGGAGATATGATTTTTTGAAAAAAGTGGTTTTTGCGAAAAATGACGAAAATTACCATTTTTCGGACCACCCTAACACGACGTAGGTCACCCTAATGGCCAAACAAAAAAAAAAAAAAAACGGGTCGAATTATTTCGAAACCCCCAGAAAAATTTTGAGCTAGATCGGAGAACTTTTTTTCGAATCAAGCTGTTTTCGTGGGGAATTGCTGATAAGCCTTCTTTTTTTTTACTAACAGTCGCGGCATTTTTTTTCAAACATTAAGAAAATGCGAATTTTGCGAAGTTGTTTTTTGTAAATTCATTTACAGTAGTTGTTCGGTAACTGGGCGTTGTTGAACTGGGCGTTGTTTAACTGGGCCGTAGCCCAGTTAAAAAGCTGACAAACGTCAAAAAATCAAAACAAACCAAAATGACCGAGGGGTGAATGGATGCAAAAATCATATTCAATAAATAAACAAACTTTTTTCAAAGTTTTGTTTAATTTCAAGTTACAATTAAAGAAATGTGAAAAGTAAGCATTGTCAATAAATTTTAGTAACTTTTATTTTTATATTTCATCTGGAAAATATTATGCATCGGTGGTCCCCTCGTTATTTTTTGTTCAGCTTAGTTAACGAGCAACTTTCGGTGACTGGGCTACGTTCTCAGCCCAGCTACCGAACAACTACTGTATATAAAAATCGTCAATTTTTTGCACCAACCTCCTTCTTTCTGAACAGTATTCATCAATTCCTACAACTTTGCCAACAACACCAAATCGATCAGAAATTTCTTTCAAAAAATACAGATACAAAGATCCACCGAGCCCTTTGAGATAACGTTTTCCGCGCGTCTATGCCACGGAACTTCGTTGTACGGTTACCTCCGCAATTGCCACACCTGACGCGCGACATGTGCTGTGAGAAGTTGGTTTACCGGGGTTTTAGTTGCTAAAACTTTTAAGATAGAGAGGTAAAGGCTGTCATCAACGCAACTAAATCACGGGCGACTGCCACCGGTTTCTGTTATACAATTTATTTCGTGAATCAACTTCCACAGTAATTGCTTATCCGCAGTTGTTTTCTTCTGTTTAGCTGTATTTTTTTTTTTCTTTATTTCACTGAAATCTTTCCACGACGACGACGACGTTCGATTTGACTCTCGGCCTTACACTTTAAACGTTACGATAAATTATCATTTACAGACAAGAAAAAAACACGATTGCTTCAAATATATATACTTGGTTGGTTGGTTGTGTAATGTGGTGTTTACGCGTGTGTTTGTATTACTACAAAAATAAAGAGATAATTCTAATCACCTCTTCCCACCCAAGTCAAACATTGTCAAACACCAACAGAAACAAAATGAAAATTTTAAGCCAAGCCGCGCGAAGCGCGATAAAACTTTTGATTTCCACGCACTTTTAGTCGACTTCTCGTTACGCTTTCCGTTTTTTAAAGTTTGACCTAACACTTACGATAATGCGTAAATCTAGCTTTAGTTTTTCTCCTCCTTTTTCTTCTTGCTCTAGTCACTAGGATGGAACCACAAAAAATAAGGTTTTCCAGGGGAGTCCTCTCGCTCGCTCTGTCTCTTAAGCCTAATTTAACGCAATTGGTTTAACTATTGTTTTCTCTCCCTCTCTTTCACCTTCTTTCTGCACTTATTGTGTGGTATATGTCTTATCTTATCTGGTTCTAGCATGATTACTCTCTTTGGAAGATAAAACAAACATATATCAATGACGTAGCTCTGATATTTAGAGTTTAACAAAACAAAAAAAAAACTTGTGATTATTCTCATTAAGGAAAAAGGCATTCGCGGGTGAGAGTAAAAGAGAAAAAGAATTTTCTGAAATGTTTAGTAACGGAAGGCGCATTTTGAATGTTTTAAACATCGAATCTAATAGCTAATAGTAAACACTCAAAAGCTTGATTGTTTGGTACATATTTTTTAAACGTTCAAGTTTGTGTAATTTTCACTCTTACTTAAAAGTTAGGGTGGTGCTGAACAGAAGTTGGTGTGAAATTTATGCTTTATTTTATTCCCTAAAATTTTGTCCCAAGAGTATTATTTCTCAACAAGTAATGGTACAGAATGCGATTGATATTTTTAAACTCTTAAATTGCTTGCACCAGTTTGTTTGTTTGTTTTTTTTAAGCGAACACTATCTTTCAGGACTGGGAATGTTGTGAAAAGAAAGCAATTGTTTTTTTTTACTCTTTAATATACTCTTTAATATCGTCTAGGACACTTGTTGTATTGGTTTGTGTGATTTTACTGTTTCCCGTTTACTTTGCATCTTTCTAGTTTAAACGAATAGGTAACGAATGTTCTCATTTTCCCCATTTCTTGGTTTGTCGTTTGTCCACTCATTTATTAAATTAATAAATATATCCATAGCAAAAGACGTTTTCTTAAAATATTCTCAGCAGCAGTTTAGACATTTACTTACGCGCCTTATTCCCCCACTCTCTCTCTCTCTCTAGCTCTCTTTCTCTTCAAATCATTACAAGAATTAGTAAATTTCACCAACCTCGCACACGAACCTCGCTCAAACACTACTGATTATACCGTTCAACAGCTTACCGCGTGTGGGATTACTTCTTCTTGGGTGATGACTGGTTGGATGCTTTTTTACTCGGGGACTGCGTTGTCGCCTGCTTCTTTGGGGTTCCGCCGTTGGAGGCCACGATCGGGCGCGCGTTCTCCGAACTGTCCGACAGTTCGTCGCTCGAGCTCGACCGGACGTCGCCCTCCATCTGGAAGGGAAAGTGAAAGGTTGAAGGGGAAATGTTGTAGTAATTTGTGAAATCTAGCTTTATTCTGTAGCACTGGTCAGTGGTCATGTACCAATAGAAAGGTACTGGTCTGAAAGCACTGATTTTTCGAGAGACTCCGGATCTCGAGGGTCCGGATCACCAAAACTTCTTAGCATTGTGGTCTAACGATTTTAATGCCTAAACAATCAGGAATGTGAGCGGGGATCCCTCTCGTGCAGACTCAGAGTATTTTGTTGTTTTAACATTCGTGCTCAAACCAAATACAATTCAACGAATAATCTTTGCGGTTAACTTTACCCAGTTGGTCTGGCCACCTCGACATTCACCAGGATGCTTCCGAATATATATGGCTGCGCTAGGGTTAGACCCGATCGTAGAATGTTCACTGACAGCGCCGGTCATGATCGTCATTTGGATGCGACCGTCCGTTGATACACACGAAGTGGACACGAAATTCCTTTTTATCTCTTTTCCTATTTTTTTCTTGCTTGTGTTGGTAAGTGTCTGAGCTCTGCGCAGAAAAATGAGGTAGGGACAGTGTTGGAATTTGAGCGAGAAGAAGAAAAGCATTTCTCGTTCGCGAGCGAGGGAGAGAATTTGTAGTTTTTTTCTCTTCTCGCTCGCGCTCGCATTTTCGCGTTCTGCCAGGGTGACCACTCAAATTCCATTTTCAAAATCCCGACTTTTTCTCGACTTTTTTCCAGACTTTTACAGAATGCTCAAATAATAGGCATTTCTTATCTAAGTAAAAAACTTTCTATAAGAACAGTCAATATTAACCAGCGAAAAAAAAAATCACAATGAATCTTAAAAAATCCAAATATAGGCATTTTTTGTGAATACAAAAACTAAACAATAAATAAAAAAACACTTCAAAAATGGAATTTCATTATTATGATTCAGAGTAGAAACACAAACAATTAGTCTTTGAAAAAATAATCGAAAGTTCAACAATACTTATAACTTCCTTGTTATTTTTTAAATTGGCAAACGTATAGTTTTTGATACTTCGTTTCAACTGAAAATGAAAAAAAGTTAAAGATAACTGAACTTAAAATAGCGTTCCTATTTTTCAAAACTTCATCATCATTTTAAATCAACGAATGATTGAAACATAATTGCTGTTATTATGCATTCAAAGGATTTAGAAAAATGTCAAGGAATTCATAAAAAAATGTTTTTGACAAGTTCCCTTTTTAATTTTGTAATTTTTGATATTAAATTTTCTTATCAATTTTAATTTATCTAGTGGTCAGTATTTAACTGTTTTTTTTTCAATGAAAATTAAGTTTGATATGATTTTATGTTTTCCCATTTATTTGAAGCAAAATAATTGAAGGAACAATTTTTTGAGCAATTTTGCAATAACTAAAAATTTCTTGGATTTTTTTTTTGCAATTTCAATATTTTCTTTATGTTTCCAAAACGTAAAAAAGTTTTTCAATTTTGGATTTTATTCGATATTTAAGTTTTCCAAAAACTGAAAATCAAGCTTTATCTATGGTAGGTAATTTACCCATACTCACAAAAAAAAGTTCAAGGGCAACATTTCTAATTTAATCTAATCAGACCCTAGCGCAGCCAATCTTTCGAAGGGATCCTGGAGAGTGCCTTAGGTTAGATGACGCCTAGCACTCTTCTTGTCATTTATTAACATTTGTAGTGCGCCATTGCATTAGAATGCATTGAAACATCACAAGCGTTAAAGCGGCCAGGCCTACTGCTTAAAGCCGTATCGCAGAGATGACTCGTAATTGGGTTGAGTTTGAGCATTGAGTGTTCGAACAACAACACAATTCTGAATCGACAGGGGAGGAAGAAGCGTGGGGACACACCACCATACGCTCCGAGATTTTGGCTGTTTTCGTTGGGAGCACCATGCTAAGAAGGTTTGGTACTCCGGGACCCTCTGGGATGGGACATTGTATTTCCACGAATGCCATGGACACTATTTGCCGTGGTTATAGCGCCACAACTCGGCTCATAGCTTTATCTATGGTAGGTAATTTACCCATACAGTAGTTGTTCGGTAACTGGGCTGAGAACGTAGCCCAATCACCGAATGTTGCTCGTTAACTGGGCTGAACAAAAAAAAAACGAGGGGACCACCGATGCATAATATTTTTCAGATGAAATATAAAAATAAAAGTTACTCAAATTTATCTACAATGCGTACTATTGATATTTTTTTAATTGTAAGTTGAAATTAAACAAAATTTTGAAAAAAGTTTTTTTTTTGTTGAATTTGATTTTTGCATCCATTAACCCCTCGGTCATTTTATTTTGTTTTGGATTTTTGACGTTTGTCTGCTTTTTAACTGGGCTACGGCCCAGTTATCGAGCGCCCAGTTCAAAAGCAGTTCTAGGGCAACATTTGGAAAAAAAATATTTTAAATTACTAAATGAATTTAGTTAAACAATTAAAAATATTCACAAAAAAAAACCATTGCCAAACTCAAGTTGGAATCTGTTATTAAATATCCAATTATGTGACAAAATGAAATAAAATCATAATTCTCAGCTGGCCATTAGGCTCTATTTTTAAATTAGTTTTTCATTAACTTTACCTCTTGTTTGATGAACAAAAATTAAAGCGATCAATTGATTCATAAAAAATATTATGAAAATCTGTGTCAAAGACTCCAATATTCATTAAGATTTTGAATGCCTTTAGGCTTCATCCATAAAGTACGTCACGCTAAAATCAGCCAAAATGTACCCCCCCCCTCCCCCCCTAGAGCGTGACATACTTTATGGATGACGCCTTAACAGCTTTTCTATACTCAAATATATTGAAATAGTGGAAAGAACCTTAAATTTAAAGTAAGTTACTAAAACAGAAATGAGTGAATTCAATTTGAAAATTTTACAAAATATTGCAAAATTATTCAAGAGTTAAAAAATAAATTTCAATCAAGTATGCTCAGAATTTCCGACTTTTCCCGACTTTTTGACAAAAAATGATAAATTCCCGACTTTTTCCCGATTTTTGGCGGATTTTGGCGAATTCCCGACTTTTTCCCGACTTTCCCGATTTTCCGACTTGAGTGGCCACCCTGTATTATAATTTCTAAAATTTTAAGAGTTCTTCTTTCCAATGCATTTTAAAGATCCAAAATTGGTTGAAAATGGATTTTTGGCGATTTTTTAAATCGAAGCCCGTCTAAAGGCGGGGTTGGGTTGTAGAGGGTAAAAAAGGCAAGTTAAAGAGGGGCTATGTTCCGACCAGAGCTGAAAATGTCAGGGTTCCTGACGCGAAAATCGGCGACGCATACACGATTTTTTCAGATCCATTCACTGAACCGCAAAACCGTGACATCAACAAACCCGACTCAGTCGTGAGTGCCCTAGCTCACTGAGCAGCTGCAATGCGAGGCAGTAGTCGACCAACGCTCATTCGACGTTGCACGCACACACATAAAGAAACAAGTTTTTACACAAAAAGTTGGTATTTATGCGTGGAAATGTAATTTTGTGTATAAGTTATGGTTGTTTTAAGTGTTTTGCACAGTCTAGAACCATTCAATTGTTTAAAAATAGTCAAAATAGTGTTTAGAGAGGATTTTACGAGTCAGTCATACGACACGAATTGAGTGAGTGTAGCTCATTTTTTCACGTCTCTCATTCTCCAGCAGCCGACCGGCACGAGTCAGGCGGCAGTGGCTGAACGAACACAGTAGGCTTACAGTCACATGCTAGCAGTGAACTGACATTTTGGTTTGCTTCATGTGTACGCTGGGTTGGAAACATTTTGCAGGCCTGGTTCCGACAACTTGGGAGATGAATCGTCATATTTCGTTGGCGGTTTATTGCAGCTTTCTCATCAATATACACAGCAAATAAAGTAGAAATCCAGCTGCGTCTGAAAGGCCTGGGTGTAAAATAAATTTTGCATTATTTTATGAAATTTTGCGTATTATTACACCCCGAAATATATAGCCCATCAGTATGGGAAACCTACTTGACCGAAATGTCAAGCTGACATATACATTTATCCTATCCATTTTACATCGGTCTGATGGCCGAACGGGCTAAGGCGCCAGTCCTAACTGTTGATGCTGGGTTTGAGTCTCGTCGGATGCAACTTTTTTTTGTGTTTAAAAAACTTGTACATGCAGCGTGTAATATTACGTGTATTTTTTGACGAAGGTGATGTGCGATTTTACCATCGGATTTTTTGCTGACTCTAAATAGCATGAATGCCCACTTCAACACCATTAAAAAAACTCATAAATTTCAGTTTTCTAGATTTCTTTGAAAGTGAAAACTGAAGGATTTTCTAAACTGAAACTAAACTAAAAAACGTTTCATTGTACAACTGACCGTATTACTCGAATATAAATGTAAGATTTCAAAAAAAAAAAACAAGACAAAATAAATAGCCTACGACATTTTGTAAAAAAAAAAATCAATTCCTCTTGCCCGATTAAACGTATTTATCGCCCTTATCGATTTAATCAGAATGTAGAAAAGAATTCGCAGAATATTTTCTTCAAATATTAGCATTTGTTCAATTTTGTCAGAAAAAAGAGCAATTTCGTAAAATATAGAGCAATTTTCTCCACAAGTTTGGGTGCCATTCAATTATTCGAATGTTTAGGTTTGAGTAGAGATCTGGACATACAGATCACCAAGACATCCCCTTTTTGCATCGGTATTCGACCTACTTACGAAAAACCAATTTTAAAATTGCTTAAGATTGTTCATATACACGTCTTTCAAGTGCCCCGAACTAAAAATGAACGAAATTTTGTTACAATTTGGAGAAAAAACGAATATTAGTTTCGGAGGTAACGGTGGCTCTTACGGCTTTTAAAAACTCGACCGAGATTTCAAGCGCATTTTGTCGTTTATGTTTTTTTTTTCAAATAATTTATACAAGTCCAACAAAAACTTTAAAAAATCACCCCATTCTAGAAAATAGCTTTTTTATTATTTTTTTTAAAGCGAAAGAGCCGTTCAAAAGAGCCGCTCTTATTAATGAGCGGATCCTAAAAATAGCGGTTTTGCCCACCTCTAATTTAAAGGGGCTTCATTCTACATTTTCACTGACATTAACAATTTCTGGAGCAACATTTGAAAAGGGCGCAAAAGTATTTTGACAGCTGGATCTATTTAACAAACCCACAGGGTCCCCCATCCGATGGAAGACAAGAGTTTGATTCCTCGTGGTCAATGTACGTTGAAGATTCGATAGTTGATCCCGCCCCACATTCCGTCTTGATTGTTCGTAATTCTTGTGGCAACAGTATGCGACCAAGTTGGGGCAGCGCTACCTTATTTCTGTCTTGCATCTTTCGCATAAATCAACTCACCTGTCCCGACTTGATCGCCTTGATCGCGATCTGGATGATCAGGTAGGTCCACCCGATGTGCAGCACCAGCAGCAGAATCAGCAGCGTGTTGAAGATGTAGTACGCGGGGAACATCGGCAGTATGCTCGGCGCCTCCACCGACGTGCTGTAGATGATGCGCGGGTAGAGGACGAGCCGCGTCACGATCCACACCACCGTGAACACGGCGAAGATGGTGTCGCACACCTTTTGATACTGGGCGTACTTGGTGATCTTGGCGGCCTAAAATGGTTGGAGAGGGGTTTGATTAGTTTCGGTGTGAAGATGAAAGGAAGCGGATAGAAATACCTCCAGGAAGATGTCGGCGCAGTCGTGGACGAGCAGCACCAGCGATCCCACCCGGTGCAGGTTGCACACCCAACTGAGTGCCATCAGCAGGATCGTGATCATGTGGTGGGTGAACATCTGCCAAAAGTCCTTCCGCTTGACGTCGACAAACTGGGACGCCGTCAGGGACCAGTAGAAGGCCATCGAGATCATGTAGTACCACCAGATGTCGTTCGTTACGGATTGATGCGGGTAGCCGTACCAGCACTGCTTGAGGTCCCACAGCCACGGTTTGTCCCACATTACGATGCAGCCGAAGATGAAGCTGTACGTGTAGTAGATGCATCGCCACGAGTTTTCGCAGAACTTGACCAGCGTCGTCGGCTTGTCCTGGGCTCTCCGGCGGCGCCACCATCGCTCGATCTGTCGCTCACTGAGTTCCGTCTGCTTGGTCAGTTTCACGATCTGGAATTGAGAATAGAATTGGGTTAACTTTTGTTTCAGCTTTAGCGACCCTAAAAAGGCCAATAAAAAACAACGCAAAAACAATCCACCCTTAATCGTCTTCAGCATTAGCATAGAACTTTTTGTCGCGCATTTCTTCCCATATTTGAGCCGGCGAGTACCGCAACAACCGGCAAGTGCCCATTTTCATCAACCGCAACTTGGCCAAATGCACAAACACACATATTTTCCTCCTGCTTAATGCTTATTTATTCAATTTTCGTGTCTACCTCTACGTGCGGGGGAGACGGCATAAGTACGTGAAGAACGTACGCAATTACGCGGGACGGCGACGACGATTTCTAGCGCTGTATGACTTAGAATTGAAAATTAGCACCGGCTGTGGAATTGTGGCCGCTGGACTGGTTGTGGAATCACGCCACTCTCGACTGGATGGATTGTGATGTAACAATTGAAAGATTTTCTAATTTTGATGTACCGTCATCAGGGGTGACATTGGGTCATACAAAAATGCTGAAATTTGTATGACCCAATCTCACCCCCTAGACTCAATGTTACCCCTGATGACGGTAAGCAAAAACTGCAACGAAGTTCTCTAAGTAACTCGGAGCGTTTCGGTACGGTATGTCCACGCATCATTCCATCCCTTTTGATCCGGTGGAATGTGGTTTCGTTCACACAATCCGTGTGATGAGGTTGATGCATCGCAGCAGGCCTGGCCACTGTTATGAGTATGTAATACATCGCAGGGGTTGTCGAATGTACTTCGTCATTCTCTGGAATTTCGCAATTCTTTTAAAGATATTATTAATTATGTTTTTTAATAAATATTCAAAGAAGACATTTTGAATAATCAGTTCAAAATAAAAATTCTTAAATTTGTATCTTGAGAAGAGATTTTCTGATTGATCGATTTGTCTTCGGCAAAGTTGTAGGTTATGATTGAAAATTTTCAGAAAAAATATAAGGGGAACAAACATTTCCTATATTTTCAAAAAATTTTAATCAAGACTAACTTTTCAAAAGAGCCAAATATTCAATATTACGCCCTTTTAAAAAATAGTATTTGTTTGAAAATTTGAAAATATTTTTTTCGAAAAGATCGGAAAATTTCACGAATGTTTCATATTTCAACATTGTAAATCGGACCATTAGTTGCTGAGATATCGACACTAGAAAACGATGGTTTGTTTGGATGAGACTTAGAAAACATAAATTTTCATGTTTTTAAATCCTTGCATATCTCTCAACTAAGGGCCGTATCAACAAAGTTCTATAAAGCAAAATATAGGGAATTTTCTCAGCTTTTCATAAATATTTTTTTCAAAGGTGGGCAAACATGTGCACTAGTTTCAAAAAATGAAAAACTGCGACCTAAAAATGGCTATACTTGAAAACGGTGCACTTTATCAAAATTTCACTGAAGTACTTTTTAATTGCAAATTTGATTTTACATCGAAGAATGAAGTTGAAAAATTTTTGCGACCAATATTTCGATTTTTCGAAAAAATCAGAATTGAATAAAAAATTCATAACTCGGTCAAAGATTTTTTGCACAACCTGGAAATTTCTGAAATTGATGTCCTCTAAAACATATAAAAAAATAAAAATAGTGTTTTTTAAAAATCAAGTTGTAGTGACAAAAAGTTAAATTAAAAATCACCAAAAAAAATTTACCGTGTAACATTTATTTTCAGTGTAGTCCGTACACTACACTTTTGCCGAAGACACCAAATCGATCAAAAAATTCCTTCAAAAGATACAGATTTTTTAATTATCATACATCATTTTTGTATGGACAGCTGCCAAATTTGTATGGAAAATTATATGGACAAACTAATGATGCAAAATGGCTTCTTTGGGCATACCGAAGGCACCAAAAAAGTTTCGGTCGGATTAAAAAATACAAAAATTTAAATTCTTAAAATTACCGATTTCGTAAAGAATTGCTCATATAGAAATAATTTAACAAACAATATTATCGAGAAGCTGAGAATATTTCCTACACTAAAAATCAGAAGTACCCCTCAAAAAGGGTTCTATCTAATCTTCATCAGTCAACACCCTTTTGCAAAGATTTATCAAAAAGGTTTTGTCTACCTTGTGTTGACAAAAAAAGGGTAGATAGAGCACTTTTTGAGTGGTACTTCTGATTTTGAGTGTACAGAACAAAAAAACACAAATGTTTATTTTTTTAACATTGAAAATCGATAAGATTAATCAGATGACACTGACGAGAAAACTTTTTTCATCACAAAATTTAAATTTTCAGAGACTGTATGTTAGCAATCAGGCCGATGCAAATATTTTTAAAAGTTTTTGACCCTCGGCTCTGGCCGGAACAGTAGGTACACTCTAAAAAATAGTAGAAAAAATGAATTAATTTTCAACACTCAGTCATTTTTACAGTCAGATAAAATTTTTGGAGCATGTTTACCTTTTTTGCCAAATTTGTATATCAAGGTTTTCTTACCCACACAGTAGAAAATAATGCAATTTTGGATGGTTGAATATTACCTCTTTTATGATGTAATTTTACCTCAATTTAGACTGAAAAAGTGACATTACACCAGAAAAGTGGTAAAATTACACATTTCCAGAGGAAAAATTACACCTTTTTTTCTGACATAAAAGATGTACCCCTTCCCAGATGTAATATTACCATGATTTTTTTTTCTGTGCATGCTCATGAATTCCCCGGTCAAGTGGTTCCGTTCCGGCACATCTTCGGAAGCGTATATACGATGAAGCAATCCAGATTTTACGCGATCAACAACACAATGTTGAAAGATTGCCACTTGTAAACAACACAAACCCGGGTGCCCGGTCAAAAATAGAACTTTTGGATCGCTTGGCCCTTTTTTATGTGCCCATTGAGCCACCAGTGAACCAGCCAGCGCCAGCAGTGTTTCATATTTTATGAGCAAAATTCCACTTTTGGCCCAAAGTTTGGGCTGATGCTCTCAGGAATGTGTGCGGCGTCGTTTGCTGCCTTCATGTGAATTTTTGATGAGAACTATTTTCGTTGAATATTTGGAGATTGTCGGATTTGGTGGTTTCCAAATCGCTTAAGGTGAAAACAGATTCTTGCTCAAATTGCACGAGAAGCCTCTATGGCTTCAAGATTCGCATGAAGGACACAAACTAATGAGAAAATGGGGTTCTGATTTGCATCATTCTTTAGAATGTCGGGATGATAGCTCACGTGTGCAGGGTAACTGTCTCTACTTCTTTTATTTTTTTATTTTCCATAAAGGCATATAAATTTAAGCCGATATAACGATCTCTTACCTTTTATGCAAAACAAAAATTTGCAGCTCGAATCCCACTAAGCATTGCAAATGATATGTTATGTTTAGTAGCGTTGGTGGCAAGGGTTGAACTTCCAGAGATGATCATACGTTTTGCTTAAATAAAATGTGTATTAAAGTTGGTCGTAACAGCAATGTAGATAAAAAATTTAAAACAATTAAATCAACCGATAAATCTTAAAAGAAAAAGTGTGACAAATTAACAAAAAATCAATCAATCGACAGTACTACCGCATGATCTGATCATACATCACTTCAACACCAAGATACAACTATAGGCAGTTCGTGACGGGGCACCGTTTCGGAATAATTTGCCACACGTTTTAGCCCACTCAAGAATTTACTGGCCATGAGCTAGTTGAGTGATTTTGCCTAGACCTTCCAAAAGGGGGAAATGCACAGCAAAAAATCCGATGGTAAAATCGCATGCAAAAGCATGCACATCACCTTCGTCAAAATAAACACTTAATATTACACACTGCATGTACATTTTTTGCAAACACAAAAAGAGTTGCAACCGACGGGATTCAAACCCAGCACCAACAGTAAGGACTGGCGCCTTAGCCCACTCGGCCATCAGACCGATGAAAAGCTGTAAGATAAACGCATATATGAGCTTGACATTTCGGTCAAGTAGGTTTCCCATATTGATGGGCTACATATTTCAGGGTGTAAAATCACATAAAATTGCATAAAATAATGCAATATTTATTTTACACCCAGGCCTTTTACACGTAGCTGGATTACTACTTTTTTAGCTGTGTAGGTACCAATAAAATGTAGGTCAAGTACGCGTCAATTTTGCACACCATACACACTAATTTTTTTTAGATCGAATTCGGTTAAGTATTTTTCCGAATTAAGCTAAAAAAATAAGTGTGTAAGACCCAATTATTAATTGTTGTATTGAACGTTGTTGAATTCGGTAATTTTCAGTTTACCGGCTCATCAGTTGAAAATTCGATAAATTTTACCGAATTCGGCATTGTAAACTGTTTATTATTTTTAGTAACAAATAAATACTTTTTTATACCTTTTAATAAATTATGAATTTTGGGAACAAAAAGAAACATAAAAGTTAAAACATATCTCATTAATTCCTTGATATTTTGAAAATGTTGATAACAGCACACACAGTAAAAAAAATCATGGTAAAATTACATCTGGAAAGGAGTACATCTTTTATGTCAGAAAAAAGCATTAATTTTACCTCTGATAAGGTGTAAATCTACATCTGGCATATGCAATGCAAAAAACTTGCAATTCCAAAAAACATCAAACTGGGAATAATCATATTCAGCTTACCAAGTCCGCGCCTCAACTCGCACGGCCATCTCGACGCTGTGAAAGTTGGTTAGTGAACGCCGTATTTTGCTATGCAACTTCTATGAAAAAATAATAATAATAATAATCACACGATCTTCAAAAACATAAATTTGGCACTACAGTAAAAAGTTGCATTTATTGCACCTTATTTGGATGTAGCAACTTAACCTTAAGAGATAGAAAGTAAACCAACTTCTAGCAAATAGTGTGTTTTAACTTTGGTAACATCTTTGTAGAACATTGTAAAATTCGCAAAAATCATTGACTAAACTTATGTGAAAAAACTGTTTTCAAGGGGTCATTCATAAATAAATCGAAACTGTGAGCTCATAGAGTGTGGGTGTCTTCGACAAACTTTCTCCTTTCATGTAGTATTACTCTTCTTATTGAAAAGTGCCGGCGACAAAATTGGGCGAAAAGTTCACCGCCCGGAGATCGCGAGTTGACTCGAGCGAATGAACACCGCGAAAAAAGATTCGGGGGTGCATTGGGGTTAAATGATTATTTCGTCATTCGGTTTAATTAGAAAATAATTATTTTTTCATAAATATCGCTACTTTGAAGCGATGTAATTCATTTTTACAGTAAATTAGGCATTGTTACATCAAATCAACGCACTAGAATGGCCAAATTTTAAAACAACAATGTTTGCCAATTTGACCGTGTTACCCCCAATTCCCCCTGTAGAACAAAAGAAAAGTTCATCCGCGGTCTGTCAGCAGCGCGCTGTTTTGTTTGCTGGATCAACATTTGGAAATGTCGAACGTTGAAGGAAATCGCTCAAAAAAATGGAAATTAACCGATTTCAAAACTGGAGTTTTTTTTTAAAGGTCCAATAACCCAAATTTTCAGTTTTTGCTTTTTGGGTGTTTTTGAAACCGACTTGAGTCAGGGGTGTTTAAAAACACCCAAAAAGCAAAAATTCAAAATTTGGTTTATTGGATCTTTTAAAAAAAACTCCAGAAATTTTTTGGCCGCAAATGAAAGGTAAGGGTGGCTAATTTTTGATTCCGATCTGTAAAACACGTTCTGGCGAGGGTTCTGGGCACTGCCGCAATCGATTTTACCGGCGGGTTGCTTCCAGTTGCGTTTGATTTGCAGAGAAGGTTTTTCAATCCACCAGGGGCTTATTCGGGGGCAACAGTTTCGGTAATCCGGAACTTCTGGTAAGTTTAATATTTGCAGTGTTTAGCATGAAAAACAAACTTAGACTAATCTTTCAAGTGTGCGCTCTTTTTGGATATTCGGATATTCGGAGCGTCGATGGCACCTAGTAACAGTTTCCCCACGAAAGCCGCCCGTAAGAACTGCCTTCTCTTAGAGAGTGTTTCCATCCCTAGAGCCTCGCAGCGTTGTTCGCAGTCATGTTTCTAATGTAATTTTACACGACTTCGGATGATTTTTGGAATCGTGTAATATTACGTCTAATTTGATGCTCCAGTTATGTGCATCTAATTTGACCGAAAATTACACTTTTTTCGTAGTGTGTAGCTACCTGATCAACGGAGGTCTATATGGGTGAATTAACCATCGGTATAGTTTCAGTGAACCACGATGGATACCCTTCGCCATGTTGGATTATTATGGGTCCTCCAGGAACTCCCGGGAGTTATGACCTGATGATCGGCCTGATCAAGGGGGGTCTATATGGGTGTATTAATCATTGTAGCTATGATCTTTTTTAAGACTAAAAAAAGTTTTTAATTCAAACCTGGTTATAACTTAAAACTTTGCCAATGGTTGATGATCAGAAAATCTTATCTCAAGATACAGATTTGCGAAAACATTCACAGCACTTGTGTATAGACAGACACCATTTTGTATGAAGAATATGAAGCAATAGTGCACAAAAACTTTTTTGGTCAAAGTAAATAAATCAATGGACAAGGTTACATACAAATCAGAAAATGCAATCAAAAGTCAATTTGTAATAATGAAAGGAATTAAATACTTTGTTGAATACAAAATTACGCCTCAATTTTATTTAGTTTAAAATATGTTGCTTAAATGTTCAATGCGGTGAAATAACTTTTTCTTCTCAATAGAAAAGATTTTCAGGTACATTTTTCGAGTTTTTCCTATCACCAAAGGATTCCTCGAAATTTTTCACGTCAGAAAGAGCCTGGTCAAAATATTGAACATTTCAGCAACATATTTAAAACTAAAATTAACAGCAAAAACTACAGGTAAATCGGCTTTTTCCGCGAGTTCTAACTATCACCAATTGATTCCTCAAAATTTTTCACGTAAGAAAAAGTTATGTAAAAATATTGAACATTTCAGCAACATATTTAAAACTAATAAAAACAGCAAAAATTGGGTAAATCGACCTTAAACGGCCTTACGCAAATTTCCGCGAATTCTCACCATCACCAATCGATTCCTCGGAGTTTTCCACATAAAAAAGTCTTAGTTGAAAGTTCTAATTGACCGGCATCAGTTAAGTCCGTTTTTGCCTCGATTTTTCCCACTGTGCAATGCCTAATTTACTGTAAAAATTAATTACATCGCATCAAAGTAGCGATATTTACGAGAAAAAAAATTTTTTTTTTCTAATTAAACCGAATGACGAATTAATCATTTAACCCCAATGCACCCCCGAATCTTTTTTCGTTCGCGCCAACTCGCGATCTCCGGGCGATGAACTTTTCGCCCAATTTTGCCGCCGGCACTTTTCAATAAGAAGAGTAATACAACTTTGCTGAATACACCAAGTCTCTAATATGCGAGATATTACAAAAAAATAAAAACTGTTCCGCACTTTTAGATGGATTCATAAAAATCTGAAAACACCAAAATAAAGGGTTTTTTATACTCTAAAAATTTCTCCGAAAAAAAGTATACTTAGGGGAAATTCTCGTATGTTTGGCAGGTTAAGCTCTCGCTCCTAACTCCATCCAATTTGCTCATTTTCACTATTTAAACAACTAATTTTGCAAATCTTTGGAATAGAAACTTGCGCGTTCACTTCTTATTGAGCTATTTATCACTCGATTTCAGTTGAAAACGCTTTTAATTAGCTTTAATTGAATGCCAAAGTTCTGACCTGCTAACATTAGAGGCACGCTGGAATTAGATGCTGTTCCTCTACATGAAGAGGTCGCATGAAGATATAAAATGCGGTTTTGAAGGTCTCGGGAGAATGAGCCTATGTCTGATTTTTTTTACTGATTCCTCGGGAAATTTCACATATCAGAAAATGGTGAAGTTGTACCAATAAAAAAAACTATGTTTTGGAAGCCTCAAATTAGTTTGTATTTTATAATAAGTCAATAAACTTAATTAAACAAACATTTTACTATGCCTTTTTTGCAGATGACACAGTAATGGTGATTAAGGTCTTTTTGGCATAAATAATTCAATTTTCATACATTTTATTCAAAATATGCAAGATATTTAAGATCAAATTTATACCTGGATTTAAAACTTCCAATTTTTTTAGAGGCACTTTAAAAAAACATTTTGAAAAAAATGTACACATACATTGAGTTGCTTACCCCAGAACATGTTAAAACATATAAAACTTGGTAGGGTATGTACCAGTCGAAAAATATTTGAAAAAAATCATGAATTTGTAAATATCGAATGAATTAAACAAAATTTTACGATTTTTCAATTCAATTCAATTCGGTTTTATTGGTGAGTAATCAAGCTACAATAAGTTCTTTTGAGGTACATAACAGAGTTTTGGAGTTCCTTACAACTGTGTGTTACATCATAATCCATTTTGGAACAGTTATTGCTTGTAAATAAAGGTGTCACCAAGAGTAAGAAAAAAATAAAAAAAAACTTACTAAAATTGCAAGGGAAAGGGAATAGAAATAGAAAAAGCTTAAAACTAGATCACAGTTTTTTATCCTTATAGATGTGCTTGATCATCAGCTCCCCAAGGGCCAGGAATTGTTCAGCCTTGTTACGGCAGGTCCGAAACCGCGTCATCATCTCCCCTGCGAGAGCAAAGAACTCTGGCAGGGCAAAGAGATCTTCTCCGGTAACTTCTTGCTGGCCGGTATTGCCACTGCCGGCAGCGACCATGCTGCCGAACGATCGCCCCCTTCCAGGAGGGAACGCTGAGTTGTTCGCTGGAACCGTAAGCTGTCCAGCTGCAGGAATGGCTGCGCTCGTACTTCGCTGAGGAGGGTGGGACTTTACGATTTTTAAAATATTATAACATTTGCAGTTTTAGTAAGTTTTTTGCAAACTTTTTCTTAATCTTGTCTATTCAATAGTTAGTTATAAGTAATAATGCCTTCGATTGAACTACGATGTAACACACAGCTGAAAGGAACTCCAAACCCTGCTATGTACCTAAATGAACTCATTGTGACTAACCCGAATTGAATTGAATAACTTTTGCAATTATTTTTTAACTTGTTTGGCAATGTAGAAAATACTTCAAAACCAGCTTGAAACTTTCAGTTGTCCCTAGAACTTAACCGATCTCTACGTGTTTCCCACGACTAGAACCACTCATTCGTTCCTATATCCGATGTCAATCCATAGTTATTATTAGCTTTATGGCACACTTTAGTTTGGCTTCCATCGTGGGCCATTCGTTTCAGGCTAATCTCGATGAATCAACCACGCGCGTTCAATCATCGAACAGGTTTTTCACCAGGACAACTTAGTATAGATTCAGTATGACGCATCTCCTACTCATTTGTTGTTGTTGTTGTTTTTGCGACCAGTCACCACGAACTTTGTGACGAATACTTATCGTACGATTGTTCGTAACTTGACGCCACCATCATCACCTTCACCACCGTAAGGTAGAAGGTATGGGACAACGGTGACGAAATTGGGTGAGTGCACTTTAGTTAACCCTGTACTGGAAGGAATAGTTTTGACTAAATTTATTTCGAATATTGAATTAATTTCAGCTTTTTCAGCATTTGGATTAAAATTGCTAGAGTAAAGTTTAGCTAGTCAAGGGTTAATAGTACCACCAGCAGCTTATAGTAACGCTCCCTGCTGCTGCTGCTACTAATGCACGTGCTCTAGATTAGTATAGTAAAAGAGGAGGTGCAACGCAGCTCCCTAGCAGCAGACACCAAGTCTGGTAAGTTCGCTGTTTTTTTTACTTTTTTGTACTATGCCTCTTCATTCTCTTCCATTTGGACCGCGTCCAACGTTCAATGTGAAGGGATTTACAAACGCATTAACCCGGTGACAATAAAAAGTCGCAAAATATCGAGCCGCCAATGTAAATCTAGCGCTTTCGAGCTTTATGGGTTCTGTTCGTTTTTTTATCAGGTCGCGTTTATCGCGGACAGTTTAATTGCTGCATTTCGTGTTAAGGCCCGCGCCGGTCGAGAACGGCTTTACGTGGCTTCAGATTGGTGAGGGGGGGTTCGAGTACAAACTCCAAACTCTGCCCGGTGATAAGGTCGCGGTGGTGGTGGAAAATAGTCGCGATGTCATGTCACGATGGTTGAGTCATTCGTCAAAACGGTCAGCCGGCAAAAGATGATGTTGATGAGTGCTTTTTCCTCTATCAAATCGCTTCCGGTCAGGGAGGGGGAAAAAAAACGAATGAGAGCAAGGTCGAATCGCGCTTCGTTCGAAGCTGTTCGATTGCGTTGAACGGCCAGGGTGGCGACTCATTTCACTCATGAGCAGTTCTCCCAGATTTCGGTCATTCGATTTTTTTTTTGTATTTTTTAATCCGACTGAAACTTTTTTGGTGCCTTCGGTATGCCCAAAGAAGCCATTTTGCATCATTAGTTTGTCCATATAATTTTCCATACAAATTTGGCAGCTGGTCATACAAAAATGATGTATAAAAATTCAAAAATCTGTATCTTTTGAAGGATTTTTTTGATCGATTTGGTGTCTTCGGCAAAGGTGCAAAAATATGATACACGGTAAATTTTTTTCTGGTGATTTTTAATTTAACTTTTTGTCACTACAACTTGATTTGCAAAAAAAACTATTTTTAATTTTTTTATTTTTTGATATGTTTTAGAGAACATCAAATGCCAACTTTTCAGAAATTTCCAGGTTGTGCAAAAAATCTTTGAGCGAGTTATGAATTTTTGAATCAATACTGATTTTTTCAAAAAATCGAAAAATTGGTCGCAAAAATTTGTCGACTTCATTTTTCGATGTAAAATCAAATTTGAAATCAAAAAGTTCTTCAGTGAAATTTTGATAAAGTGCACCGTTTTCAAGTTAAATCCATTTTAAGGTGACTTTTTTGAAAATAGTCGCAGTTTTTCATTTTTTAAACTAAGTGCACATGTTTGTCCACTTGCTGAGAAAATTTCCTATATTTTGCTTTTTTGAACTTTGTTGATACGACCTTTAGTTGCTGAGATATTGCGATGCAAAGGTTTAAAAACAGGGAAATTGATGTTTTCTAAGTCTCACCCAAACAACACACCATTTTCTAATGTCGATATCTCAGCAACTAATGGTCCGATTTTCAATGTAAAAATATGAAATTTTTCGATCTTTTCGAAAAAAATATTTCCAATTTTTTTAAACCAAGACTAACATTTTAAAAGGGTGTAATATTGAATGTCTCTTTGTATTTGGAGGCAACAAAAAACTCTTTTTTGCCTTCCTCACCTTACTGAGGAAAGGCTATAAAATCACTCGAAAACTGAACTTCTTAATTAGACCTCCTAGACCCACCTTCATGTATACCTATCGACTCAGAATCGAATTCTGAGCAAATGTCTGTGTGTGTGTGTGTAGGGATGTGGGTCTGTGCACCAAAAAATATGCACTCGATTATCTCAGCACTGGCTTAACCGATTTGGACCGTTTTGGTCTCATTCGATTCGTCTTGGGGTCCCATAAGTCCCTATTGAAAATTATGAAGTTTAGTAAAGTACTTCAAAAGTTATGCTAAAAAACGATTTTGACTAAAGTCCGGAAGATTGTAAAAAGGGTGGTTTTTGTAAGAAACCCCAGCATGTTATACATTTTTAGAAAGGTATTCAAAAGACCTTTCCAACGCGACCAATACATTGAAGATCTGACAACCCTATCAAAAGTTATTAGCAATTAAGTGTTATTTATGCACTTTTTGGAAGCCGGATCTCAGATATCACGATGAAAACGTTGTCCGGATCTATCATGCAACCCGTCGTTGAACAGGTTATCAAAAGACCTTTCCAACGCGTCCAAAACATTGAAGATCTGACAACCCTATCAAAAGTTATAAGCACTTAAGAGTTATTTATACACTTTTTGGAGGCTAGTTCTCAGATATTTAGATGAAAACGTATTCCAAATATATCATGCGACCTATCTTTGGATAGGTAATTTAAAGACCTTCCCACGAGCGTGTCTATTTTGGATAGCATTACCCTTTGAATGAGAGGAAGGCACCAACCACCTAAGGGTGGATTAAGTAACGTTTTAACTATTATTTCATTATTATATACAATTTCTGACCGTTTCAGAAAAACATTCAAGGTCTTGGGCGTGTTTGAAATTGAAACTGTACTTGCAATAGGCACCGTTTCGGGAAAAAATTCTAAAAATTAAATATCTCAAGTTTTCACAGACAGAATATTTTAGGAAACATTTTTTCTCACTCAAAACAATCCCCTCAACAACTTTCTGGCAGAAAATCTCCCCCCCCCCCCCTTCAAAATTTGTCCGAAAAATCTGGGGGCAAAACAAAAAAATTCAAAAAACTTCAAAATTTCAATGAAAATAGAAGTTAAATCAGCTGAAAACAATCTAAAATGCATTTTTCTGCATTGATAATCATATTTAGCATGTATGGGTTGGATTAAGAATATTTGGATTTTTTATGAAATTCCAATGCACAGCACCGCAAAAAATAAAATTTTCGTCAATACTTGGATACTTTGGAAACTAATGATTGCAAAATAACTGGAAAGGTTTATAATGCATTTTAAAACACACAGAAAAAAATAATGTAAATTTGGAAGCTGTCATTTTGGAAGGTTGAATATTACCTCTTTTATGATGTAATTTTACCTCAATTAAGACTGAAAAAGTGACATTACACCAGAAAAGTGGTAAAATTACACATATCCAGAGGTAAAACTACACCTTTTTTCTGACATAAAAGATGTACCCCTTCCCAGATGTAATAATTACCATGATTTTTTTTCTGTGCACTGTTTTCATTCAAATGTTGAAACTATGGCTCGTAAATTAAATTTTTAAACTATTTTATTTTTTTTTTACAACATTTTTAAGAGATTCTTTTAGGTGCTGCAACCAGGTTAGGACCGAGGATCAAAAGTACAAAAAATAATAAAAGAATAAAAAAAAAAACAACTTAGATGATCATTTTCTCGTGCCATGTGTTAACAAGTGTACGATCACGTCAATCTGTTCTTCTGATGTCTTGCTTCAAAAAATATTTGCAACGGCCTTAGTATCGCAAAAAGTTTTTTGAACCTAATAAGAATGGCAAAACAACTGAACTTGTGTAAAAAGCATTTTAAAACAGTTTTTGCATTCAAATGTTGAGGCTATGTCTTGTTATTTTAATTTTTATATTTTTTATGCTCCCCCCCGACCCTACCCGAGCCGAGGGACAAAAACTTTGAAAAATATTTGCATCGAACTCATTAAAAAAAGGTAAAAAATTATACAAAATTATCATTTCAAAGCATAGCACTATTTTTCAAAAGCTCAAAGTAATTTAATTGTTTTTAGATTTTTTTTTTCAAACCGTAATTTGGTCCAAGATTTTTTATCTTTTCTGGAATTTTCTGAAAACATGACACTTAATGTCTCGTAAAACATAACAGAAAATTAGAAAAAAAAGATTTATTGTTAATAAATTTTTTGTAACAAAACATTATTTTGAAAATCAGCAAACAAATTTTTCCGCATATTATTTTTTCCGATGTAGTCCTCATTAATACCTATAGCTTTGCTCAAGACACCAAATCGATCAAAAATTGTCTTCAAAACAAACAGATTTTTTATTTTCACATGTAATTTTTGTATGCACAGTAGGGTATCGGGACCGTGGTGTAGGGGTAAGCGTGGTTGCCTCTCACCCAGTCGGCTTGGGTTCGATCCCAGACGAAACGAAATTTGTCTGACCACGCCTTCCGTCGGATGGGGAAGCAAATATTGGCCCCGGTCTAACCTAGAGGTGTTAGGTCGTTAGCTCAGTCCAGGGGTAGGAGTCGTCTCCCTGGGTCCCTGCCTCGGTGGAGTCGCTGGTAGGCAGTTGGACTCACAATCCCTTTTTTCCCTTAAGAGTCAAGCCAGGGGGTATCTCTTAAGATTTTACATAATTTTAAATTTTTCTTGTCACCCTAATGGTCAGCATTTTATAGAAAATGGTGATGATGCATTGTCCATTGTCCCGCCCGTGTGGATCAATCGGACTGCGCACTGGACCCACAACCCAGAGGTCACCGGTTCGAATCCCGCGGCGGGCGCTCTAAAATTCTTTGTGTAAATATGGGTATTCGGCTCCGTCGCTCCGTGCCATACTTTCATACACTTAGGAGCTCATGGCGGCGAAGTCCTTGTAGATAAAAGGAAGACACTAGTGGTTGTTACTAGCAATGGTGGCCGACAACTATAAAGTCAACTTCGTTTTTCAATGATGATGCAAAAAGGATTCTTTGGGCATGCGGAAAGTGTTCAAAAAATATCGAAAAGCTCATGTAAAAATATTTTTACGGAAAAGATTGTCAAAATTCAGCAAAAAAAAGTGCTGAAAAGATCACTATGTACCAAGTTATTTTAAGGTGAGAATGTGTGGCCGATACAATAAAAAGTTGGTTAAAGTTGATGTTCAAAAAATCAAAAGGTTCAAAATACCACATTTCGAAAATTTCAGCCCATTTTGCCTTTGAGTGCCCACCCTGACCTCAACGGGCCAATATGATTTTAAACTGTGAGCTTCTTTCACCCTCTCTTTTGGGGAGCCGGCAGCAACCAATTGCTGCTCACTTTCCAACTTGCCACTTGGGCAACCCCCGGCGGCCAAATGTGACGACTATGATGACCACGGGGGGATCCGCGCGAATCGATTAACTTTCGACAACTCCGCTTACCATTTTGTGGTTGAGCCGACTGTTGGCGCTGTACGTCGTCTCCAGCAGTTTGTTCGGGATGGGGGGCTTCGGACCTGTGCTTTTGATTCCGATCGCCTTGCCAATCGGTGCGATCCAGTATCTGAAAGAAAGAAAGTGTTTGCTGTTAAAAAAAAAGTGCTACACATTTTGGTGGGACGTGATTTATTTTCGTGAGTAGTTTCAGGTAAACACATTAAAATGCTATTTCAGTACAGTTTATGAACATCGTCGAAATCGGCCACTCCGGGCCAATGTCTGTCAAAGTAAATCTCTCATCTATTATTCATTCATTCCCCACCTCACGTTCAAAGAGTTGGTTGGAATCGGGCCACTTGCGCACGTCACTCGCACGACGACACTTTCCGATAATTATTTATCACGGTCGTCACACAGGTGATAAGCAAATATCTGCCGGCGGCCAGTGGACGGAGGCCCCTCTCGATGACGTGGTTTATTGTACTAAGCTTGAGTTTATGTGGACTGGTAACGAACGCGGCGCCGCCGGGTACTGATTTTGAGATCATTTGGACGTAGAAATAAACTCAATTGGATCAAGGTAGTAGAAAACATAAAAAATCGTGAGAAGTCGTAAACAAACTTATGATTTCTTTTTTTGTTTTTTTTTAAATCGCAAATCTACTTTTCTATTTATTTGTAAGATTTTTTTTTCCAATGAATCCTTATGTCCAAGTAAGCCATTTTTAATCATTAGTCTCTTCATGCAAGTCTCCATACAAATTTGGGGGCTGCCCATAGAGAATTGCTATGAAAATATTCGAAGAATCTTCATGAAACTAAAATCTTTTGACGCTCATCAAGAGAAAAAATCGGAAGGGAACATGGCTCTCTTCTCTCGCGCACAAAATAATGGTAAAAGAAAACTCAAAAAATCATCATCAGGATTGTTCAGCGAAACACCGATTTCACTACTACACTTGCACTTGCACACTTGCACTACTAACATGCCGTAAAAGACCTTCCACTTTTCGTAGATAAACAAAATTTGTAAACAAAACGTTATAAACAAATTTAAGTTGGGCTAACAATGAAATTCACAAAAAATCTTCCGCTGAATTATTTTCTTCGAAAAGTTCGGGAGCGATTTTGTTTCACTTGTTTCACCTCCTCTCTCTTTCGATGTGGAAGAAAGTTCGCTAGCGAAGAAGATTCTTTTGCAAACATTCCCCTGATCACGAGAAGGGATTCTCTGATCGAATTGATGTCTTCGGCAAAGTTGTTGGTTATGATTAGAAGAGCGCGACGAATGTTTTGTTTCTAGCCAAGCTATATTTAAAAAAATCTTTTGAAAGAATCCAAAATGCACATACCAAATTGAGATAAAACGAAACTATTGGCACTACGCCCCCCGGGGCATGGCCTTCCTCTAACGTGGGATTTCTGCTCCAGCGCCTCTGACGAGACAGGAGAAACCGGGACCGACGTTTTACTTCACCATCCGATAGAAGCTCAGTGGATAAGGCGGGAATCGAACCCGCGTCTCATAGCATCATCGGGATCGGCAGCCGAAGCCGCTACCCCTGCGCCACGAGACCCACCACACCAAATTGAGATGTAAACTTCAATTCTGAATTTTATGTAGTGCACCGTATTTGAGTTAAAGGCATTTTTAAGTAAAATTATTCAACAAACATTTCTTTTTTTGTTTTTTAAAGGTAGTGTTTACTCGATTCCGCTCAAAAAAAAAAAATCAAAATTCTATGACTACTAACTATGAAAGTTTTTTTTTGATGTTATTAGGCCGTTGCAAATATTTTTCAAAGTTTATGTCGCCCCCCTTCAAAATCGGTCCGAAAAAAAAAATCGAAAAACTTCAAAATTTCAAAGGAAATAGAAGTCCAACCAACTGAAAACAATTTGATATGCATTTTCCTGCATTCAAAATTATATTTAGCATGTCTGGGATCGATCAAAAATATTTTTAATTTTTGTGAAAATCCAATGTACAGCACCGCAAAAAGTTTTTTTTCGGCAAAAAAAATCTCTTCAATACTTGCATATTTTGAAAACTAATCAGTTGCAGGTGTAAAATGCATTTTTAAACACTTTTTTCATTCAAATGTTGAGACCATGACTTGTTATTTCAATTTTTATGTTTTTATTTTTATTTTTTTGCTTTAAAAATTTATTTTTAATTTCGATTTTTGGTTTAATTTGATAAAATTATATGTTATATGTTTTTATTTCATTCGATTATAACAATAGATTTTTGTAATTGATCTGAAATGAATTAAAATTTATCAGGGTTATTATTTTTTTCATTTTTTCCTAAATATTTAGAAGGCAAAAAAATGCTAGTTCTTTAAACATGCATTCAAAAACTTGTGCAATCGATTTTTAACTATTTACAGTGTTTCTGCATTTTAAATCACTTTTATCTACAAATTTTAAATTTTGGGAGCGCAGATTATAAAAAAAACGTGAACTTGAGAAGCATAATTATTGTCAGACATTCTTTGATATTTCACAATTTTTTGACAATGACTGTACCAATGAATGAAGAATTTTGTGATACTTTTTGATTTAAAATTTTGAAAATAAGGCTTGAAATAGAAAATTTAGTTTTAATTTTTATTATTTCAATGATTTATTTGTTTTCTTGAAATCATTTGATCATTTGTATTTAATTTTTATGGTTATTAAGATTAATGAATCTAATTTTGTTTTGCCTTCCTCACCTGAGTTAAGGCTATAATCCTACTCGTATGGCGATTGTCCACGAGGGGGGGAGGGGGGGAGGGGAGGGGTTTGAGATTTCCACAAAAGTGTTCACGTGGTTTGCGGATGGTCCCTATTTGGTTTTGTAAAAAAGTTGTCTATTGCCTGTGAAATGGCAAAATTGTTGCTGCTATCAAAACGCAACAACATCAATTTTTATATCCTAAGATTTTCTTACATGGTTTAAAAATATTGCTGACGAAACCTAAATTCAAAAATGTTCATCTAAAAAAAATAATTCCGTGAAATTGAACGTTTTTAAAAGTTTTTAAAGGAGAATGGGCGAATTTGGTCTAAGGATGTACACGAACGGGACCAACTTTTTTCGAAAGATCTCGCCGAGACATGAAAAAAAGTCTTGTGGACCAACTCTCTAAACCCCGGGGTTCAAAAGTTACATGCTGTTGAAGTTTGTGCATTTTGAGTAAAAATATACAAAAAATCGGATTTTTGCTATTTCTAAAATCATTTATAAAATCTCTGTTTCATTACGGATTTCGATTTTCTTGACTTCATTCGACGCGTATCAGCAAAAACTATGAATTCTGATATATCTTAGCATGATTGAAACATGATTTCACTTGTTTTTATCCGTTTGAACCTTTGTGCAAGAGGCATCCCATAGAAACAAGTCGAAACTTCAAGGTTTTGAAAACGGATCCGACCCAAACTGCTTCAGTGAGTATGAAAGGCTTCAGTGCAATGGTGTAACAACTTATTGGGATGGTCTGAGTCATCCGAGAACTCCTTGGAGTTAAGACCGGTGAGTCTACCGCCGTAACAAGCAAGATGTCGGCGGTTTTTGACCACTGATCATACTCGAATGGCTTCAGTGAGTATGGTAGACTACTATGCTGATGTGTTGGAGTGTCCTGGGTTCTCCTAGGACTACCTGGAGTTAAGATCTGTGTGTCTACTACCGTAACAAGCAAAATGTCGACCGGTTTTGACAACGGAACATACCGGCATAGCTTCAGTCAGTATGGTAGACAGCTTTGTTAATGTGTTGGGATGTCTTTGGTAATCCTAGTTATGATCTGGCTGTTACAAGGACTCCATGGATTGGTCAAGAACATCCCAACATAACAGCAATACAGTCTGCCATACTCACTGAATCTTTGCGGTTATGATGCGCGGTTAAAATCGTCGACCTTTTTCTTGTTACAGTGACCCAAATATCTTAACTCCAGGGAGTCCTTGGATGACCCAGGACATCCTAACATATTAGCAAAGTAGTCTACCATACTGACTGAAGCTATGCGGGTATGATCAGTGGTCAAAACCGCCGACATCTTGCTTGTTACGGCGGTAGACTCGCCGGTCTTAACTCCAAGGAGTTCTCGAATGACTCGAAAAAACGAAACTATTGGCACTACGCCCCCCGGGGCATGGCCTTCCTCTAACGTGGGATTTCTGCTCCAGCGCCTCTGACGAGACAGGAGAAACCGGGACCGACGTTTTACTTCACCATCCGATAGAAGCTCAGTGGATAAGGCGGGAATCGAACCAGCGTCTCATAGCATCATCGGGATCGGCAGCCGAAGCCGCTACCCCTGCGCCACGAGACCCACCCCAATAAGTTGTTACAACATTGCACTGAAGCCTTCCATACTCACTAAGCAGTCTGGGTCGGATCCGGTTTCAATACCTTGAAGTTTCGACTTTTTTCTATGGGATGCCTCATGCACCAACGGTTCAAACGGATAAAAACAAGAGAAATCATGTTTCAATCATGCTAAGACATATTAGAACTCATAGTTTTTGCTGATACGCGTCGAATGAAGTCAAGATGAGCAAAATCCATAATAAAATGGAGATTTTATAAATGATTTTAGAATTAGCAAAAATACGATTTTTTGTACATTTTTACCCAAAATGCTCAAACTTCAACAACATGTAACTTTTGAACCCCGGGGTTAAGAGAGTTGGTCCAGAAGACTTTTTTTCATGTCTCGGCGAGATCTTTCGAAAAAAGTTGGTCCCGTTCGTGTACATCCTTGGACCAGCTCCCATACAAATTTGCCCATTCTCCTTTATTTTTTCGAGTTTTTTTTGCATTCTATTTAAAGATAATTTTTTATAATATTTGTTAGTTGTTGCGTTCTCTACAACATGAGCAGTTTTTGAAAAATGGGTTTCCTGAAATCAGTTTAAAAATTAACATTTTCGCATTATTTGAAACAGAAGCTTAATATTTTTGTTATAGTTTTCAAAAATGAGCTGTATTTTTTTATGAATTCTAAAACAATAATATTTTTGGGGTTTTGTCAGGTTTACGATGTTTTATGAAAATAAAATTAATTTTGAATTCTGGGCAATTATTGAAAAAACATATTTGCAAAGTTGTAGTTGATTAGAGTTTTTTAGAACATTATTCACATTAATTTCTGAGAATTTTTGCATCTTTTTGAGCAAAGTTCTATTACTTTGAAAAGTAATCGAGTTTCATTTTTTTTGTAAAAGTTAATTGACATTTTATGTTTTTTTTTGGTTTTTTTTTTTCCAAAAAATAGTTAACATTTCTGTCTATGATGGATAAAATATAAATGGGTTTGCATGATGATTTAACAATATTTGTTTTGAGGTTTTGAGCAGGTATTGAAAAATCGTTTAAAAATGCATCTATTAAGTTTTTTTTTTGATTTTGAATTGCAGGGTTGTTATGGGAGAGTCGAAAAAAAATCCGCGCCAAATCCGTGCCGACCTAAAATCCGAAACCGCGCCAAATCCACGCCATATAAAAAATATCGCGACCAACATTTAAGAAATTTTATTTTTTAATGAAGAAAAACTAATTCAGAAAGTATTTGATAAAAAAACTCGTTTTATGGTTAAAGGCTCCAAAAGAATGAAAGCAATAAATCCTTTAAAAAAGATCCTCAAGAGACGGTCAAGGCAAGGGTCATGAAAAAACAATCTTCAAAATAAAAAATAAAATATTTAAAAACCTAAAAATTTAACTTCAAAAATAAATCCTCAAAATTAAATCAAAATCTAAAATTATAATATGATAAAATTTTAAATTTCAAAAGTCTAAATAATCAAAATCTAAGAATTTTTATACAGTTTGTAATCCAAAATCCTCGCTAAAATTTCACTCCAAAAGAAATTTAATTTATGATATTTAAAATAATGTCTTCTCATAATTTCAAAATCTCTTATATAAAAGAGGACTTCAAAAATTGTGGAATTCAAGAATTTAAGAATTTAAGAATTTAAGAATTTAAGAATTTAAGAATTTAAGAATTTAAGAATTTAAGAATTTAAGAATTTAAGAATTTAAGAATTTAAGAATTTAAGAATTTAAGAATTTAAGAATTTAAGAATTTAAGAATTTAAGAATTTAAGAATTTAAGAATTTAAGAATTTAAGAATTTAAGAATTTAAGAATTTAAAATTTAAGAATTTAAGAATTTAAGAATTTAAATTTAAGAATTTAAATTTAAGAATTTAAGAATTTAAATTTAAGAATTTAAATTTAAGAATTTAAGAATTTAAGAATTTAAGAATTTAAGAATTTAAGAATTTAAGAATTTAAATTTAAGAATTTAAGAATTAAGAATTTAAGAATTAAGAATTTAAATTTAAGAATTTAAAATTTAAGAATTTAAGAATTTAAGAATTTAAGAATTTAAGAATTTAAGAATTTAAGAATTTAAAATTTAAGAATTTAAGAATTTAAGAATTTAAATTTAAGAATTTAAGAATTTAAGATTTAAATTTAAGAATTTAGGAATTTAAGAATTTAAATTTAAGAATTTAAGAATTTAAGAATTTAAATTTAAGAATTTAAGAATTTAAGAATTTAAGAATTTAAATTTAAGAATTTAAGAATTTAAATTTAAGAATTTAAGAATTTAAGAATTTAAGAATTTAAGAATTTAAGAATTTAAGAATTTAAGAATTTAAGAATTTAAAATTTAAGAATTTAAATTTAAGAATTTAAGAATTTAAGAATTTAAATTTAAGAATTTATGAATTTAAGAATTTAAGAATTTAAGAATTTAAGAATTTAAGATTTAAGAATTTAAGAATTTGAGAATTTAAGAATTTAAATTTAAGAATTTAAGAATTTAAGAATTTAAATTTAAGAATTTAAGAATTTAAATTTAAGAAATTAAGAATTTAAGAATTTAAGAATTTAAGAATTTAAGAATTTAAGAATTTAAGAATTTAAGAATTTAAATTTAAGAATTTAAGAATTTAAGAATTTAAGAATTTAAATTTAAGAATTTAAGAATTTAAGAATTTAAGAATTTAAGAATTTAAGATTTAAGAATTTAAGAATTTAAGAATTTAAGAATTTAAGAATTTAAGAATTTAAGAATTTAAATTTAAGAATTTAAAATTTAAGAATTTAAGAATTTAAGAATTTAAGAATTTAAGAATTTAAATTTAAGATTTAAGAATTTAAGAATTTAAGAATTTAAGAATTTAAGAATTTAAGAATTTAAGAATTTAAGAATTTAAGAATTTAAGAATTTAAGAATTTAAGAATTTAAGAATTTAAGAATTTAAGAATTTAAGAATTTAAGAATTTAAGAATTTATAAGCTTAAGGATACTAAAATAATGTTAGATTTGAGTTTTTTTTTCTATATTGTTTTGAATATGATATTTTTTAGTTTTTAAATTTTGATTTTTTTTAATCTTCAAATGTTTGATTACCCACATTTTTGGTATTTTGAATTTCAGATTGCTAAAATTTTGAATTTCGAAATTTCAGATTTTTTAAATTACGATTTTAGAAATTTCGAAAAAAAATAATATGCATTTTGATTTTTTTTCTTATTATAAAAACTATCAAAACATTTTTTTACAATTTTTGAATTTCTGAAGCTTTGAATTTGGAATGTTCTAATCTTTTTATTTTCGCCAAGAATATTTAAATTTAGAAAAAAAATATTTCTACCGATTAAATTGAATTCCAAAATTCGAAAGTGGAGGCCAGCTTCTGTTTCGTCCAATCAAGCTCATATTTGGCGCCCACCAGAACAAGCCCCAATAATAGTTTTTGTTACACATTCTAATGTCTATATCTTCGGGAAAAGTTTGTAATATTTGATTGATGTTCTTGA
Source organism: Culex quinquefasciatus (assembly GCF_015732765.1). Classification (NCBI taxonomy): domain Eukaryota; kingdom Metazoa; phylum Arthropoda; class Insecta; order Diptera; family Culicidae; genus Culex; species Culex quinquefasciatus. The sequence goes on from NC_051863.1 coordinate 58,154,577, forward strand.
AATTCAGCCAAGGGGGACAGTATCAATATAAGTTAAAAACCACAGTACTAAACGATCAAAAACTCACAAAATAATCGTAGTAGAATTTGTATCTTCGTTAAAAAGAAACAAATTTAACAAGTTTTAATTTGTAATTCTAAGGCTACTTTACAAAATGACGAAACATTAGACGTTTCCAAGCAAAATTACGTCAATGATAACAAATTACCTCAGAATTAGTTATTATTCTTTTAAATTTAAATTGCACCACGTGGTTTAAATGAAGGTCAGCCTTACAGGCTTGAGATAAATTAACTATCGGGTAAAAAATGGAGCGATATTCAGACTTATTGCTCCCAATTTAAAGCTGAAACGCCTTTTTTGGGAGATAGCTTATAGTTCCTTCATTTCAGCTGGGGTAATTGGGTCTTAAATCACTTGTTTTCGTTGCAGCAAACTTTCGAAAAACAACACCTGTCCGACGGAATTTCAATCAGCCAGTAATGAAATCCGTTATTTATGACAGAGTAATTACTCAGCATAAAGGTAGCGAGTTGAAACTTAATCAAAAGTTGAGTTGCATCTTAAAATTTGACTTTTGACAAGAAATAACTTGACTCAGTTAACCAGGTAAGCAGGTCAGAAAATACTGCATTCCCGCAGGTGATGGCCAAGACCTACATCAGTTGGCCACATTGCAGTGCCCGAAGTTGCATCGCCAAAATTTCGGAAGGAAAGTAAAATTGGCGCCACTGCGGCAGCGGTAGACATTCACCTGAGGGGTTCGACACTTTACACCACACCAAAAACAAACAAAACTGAACACATGCAGACACGAGGACCGGTTTCGGGGTTTGGACAGTTTTTTTTTGGGGTTTTCGTTGGCGCGCTTTTATGGGTGCCTTCACCGTAATTAGGTTAGTTGCTCAAGCTCAGTCATTCGTGGAAGGGTAGAATTACGTCCGAGGGGGATAACATGATTAACTGATTGGGGCTCTTCATTAACTAAAATGTTTTGAAATCTGTTGACGACAACACAGTGTTAATGAGTTTAACGAAATAAAAAATATAGTTAACTTCAATAAGATTAAAATTTTATGTTTTAATGTTCCATGTATTTCAACGAGGTTCTGCATAACTTAAAATCAAACCCGTTCATGATCTAATACCCCGCTTACAATAGTCGCATCCATTCCGCAACTAAACGTCCACCGAGGTCGATTAATTGAATTAATTGACTCCGGAGGGCAGCATCGATTTCGAACGCCGTCTAGGTCCAGTTTGTCCGGCTCGGATGTGGGTTTTTGGTCGCGTGCCTCACCATCGCGCAGGGTAATTTGTCAATCGTCGAGTGGTCGTCAATTCTGGTTGATTTGTTTAGAACGCGGGGACGACTGCCCATGCCCACATATTGGGAAAAAGGGGGAGGAAAAAAATTGAACGAGTTATCACCAGCACGATGCACTCGCTAGAGTGTGTGTTTTTGAGAACATCTGAAAAACCATTACTCAGTATGAAAGCAAATGATTGTATTCTGCTGGAAGTGATGGATTGGAGTTCAACTGTTCACATAGGGGTGTGTCAGTAGTTGATTTGCTGTTGAAATGACCTAGAAATAATTTTGTCGACTACAACAACACTACATTAAATTCATACTGAATAAACTTGTAAACAAACACTCAATTTACATCTAAGTTGACAGAATCAAAGACTTTTTGAACAGTTTGAGCTAGAATTCAAGTTTGGAAAGCATTGTAGGGTAGAGTAGTCATCAATGAGACACGGGGAACAATGAAAAAATGGCTCTCACAAGTCGTAGTTTCAACCAATCAGGCTCATATTTGGGGGAAAGGTTTGTCTACTGGATACACCGTCTGCCATTATAGTGGCTTTGGTTATGGAAGCTCCCTTGAAAAGTTATTCATAAATGTTTGACTCTGGGGTGTAAAAGTAAATTATGGACAAAAAATACTTTTTCGCTCGTAGGCTGCCATTTACACCAAAACTAATATTTCTTCAAATTTCTTTCGACGTTCCATAGGGATTGAGTTGGGCTACAATGTCCTTTCATTAGGTTTGGCCAAAATTTAGAATATACCCAGTATCCAGGACTGGCTCATTGTTCCTTACTCATTTCAGCTCATGGGTAACAATGAGACACTTTGATTTTTCTTCATTAAACTTTTCAAAATCTATGGAAAACTTTCAAAACATAAATTAAAAGTTGGCATATTTATAGAGTTTTCATTTCATTTAACCAAAAATACAAAGTTATTTGGTATAAATATATGAATTTTTCAAAATTTAAATACTTTTTAGTATAACTTTTAGTGTGTCTCATTGTTCCTCAGCTGTCTCATTGTTCCTGCCAAGTGCGTCTACAATGATACAGTTGAATAACTCTGGCTGTAGATGTCGGATCGATCTCATATTTTGATCAATGTTAGAACACATTAAAAGAAAGAAAATGCAACAAAAAGCTCATTAAAACATGCTGATGAAAAAATGAGAAAAATCTTTAAAAGTTGAAAACCAAAAGTGTCTCATTGATGACTACCCTACCCTACTGACAAATATTCTCTTTTTGATTGATCAATGAGTTTGATTGTTCCTTTTACATTGCTAAGCATGTTCGTTTAACTTGACTACCATTTCAGTATTGCATGAAGTTTGGCAAGTTTTTTACAAGCCTGAATATCCGGTGCATATTACAAAAAAAAAATTCAAAAGTGTTCTCTTTATCCGAACAATTTTTTTATAACAACACCAAATCTGTTCCTTTTTATTAGTTTTGAAATAAACTCTGTACCACCCAATTTATTTTTCCGATTTTTTTAATGTTTCCCGTGTTGAAAATGTCATTTTGAGCAACTGCAAAAAACTTTACTTCTCTTTTTTATGTTTTTCTTGTTTCATTTTTGTGTTTTAATTTATCTTACTTAGTTTATGTTTGTTTTGGATAGGTTCTACCACCTTCTATTATATGTTTTTGATTTTCACATTTTCTGCTATAGAATGATACCATTATAATTTAAATTGTAAAAAATGAGTAGAGGCAAAGTGTGACACTACAAAAATTATTACAAAATAACTTAAAATATAGGAAATGTAATAAAATTTTTTTGCCAAAGTTTACTTCTAAGAAAACTACATTTTTAAAAACATTGGCAAAGTTACATAAATCAAGACAAACTTCCAAACCTAAAACTGTCTAAAATTTTAATAGTTCTTCTTTTCAATGCTTTTGATCTTTAAAATTTTAGTTGAAAATTGATTTTTGCCGAACTTTTAGATCAGGGGTGACCAAAGTATGACCCGCGAGGTGATTTTTTGTGGCCCGCGGACCCATTTTGAATGATCACGTAAAATGGCCCGTTGACCACTTTTAAAGTGATTTTATGTTTTTTTTTTAAATAAAGGTTTATTCTAAACATTTTTATGCTTATCTATTATTTTTTTTGTTAAATAAAAAGCTAATGACTTATCAGTGTTTTGATCCCCATTTTAGGACACACATATTTTGTCAAAAAATCCTTTTAATTAAAACAATTTTACACGGTTCAATGTGAGTAAAACTAATAAATATCGTTAAAACTTTCATCAAACATTTCTGAAAATATTTATAAAACGTTCAAATTTGACTTAGGTAGAAATCTGTAATTGTTCTAAAAATATAAGTATTCTAGATGAATTTGAAAGTCATAATGACCCTTTTATGAACTGACCCTCAAACTAACTTTACACTTAGAAACCGGGATTCGAACTCATGACAATTAGATAACGAATCTGATTGACTACCATCTGATTCAGGTAGACAAAATGTTGAAATCGGAGGATCGAGGCTATTGCAAATATTTTACAAAGCTTTTGTCGACCGACCCTCCCCTCCCTAATTATTAAAAATTGGCTCAAAAACAAGGAGCAAAAATATTTATAAAACATCGAGAAATCAATGGAAACTTAGGTACGATCAGCTGCAATCAATTAAAAATGAATTCTTCTTCGTTCAGAATCATTTGAGCATGTTCGGGTTTACTAAAAATTAATTTTATTTTTGTAAATTTTCGATGATTCAATGTTTTTTCGCAAAAAAAAATTTCGTCGAATCTTTTTTTTTTTTGAAAATAATGATTGCAGTTTAACTTTACGGTTGCTTAAAACATTTTCTATCAGCTCTAAAATATGTTTCATTAGTCACCCTCGATTTAAAGATAAAATTACAACGTTACATAAATTGATCAGTTTACATGTCACCACTTTGAAATATAAATACAAAACTATTATTTGTAATTACCGAAAATGTTCAAAAAATAAATAAAAAATCAACTTATAAATGTATTTTCCAATCTTTTAAATTAAAATTATTAAGTAAATCTGGCCCACAAGCTCAATTTAGCTTTAAATTTGGCCCGGCCTCCAAAAACTTTTTAGCACCCCTGTTTTAGATCGAAGCCCGCTTAGAGACGGGGTTGGGTTGTAGAGGGTTAAGTATTTTTGACGATTGATAATATTCAAAAGGGACCATCCCACCACGTGGACCCTTTTTTTTCGAAATATCAGATCCCCCAGATAGACCCAACACTACCAGTAAAAACAAAAACTAAAGAGAAATACAGTTTTCACAAAACAAAGTTGCTCAAAATCGAAAAAAAAAATTGGGCAGTAAAGGGTTAATACTTTGAATTTAAAAAATCACATCTAAACCAAGGTTGTTAACGATAAAATGAAAAATATTTGCAACGGCCTAAGTTTCAGAGTAAAACATGTCCTCCAAATTATTCACAAAATACCGTATTTTTTAAAAGTACTCACATTTTCATGATTATCAATATGGGTATCAAACGTAGCGAAATTGTGTAGCTTTTTCACTTTAGGCTGTTGCCAATATTTTTCATGTTCCAAAAAAAGTTAAAAAATTGAAATTAAAGGCAACATTTGAATGACATAAACTTTGAAAAATATTTGCAACTGCCTTATAAGATTTTTTTTACGCAAAAAAAAACATAAATTACCGTTTTTTTCAAAATTATAAAAAATTTCAAAGATTTCAAACGAAGCGAAATTTTGTTTTCTTTTTCACTTTATTAGATTTTTTTTTTGTTAAATACCATAATTTTTCTAAAAAAGTACTCATTTTTTTAATCTGCAATATGGCGATTTGCAATCAAGTGATTTGAAATGTATGTAATTAGCATGCAAAATTTCGCTTCGTTTAAAACCCACATCGCATATTTTGAATATTTTAGTATTTTCTGAAAAATACTTCAATAAATTGACAAAGCATACGAAATTTAAATTCGTTTGATAATTATATTGCAAATAAAAAAATTGTATTTTCAAAAAAATACTTTATTTTGTGAAAATTTTTGTATTTTCAAAAAAAACTCCAATAAATTGAAAAAAAAACATACAAAATATAAATTCGTTTGATACCCATATTAATATTTTGAAATTTGTGTATTTAAAAAAAAAAGTTTTTTTGCAAAAATATTAGGCTGGTACAAATATTTTTAAAAGTTTTTGTCAACCCCCTTCAAAATTGGCCCGAAAAATCAGGGGGCAAAAAAAATATTTTTACAATAAACTTCAAAATTTCAATGAACATTCAAGTGCAACCAACTGAAATCAAATTAAAATACATTCTCCTGCGTTTAAAATCATTTTTAGCATGTTTGGGTTTATTAAAAATCTTAATATTTTTTGAAAATTTTCGATGCAAAATCTTTTTTCGATACAATTTTTGTTTTTGTCAGATCTTAGATTTTTTGAAACCTAATGATTGCAAAACAACTGAACTAGTGTAAAATGCATTTTAAAACACTTTTTTCATTTAAATGTGAAGACTATGGCTTGTTATTTAAATTTTTATATTTTTTTGCCCCCCCCCTTGACCTCGGCCAGGGCCGAGGGACAAAAACTTTTTTAAATATTTGCATCGGCCTTAGTATTTTCAAAAAAACTAAAAAAAAGTAAAAAAGCTTTAAAAAGTTAGCTTCGTTTGATACCCATATGGCATACTTTGAAAAATTTTAGTATTTAAAAAAAATGTTAATTTATGAAAATTTTAGTATTTTCAAAAAAAATCTAATGAATTCAAAAAGCAAACAAAATTACAATTCTTTTCATCCGTATTGAAAATTATGAAAATTTGAGTAGTTTTGAATGAATACAGTATTTGTGAAAATTTTATTACTTTACAAAAAACATTAATGAAATGAAAAAAACGTACAAAATTTCGTTTCGTCCATTATCCGCGTCGTTATGATAACCATTATCGTTATTGTTATAAAAATTTTCAAAGTTATATACAATTTAAGTAATTAAAAAAAAACTTTAATAAACTGAAAAAGCAAACAAAATTTCGCTTCGTCCAACGTATTTTTGAATAAATACAGTATTTTGTGAAAATTTTTGTATTTGACAAAAATACTTTAATAAAGTGAAAAAAACATACAAAATTCAGCTTCGTTTGATTCCCATATTATACAAATTTGAGTACTTTCAAACAAATAGAGTATTTTGTGAACAATTTTGAGTACATATTTATGCTTTGAATCTAACTACATTTTCAAAATTATTCAAATTATTAGTTTAAACATTGAAAATTTAACATGATATGGTTGAATTAATAGATTTTAGAAAGATTTTAAAAATTAGTTATCGGCGTCCCGATGATAACGATAACCATTATCATTATCGTTCGACGATAATTTTATCGATTACCAACCTTGATGGAAACGTTTATGAAACATTAAGTTTTTCAACGTTTAATTTAATTATATAAACTTGAGGTTAAATAAAAAAAAAAGTTCTAGTATTGCAGAAAACTCATTGCATTTTTTCTAATTTAAAAAAAAATTGGCTTGGTCATTTGGTTTATGGAAGGCCCCCTTCAAAAAAGTACAGAAATATAAGTGGTCTTAACTTGAGACAGGGTTGCCAGATATTCATAGTTTAAGTTTCACTGGAAAGGTTGACCTGAATTTGAACAAAATCGGATTAGCCAGCATTGAGAAAACTCAGTGATACACTAACACAGACATACATTTGTTCAGTTTTTGATTCTGAGTTATCGACTCACAATCAAAAACTGAACAAATGTATGTCTGTGTAGGTGTATCATTAGGGTGCCCAGAATAGGAAACTTTTTTCAAAACCTGTGGAGCGAGGTTGAAGGCTGAATATTGTTTCCAGAGCAAAATCGGTAAACATTTACCCATTGATTTTTGAAGGTGCGGCAAAAATGTATCATAAATTCAATTTTCTTACGGTTTTGTCTGCAGGGTGTGCTACTGTTTGCCAAATATCCCTAAAAGTGAGATTCTTGTTGGAAAATTAAATGTTCTACAACTTAGTCCAACTAGAGCGTCCAATTTCCCGGGGTTACAAATTTCCCGGGAAACGGGAAATTTTCAGTCGATTTCCCGGGAAATCCCGGGAAATTTTAAATTTATTGAAAATTTATATGATCTTGGTTTTAATTAATATTATGCAACAAGATTGTATAGGACATCAACATCAATGGTTTCAATAAGTGTGATGAACAATTAACAGCTTGACTGCATGTAAAAAATCATTCAACTAAAAGAAAATGCATTTTAATATTTTTTGATGAGAAATTTTAAACATGCCTCTGTGACCAGTTTATTGAAATGAGAAAAAAATGCAGAAATTATGTTTTTCATGACAAATACTGGTTTCAGCTTTTGAACAAATGGTAAAGCTTTTTAGTGTTGGTTTAAGTCCGAACAACCCAATGTTTTCAAATATTTGAAGCAAGCCTTGAATAATTTTTTGCATTTTTTGAGAACAAACAAAAGAAAGACATTTTTCAATGATTTTTTTGTGTTATTATGCAACATGATTTAAATTATACGATAAATTAACATCATTCCACAAAAAGTCTTCTATTTTTTCACCTTTAACCCTCTAACACCTGTAGTTGCACCAGTGCTCCATAATTCTTTTACTTAAAATTGTAATTTCTTTAGTACTAGGTATTCAACCCATTGAATCAATTCTTTTTGCACAAATTCGATTTTCATCTCATTTGATCATCATGGTAAACAAAAACGTAAAAAAATCTCAATTTTAATTTGGAGGTAAGGAATTTATATTGTTTTGATGAAATAACGTCAATCTGTTAAAGCTTACCTAATTGTAATTATTTAATACTCATTAAGCAAGATCTATTCCCAGTTGCTTCAAAGAATAATATTATCAGAAATAATTCTGATACCATAATTTCTGATAAATTGAATAATTATATTTAAACCAAACAAAACATTTAATTGAACAAAATTATGTTGCGTTTGTTCATTTATTATTTTTCAGAGCATTTTCAAAAAATAGTTCCAAAAATTTAAGAAATTGTATACTTCCGCTTGAATTTCCCGGGAAACGGGAAATTTTTTTTTTCGGGAAATCCCGGGAATTCCCGGGATTTTTTTCCCGGGACGGGAAATTGGACGCTCTAAGTCCAACATACCAAAGCTGTAAAATTCGAGCCTGAAAAGTTATTAGTGATTTCGCTTGTGGAACTTCAGCTTATTGTTCTGGGCACCCTAGTATACATGAAGGTGGGTCTACATACAAGCTTTCTGTGGAAAGTTCATTTTAACGGTGCACATCAACCAGAGCTTTTGCACCAAGATTTGTGTTACAGACATTTTAGTATCTTTAAAGCTACTGGAACCAGCAATATTTTTTTTTCATCCCCTAAAATATTCAACAACAATATCAGATTGTTGTTATTTTTGTTCAGTAATTTTGCAATAATAGAACAACAACTTCCTTGGTTGCTGTGCACCCTTGAGAGCAGGATTATAGCCTAAACTCAGTGAGGAACCTCTTTATTTTATTATTTTTTTATGGTCAAATTTCTTTTAAATTTTCAAGTTTGGAAATTCTATTCTATTTGAAAGTCAGTTTCTACCTTCTGCAATTTATCAAGTAAATTATTTCTATCAAATTACCATTACACAAATGAACCTGACCTCAATTACCCCATTGCTGCCAGGACGTTGGCATATGTTGACCAAAATTAATACCCACCAGCCCCAGCCAGCCAGCCAGTCGTCCCATGAGCCTAATTTATGAATCACAAGCCCAAACCGCCTGCTACGTCTGTTTACCTTTGCTTCGCAGCCCAACTAATTATAAACACGCGACAGGTCACCCACCAAGCCATCATCAACCTGGCCTACCTGCGGCAGAGACGTCGAGTGGCGCCGCCGTGGAAATTGGGCGTAAACATCAACCAGCCAAAAGGTAAGTGACGTGAGAGATTGTTTCTCGAAAATGGCTTAGTCAGCGCCGTCGACGTCGTCGTCGCCACGAAACGGTTATTGACCGCGCGAAACACACACGTGGAAAAAATCGGCGAGGAGAAAGAAGGGTGAGAAATCAATTCGGATGCGCTAATTAAGGAGTTTATGAAAACTATTAGGCTTTTTTTGTAGGTCAGGAAATCATCCTTCAAAAAATTTCAACGACCTAGGAATCATCAATCACGAATAATCCAAAAGCAATAAGATAACAGAGAAGCAATACTGTGCTGTGATGTAACCAATTTATGACCTATTATTTGAAAATGGATCGCGCTGGATGCAATCTTTACTGCTGGCTGGTGGTCGTCCAGAATACCAGGGCGCACCTTCGGTTGATAACGGCCAAGTCATACACGCACACACACACTTGACTTAAGAGTCTTGATAATGAGTGCTTATTTTTGAGAGTTTTTAAGTGCCTTCATTTCAAGATTTCGAGTGCGTTTAAAAAGTGTCCAAACAGGACAATGTCTTCAAGGGGGCTCTTGGTACTGGTAATTTGATTTTTAAGACCACATATTTTTTTTTATAAATTTTATCTCTCTTGATCTTTTAAGGGTAACAAAATACTTAAGAAAGGAAACACTCGTTATTTGGATTCAAAGAGAAAACATAAACAATCCTGGAGTTATTTTTGAAATGGTCCTATAAACCAAATTTTCAATTTTTGCTTTTTGGGTGTTTTTAGAACCGCCTTGATTCAGGGGTATTCAAAAACACCCAAAAAGCAAAAAATGAAAATTTGGTTTATAGGACCTTTTCAAAAAAAAAAAAAAAAAAAAATCCAGAATCAGTCTTCACAAAATAACTGAAAGCTTAAGAACACATTTAATTTCAATGTTGTTGTAACTCAATTTCAACAGGAAATGAAAAGGAGTTAAACATATTTAAATGATTTTTTTTTTATTAGTTTTATTACTGTTTTTCAAAGAACACTTTAAACATAATTCGAGCCAAACATTTCATTAGGGCACAAAACCAAAACGTAAATATGCGGGATTGTTCCACTATTCCATTCATTAGTACACTCTCTACATGCCCTCCAAGATTCAGATTGATAGCAAACAATTTCCTATTGAAAAAATCACAAACACAAATGGGCACATAACAATGTTCACTTCAAACTAGACAAAAAGTTCAATTGTGCCCTTTTCTTTTTAGTTAGTTTTTCGTAGTTGAGGAACTTTCTATGTTATAAAGTGTACTTTTCATACACTCTTAACACTAATTCACTTCACAAATTCTGCAGAACAAAAACTTCGTCGAAATACAATATTTGTTACGGTCCCGCGACTGCTGTTCAGTACACTTCTGGAGAATTTTTACGTTTCACATACTTTATCTACACCATTCGATCACAAAACTGCACCGATTATCAAAATTTCCGCTGGATTCCTCATTATTTTTAACTAAACAAAAATGCCCATAAACATCATCAAAAACAACAATCAGGTGGTAGCGCTTTAGTCCCTGTTCAGTTCTCTTCGAAATTGCATTTAAAAAGGGCCCACAGTTGGAAAGTTAAAAGGGACCAATAACGAGATTTTTTTTAATTATGAGTTTTATTGCGAAAATCAACATAAATTAAGAAGCATTAAAGCAGAGTTGAGGATAATGATGTGTTTTATCGTATCATCAGTAAAAATACCACAAGTCAAGCTTTCTTTTTAAATAGGAATTTAAACAAGTTGTCCACTTTTTGCCAGCGATTTTCTCGAATCGCGGTTTTTGGTTTTGTGCCCTAATGAAATGTTTGGCTCGAATTACACCCAAGTAACAAATGATATGCTTAGTATTCTTATAAGTTTTTATTAAAGTCTTAAAAAGTGCAATAAAGTGTTACTAAAGCTTTGATTAAAACTTACTTGTTTTATGGTCACAAAACTTAATAATAGTTTCAAGATTTCTTCAAGATAATGTGAAGAATTTTATATTAGGTATTAATTTGGTTTTATTCCTTACACTTTAAACTTTCTTGAAGAGGTTGTTTTTTTGCTAAATGACTTTAACGAAGTCTGCCTTAAATCAGTCCCGTCTTAAAAGAGCATTTTTACAATCCTGTAAGATTTAAACTGTCAGTATCTCTGCAACTTCGTTCTGTGCAGAACGTGAAGCTGTTCCCTAATTGTTATTCAGTTAGATTATTCATTGTTACGTTCAAGGTGTAATAAAAATTGCTTTTTGTTGTTTCTTATTGTGTTTTAGTTTTGATGAAAAGAATAATATATAATATTTTCCTGAAATAGTTATTACTGTTGTATGCCTTGGAATTGGCTCCAAAAAAGTGCTTTCAAAGATTTAGTGAATTTTTATTTCACCTGTCTAAACACATCCGACTCTGCCTGCGGTTCTTACATTGTGGGAAATAATTCTATATTAAAAAATAATAATATGAATTTATTTCCTATAAAGTGTGCTTGGTTGATAGTTTTTGGGGAACACTTCTGGAGCGTCATTTGGAAAGGTCGCAAAATCATTTTGATAGCTGGAACTGTTTTGCAAATTCTGAAACAACAGGTAACTATTTACCAAAATCCGTAGTGTTAAAAGGTAACCGGGAAGCCAGCTTTTGTTTTGTGAAAATGTTACCTTTTGTATCGAAACTTGTAGAATAGTTCCGGCAGTCAAAATGCTTATCCGCCATTTTCCCGTGTTGCTACATGTCTGCAGACTATTGAGATTTAACAAGGACTGGCATAAATACTTAAGGTATACAAAAGGCTATCCATAAAACTTTATAATCGTAAATTAGTCTTCGATAAAACCCATCAGATCTAGTTTTGTGTATTGTTACGCCCAATAATTGACAGTTGCGCTCAAGGTGTCATTTGTGCTATTGTTGCAGTTTTTTGTCATTAAGTGATCTTATGTGTGTTCATGCTGTGTGTTTTTTGAATGAATAAATATCGTTAAAAAGCAAAAAAAAAACCTTTCTGTTTTTTATTCAGTTATTTTGAAATTCAATTTCTCCACCAACGAAGGCGATCTACTTGCAGCTGAATAAGTTGCATGTCCGGTCCCGCCATGTGCAATATAATCTTGTAGAAAACCAAGATAAAACGTGTTGGTTCTGATTAAAGCCATTATAAGTCTTTTATAAATCTGGTATGTTCTGGCTAGTTTTGGGGCAGAACTGCTCAAGAATGAATAGATTTAAAATATATTTAATCAAGAGCATTTATACTTATCAAATTTCGCCATAATGCTAAAAGAAGCAAGGGACAAAAAAACGCAGCCATATTGAATTTGGAAGCAACAACAAGCAAAAATTATTAGTTTTTGAAAAAATCTCAACTTTTTTTCAGGGAATTGAAAGTGCTCACACTAATTTTTCGAGCTATCTTTGAAAATTGGTCTCGTGGCGCAGGGGTAGCGGCTTCGGCTGCCGATCCCGATGATGCTATGAGACGCGGGTTCGATTCCCGCCTTATCCACTGAGCTTCTATCGGATGGTGAAGTAAAACGTCGGTCCCGGTTTCTCCTGTCTCGTCAGAGGCGCTGGAGCAGAAATCCCACGTTAGAGGAAGGCCATGCCCCGGGGGGCGTAGTGCCAATAGTTTCGTTTTTGAAAATTGGTCGATGATTTTTTTTTGGCATAACTGTTGTGGCTCATTATAAGTATAAACTTCAACAAATATTTCTTAGTTACAATAAATAATAATGCCAAATTATTATCATCTGCCATCAGTCATTGTATTTGCGTGTAAGAATAATTTATTTTAATCAAGTAAATTTGTATGTCATTCCCTCTGATATACAACCTTTTGGTTTTACTGCAAAACAAATAAATAAATACTTCATGCTCTGATATAACATTCAAGAATAATTACAGACTTCAAGAAAACCTTTTTCCAAGCCAAGCAGTTTTAATCTTGTTTTGAAAAGCTCTATAATGTATTTATAAAGCACACATTAAAACTGGTAAGTTTTAACATGCTCCTCAAAAATACTCTTGATAACCTCCTAAAATAGTCCATTTTGGATTTAATGTTGATTTAACTGGTATTTAACTCAGCATGTAGGACCATAAAGCATTTCATTTGAATTTTCTTAAGAATTCTACAGAAACTCTTTGAGACTATTACAAAACTGAAATTGTTACTTGGGGCAGTTATGACAGTTATTATTTCAAAGAATTTCATGCCTTGACCAAATTCCCTTTGGGAGCGTCCTTTTATTACGTAACGGGACCATCCAAAAACCACGTGGACACTTTATTGAAATTTTGATGATGTTGATTTATCGAGTTTGTTTTTCTAGTTAAAATCCAGCAATTTTTTTTAGTTAAAATCCAGCAACTGAGTTATTCTCAGAGATTTCGGTCATTCGATTGTTTTTCTTGAATATTTTACTCCAGCTAATACTTTTTTGGTACCTTCGGTATGCCCAAAGAAGCCATTTTGCATCATTAGTTTGTCCATATAATTTTCCATACAAATTTGGCGACTGTCCATACAAAAATGATGTATGAAAATTCCAAAATCGGTATTTTTTGAAGGTATTTTTTGATCGATTCGGTGTCTTCGGCAAAGTTGTAGGTATGAATAAGGACCACACTGAAAAAAATGATACACGGTAAAAAAATTTGGTGATTTTTTATTTAAATTTTTGTCACTAAAACTTGATTTGCAATAAAACACTATTTTTTTATTTTTTTTTATGTTTTAGGGGACATCAAATGCCAACTTTTTCAGAAATTTCAGGGTTGTGCAATAAAATCTTTGACCGAGTTACTCTAGTAAAATTTTTATAAAGTTTTTTCAAGTTAAAGCCATTTTTAGGTAACTTTTTTGAAAATAGTCGCAGTTTTCATTTTTTTAAATTAGTGCACATCTTTGCCCACTTTTGAAATATTTTTGAAAAGCTGAGAAAATTCTCTATATTTTGCTTTTATGAAGTTTGTTGATACGACGCTAAATTGCTAAGATATTGCCATGAAAAGGTTTAAAAACATGAAAATTGATGTTTTCCAAGTCTCACCCAAACAACCCACCATCTTCTAATGTCGATATCTCAGCAACTAATGGTCCGATTTACAATGTTAAAATATGAAACATTCGTGAAATTTTCCAATCTTTTCGAAAAAAATATTTTCGAAAATTTTAACTCAAGACTTATATTTTAAAAGGGCGTTATATTGAATGTTTGATCCTTTTAAAATGTTGGTCTAGATTCGAAAACATTTTTTTCGAAAAGATCGGAAAATTTCACAAATGTTTCATATTTTTACATCATAAATCAGACCATTAGTTGCTGAGATACAGATGTTAGAAAATGGTGGGTTGTTTGGGTGAGACTTAGAAAACAACAATTTTCATGTTTTTTTCAGTTTTTCAAAAATATTTTTTTTTGCAAATCAAGTTTTAGTGACAATAAGTTAAATTAAAAATCACAATTTTTTACCGTGTATCTTTTTTTCCAGTGTAGTTCTTATCCATATCTACAACTTTACCAAAGACACCAAATCGATCGAAAAATTCCTTCAAAAAATACATTTTTTTTAATTTTCGTACATCATTTTTACATGGACAGCTGCCTAATTTGTAAGGAAAATTATATGGAAAAATTATTAATGCGAAATGGCTTTTTTTGACCATACCGAAGGCACCAAAAAAATTTCAGACGGATTAAATAAAAAAACAAAAATTAAACTAAAAAAAATACCGATTTCGTAGAGAATTGCTCTTTACAGTCTGAAAGGGAAGGAAATTTAGACCAAAACATGAATTTTGTCAAGTTAGGAAATCAAAACTTAGCTCATTTTTGCTCGCTCAATAAAATTAGCTGCTCTTTTGAGCGGTTCTTTCGCTCCTTTTTAAAAAAATAATATGAAATGGCTAGTTTAAAGAATGGTACTATTTTTATGGATTTTTATTGGACCTTTAAAAATTATTGAAAAAAAAATTAAACGATAAGATTCGCTTGAAAATCATTGCATGAAAATTGCTTTAAATTGTACACATTTTTTTAAAGAAAATATTTTGCGAACTTTTTTCTACATTTTATTTCGTTCGATAAAGTCTATAAATTAAAAAAATCGTCGAGAAAAAATATTAAATTTTTCTCCAAAATCAAGTAGTTTTGGTAAAAAATTTCATGCTAAGCATTTTGAAATGTTCAAATTTGCGTTCGGGTATTACTTTTAGGTATCTTCAGGATCAGGTGTGTAAAATAGCATAAATGCTATTTAGAGTTTCTCAATGTAAATTGATGAGAAAGTTGCAATAGATCCCCAACAAAATATATTCAATCGGCTCTCAGAATTTCCGGAATTAGCCACTCTTTAACCTGCCGTTAATTACATTTTTATTTTCATTCCTCAAAAACAAAAATACTACAATTTGTTTACCGGAGTTAAATAAAACGAACCAAACCGAACCAAACCAAACAGAACACAGTGAACAATTTCTAACATTTCTACGAACAAACTCATGTGACTAATAGCTTTGCGCACCGCCCCCGACCTTGACCATCTCTCTGTCGAGTGTCCAGTTATCTCCCAACATCGCGCCCCAAACCTCCAACGAGTCTACCGTGGCGGATCAGTGAGCAAAAGAAACCGCGCGCGACCTCTTAATTCACTTCACTGCCCTTTCTCTCTCTCTCTCCACTGAGTTGCGGTGCGAATCCGCGAAAGTTTTAACTTGTTTCTTATTTTTTGAGGTTAGGTTTAGCCGCTGCCACTAACTAAATAGCGCTTATCTCTTCTCTCTTTATCACCGTTTTTTTACTGTTTTTGGAAGAGCGTGTTTTTTTGTTCGACTCACCTTTCGACGAATATTCTTATCACGAAGATGATGGCGGCCAGCGGCAGCGGCCAAACGAGGTGCCGATAGTCGGCGTACTCGACGTCGGGCCGGACGCCCGGCCGGATGTCCTCCCAGGTGACGTTCGGCGGCAGCCAAACCCGGGTCGACCAGAACGTGTCCGACACGGTCCGCAGCAGCTCCATCCTTGCAAGTGTGTGATGTGTGTGATTGGGTCACTGGGATTCAATTCAGGGAACTTCCCCGCGGATCAACGGGGAATCACGGATTTCTACGGAACGGCGAGGGGAATTTCTTCCGGGGCACTCTCTCTCCCTCTCTTGCTTTTCGGCTCGTCGGATGATTTTCAACACATCGACCGAAAGGAAATCATAAAACACAGCTAATCAAAAAAAAAATGCGACTTGTGGCGGCCACTCGCTTTTCCTTCGCCACTTCTCCGGGAATTGATCCGGCACTTTACTACTTTGCTGCAGCACTGCACACAATCAATTACACACCCACGAAAGGAATTCCATGTCACACGACACTTTCCCGCAGTAGCGTAAGAGAAGAGGTCAGCCGCACCTTCCCCGAGGGAAACCCGGTGGGACGATTTTTTTTTCTTTCCTCCTTGCGGTTGATCGCGTGGTCACTTTTCGCACTCTGCGCGCTGCAATCGTCCCGGACCGACACCGGGGAAAAAAACCGTGACCAACCCGGGAAGACCCGCCGCACCACTTGACTAACCCCAGGAGGAACGACGACGACGTGTTGGCCGCGAGGCGATGCCGCGGAACCGAGAAATATGACTAATCGTACGATATCGGGATCGGTTGACAGTTATAAAGCGCGCACACACACTCACACCGACGGTGACAGATGGGTTCGAAAGTCATGTTCGAAGTTTGAAGTTTTGGGTAGGGCTGTGCCGTGTGAGCTTGCGAAGTGTATCATGAGCTTTTAGGTGGACTCTCCTTTGAAATGGCAGTTGAAAAGTTGAGCTTTTTAGTGATGGTTGTTGTTGGAGAATCACATTAATATTTTTTTTTGCAATTGGGTACTAAAGTCCTATGTCATTTTTCATGTACAACGGTAAAAAACACGATTAAAAACCATTTCTAATCACTTTTTTTCATTTTAATGCAAAATTTTTTTTTGACAAGACAACATTTTTTCGATGGATCAACTATGGTTCCCTTGGAACGAGCTGTCAAGTAGGAGCTTTTCTGTCAAGAAGGACCGCGAGGTTAATTTTTCAAAATTGATTTAAAATTCCATTTTAAACTCTTTGTGCTCGTACAAAGGGTCATTGTACTCAGAAAAATAAGCTTTATCGCTGTAAACAATAATATCAGCAATCTAAGCTTCATTTTAGGACCCAATTCCGTCGTGAAACTATTTACTTTTCCTGTAATTCTTGATCGACTTTTCTGTACCAAAAATAACAGAATCGAATAGCAACACTTTTCAAAATAAATGCTGAAAAGTTCTACTTTTCAGCACTCAAATGGGTGCTGAAAAGTTGAACTTTTCAGCACTTGTTTTGAAAATTAACACTTTTCAACATTTTTTTGATTTAAACGATTTATTGACAAAAAAAAATGAAAATTTGACATAAAATTTCACTCAGTGTGTGTTTTTTGGAATTGCAAAAAATGTTGTATGGAACTCGTTGCAAAACTTGATTTTTTCAGCACTCTTCGTATGTACGACTCGTGCTGAAAAAATCTTCTTTTTGCAACTTGTTGCATAAACTACTCTTTTGCAATTCCGTCGTGAAACTAATTACTTTTCCTGTCATTCTTGAACGACGAAACAGCCTACTTTTCTGTACAAAAAATAACAGAATCGAATAGTAACCCTTTTCAAAACAAATGCTGAAAAGTTCTACTTTTCAGCACTGAAATGGATGCTGAAAAGTTGAACATTTCAGCACTTGTTTCGAAAAGTTATACTTTTCAACATTTTTTGAATTGAACGATTCATTGACTCAATACATGGACATTTATCCTATAATTCTGTTCAAAGGTGTCGTGATCGGGGACTTTCTTTTATAATAAAAACACAAATATTTTGCAATTAACAAACAACACGTCTTATTCCACAGAAATTAACCACAAAACTGATTTGACAATCTTCATTCTCTCTTTCGCCGGCCGCGCGCATCTCGTTGTTTTCTCGCTCGTTGTTCTCTCTCGCAGCTCGCTAGCGCGCTCTCGCACTCAATCCACAATTAGCTAACAAGGCAATATTCATGAAGGTGCGCACTTTTTGTTGCGCTCTTAACTCTTATTTATGAATTATATCAATCTTATAATAAATACTCATTTAATAATTTATTACATATTCAATCCTGCAACCCATAATCCCTACAAAAGGGTGTTTTCGGAATTGCAAAAAACGTTGTATGGAACTCGTTGCAAAACTTGATTTTTTCATCACTCGTCGTATTTATCGACACAAATGTACGACTCGTGCTAAAAAAATCCTCTTTTCGCAACTTATTGCATGAACTAGGGGAAATATGCCCATTTTAATCACTCTAAGCCGTTCGACCAATTCTCATCACTTTTGCCGTTTTCCGCTATAAAATCAACATTTTCAGATGTATCAACAATGAAGAGTTGCTTGCTCACTTTTGTTTGAGCTATTTATTGCTTTGGAACAGTCAAAAACTCTTTATGAAAGCTGTAATTCATGATCAAAGTGCTGATAGGCCGATAATAGAAATAGGCTGAGAAAGGGTATAGTTCCCCTACTACTTTGCAATTCTGTCGTGAAACTTCTTACTTTTCCTGTCATTCTTGAACGACGAAATAGCCTACTTTTCTGTACCAAAAATAACAGAATCGAATACAAGGGACCGACCCAAAAGGACCGACCGCGATTTGATCCATGGATTGTGAGACAGAAACCGCAACCGTTAAGCCACGGAGTCTGTTATGTATGGGTTCGGGAGGATTGATCAAAAGTGCTCATAACATTTGCATGTAATATTTTAACTCTGTCCTTACACCTAATTGCTTTATTCATAACCTTTTGTAACAGATGAAATATTCCATCGACAAGACTTACAAACTAAGGAAAGTTGTACCACGTTCATTTCTTAGTCTTAAGTAACCTTCATCGATCTTTTTGCTTTTTGGAATCCGGTTCTTGCGTAAATTTGACCGATTGTTTATCACTTCGTATCTTTTGGAGATATTTCTTGTTAGTTCCATGCAACGAATCGCACCAACCGAACACTCCAAAGTTTTCGTTGAATCTGAAATGATAGAGTTTGTCATGCGCAAATGGTTATAATCAAGTTTAACTCACTTTTCATGGTGATAGTCGTGTTGCCTCGAGTAGAGGAAAAACGGAACGTGATAGCCGGAATGGTCCACAACGGTGTCCACCACAACATACAGAAACCAAACAGCAATAGTCACCGGATGACTCTTGCAGATGGCCGGCCCAATGAAGATCGGGATCTGATCGCTCAGGATAAACTCCAACGGATGGCAGTACATGACGGACCATGCCACCGGCGAGGACCACTCGTGGTGGACCTTGTGGATGTGCTTGTACCAGAATCCGGCATGCAGAAAGCGATGGCTGTAGTAGAAGCCCATTTCCCAGGTCACGACACAGATCGCAAAGTCCCGCAGGAACACGTCGATCGTGGGCAGCTGCCGAATGTCGGGCATTTCGAGGGTCATCTTGCGCACGTAATAGGTCAGGTAGGCGAACGGAACTCCGTACACGAACTGGTTGAGGGCGACACGTGTCACTAGGCGCTTTAGCTTGGCCCACTCGGGAGGTTCGTTGGTGCCGGGTTGGTTTTTGTACTTTCGCATGAAGGCAGGCCACCCGGTTAGGTCCATAAGGAGGAAGACGGCCCCGATGAGCCAGAACCAGCCGTACGTCCAGATTGTGAGGCCCCAGACGTACACGTAGTCCGGGTTGTCACCTGGGGATTAGATAAACCGTTCCCGACATCTGGGGTTAATCGTGACACATTATGAGAGTTGGAACATCTGAAGACCACTTAATTTCATTTGGTCCCCAACATTTTCATATTGTTTCATTGTAAACCCCATCCAGAAATCACTTACCAACTACATCGAGAAATGCGTTCCACTTTTCGTGCAAGTACGACGAACTGGAACTTTCGTTCCAGTTTTGAGCAACCTCGAAGGTTGCATTTTCAAATGCACTCTGCATGCTTTCAACCGCTAAAATTGATCTTCACTCAATCTTCCACTTGCACAATTTCCCAACAGGTTGAAGATCAATCTTCAAACACGTACATCACCACTGAATCCTCGCCAAGTACTAAAGTTCTGGCATGTTCTTGATCGGCAGCTCTCGGTTTCCGAAATTGCGATTAATAGTCTATATTTTTGAGTCAAGGATGTGGAAGGGGTCAGTTTAAGGGGGGTATGTGCGCAAATCCCCGGCAGAAAGTGCGTTGTTTTCCGGTGCCATGATCAACCTGCATCGCCGTGAAGTTGGTCAAAACAATACGTGTTCAAAATTTAGAGGAGAAGACGCAAAAGAAGATGATGGGAAGTTCTCTGAGAAAAAAAGTTTTCTTTCGCTTTTTGAATTTGAACTACAGCAAGCGGTTGAGAGTAAAATGGCCTCGTTTTCATTTGAGTGGCATACAAGGTGGCATATGGTAATGATCTTTGCACCTGAGAGTAAAATGCTCTCGATGGTTTCGTGCTTTATCATCGCAGTCGTTTTATTTCCAGTTTAAGAGCCCTTTCCCCACGGTTGGATGAAGAGCAGCAATCAGGACATCTTAAGGTTAGTTTAGCAAAATTACGTACTATTTAAAAAAAATCTGGATTAAAAAAAACTTCGCAGAGAACAGCTACGGCTGACCCCCACTTTCGGCTTTAGGTTATTTCTGCAGCAGAACAGATCTTCGGCGGTTACGACCTTCTGTACTGCCCCAAGAGAAAACGCACGTACGTAACGAGTTTAAAGAGTTGCTTTGTTGTGGATGGGAAGCAGTTGGAATGGAAAATTGTGGAAACCGGGCCGGGTAAAGCTGCCAAATGGTACCATTTGCTTAATTGATTAAGAGGCTCAAAATCTATAAATACTGCGGCTCACGTCATTAAATACGCTCGGAACTCGGAGAGCTATTTTGAGATAATAAGCTCTGGGTTTTAGCGGAAGGCAAAATCACCGTCATTATTTGGAAAAAATAGAGCTTTTTGAAATGTAAGTGAAGTAAACCAGTTAAAAACAAAGAATCATGCAGAAAATGAACTTGTTGAGATTGATATAGAACCTAAACTGTGATTATAAACAATAGTATTTTGCATTTTTATCTTTACTGTACCTAAAGTCTATGGCTGAGCAATTTATTGAAGAAAAAAAACCCAGACACACACAAAAACATAAAAACCCTAAATATGCCCAAAAATCGATTTTTTGACATTTTGGCTCATTTCTGAGGGCTGGTTAAGATTCAGCAGGCAAAATTACAAGGAAAAACATATTGTTGAACAATTTTCGAATCTCGTTATGGTGGTCCCATACACTTTTCCCTTGAAAATTATACATTTTTGCTTGAGTTTAAAGAAACATATCTCCGCTTTCGAATGCAACCTGGCGCTTAAAATCCTTTTTACCTTAAAATGGCTGTAGCTTTTGATCCTTAAGTCCAAATTGACTTGTCAAAATTTGGTCGTGGAAGGCGTAGATTGCGCGATAAAATTTTGCTTGGATTGGCAAGCCCTACAACTTTTTAGAAGACACAAAAATTCCCAAAAATATTCCCAAAAAGTCAAAGTCACTATAATTTTGAACCAAAACCAAAAGTTGCCCTTTTCCATTGACAACAACTCTTTTGAAGACACCAAAGCTCCAAAACTTCATCATTTTTCGGAAAATCAATTTTTTTGCGATCTGGACCACTTTGCAATTTGAACACTTTGTTCGTGGTTCCAATTTTCATAAACGCTTGTTCACGATTTTGGGCACTTTTTCTCCGTGAGGGTTACGAAATAGTGCTTAATTTTTTAAAACTTGTAAAAAATGCTCGTCGGCGCTAATAGGGTGTCTACTATTGGTTAAAATACTCTAATCCAATTCTGATACAGACTACACTTCCCCAGAATTTCGGTGCCGACAAGGCATGCCAGATTTGCAGATTTTTTAGCTCAGGCTTAATGACCAAATGTATCTTTTTAACTATGTTAATCGTTGATTTCTTATGTTATGATTTGCTCATAAAAAAGATAATCGTTTGACGGTTCTTCTGCTCAAAAAAGTTTTCCAAAAGATTGTTTTTTAATCAAGTTAATTCATTTGCGTTTTTGTGATGTGCCGCAAATCTGCAAAATCTGGCATGCCTGCTGCCGACCATCAGGTATTGGGTTGGGTTTGTTCTCAAATTCATGAACACAATTCACGATTTCGCGAATTGGCTTTTTTCCGTGTTAGGCTTTCACCAGGATCGCTTTGAAAGGCTACACACCAATTTTTTTATCGCTGAAGTTCAGTAAAGTTTTACTGAACTTTCATCTTCTGATATTTCAGTAAATGATTCAGTAATTTAGATTTTACTGAATTCTCAGTTAACTAACAATTGTCACTTTGACAGATAGTATACTGAAATTTCAGTTAAAAACTAACCTAATCCACCTATGTGGTTGATGCCTTCCTCACTTTTTACCAAAAATGGGTATTATGAGTGGTTCGGACACACATTTCAGCTTTTTTTTAATTCCAGAAAAAAAACACAGATATAACTTATGTGGTAATAACTCGAGACAGGGTTGCCAGATCTTCAATGTTTTGGACTCATTGGAAAGGCCTTTCAATTACCTAACCAACGATGGGTCGGATGATGGATCCGGACATAGTTTACATACATTTAAGTGAGATCCGGCTTCAAAAAAGTAAATACATATCACTTAAGTGGTCATAACTCGAGACAGGGTTGCCAGATCTTCAATGTTTGGACTCATTTGAAAGTTCTTTCAATTACCTAATCAACGATGGGTCGGATGATGGATCTGGACATAGTTTACATACATTTAAGTGAGATCCGGTTTCAAAAAAGTAAATACATATCACTTAAGTGATCATAACTCGAGACAGGGTTGCCAGATCTTCAATGTTTTGAACTCATTGGAAAGTTCTTTCAATTATCTAATCAACGATGGGTCGGATGATGGATCCGGACATAGTTTACATACATTTAAGAGAGATCCGGCTTCAAAAAATTACATAAATATCACTTAAGTGATCATAACTCAAGACAGGGTTGCCAGATCTTCAATGTTTTGGACTCATTGGAAAGGCCTTTCAAATACCTAACCAATGATGAGTCGGATGATGGATCCGGATATAGTTTACATACATTTAAGTGAGATCTGGCTTCTAAAAAGTACATAAATATCACTTAAGTGGTCATAACTCGAGACAGGGTTGCCAGATCTTCAATGTTTTGAACTCATTGGAAAGTTCTTTCAATTACCTAATCAACGATGGGTCGGATGATGGATCCGGACATAGTTTACATGCATTTAAGAGAGATCCGGCTCCAAAAAAGTACATAAATATCACTTAAGTGGTCATAACTCAAGACAGGGTTGCCAGATCTTCAATGTTTTGAACTCATTGGAAAGTTCTTTCAATTACCTAATCAACGATGGGTCGGATGATGGATCCGGACATAGTTTACATGCATTTAAGAGAGATCCGGCTCCAAAAAAGTACATAAATATCACTTAAGTGGTCATAACTCAAGACAGGGTTGCCAGATCTTCAATGTTTTGGACTCATTGGAAAGGCCTTTCAATTACCTAATCAACGATGGGTCGGATGATGGATCTGGACATAGTTTACATACATTTAAGAGAGATCCGGCTTCAAAAAAGTACATAAATATCACTTAAGTGATCATAACTCAAGACAGGGTTGCCAGATCTTCAATGTTTTGGACTCATTGGAAAGGCCTTTCAAATACCTAACCAATGATGAGTCGGATGATGGATCCGGATATAGTTTACATACATTTAAGTGAGATCCGGCTTCAAAAAAGTACATAAATATCACTTAAGTGGTCATAACTCAAGACAGGGTTGCCAGATCTTCAATGTTTTGGACTCATTGGAAAGGCCTTTCAAATACCTAACCAATGATGAGTCGGATGATGGATCCGGATATAGTTTACATACATTTAAGTGAGATCTGGCTTCAAAAAAGTACATAAATATCACTTAAGTGGTCATAACTCAAGACAGGGTTGCCAGATCTTCAATGTTTTGGACTCATTGGAAAGTTCTTTCAATTACCTAATCAACGATGGGTCGGATGATGGATCCGGACATAGTTTACATACATTTAAGTGAGATCCGGCTTCAAAAAAGTACATAAATATCACTTAAGTGGTCATAACTCAAGACAGGGTTGCCAGATCTTCAATGTTTTGGACTCATTGGAAAGGCCTTTCAAATACCTAACCAATGATGAGTCGGATGATGGATCCGGATATAGTTTACATACATTTAAGTGAGATCTGGCTTCAAAAAAGTACATAAATATCACTTAAGTGGTCATAACTCAAGACAGGGTTGCCAGATCTTCAATGTTTTGGACTCATTGGAAAGGCCTTTCAATTACCTAATCAACGATGGGTCGGATGATGGATCTGGACATAGTTTACATACATTTAAGAGAGATCCGGCTTCAAAAAAGTACATAAATATCACTTAAGTGATCATAACTCAAGACAGGGTTGCCAGATCTTCAATGTTTTGGACTCATTGGAAAGGCCTTTCAAATACCTAACCAATGATGAGTCGGATGATGGATCCGGATATAGTTTACATACATTTAAGTGAGATCTGGCTTCAAAAAAGTACATAAATATCACTTAAGTGGTCATAACTCAAGACAGGGTTGCCAGATCTTCAATGTTTTGGACTCATTGGAAAGTTCTTTCAATTACCTAATCAACGATGGGTCGGATGATGGATCCGGACATAGTTTACATACATTTAAGTGAGATCCGGCTTCAAAAAAGTACATAAATATCACTTAAGTGGTCATAACTCGAGACAGGGTTGCCAGATCTTCAATGTTTTGGACTCATTGGAAAGGCCTTTCAATTACCTAACCAACGATGGGTCGGATGATGGATCCGGACATCGTTTACGTGCATAAAATTGAGATCCGGATATTTGCGAAAACACGTTTTTATACATAACTTTTGAACTACTTATCGAAACTTCAAACAATTCAATAGCGATGTATGGGACCTGAAACTAAATCGAATGCAACTGGTTCGATCAAAATCGGTTCAGCCAGTGCTGAGAAAACTCAGTGAGAATTTTGGTCACATACATACATACACACACACATACACACACACATACACACACACAGACACTTGTTCAGTTTTCGATTCTGAGTCGATATGTATACATGAAGGTGGGTCTAGGAGCTTTTAATAAAAAGTTCATTTTCAGAGCAGGATTATAGCCTTACCTCAGTGAGGAAGGCAAAAGTCAAAACAACTGAAAATGCAGCAAAAAAAAAAGTCAAATCATTTTGCTGAAAAATCAGCAATTTTCTTGTGTCAGTTTGACAGATCATTTGCTGAAGATTTAGCAATCGTTGCTGGTATTTCAATTATCAAAATTTAATTTTGTTTGCTATTAAAAATGTTTCCAGTACTGTTATTTATACATTTATTTTATAAATCCTCCAAGCATAAAAAACAGGTGGTAAGCATTGAGGCATTTGTTATTAATTTTTTTCTTACCTTTGTTTCTTAAGATCAAAATACAAAAATTTAAAAACACAACACATCCAAACAATAAGTCATATGCAGGCATGCCAGATTTTGAAGATTTTCGGGCACATCACAAAAATGCAAATGAGTTTAACTTGATGGCAAAATAATATTTTACAAATCTGTTTTTGGCAGAAGAAGCAAAACATTGTTATGTTTTTCGTGAGTAATTCATTTAATTAAAAATCATCGAATAACATGGCAAAACAATACGTTTGAGCATTGAGCCTGTGCTCGAAAATCTTCAAATGTGGCATCCCTGGTCATATGTAAGTGACATTCAGTTTAACAGATATGCAGTTACTGGTTTTTGAGCAATGTTTTTGTTCATTGCCGAATATCAGCAAAAGTGATGATTATTGAATCGCATTCAGTTATTTATTTTACTGAAATGGCAACCCAAAAATTGCTGTGTAGGGTTTGCTTATATTAGATTACATTAGTTCAGGCACATTACAATAGGTTTAGGGGTCACACTTAAACTGATAAAAAATAAGACAACGAAAAAAAAAAGATGTTTCAGATATTTTTTTATCGTCTGGCTCGCCAGATTGCTAGGCTAAGAGAGTAAGTTGTCCTACAAATGCTTCGCTTCGCTAGGAACCGGTGATTTTAGCGGATTGCAGACTGGATTTTGCCATGTGATGTGGTGATTGTCTAAGCCCAAGTTGCCTAGGAATCAATAATTGGGACTAGAACCAATTCCACCTGAACCAGATTCTCACCACCATGACAGCCGTCCATTGCCGGCTGCTCCCATCTCCACCAAGCAACCAGGGACAAGGAAAGGGATTTGGAAGACGGGAAGTGTTGATGCTCCACTTTTTTAAGGGGACAAGGGAAAATCTCCACGGTATCCTCAAGTTAGTTTGAGTAAGTTGTCCTATAAATGAAGCCCAAATCTGAAATGAAAAAGGGAACTGAAAAAACACTCATCAAAAGTCAGTATTTTCTCTCCTGATAATTGATTAGGGATGAGTACGTCATTTCAGCATTCGCGGATAACAAAAACAACAATATTTCTATTTCACATTATTTATTGCCACATTATTTCTCGTTTGCCGAAGTTATCAATTCATTCGACAAACTTTTTTCTTCTGTTGTGTTCTCTTTGGTTATGTAAACATTTCATAAACAATGGTACTATGTATCTCTGCCTGGTAATGTGTGCTTCTGCGAGTGTGTAAGTGTACGTGCACAGCATTTGTCGCAAAAAAGTATTGCACCACACCGCACTTCCACACTGCTGCTGTTGCTGCTGAGTAACTGGTATTTTATTCACATATTTGCTAAAAGTCTTACAAGTTTTTTCACAAACTGTCTCTATTTTGCACTACATTGATGCACCTATCTGTTATGTATTGTATGCATTGTTTTGTTTGTTTGTTGTCCTCTGGCATTTTATTTGGTTTGTGTTGTTTTGTTTGTATTTGTGACTAGAGCATTGTTGTTTGTTACCGTTTTTTGTTTGTTTGTTTGTTTGTGAACTATTCATAGTTTTAGTTGTTAAAATCTATATAAGTACAAATTACGCAAATACTAATGTTCACTTAAAAAATATCTTGTCTACGCGAGTTTTTCAGTTGGTTTGCGATCTGTTTTCATACATTGTAATTATAATTGTGACTTGTTTTTGGAAAGTAATTTTGATCCTGGAAGGAGAACGAATTTTGGAAGCAATTTTGTTCTAATTTTTAATAAAGTGCCTTGAATTTGTTGGTAGACCGATGATTTTTACATTCTTTTTTTTTAATTTCTAACAAACTAGCGCTATATAAATTATGGCCGAAATCAGTGACTAGATTGGTTATTGGTTGTTGTTTTTGGTTAATTTTTTCTACATATTTCTCCATTGTGCGACTAGATTCAGTGCGCGTCGTAGCGTCCCAGCGCGGCGTACACTTCGCCACGTTTTTCGTCGATGATCGCGTGCATCGCCGGACTATACGGGTCGAACTGTAGAATTCGCTTCTTGCGCCGGTAGATTCCCTCCTTTCGCATCAGGGCGCACGCCAAGAGTTCCTTGAAAGTAGAAAAGGATGATGTTATTTCAACAAAGTTTTCTTTACAAAAATCAAAACCCTCACTTCATTCACCGGAAATTTGAGGAACTTGAGAATGCTTCGAAGGGTGCCCTCGACGTTCTCCACCAGATCGTCGTAGAACACCAGCTTCACCTCGCCGGTGAAGTTTTTCGCCCACGAAAGGTTGGTCTGCTCCCAGGCCCACAGCTTGTTCTTGACGAATTGGGTCCAGTCTGAAATTAATTTTTTATAACTCAAACATTTTGCTTGAAAATTTATTCAATATTGCCACATACATCGGCCCTTGGTGCGGCGGTAGCGGTCGGGCGACGCGAACCCGACGTGGCCCCCACTTTGGCGGTTGAACTCGGCCAGGATGGACTTCTCCGGGTCCCGGATCAGCAGGATGGCCCGGCCGTACGGGGTCCACGCGTTCGGGCCCCACTCGTGCGTTTTCACGACGAGGACCTGCAAGTGGTTGAGAGGTGTTTTGGGTAAGCGATGATTTTAATGACGTTTAAAATTATGATTTTTCTATTAAAACCTCAACACCAAGAGATTTTTGATTTATGTTGATTGTTTTGAAAAAGAATCCACGCAATCATTCACATTTTATGTTGCAACGATGTTCAAGAAAATTAAACATAAATAACTCTGAATCTCACAAGCTTATAATGACCGATTCTTAGCGAAGCTACACCAAAATGTCACTTTTTTCAATTTTCAATGTGATTTTTTATATGAAAAATTTCATTTTAATTATGATCTAATTATTGCAATGTGCTTTAAATGTGTTTTCTTATCTGAAATGCCAAAAATTTTGACCAAATAAGGTCTGCAAGTCATTGAATGGGAGAGGAGTTTTTTCATAAATCTGCTTCTTTCGTTGTCCCGTCACGAAAAGAAATGGCTGGCAAAAACTCAAATCTCAACCAAATCTTTCAGTTCAAGAAGCAAAAGATTCGTTTTTCAATTTGTGATAATGTGTAGAAGAGCAAAAGTTTTAAAAAATCAATCTGGCAAAACTGTGTCGATTTTTTTGGTGTGCCTTTTAAAATTCCTGTTTTACGATGTTGTCCCGTCACGCTACATTTTCATTTCAGGAGAAGCACAGGTATAATATTGTTCATTATGCATGTCATTTCTATGTTGGAAAATCAATTATCTTTTCAAATATGTAATAACATTGTGGGGTTTCTTCTTTAATTGTGCCACTACAGCCAAAACGCTGAAAAAAAAATTGGGAATATTTTGAAAAGGAGTCGAAGAATCGGTCTAATGTAAGTTATACTCCTTTATACAGTGCACTCAGAGAGAAGGGAAATACTCTTTGGTACACTCAAACCCCGATGATTTGACACCAACTGTTGTCAAACGAACGGGGTCACTTTTTTGTTTGAAACCCCTTTTACACGGAGTTCACACACACTACCAAGCGTCTGTTTTGATAGTTCGCGTGAGCGCCGCGTAAAAAGTGACAGTTCGTCACTTTTTAGTTTGACTTTGACCAACCAACGGGGTACAAACTAAAAAAGTGTCAAACGAAAAAGTGACCAACCTCGGGGATTGAGTGTACATATTTTATAAATTATAGAAAAAAGTTACATGATAAATTCCACTGTACACTAGGGGACAAGGATAAAGAATTTCCATGGAAGACGAGTATTTGTGATGCTCCACTTTTTCAAGAGGATTAGGGAAATTCTCCATGGTATTTTGAAGTAAGTTTTGCTTGGAGTTGGACGAATTTTAGAAAGGTTACTGCTACTGCTTACATGGTTGTTCGGATTTTTCGTGTGTTCTCACTTTTGTAATGAATAAGGTGGAATATGCTATTGAGCTATTGCTATTAAGATGCTATTAAGCTTGACGGAAAAAGGCGGAGAGAAAAGGTACGGCGAGAGTGGAAATCGCTCGTTTCAATTTGGTGCCAGAGCGACAAAATTAGAGCGTCCAATTTCCCGGGGTTACAAAATTCTTGGGAAACGGGAAATTTTCAACAAATTTCCCGGGAAATCCCGGGAATTCCCGGGAAATTTGAAATTTAACGAAAATTATTCTAATACTGTTTCTGATTAATCTTCTGCAAAGAAATTGTATAGAACAGCAACTTTAATGGTCAAAATGAGTGTGAGGATCAATTAATGGCTTGACTGCTTGTAAAAAATCATGCAACTTTGAGAAAATATATAAACCTTCTAATTTTTAAATTTTTCAAATCGTCTAAAATGAAAGAAAATATTATTAGTATTTTTGTTGAGAAGGATTTTTTCAAATCAAAGTGTTTGGATAGTGAAAATCTATGCTCCACAACCATAAAATTGCTTTTAAATTTGTCTCAGTGACCATAAAGTTAAAATAAAAAACCAAAAAATTCAACTTGTGAATAAATAAATAATCTTTGAATTAACCTTAAAAATCCAATTCCTATCGCTTTTTAACTTGAAACACTATTTCATGAAATCACAACTCAAAGTTTTTAAATATTTTGAGCGAGTTTTGGAAATATAGTTGCATTCTTTGAGTAATTTTCATATGATACGAAGTTGTTTTCATGGTTTATGATATGATTTTAGTTATATGGTATTCAGTCTTATAAATTAATTGGATTGAAATAATTTTGAGTTTTTAAAAGTGGTTGAAATTCAACGATATTTTTTCATATATAACCCTCTTACGCCCTTGGTAGCTCACGTGCTTCATAAATTTATAACTTCAATCTGTAATTTCTCGAATACTTAGAAACAAATTCTTCTCACACAAACTTTTTTTAAAAAAATTTAATTATATCAGTTCAATTTCCATCCAACATGTTAAAGGTAAAAAAATCAAACAAATCTCAATGTTGATGTTGGCCGGAAAATGTAAATATCTTATTTTCAAAAGATATAAGGACAAAAACAAAAAATTAAAACAGGTTGTCAAAAATAAAATAGTTTATATTCATTCCATAGCAGCGTAAGTTTTGTGGTCCAACAAAAGCAAACAATATTCCTAGTGATGAATGCTTCAGAAATAAATATTATCTGAATTAAACCTTGACATGAAATTTACAGACAAGCTGATTAGTTCAATATGAACAGTAGATGGAAATAAATAAAATCAAATCAGGATCTCCAATTATTATTTATTGTTTAATTTCAAAACATTGGTGCCAAAAAGGTAGGAAAATGTATACTTCTGCTTGTATTTCGGGAATTCCTGGGAAATTTACAAATTTTCCGGGAAATGGGAAATATTTTTTTCCGGGAAATCCCGGGAATTCCCGGAATTTTTTTCCCCGGGACGGGAAATTGGACGCTCTAGACAAAATATTTTTCAGTGACGTTTATCCTCGCGTTCAACACAACATGTTACACTCAGAATTAGAGTTGATAAGTTTGCAAATCGTAGTGTCAGATAAGTCGCCGCAAAAATTCGATTTATTTCCGAAACCACAATAACACTGCTCCATTTTGCCCAATAGGATCTATCGTCGTTACTTAGTCCACCTTAAGGTGGTTGGTGCCTTCCTCACTAATATACAGCGTTAATGTAGTTTTGATAGGGTTGTCAGATTTTCAATCTATTGTGCTCATTGCATAGTTCTATTGATTATTCATCCAACGATGGGTCGCGTGATTGGTTCGGTATTTGAGATTCGTCTCCAAAAATGCATGACTAATACTTAAGTGATCATAAATTTTGATAGGGTAATCAGATCTTCATTCTTTTTGACTCTTTTGAAAGGTCTTTGGAATACCCATCCAACGATAGCTCGCCGGACAACTTTTTCATCAAAATATCTGAGAACCGGCCTCAAAAGAGTGTATAAACAGTACTTAAGTGCTTCTAACTTTTTATAGGGTTGTCAGATCTTTTACGTTTTGAACTTTTTAGAAAGGTGTTTTAAATACCTATATCCAAAAATGTATAACATGATGCATCTACTTTAAAAAACCATTCTTTTTACAATCTTCCGGACTTTTGCTAAATTCGTCTTTTAGCATAACTTTTGAAGTACTTAATTAAACTTATTATAATTTTCAACAGCGACTTATGGGACCCCAAAACGAATCGAAAAAGGCTGAAACAATCCATATCGGTTCAGCTAGTCCGGAGATAATCGAGTGACAATTTATTGATCAACCACACACACAGACATTTGCTCAGAATTTGATCCTGAGGTGGAAGGTGGGTCTAGGAGGTCTTATTGAGAAGTTCATTTTTTCAGTTATTTCGAGTGATTTTATAACTTTTTCTCAGTAATGTGAGGAAGGCAAAACAGAGGACATTTTCATGAACTTCTGTGAGTTATTAGAACTCTTTCAAAATAAACAGTTTTTGTATAATAAAACTTTTTTTATTTTCAATATTTTCTCTAGATATTGCATTTTGTTCAGGCATTTATTTTTTGTCTGTTTTTATTATTTTTATTATTCTGTCAAACATGCATACATCTATCAAGATTTGAAACAATGAGGTTTTGCTGAGAACTGATTTCAATATAAAACAAAAAGCAGCTAACAAAAAAAGTGTTTTATAAAATATAATTGTAAGTGTTTCCATTATTCCAATTATGTTTTTTCATTGAAAATATAAAATAAGATAAGTAAAGATTAATTCATGTATACTGTTGCATCAAACAAAAGTAGTTTGTTTAATTTCTAAGTACTTTAACTAGTGGTTGGTACTAACAATAGAGGCCGACAGATATAAATAAAAAAATGTCTTTGGGTCATCTGACCGTGTTAAGGTGATCATAAAAATTGAGTTTTTTGCCTTCCTCACGTTACTGAGGAAAGACTATAAAATCACTCGAAAAATGAACTTCTCAATTAGACCTCCAAGACCCACCTTCATGTATACCTATCGACTCAGAATCAAATTCTGAGCAAATGTCTGTGTGTGTGGTGGGATGTTGATCAAAAAATTGTCACTCGATTATCTCGACATTGGCTGAACCAATTTTGTCCGTTTTGGCGTCATTCGATCCGTCTCGGGGTCCTATAAGTCGCTATTAAAAATTATGCAGTTAAGTTAAGTACTTCAAAAGTTATGCTAAAAAACGATTTTAACAAAAGTCCGGAAGATTGTAAAAAGGGTGGTTTTTGTAAGAAAACCCATCATGCTATACATATTCAGAAAGGTATTCAAAAGACCTTTCCAACGCGTCCAAGACATTGAAGATCTGACAAATCTATCAAAAGTTATAAGCACTTAAGTGTTATTTATACGCTTTTTGGAGGCCGGATCTCAGATATGTTGATGGAAACGTTGTCCGGATCTCTCATGCGACTTATTTTTGGATAGGTATTTAAAAGACCTTTCTAACGCGTCCAAAACATTGAAAATCTGACAACCCTATCAAAAGTTATAAGCACTTAAGTGTTATTTACACACTTTTTGCCTTTTGGATAGCACCCTTTAAACGTGAGGAAGGCGCCAACCACCTAAGGGTGGATTAAGTAACTTTTAAAGTAGTTTTTTGTATTCAAAACACATTTAAACATAACATTTCAAAAGTAAAGTTTTGAAAGAAAAATAGTTTATCAGATTTTAGATTTTTTAAATTGTTTTTTTTTCTGTGATGGGCCACGAGTTGTTTTTTTTTATCTCAAAAATCTAAGGAAAAAAGATTTATTTTAAACAAAGTATCATTGTGCAAGATGATTTTTAAAATGAAGCAGTTCCACCTAATACTTGAGTAAGCTGTATCTGCATAAGCCAAGTCTGATACAAACCAGTCTTTCCCGTAATTTCGCTGCCGGCCAACGATATTTAATTGAACATTTTTTTTAACAGCGATTTCATTCACTTATTAAATTTAAAACCAGATTTCAGAGAAAGTCGCTCTATCGCCTTCTGCTGTGGTAGTACTTACCGAAGAATTGGCTATATTTTCCGCAGGAAAGCCACTTTTGAGTAGGCCGTAATCTTTGTACACACTTCCGGTGAAGATACCTTAAAAATGAAAAAAAGAAAGTTAATAAAATTATCAACTTGATTCCAGATGCATTATCTCACCCGTCGACTGCTGCAGCAGGTACCGCAACCAGGTGTTTCCACTGCCGGGGAAGGACACCAGCGCCGTCAGTGGCCTCGCCACCGTCGTCGACACCGACGTCTTTGCCACCGGAGGTAGATGCCGATCTTCACCGGTCGAAGCTGCTGCCGCTGCTGCTATCCTATCACTATCTGCTAGCTTACTGTTAAATTTGTTGCTGTTACTATTAGGCCTTTGTGGCGACTGGGACTGGGACTTTGAGGACGTCACGGAATCGACGACCACCGGTTTGTGGACCTCGTTGTGCAGCGGCTGCTGCTGCTGCTGCTGCTCGGTGTCCAGCTTGACCGGGGCGTGGTAACTTTGGTGGAACTTTTTCACGAAATGCCCCGGAAACGTCTGGAGCAGCTTGAAGGCCTTCGGCTGGGGCACCGGAGCGTCCGCGTACCGCAGTTCCGTGCACCACTGCAGCGGGGGCTTCTTCCCCAGCAGACCAAGGTCACGGTTGCGCAACGTTTCGAACTCACCGCCGGAGCCGGGTCCGCCACCGCCTCCGCCGCCGCCAGCGCCGTAACCCCGGGCATGGTTACGCTTCTGCTGGTTCGGGCTCTGCAGCGAGACAAAGGACAGGAACAGAATGCCGCCGATGTACACCAGGATCGTTCCGGCCAACCCGAACAGTCGCCAACCTCGCAAGGCCATGGCGGCATGGGGGCATCTCTACTGCAGGTGCAGCTGAAGTTGAGACGAGAGAGAGAGAAATTGGAAATAGTTGATTGAATTTCTTCGAATATGTGCGCGCATAAAATATTTGATTCAAAATGCCACAAACCGGTGCCAAAAATGCAACTGGCAGCTGCCAATGAATCCAGTTAGGAACGATATAATCTAAAATTCATAAGAAGATTCATTCTAAAAGTGGATTTCGCTAAAAAGACGGTTCTCCCTTCAGAGCGAGCGACGAACGAATACTGAGCGTATCAAATCAGTTAAACCCGTCAGACCGTATTGACAATCGGTTCCATTGTGGAGGGGAATTCGCGAGTGATTCAAATCAAATGAGTAATTGAGGCGAACCATTCAAGCGCAGATAAGAACACACCTTTGGCGTACGGTAACAATTTAACAACGGGTTTGTGGGGTTAGCTGGGTCGTTGAATAAATTGATAACACAGCGTAACAAAATATTTTTTTTATTTTTTGGCAGCACGAAAAAAAATGCTCCTCTAGGGATCGGCTTCCTGAACAAAATGCAACCTGGCGCATATTTTTATTGTTATCCTAACTCGAGATATTCAATGCAGAAGTTTTGCATATGAATCACCCCCCGTCGGAATATATTTTTAATTTTGTTTTCTCTGTAACTTCTGATCAATTAGGTCTTTTTGGACGCTTCCGGTGTCATTCGACGGTAAATTGTTAGAAAAACTCAAGATTTGGTCCCATTGGCCGGTTCCGTAACCGGTTCCGGAGAAATCGGAATATTGACCAAAACTGTGAAAAAACTTCAAAATTTGAAGTTTTTGCTCTTAATGCGAAGTGAACGCACTATAGCATGAAACAATCCATACAAACTAAAAAATGTTGGTCCCAGCATGTTTGAAGGTGTTTAATTGAAAAGGTGGCCATTGAGAACCGGTTCCGGTCAATCCGGATCCGGAAACTCGGAAAAATTAAGCAATATTTTCACAATTCCAATGTGTCAGACAGATATAAATAAAAGTGTTGTTGAAGCATTCTTTGCTACTTCATATTCATATTACCACAAAAACATGGCCAAGTGGCCAACGGGAACCTGCTCTGAATGTTCCGGATCATGGAACCAGTGGACACTTGACATTTTTAATTTTAAAGGCAGATTTTATTAAGAAATTTTCAAGGTTTCTGGAAAAATATGAATTAATCCGAAATCAGAATCAGAAATGTGGCCAAGTGGCCAACGGGAACTCGTTCTGAATATTCCAGATCAGAGAACCAATGGTCACTTGATATGTGTATTAATTTAAAATAGCATAATTTAATTAGGAAATTTTCTAGTTTTCTAGAAAAATCAGAATCAGAAATGTGGCCAGGAACCCGCTTTAAATAATCTGGATTAGGGAACCAGTGAACATTTGAAGTTTTTATCAAGTTTTCAAAAAACATATTTAGATTAATTAAATTTAAAAATTCCTGTAAAATTAAGAACATATTCGATATCAGAATTAGAAATATTGCCAAGTGGCCTACGGGAACTCGTTCTGAATGTTTCGGATCATGTTACCAGAGGAAACTTGAATTTTTAATTTATTTTAAAATTGCATATTTTAATTAATGAAATTTTAAATCCCTGGAAAAATCTGAATGTATTTAAAATAAGAAATAAAAATGTTGCCAAGAGGCCGACTGTTCCGGATCAGGGAGCCAGTGGTCACTTGGCATATTTTAATTAGGAATTTTCTAGATTTCTAGAAAATCTGAATTTATTTGAAATCAGAATTGAAAATGTTGTCAAGTGGCCAACGAGAACCTGTTCTGACTGGTCACAATTTTTATTAATTTAAAAATATATATTTATTTTACTGATTTTTTTAAAGATTTGGAAAAAATCACAGTTTATTTAAAATCAGATTTGAAAATATAGCCAAGTGGCCAACGGAAACCCATTCTGAATGTTCCGGTTCAGGAACCAGTGGTTACTTGAAATGTTTATTAATTAAAAAAAGCATATTTTAATAAGGAAATTTTCTAGTTGTCTAGAAAAATCTGAATTTATTCAAAATCAGAATCAGAAATGTGGCCAGGTGATCAAAAAAAAACCCGTATTAAATGTTCTGGATTAGGGAACCAGTCCCAGAACATTTGTTTTTTTTTATTAATTTTAATAAAGCATATTTTATTTTTTTTTAATTGCTGGAAAATCTAAATTTATTTAAAATTAGAAATATAAATGTTGTCAAGGGGCCAACGAAAACCTGTTCTGACTGGTCACATTTTTTATAAATTTAAAAAAAACTGATTTTTTTTTTATTAATTTTTGCAAAAAAATCACAATTTATTTGAAATCAGAATCATAAATGTGGCCAGGTGACCAACAGGAACCCGTTTTAAATCTTCTGGATTGGGGAACCAGTTATCATCTGAAATTACTATCAAGTTTTCAAAAAAACATATTTTGATTAATGAAATTTTAAAATTCCTGTTAAAATTCAGAACATATTCGAAATCAGAATTAAAAATGTTGCTAAGTAGCCAACGAGATCCTGTTCTAACTGGTCACAATGTTTATTAATTTAATATATAGAATTACTTTCAAGATATTATGAAAAATATTATCAAGAATTACGCGAATTTGTTTTTTTCTATTGATTGCAATGTAAATTTCTCATTAATAGATTTTTTTTCTGAAAATGTTTGTATTTTCTTAATACGAACCGTCGAAAAATTAAGATGAAGATTATGTAGAGATTATTTTTTTAAATGTATGGTTGAGAATTTCTCAAATAAAATTAGTACTACACTTAACTCATTTCTTAATATGTCTGCCTCTGAATATGTAATTTCTTTTGAGTTTTGAGTAATGTTTTTTTTTCTAAATTTAAACATTTTTCTTAAATTCTTAAATTCTTAAATACTTAAATTCTTAAATTCTTAAATTCTTAAATTCTTAAATTCTTAAATTCTTAAATTCTTAAATTCTTAAATTCTTAAATTCTTAAATTCTTAAATTCTTCAATTCTTAAATTCTTAAATTCTTAAATTCTTAAATTCTTAAATTCTTAAATTCTTAAATTCTTAAATTCTTAAATTCTTAAATTCTTAAATTCTTAAATTCTTAAATTCTTAAATTCTTAAATTCTTAAATTTTTAAATTCTTATTCTTAAATTCTTAAATTCTTAAATTCTTAAATTCTTAAATTTTAAATTTAAATTCTACTTAAATTCTTAAATTCTTAAATTCTTAAATTCTTAAATTCTTAAATTCTTAAATTCTTAAATTCTTAAATTTTAAATTCTTAAATTCTTAAATTCTTAAATTCTTAAATTCTTAAATTCTTAAATTCTTAATTCTTAAATTCTTAAATTCTAAATTCTTAAATTCTTAAATTCTTAAATTCTTAAATTCTTAAATTCTTAAATTCTTAAATTCTTAAATTCTTAAATTCTTAAATTCTTAAATTCTTAAATTTAAATTCTTAAATTCTTAAATTCTTAAATTCTTAAATTCTTAAATTCTTAAATTCTAAATTCTTAAATTCTTAAATTCTTAAATTCTTAAATTCTTAAATTCTTAAATTCTTAAATTCTTAAATTCTTAAATTCTTAAATTCTTAAATTCTTAAATTCTTAAATTCTTAAATTCTTAAATTCTTAAATTCTTAAATTCTTAATTTCTTAAATTCTTAAATTCTTAATTCTTAATTCTTAAATTCTTAAATTCTTAAATTCTTAAATTCTTAATTCTTAAATTCTTAAATTCTTAAATTCTTAAATTCTTAAATTCTAAATTCTTAAATTCTTAAATTCTTAAATTCTTAAATTCTTAAATTCTTAAATGTAAATTCTTAAATTCTTAAAATTCTTAAATTCTTAAATTCTTAAATTTAAATTCTTAAATTCTTAAATTCTTAAATTCTTAAATTCTTAAATTCTTAAATTCTTAAATTCTAAATTCTTAAATTCTTAAATTCTTAAATTCTTAAATTCTTAAATTCTTAAATTCTTAAATTCTTAAATTCTTAAATTCTTAAATTAAATTCTTAATTCTTAAATTCTTAAATTCTTAAATTCTTAAATTCTTAAATTCTAAATTCTTAAATTCTTAAACTTATTCTTAAATTCTAAAATTCTTAAATTCTTGAATTTAAAATTTTAAATTGAGTTTTCTTAAATTCTTAATTCTTAAATTCTTAATTCTTAAATTCTTAAATTCTTAAATTTAATTCTTATTCAAATTCTTAAATTTTAAATTCTTAAATTCTTAAATTCTTAAATTCTTAAATTCTTGATTAAAATTCTTAAATTCTTAAATTCTTAAATTCTTAAAATTCTTAAATTCTTAAATTCTTGAATTCTTAAATTCTTAAATTCTTAAATTAAATTCTTAAATTCTTAAATTCTTAAATTCTTAAATTCTTAAATTCTTAAATTCTTAATTCTTAAATTCTTAAATTCTTAAATTCTTAAATTCTTAAATTCTTAAATTCTTAAATTCTTAAATTCTTAATTCTTAAATTCTTAAATTCTTAAATTCTTAAGTTCTTAAATTCTTAAATTCTTAAATTCTTAAATTCTTAAATTCTTAAATTCTTAAATTCTTAAATTCTTAAATTCTAAAAATTCTTAAATTCTAAAAATTCTAAAAATTCTAAAAATTCTAAAAATTCTAAAAATTCTAAAAATTCTTAAATTCTTAAATTCTTAAATTCTTAAATTCTTAAATTCTTAAATTCTTAAATTCTTAAATTCTTAAATTCTTAAATTCTTAAATTCTTAAATTCTTAAATTCTTAAATTCTTAAATTCTTAAATTCTTAAATTCTTAAATTCTTAAATTCTTAAATTCTTAAATTCTTAAATTCTTAAATTCTTAAATTCTTAAATTCTTAAATTCTTAAATTCTTAAATTCTTAAATTCTTAAATTCTTAAATTCTTAAATTCTTAAATTTAAATTCTTAAATTCAAATTCTTAAATTCTTAAATTCTTAAATTCTTAAATTCTTAAATTCTTAAATTCTTAAATTCTTAAATTCTTAAATTTTAAATTCTTAAATTCTTAAATTCTTAAATTCTTAAATTCTTAAATTCTTAAATTCTTAAATTCTTAAATTAAATTCTTAAATTCTTAAATTCTTAAATTCTAAATTCTTAAATTCTTAAATTCTTAAATTCTTAAATTCTTAAATTCTTAAATTCTTAAATTCTTAAATTCTTAAATTCTTAAATTCTTAAATTCTTAAATTCTTAAATTCTTAAATTCTTAAATTCTTAAATTCTTAAATTCTTAAATTCTTAAATTCTTAAATTCTTAAATTCTTAAATTCTTAAATTCTTAAATTCTTAAATTCTTAAATTCTAAATTCTTAAATTCTTAAATTCTTAAATTCTTAAATTCTTAAATTCTTAATTCTTAAATTCTTAAATTTTAAATTCTTAATTCTTAAATTCTTATTCTTAAATTCTTAAATTCTTAAATTTTAAAATTTAAAAATTTAAAATTCTTAAATTCTAAAATTTAAAATTCTTAAATTCTTAAATTCTTAAATTCTTAAATTCTTAAATTCTTAAATTCTTAAATTCTTAAATTCTTAAATTCTTAAATTCTTAAATTCTTAAATTCTTAAATTCTTAAATTCTTAAATTCTTTAAATTCTTAAATTCTTAAATTCTTAAATTCTTAAATTCTTAAATTCTTAAATTCTTAAATTCTTAAATTCTTAAATTCTTAAATTCTTAAATTCTTAAATTCTTAAATTCTTAAATTCTTAAATTCTTAAATTCTTAAATTCTTAAATTCTTAAATTCTTAAATTCTTAAATTCTTAAATTCTTAAATTCTTAAATTCTTAAATTCTTAAATTCTTAAATTCTTAAATTCTTAAATTCTTAAATTCTTAAATTCTTAAATTCTTAAATTCTTAAATTCTTAAATTCTTAAATTCTTAAATTCTTAAATTCTTAAATTCTTAAATTCTTAAATTCTTAAATTCTTAAATTCTTAAATTCTTAAATTCTTAAATTCTTAAATTCTTAAATTCTTAAATTCTTAAATTCTTAAATTCTTAAATTCTTAAATTCTTAAATTCTTAAATTCTTAAATTCTTAAATTCTTAAATTCTTAAATTCTTAAATTCTTAAATTCTTAAATTCTTAAATTCTTAAATTCTTAATTCTTAAATTCTTAAATTCTTAAATTCTTAAATTCTTAAATTCTTAAATTCTTAAATTCTTAAATTCTTAAATTCTTAAATTCTTAAATTCTTAAATTCTTAAATTCTAAATTCTTAAATTCTTAAATTCTTAAATTCTTAAATTCTTAAATTCTTAAATTCTTAAATTCTTAAATTCTTAAATTCTTAAATTCTTAAATTCTTAAATTCTTAAATTCTTAAATTCTTAAATTCTTAAATTCTTAAATTCTTAAATTCTTAAATTCTTAAATTCTTAAATTCTTAAATTAAATTCTTAAATTCTTAAATTCTTAAATTCTTAAATTCTTAAATTCTTAAATTCTTAAATTCTTAAATTCTTAAATTCTAAATTCTTAAATTCTTAAATTCTAAAATTCTTAAATTCTTAAATTCTTAAATTCTTAAATTCTTAAATTCTTAAATTCTTAAATTCTTAAATTCTTAAATTCTTAAATTCTTAAATTCTTAAATTCTTAAATTCTTGAATTCTTAAATTCTTAAATTCTTAAATTCTTAAATTCTTAAATTCTTAAATTCTTAAATTCTTAAATTCTTAAATTTTAAATTCTTAAATTCTTAAATTCTTAAATTCTTAAATTCTTAAATTCTTAAATTCTTAAATTCTTAAATTCTTAAATTCTTAAATTCTTAAATTCTTAAATTCTTAAATTCTTAAATTCTTAAATTCTTAAATTCTTAAATTCTTAAATTCTTAAATTCTTAAATTCTTAAATTCTAAATTCTTAAATTCTTAAATTCTTAAATTCTTAAATTCTTAAATTCTTAAATTCTTAAATTCTTAAATTCTTAAATTCTTAATTCTTAAATTTAAATTCTTAAATTCTTAAATTCTTAAATTCTTAATTCTTAAATTCTTAAATTCTTAATTCTTAAATTCTTAAATTCTTAAATTCTTAAATTCTTAAATTCTTAAATTCTTAAATTCTTAAATTTAAATTCTTAAATTCTTAAATTCTTAAATTCTTAAATTCTTAAATTCTTAAATTCTTAAATTCTTAAATTCTTAAATTCTTAAATTCTTAAATTCTTAAATTCTTAAATTCTTAAATTCTTAAATTCTTAAATTCTTAAATTCTTAATTCTTAAATTCTTAAATTCTTAAATTCTTAAATTCTTAATTCTTAAATTCTTAAATTCTTAAATTCTTAAATTCTTAAATTCTTAAATTCTTAAATTCTTAAATTCTTAATTCTTAAATTCTTAAATTCTTAAATTCTTAAATTCTAATTCTTAAATTCTAAATTTAAATTCTTAAATTCTTAAATTCTTAAATTCTTAAATTCTTAAATTCTTAAATTCTTAAATTCTTAAATTCTTAAATTCTTAAATTCTTAAATTCTTAAATTTTAAATTCTTAAATTCTTAAATTCTTAAATTCTTAAATTCTTAAATTCTTAAATTCTTAAATTCTTAAATTCTTAAATTCTTAAATTCTTAAATTCTTAAATTCTTAAATTCTTAAATTCTTAAATTCTTAAATTCTTAAATTCTTAAATTCTTAAATTCTTAAATTCTTAAATTCTTAAATTCTTAATTCTTAAATTCTTAAATTCTTAAATTCTTAAATTCTTAAATTCTTAAATTCTTAAATTCTTAAATTCTTAAATTCTTAAATTCTTAAATTCTTAAATTCTTAAATTCTTAAATTCTTAAATTCTTAAATTCTTAAATTCTTAAATTCTTAAATTCTTAAATTCTTAAATTCTTAAATTTAAATTCTTAAATTCTTAAATTCTTAAATTCTTAAATTCTTAAATTCTTAAATTCTTAAATTCTTAAATTCTTAAATTCTTAAATTCTTAAATTCTTAAATTCTTAAATTCTTAAATTCTTAAATTCTTAAATTCTTAAATTCTTAAATTCTTAAATTCTTAAATTCTTAAATTCTTAAATTCTTAAATTCTTAAATTCTTAAATTCTTAAATTCTTAAATTCTTAAATTCTTAAATTCTTAAATTCTTAAATTCTTAAATTCTTAAATTCTTAAATTCTTAAATTCTTAAATTCTTAAATTCTTAAATTCTTAAATTCTTAAATTCTTAAATTCTTAAATTCTTAAATTCTTAAATTCTTAAATTCTTAAATTCTTAAATTCTTAAATTCTTAAATTCTTAAATTCTTAAATTCTAAATTCTTAAATTCTTAAATTCTTAAATTCTTAAATTCTTAAATTCTTAAATTCTTAAATTCTTAATTCTTAAATTCTTAAATTCTTAATTCTTAAATTCTTAAATTCTTAAATTCTTAAATTCTTAAATTCTTAAATTCTTAAATTCTTAAATTCTTAAATTCTTAAATTCTTAAATTCTTAAAATCTTAAAATCTTTAATTTTTGGAAGAAAATATGTCAAATATTGGAAATGCAATTTGTTTCGGAATTATTCGAAATTAAGTGTGGAATATGGAATACAATCTGTATTAAAATTTAAAGATTTTGAATGTTTAGAATTTCTAAATCTAAAATTCAATTATATTAAAATTTTAGATTTTGGTTTTAAACTTATATTTTGAAGTTAAATTTCATTTATTAGATTTTTAAATTTTGTTTATATTGGTTTATAATTTTCTATTTCATTTATATTAGTCAAATTATTGTAGTGTCTTTCTGATTTGCAAAAATAATTTTTGGTGACACTTTTCTTGATGTCTCTTTAGGTATTTTTAAAAGGATTTTTGCTATCATTCCTTCAAACATAAAACGAGTTTAATTTTTTTATCAAATACTTTCTTAATTAGGTTTTCTTTGGAAATTATGTTTCTTGAATGTTTGTCGCGATTTTTTTATATGGCGTGAATTTCGCGCGGATTGAGGTTTCGGTCAGCGCGGATTTGGCGCGGATTTTCTTTCGACTTTCCCGTAACAACCCTGCGATGTCCACTGGTTTCTTGATCCTGTAATAGTCTGAACACCACTGCATTCCCAACATACCCATTCACACTTAATTTCCATTTTATTACCATGCGGACCTCGCACAACAAGACCAGGTTTTGTCTTTCAAAACACAAACCCTGCCTGGCTGTAGAGCCCACACACAGTTAGAACCACTTGGCGCAAGCATAATTGCTGATGCTTGCGTATAGCCTTTTCGAACCATATTTCGGTTCATCGACAATTGGCCGGGACGCTGACTCCTGCTGAGCCAGCGCAAGGTTTCAACCCAGTACAAGCCAACTCCAGAAGTCTATACTGTAGCACGTAAGTGTCACCACTCAAATTACATGTGATGCAACAAATTTGACTAGTATAAATACCCGAGTTCAAATAAACAAGAGGAGTCTTTTCGGCTGGAACATCAAGGCGACTTGTCTACTTTATTTCGAGCTCCGAGCTGGTTACTGCTCCTCGCAGTCTACCACACCTTGGATAGCTCTTAATGCAAAGAAAGTCCCTGCAGGTTTCCCCGCGGTTCTTACGCCTCGCACTGTCGAACGTTTGAGATATTACAATCCGGAACAGTCAGAACGGATTCCCGTTGTACCAACATCTAATTCTGATTTCAAGTAAATTCTGAATTTTTAAAGGAATTTTAAAATTTCATTTATCAAAATATGTTTTTGAAAACATGATAAAAATTTCAAATGTTCTCTGGTTCCCTAATCCGGATTATTAAAAGCGGGTTCCTGTTGGTCACCTGGCCACATTTCTGATTCTGATTTTGAATTAATTCTGATTTTCTAAAAACTTGAAAATTTTTTAATTAAAATATGCTTTTTTTTAATCAATAAACACTTCAAGTGACCACTGGTTCCCTGATCCGGAACTTTCAGAACGGGTTCCCGTTGGCTACTTGGAAATATTTTTAATTCTGATTTCAAATTAACTGTGATTTTTTCCAAAAATTAAAAAAATCAGCAAAATAAATATATTTTTAATTAATTAAAATTGTGACTAGTCAGAACAGGTTCTCGTTGGTCACCTGACAACATTTTCAATTCTGATTTCAAATAAATTTAGATTTTTCTAGAAATCTAGAAAATTTCATAATTAGAATATGCTTTATAAAATAAAACAAAAGTCAAGTGAACACTGGTTCCCTGATCCAAATCATTCAGAACGGATTCCGTCGGCCACTTGCCTAATTCTGATTTCAAATAT
The DNA here is from genome assembly GCF_015732765.1 of Culex quinquefasciatus. Lineage (NCBI taxonomy): Eukaryota > Metazoa > Arthropoda > Insecta > Diptera > Culicidae > Culex > Culex quinquefasciatus. The sequence continues at coordinate 58,199,455 of NC_051863.1, forward strand.
GTTCTGAATTTTTAAAGGAATATAAAAATTTTAAGATTATAAGTGGAATTTTTGAATGTCATTTATTGAAATATGCTTCATTAATATTAATAAAAAAAAATCAAGTGTCTTCTGTTTCCCTGATCCGGATCAGTCTGAACGGGTTCCAGTTGACCACTTAGCAACATATTTAATTCTGATTTTAAATAAATTCTGAATTTTTACAGGAATTTTAAAATTTGATTAATCAAAATATGATTTTGAAAACCTGATAAAAATTTCAAATATTCACTTGTTCCTAATCCGGATCAATTAAAACGGGTTACTGTTTGTCACCTGGCCACATTTCTGATTCTGATTTTGAATTAATTCTGATTTTCTAGAAAACTAGAAAATTTCTTAATTAATATATGCTTTTTCTAAATTAATAAACATTTCAAGTGACCACTGGTTCCCTGATCCGGAACATTCTGAACGGGTTCCCGTTGGCCATTTGGAAACATTTCTTATTCTGATTTCAAATAAACCACTATATTTTTAAATTAATAAAAATTGTGATCAGTCACTTGGCCACTTGGCAACATTTCTAATGCTGATTTCAAATAAATTTAGATTTTTCTAGAAATCTAAAAAAATCTTAATGAAAATATGCTTTATAAAATAAACAAAAAAGTAAAGTTTTTAAAATTAATTAAAATTCAAGTTTCCTCTGGTAACATGATCCGAAACATTCAGAACGAGTTCCCGTAGGCCACTTGGCAATATTTCTAATTCTGATATCGAATATGTTCTTAATTTTTACAGGAATTTTTAAATTTAATTAATCTAAATATGTTTTTTGAAAACTTGTTAAAAACTTCAAATGTTCACTGGTTCCCTAATCCGGATTATTTAAAGCGGGTTCCTGGCCACATGTCTGATTCTGATTTTGAATAAATTCAGATTTTCTAGACAACTAGAAAATTTCCTTATTAAAATATGCTTTTTAATTAATAAACATTTAAAAATAACCACTGGTTCCCAGAACCGGAACATTTAGAATGGGTTTCCGTTGGCCACTTGGCTATATGTTCAAATCTGATTTTAAATAAACTGTGATTTTTCCAAAACTTTAAAAAAATCAGTAAAATAAATATATATTTTTTAAATTAATAAAAATTGTGACCAGTCAGAACAGGTTCTCGTTGGCCACTTGACAACATTTTCAATTCTGATTTCAAATTAATTCAGATTTTTCTAGAAATCTAGAAAATTCCTAATTAAAATATGCCAAGTGACCACTGGCTCCCTGATCCGGAACAGTCAGGCCGACTTGGCAACATTTTTATTTCTTATTTTAAATACATTCAGATTTTAGGGATTTAAAATTTCATTAATTAAAATATGCAATTTTAAAATAAATTAAAAATTCAAGTTTCCTCTGGTAACATGATCCGAAACATTCAGAACGAGTTCCCGTAGGCCACTTGGCAATATTTCTAATTCTGATATCGAATATGTTCTTAATTTTTACAGGAATTTTTAAATTTAATTAATCTAAATATTTTTTGAAAACTTGATAAAAACTTCAAATGTTCACTGGTTCCCTAATCCAGAACATTTAAAACGGGTTCCTGTTGGTTACCTGGCCATATTTCTGATTCTGATTTTCTAGAAAACTAGAAAATTTCCTAATTAAATTATGCTATTTTAAATTAATACACATATCAAGTGACCATTGGTTCTCTGATCTGGAATATTCAGAACGAGTTCCCGTTGGCCACTTGGCCACATTTCTGATTCTGATTTCGGATTAATTCATATTTTTCCAGAAACCTTGAAAATTTCTTAATAAAAATCTGCCTTTAAAATTAAAAAATGTCAAGTGTCCACTGGTTCCATGATCCGGAACATTCAGAGCAGGTTCCCGTTGGCCACTTGGCCATGTTTTTGTGGTAATATGAATATGAAGTAGCAAAGAATGCTTCAACAACACTTTTATTTATATCTGTCTGACACATTGGAATTGTGAAAATATTGCTTAATTTTTTCCGGGTTTCCGGATCCGGATTGACCGGAACCGGTTCTCAATGGCCACCTTTTCAATTAAACACCTTCAAACATGCTGGGACCAACATTTTTAGTTTGTATGGATTGTTTCATGCTATAGTGCGTTCACTTCGCAATAAGAGCAAAAACTTCAAATTTTGAAGTTTTTCACAGTTTTAGTCAATATTCCATTTCCTCCGGAACCGGTTACAGGAACCGGCCAATGGGACCAAATCTTGAGTTTTTCTAACAATTTACCGTCGAATGACACCGGAAGCGTCCAAAAGACCTAATTGATCAGAAGTTACAGAAAACAAAATTAAAAATATATTCCGACGGGGTGATTCATATGCAAAACTTCTGCATTGAATATCTCGAGTTAGGATAACAATAAAAATATGCGCCAGGTTGCATTTTGTTCAGGAAGCCGATCCCTAGAGGAGCATTTTTTTCGTGCTGCCAAAAATAAAAAAATATTTTGTTACGCTGTGTAATTTTTGGAAGTTGAAAACCATGCGTCTCCATCGAATAAAGTCAGCAAATCCTTTTGAATACACAGAAAAAGTTGAGTTTTGGAATGTTGAAAATTTGGTAGGTTGAATATTACCTCTTTTTTTGAGTAATATTACATAAAAAATGTGTAAAAATGTGAACGTGATGAATATTCATCAAAAATTGATGAAAATTCATCATTTTCTGGGGTAAAATTATTCATTTTTTTGCCACAGAATCTGTCATCATTTCCTGATGAATATTACCATTTTTTTTCTGAGTACAGAATAATTCTAATCATCTCCAAATGGTCCTTCAAACCGGATCCAGGAAATCCTGGATCGCTTGGGAATCGAAGTTGGCTAATCGGTTGTAAAATTGAGTTTGTTTACCTCGGTTGACTCGGGTTGAAGAAGTGCGGCAGGAAATTTCGCTATTTCCAGCGACGGGACGTTTGGTTGTGCGACTTTGTGGCGATGACCCGAGACGGAAATTCTTTAACAATGCCAGAACTCACTTGGAGATGCTTAGAATTATTCTGTAGTACTAGATCTAACTGAACTGATACAAATCTACAATCTGAACCTTTTGCATGCGCAAACAAATGTTAATTTCTTGTTAATGGTACAATTTCTCGACTGTTCATTGGTCTTTCTAAAACTTGTATAATTGGCTGAAATTTGGAGTGACGATTGTCAAGGTGTTTTAAATCAATAAACTCTCAAGGTATATCCCGTGTGAGTGTTAAGCCGGATTATTCGGACAACGCAACCGCAACCGGCAACCGATGTTTGAACCAGTATGCTTCGGGACTACAGTCTGAATAGTTACCGAAATTTTTAGAGCACCTAAATGCTTAAAATTTGGAAAGCTAAACGTAGAAAAGAGTTCCGAAAATTGTGAACAAGCGTTCATGAAAATGGGAACCACGGACAAGGTGTTCAAATTAAATGGTACGTTTTTCAAAAACTCTTTTTTCTCCGTGTATGCACTATTTTTGTTGTTCATTTTAAAAAAATTAAAGTGTAGCTAAAATCACTAGGTTAATTTTTTTCTTATAAAATACTACAATTTACACAATTTACAAAGTACAGTTTCAAAAACTAAACATTTTCATGACTAAAAATATGAGTTTCAAACCAGCAAATTTTTTGAGTGCTGAAAAGTAGAACTTTTCAGCATTTATTTTGAAAAGTGTTGCTATTCGATTCTGTTATTTTGGTACAGAAAAGTAGGCTCTTTCGTCGTTCAAGAACGACAGGAAAGTAAGTAGTTTCACGACGGAATTGTAAAAGCTTATTTTACGTTTTCCAAAACTTTCCATTTTCTTGTAATCATAATTTTTGATGTGGCTGTCAGTCAGGTCAAAGGTCTTTCCATCATGATGAGAAGCGTGGTTCACGGACATCTAAAAAATATAAAAGTGGTTTTGACCGGAATTTTAAAGCACTTTTAATAATAATCCCAAAAGCTAGCCTGAAAATTTGAGCTTATTTGGTTAAGGTGTACATGCTCCAGTTTTGATCTAAAGTTAGAATGGAATTTTGAATAATTTAATTGATTTATTTTCACTCTTTAACTCATCTTTATAAAATTTAAAATCTTCTCTTCTGAGATGTTTAGAATTTTTTCGAAATGAGTTAACTTCAAAAGTTATTCTGTATTCTGGATCAACTCCTACCGATTTGCAATTGTCTACAAAGTCTTCGAATCAAAACTTATAAGAAACTTAATTATAGGATAATTTTATAGGATTTTGGGAAATTTTTCTCTAAGAAGATGTAAAAAGTTACAATGCTCCATAATAAATTGATTGAAGTTCTATCCCAAGTAACATTTTTAAACCAACTAGTCACCACCTAGTTTTATTAAGGTTTTATGGTAGCATCTTGATTGCTTAATAGTTTTATTTGGGCATACACCGCAACCAATAAGTGAGAGCTAATTAATAGGTTCTAACAGGGTTTTGTGCCCCGGACATAAAACCTTGTGACAATAAAATCTAAATGGCTTTCAATAAGGTTTTATGAAAGTTTTAAGAGAGTCTTGAATACCCAATGGCAATGTCATGCCAAACGGTTTTATAGCATGCTTCTTTAAAACCAAGGATGTTTTAGCTGTCAAGTGCCATTACGCATGCAAAAAGCTTAATCAAAACCACTTTTGGTTTAAACGCGGCCAATTAGCAGTGCATATATGGCGCTAAACACGTGTTCTGATTGAATGAGATTGACCGCCATCTTGGTGGAAAAAAAATGAAAAAGCATAAATTTGATTAAAATTCGATAAAAACACACAATTATGTTAAATTTCTGACATCGTTAGCATAACCATAGAAGTTCAAAATAATTTAAACATTTTTTGTAAAAAATGCGAATAAAAAAATGTCATTAAAAACTGTAATTGCAGAAGAAATATTTTTGATAAAGCGAGTTGTTTTTTTGGCTCTTCCTCCCCCATTTATCGATACAATTTGAACCGCAGCTGAATTTGAGCCACCAATTACGAGGAATAAGCTTTTAAATTATTTCGATTACCTCCAATATCTATCATATTATCATCGCAATTTTTAACAACCATCTGCATATTTCATTTGGCAAGACGAAGACTTATTTTTTGCCAGAATAAAATCTGTTTGTCATAAGACGTATGAAATGTCATTCTACCAAACTCATAAGAAGATTTTAACAAAGGTTTTATCAAAGTTTTAAGGAAGTTGTTAGGATTCAGTTGTAAGCCTTGAACTCCTATGTGGGTTTTATAAATAGGCCGTAACAACCTTTTGCGGAGGTCTTTTTGGGTTTTAAGTGGGGTTTGCCAACACTCTTTGGTTTATCGAGGTTCTGGGGAGTTTGTTACGACTATGTGGTTTTAATGTTGGCTTTGGCTAATAGGTTTTATAGCGGTTGTGACAGCTTTGATAAAGCCTAAAATGTTACTTAGGATCAGGGTGTGTCTATGAGATCAAATTAAGACGTTTATTTTTTGAATGATCTTAAAGCATTTCGTCAGTAAGGTGAGGAAGGCAAAAACATAAAAAATACAAACATAAAATCCTCAATAACTTTTGAATAAAACGTAACTTTGGACTAAAACCAAGCAAAACCTTATTGTGGAAATAAGATAAATATAGTTTTCAGTAGAACACAAGTTGCTTAAAACTATTTTCTGAATACGAGAAAAAAAGAGTTTGCGCTTTAGGTTTTGTTCATCAGTGTTCGAAACAACAAAATGTGAATGGCGGCTGGATAGCTCCAGCACGACGAAATATTTTCCGTAAGAGCAAATGGTATTTGCGATTTTCAAATATCTTCGAAGTGATGCATTTTACCTCACCTGCATAATCATCGACGAGTCCGATTGTTTTCTTTAGATGAGCAATTCTCTACCAAAACCGGAAATGGAATTTATTTGTATTTTTTTATTTTACTCAAACTTTGTGGGGGCCTTCCCTATGACCAACTAAGCTATTTTGTGTCATTGGTTCACCCATACAAGTCTCCATACAATTTTGGTAGCTGTCCATACAAAAATGGTATGTAAATATTCAAACAGCTGTAACTTTTGAGTGAATTTTCTGATCAATTTAGTGTCTTCGGCAAAGTTGTAGGTATTGTTGAGGACTTTTGAGAAAAAAATAGGTACGCGGAAAAAAAAATTGCATATTTTTTCTCAACTTTTTCAGCACTAAAACTCAATTTCTCAAAATACGTATTTTTTGATTTTCGAGATATTTTGATATGTTTTAGGGGACAAAAACCCGCAACTTTTGAGCCATAGAGAAATATGGTCAAACAATCTGCCGCCGAGTTATGAATTTTTGAAAAAATAGTAATTTTTGGAAAAAAACGAAGTTTCATGCAAAAACAAGTTTGAGATTAATTTTTAATGCAAAATTAAATTTGCGATCGAAAAGTACTTTACAGATTTTTGATAAAGGGCTCCGTTTTCAAGGTAGAGCCACCGAAAGTTTGATTTTAGCGAAATATTTGCAGTTTTTCAATTTTTAAAAATAGTGACCATGAGTGACCATTTCTAAAAATATTTTTTTTTGAAAAGTTCAGAAAATTTGCTATAAAATTGTCTAAGAGACATCGAAGATTGGAACTCTGGTTGCTGAGATACAGCGGCAAAAGAAACACGAAAATTGAAGTTTTCTAAGTCTCACCCAAACAGCCCCCAATTTTCTAATGACGAATTCTCAGCAATTAATGGTCCGATTTTCTATGTTAATATATGAAACATTCGTGAAATTTTCCGATCTCTTCGAAAAAAATATTTTGAAAACTTTTAAATCAAGACTAACATTTTAAAAGGGCCAAACATTGAATATTACGTCCATTTAAAATGCTAGTCGATTGCAAATTCAATTTTGCATTAAAAATTAATGTCAAACTTGTTTTTGCATGAAACTTCGATTTTTTTTTTCCAAAAATCACATTTTTTTCAAACATTCATAACTCGGCGGCAGATTGTTTGACCATGTTTCTCTATGGCTCAAAAGTTGCGGATTTTTGTCCCCTAAAACATATAAAAAAATCTCGAAAATCAAAAAATACATATTTTGGGAAATTGAGTTATAGTGAAAAAAAGTTGATAAAAATCTGCAAATTTTTTTCCGTGTACTTATTTTTTCTCAAAAGTCCTCAAAAATACCTACAACTTTGCCGAAGACACCAAATTGATCAGAAAATTCACTCAAAGTTACAGCTGTTTGAATATTTACATACCATTTTTGTATGGACAGCTGTCAAAATTGTATGGAGACTTGTATGGGTGAACCAATGACACAAAATAGCTTATTTGGTCATAGGGAGGGCCCCACTAAGTTTGAGTCAAATCCAAAAAAAAAAAAACAAAAATAAAAATGGTCGAAATCGGCCGATTTCGTAGAGAGTTGCTCAGATAGCTTTCCAGATACGCAATAAACACATAAAAAATTTGCGCACATTTTCATTGGAAGTAATTAGGATTACACATTAAACAACAGTTCATTAAAAAAGATGTTTTTTTTTGGGAATGGAAACAAAACGAAAAAGAGATACTATTTCATACTGTGCAACTTCTAATGCTAACTATGTGAGCATCTAACTGATAGTAAAATTTTAAATTCAACACTTTTCATCGAGTGTGTCCACAGCAGAGCTTTACCGTAGTACATAGCGTTGGATTCCGCAATCGGTTGTGTTCCGACCGTCGGCCATGTGGTCAGATCGAGAGCGATAGAATGGGAAAACAATTATAATTTAACTGTCGATTGGTAACTTTATCGCTCATCGGGGAGCGATTAACTCTATTATGAATATGGTAGGAATACTTCCAGACTGTGAGCATGATTATATAGAAAATTAATTTGTTGCGAAAAGTTTAACTTTAAAAAAGTTTAAAGATAGATTGACTGAAAAACAATTTTCTTTGCATGTTAAAACATGACTTGCTCATTATAAAAATCATTTCGAAATTGATATTGTTGATGAACGGATAACACCATATCAAATTAGACCTTTTTCTTCAAAACGCAATCTATTTGATTCTCCCAAAATAAACCGTTATCAAAGCTAATTAGCCTCAAGAATTCATCAACCTTCCCGCAACGTCAGCTGATTTCTTGCTCCAGCAAAGGTCTCGATAAGCGAAATTGAGATTATTGGATTACAACCTCCGGTCCATTTCGGTCATCATTTTTTTTTTTTGCTTGCCCAAATTTGACCGTCCAGCTTAAGAATTGGAAACTGTTTGAACTATATATTCTACCAAAAAAAAAAAGGACGTCGTCGTCGCCACACGGGGGTCCCACAAGCTATCGATTTTCGTTTAATGACGATTCGTCCGGTTTATTTTTTGTTGGACTGCTGCCACAGGAAAAGAAACCGAGGGCACGTATTTTATTACTTTCCTCCAGTGAAAATCACTTTCTTCGGAATGTGAATTACAAATGTGTCCCATTACGTAGTCGTTTGTTGAATTTCTGAATCACTCTGACTGGCCCAACGTCGTCGGTGGGTATTTGGCGCGATGCGGGATGCAAATGAGGAATAAATCTTGGCTAGAACGCGGTGAGGGCAATTGAAAGTACAGTATGATTTGGCACCTTATGCTACTATTATATCTCAATCGTACTTTTATTGAATTAGAAAAAATCTCTTTAAATTTTCTGGTAGGTAAACACTAGAAATGTTTTCCCAATTGACGATATTTAAATGAAATTGCTTGCGATTCAAACCCAGAAACGAGAACTTCGGTGCACGGATTCCGCCATTATTCAGCCGTCGAATTTATTAGCCCTATTCAGCGGAAGGCTGAACTTCTGGGCCTCCTCGGTGCAGATTCCAGCTGGTGCGGACGTGTGCAACCCTCGGGCGCAATACTTTATGGAAAAAGTTTCCGTCCGGAGTCGGGAGCAAAAGCACTGCAAAGTTACGTGGAGTATAAATTGTTTAATGGGCGTATTCAGTGTGAACATTCCGAAAAATTAAGGTTTATCCTTAAGCTTGTATAAAAACAAAAAACAAAAAAACAAAACTTGAAGAAAAAAATCAGAGTAAATTACAAGAGAACTTTAGATTTCATCATTAGCATCGCTTTAAATTTTGCTGCGTTTGACATTCCACCTGTTCTCCAAAAAATCTGAAAAATCTTTCATTTCATCTATAAAAAAGAGGTTCGCTTTCTCTCGAGGTTTCTCTCAGTGTTGTCCTTTGCAAGCAGAGATATAATCAAACCAGAACATGGCCAACTTCTTTTAACCGAAATTTTGGAAATGACAGATGTTGAATCAAAGACAAACAGACGTTTTAATTTTTAAACTTTTAATCAGATAACTAGATGGCTCTAGGAAGAAGTGATGGATGGATTTTTTAATAACGTTATTTAACGATTTACGTCTAATTGTTTGTGATTACAGTAGTGGCCAATGATTAAAATTTTATGAATGAGAATACACTCAACCCCCGGTGGTTGGTCACTTTTTCGTTTGACACTTTTTAGTTTTTTTTTTTTTTTTTTTTTTTTTAATTTATATTTATTCAGATTTTCTCTTCCATGTACATTCATCCAGTTAAAATATTATTGAGTGTCCAATCACAACCGATGACTTTTCACCTCAATTTTAAATACTAGCAATTTTCATTTATTCATGAAATATTGTAGCTTTCGCTATTCAGTGATTTCAAATGTAGGAGGTCCTACATGTACAAAAGGGAAAAGGGATAACTTAAAACTAACTTATAAACTATATAAAGAGCGGATCAATGCAGCTGAAGACTGCAATGATTTTTGTCGAAATGCATCAATTATCTTATTGGACATAACATCCAAAGTGTCAACTTCGGCTAATTGATGAAGTTCACTGGTGCTGAACCAGGAGGAAGTTTCAGAATCATTTTCAGAATTTTGTTCTGAATCCTCTGAAGTTTTTTCTTCCTGGTTAAGCAACAGCTTGCCCAGATCGGCACAGCATAAAGCATGGCAGGTCTGAAAATTTGTTTATAAATTAACAGTTTATTCTTGAGACAAAGTCTAGAATTCCTGTTTATAAGTGGATACAAACATTTAATATATTTGTTACATTTAACCTGGATACTTTCAATGTGATCCTTGTAAGTAAGGTTTTGTCAAAAGCAAGTCCAAGATATTTAACTTTATCCTCCCACTTTAAATTTACCTCATTCATCTTTATAATGTGATGACTTTTGGTTTAAGAAAATCAGCCCTTGGTTTGTGAGGGAAAATAATAAGTTGAGTTTTGCAGCATTTGGAGTAATTTTCCATTCTTTCAAATAAGAATTGAAAATATCCAAGCTTTTTAATCTTCTTGTGATAACACGAAGGCTTCTACCTTTGGCGGAGATGCTTGTATCATCAGCAAAAGTGATTTCTGACATCCTGGGGGCAAATCAGGCAAGTCAGAAGTAAAAATATTGTATAAAATTGGACCCAAAATGCTTCCTTGAGGGACGCCGGCACGTACAGGTAGTTGATCAGATGTGCTATTCTGATAACATACCTGCAGAGTACGATCCGTCAAATAATTTTGAATGATTTTCACGATATAAATCGGAAAATTAAATCTTTTTAATTTCACAATCAAACCTTTATGCCAAACACTGTCAAATGCTTTTTCTATGTCTAGAAGAGCAGCGCCAGTAGAATAGCCCTCAGATTTGTTGCTTCGAATCAAATTTGAAACTCTCAACAACTGATGAGTAGTTGAATGCCCAAGGCGAAATCCAAACTGCTCATCAGCGAAAATTGAATTTTCATTAATGTGCGTCATCATTCTATTAAGAATTATTCTTTCGAATAATTTACTAATAGATGAAAGCAAACTAATGGGCCGATAGCTTGAGGCTTCAGCAGGATTTTTATCCGGTTTCAAAATCGGAACTACTTTGGCATTTTTCCATCTACTGGGAAAATATGCCAAATCAAAACATTTGTTGCAAATTTTGACCAAGCTACTTAAAGTTGCTTCAGGTAATTTTTTAATTAAAATGTAAAAAATGCCATCCTCACCAGGGGCTTTCATATTTTTAAATTTTTTGATAATAGATTTTATTTCATTCAGATCCGTATTCAAAACTTCATCTGATGAAAATTCTTGTTCAACAATATTCTGAAATTCTATTGAAATTTGATCTTCAATAGGACTCAAAACATTTAAGTTAAAATTATGAGCACTCTCAAACTGCTGAACAAGTTTTTGAGCTTTTTCCCATTAGTTAATAAAATATCACCATCTTTTAAAGAAGGGATTGGTTTTGAGGTTTCTTAAGAACCTTTGAAAGTTTCAAAAATGTTTGGAATAAGGTTTAATTTGTTCGACATCTCTTGCGAACTTTTCATTTCGCAGGAGAGTGAATCTGTGGTCAATAACCTTTTGCAAATCTTTTGAATTCGCTTCAGTGCAGGATCACGAGAACGTTGATACTGTCTTCGGCGAACATTTTCAGACGAATCAGAAGCTGAAGATCGTCATCAATAATGGGAGAATCAAATTTGACTTGGACTTTTGGAATAGCAATATTCCTAGCATCCAAAATTGCATTAGTTAAAGATTCCAAGGCTGAATCAATATCAGCTTTGGTTTCTAAAACAATATCATGATTTAAATTATTCTCAATATGATGCTGATACCTGTCCCAATTAGCTTTGTGGTAATTAAACACAGAACTATTGGGTCTGGTAACTGCTTCATGAGAAAGTGAAAAAGTTACTGGAAGGTGATCAGAATCAAAATCAGCATGAGTCACTAAAGGACCACAATACTGACTTTGATTTGTCAAAACCAAATCAATTGTTGATGGATTTCTAACAGAAGAAAAGCAAGTTGGCCCATTCGGGTATAAAACCGAATAAAGACCAGAAGTGCAATCTCTGAATAGAATTTTACCATTGGAATTTACTTTTGAATTATTCCAAGATTGGTGTTTGGCATTAAAATCACCGATGATCAAAAATCGAGATCTATGCCGAGTAAGTTTATTCAAATCCCCTTTGAAATAATTTTTATTTTCCCCAGTGCATTGGAAGGCAAATATGCAGCTGCAATCATAATTTTCCCAAAAGAAGTTTCAAGTTCAATGCCCAAACTTTCAATAACTTTTAACTTAAAGTCACGTAACGTGCTATAAGTCATACTACGGTGGATAACTATTGCAACTCCACCGCCATTTCGATTCATTCTGTTATTGGTTATAACTTTATAATCTGGATCATTTTTCAAATAAGTGCCAGTTTTTAAAAATGTTTCGGTTATAACAGCAACGTGCACGTTATGAACTCGTAAAAAGTTGAAAAATTCATTTTCTTTCGCTTTTAAAGAGCGAGCATTAAAATTCATAATATTGATGGAATTACTTAGATCCATGATTAAACTTCAGGGTAAGAACAACATCATTCGCAAATTTTAATCCAATCTGGATAGCTTCCATCATGGATGTAGCATTACTCATTGTTTGAATCAAACCAAACAGTGAGTTTTGCAAAAAAGTCATTTTTTCAAACGTAACATCGCCGAGATCAGAAGATCCCAAAGCGTTGCCAGCAGAAAAATTTTCAAATGAAATTTGAGGTACCTGCCCAATTTGAAAATTGGTAGAGGATTTAAAATTCGTGGATGAACCCGAACCCGAAACGACGTTGGCATAAGAAATGCCATTGCTGTTACCTAACTTTTCCACGGTAGGGGTATTGTTCGAGTGAGACAGCACGAACGTTTGATTTAAAGATGCAGGTACAACCTGACTTTGAGAAAATTTCGGTTTGGATTTCGGCTGATGCTTAGCACGAGAATCCAAAACCTTTTTCTGATGGGGCAATCCCAGAAATTTGATTTGTGATTTCCACCACAATTTGCACATTTAAATTGGGTGACTTCTTTCACGGGACAATTGTCCTTGTCGTGAGAAGAATCCCAAACCATGCATTTTGGAACCATGGAGCAATGATCAGTACCGTGACCGAATGCCTGGCAACGCCGGCACTGGGTCAGATTCTGGCCATTACCGCCATGTTTCTTAAATGCTCCCACTACCCGTACATGGAACAAAAACTGTACTTTGTCCAAAAGTTTCAAATTGTTGATTTCATTTCTGTTGAAATGAATCAGATAAAATTGTGAAGTCAAACCAAAGCGAGAAATATTCCCGTTTGATTTTTTCTTCATTGGTATTACTTGGGATGGGGCAAAGCCAAGCAACACCTTAAGTTCGTTTTTGATCTCATCCACCGACAAGTCGTTGGAGAGACCTTTCAGGACCGCCTTGAATGGACGAGCATTCTTGGTCTCATACGTGTAGAAATTGTGTTTGTGGTTTTCAAATAACCAACAAAAGTTTGGTGATCTTGTAAAGATTCCGTCAACAAGCGACATTCTCCTCTTCGACCAAGCTGGAACGAAACCTTCAAATTGCAAGTTTCCTTGCAATTCTTCAGTTGCGTTCGAAAGCTGGCCAAATCGGAGACGGAAGTCACTACAATTGGCGGAGCCTTTACTCGTTTCTCGACGGCAGAAGGCTCAGTACGAGGAGAAGGATCCTTGTCAACAGTTTCGGATAAAACACCGAAACCGTTTGCCAATGGGATTGGAGGATTGACCTCACTTTCAGAATCAGAATCAGACCTCAGAAGAGGCTGTTTTCTTTTCTGTTTCCGTTAGCCGGTTTAGCGTTCAAACGCTTCACCGACGTAACGATCAAATCTTCAGAAGATTTGCGTTTACCTTTGTTTTGACGCATTTTGCAAGCAAAGTTCTCTTAAAAAGATGGCTTCGTTTGTAAAATACAACAAAATTTCAGGTGGGGTTAGTCTTGAAAAGACTGTTTAGAATTTTGGAAAGTAACTCAGGTAGTCTTTAAAAAGACTGTGAATTTTGTTTGAAATAACTCTGAGCTTAGGTAGTAAAAAATACCGCAGCTCTAGTGTCCGTTCACCTCGAAGGTTCGCAAGACACTCAACACTTTTTTAGTTTGTACCCCGTTGGTTGGTCAAAGTCAAACTAAAAAGTGACGAACTGTCACTTTTTACACGGCGCTCACGCACACTATCAAAACAAACGTTTAGTAGTGTGTGTGAACTCCGTGTAAGGTGTCAAACTAAAAGTGACCCCGTTCGTTTGACAACAGTTGGTGTCAAACCAACGGGGTTTGAGTGTATATGATCAGACCTATGTACAAAGTTCCTTGTCATATTGGTCATGTCATGTAACGTAACCACCAGCACCTTTTGACTTCCACACCTTACTGAGGAAAGGTTATAAAATCACTCGAGAAATTACATTCTTAATTCGACCTCATAGACTCATCTTTCCTAGGGTGCCCAAAATATCGGATTTTTTATTCAGCAATTCCCCACGAAAACAGCATGATTCGAAAAAAAAGTTCTCCGAACTGGCTCAAAATTTTTCTGGGCGTTCCTTGGCCGAAATTATTCGACCCGTATTTTTTGTTTGGCCATTAGGGTGACCTACGCCGTGTTAGGGTGGTCGAAAATGGCAATTTTCATCGATTTTCGCAAAACCACTTTTTTCAAAATCATATCTCCGCGCCATTCATCCGATTTTAGCTGTCTTAGGCGCAAAAGAAAGGTGATTAGTTTGGCTATTTGGGAAAAATAGTAAAAAGTTCCAAAAATCTAGCTTAACATTTGAAAAGGTCGCATGAAAACTTAAAATGTTGTTTTGAAGGTCTCGGGACCAAAGAGCCTATGTCTGAAAATATTTTTATCAGATTTTCGGAAAATTTTACATAACATATCAAAAAATGGTGAAGTTATGTAATCAATACTATGAGATACGATTTTTTGAAAATAAAAACTGGGTTTTTTGACGCGCCACGCGCAAAAATGGAAAAATGAGAAAAACAAGAAAAAATCGACTTTTTTCACTAAAACTGCGATAACATGAAAATTTCAGCGATGACCTATACATGTTAGGGTACCAACATTTTCGAAATTGAAATACGCATTTTTTTGGTATCCTAAAATGTATAGGTCATCGCTGAAATTTTCAAATTATCGCAGTTTTAGTGAAAAAAGTCGAATTTTCCTCGTTTTCCTCATTTTCCCATTTTTGCGCGTGGCGCGTCAAAAAACCCAGTTTTTATTTTCAAAAAAATCGAATCTCAGAGTATTGAAAACATCACTTCACCATTTTTTGATAAGTCATGTAAAATTTTCCGAGGAATCTGATAAAAATATGTTCAGACATAGGCTCTTTGGTCCCGAGACCTTCAAAACAGCATTTTAAGTTTTCATACGACCTTTTCAGATGTTAAGCTAGATTTTGAAACTTCTATTTTTTCCAAATAGCCAAACTAATCACCTTTCTGCGCCCAAGACAGCTACAATCGGATGAAATGGCACGGAGATATGATTTTTGAAAAGTGGTTTTGCGAAAATCGATGAAAACCATTTTCGGAGGTCACCAATGGCCAAACAAAAATATGGGTCTAATAATTTCGGCCAAGGAACGCCCAGAAAAATTTTGAGCAAGATCGGAGAACTTTTTTCAAATCATGCTGTTTTCGTGAAAATGCTGTATTGTTCCTTGAGCTTTTAAGGACTCTGGGCCAAACATGAAGAAAATCGGTCAACACCCATTGCTATTTGAAGGTGAAATGGAAAACCCAGTTTACTTACAGTTTGGTCTGCACTTTCATTTCCACTTCCATCAAAATATTCCCAAAAGTGAGATTCTTATTGAAAATTCAATGCTTCACATCTTTGTAGAACATTCCAAAGCTGTAAAATTCGATCCTGAAAAGTTATTAGCGATTTAAAAAATATTTTTTGGAGGAAAAACAATTTGGGAAGTAAGTAAGTAAGTAAGTAAGTAAATCAGTAAGTAAGTAAGTAAGTAAGTAAGTAAGTAAGTAAGTAAGTAAGAAAGTAAGTAAGTAAGTAAGTAAGTAAGTAAGTAAGTAAGTAAGTAAGTAAGTAAGTAAGTAAGTAAGTAAGTAAGTAAGTAAGTAAGTAAGTAAGTAAGTAAGTAAGTAAGTAAGTAAGTAAGTAAGTAAGTGAGTAAGAGTAAGTAAGTGAGTAAGTGAGTAAGTAAGTGAGTAAGTGAAAGTGAGTAAGTAAGTGAGTAAGTAAGTAAGTAAGTAAGTAGAGTAAGTAAGTAAGTAAGTAAGTAAGTAAGTAAGTAAGTAAGTAAGTAAGTAAGTAAGTAAGTAAGTAAGTAAGTAAGTAAGTAAGTAAGTAAGTAAGTAAGTAAGTAAGTAAGTAAGTAAGTAAGTAAGTAAGTAAGTAAGTAAGTAAGTGACCTTTTATATGTCTAAAAATACATTTTGCATCATTAGTTCGTCCATACAAGTCACTATACAACTTTGGCAGCTGTTCATAGGTAAAGTCTATTAAAATATTCTACAATATTAATCTTGTGAAAGAATTTTATAATTAAACTGGTGTCATTGGCAAAGTTGTTAAAATTGCTTCTTTGAAAAATACTCACTCTTTAAAAAATATACTTATTTTTGAAATTAGATTTTTCACACAAAAAAATGCACGAGATAACCATTACAAAAATCCAATTTTGGTTATATTTAAGATTTAAGACATAATGCTACAACTTGAGTTATGGCATAAGTTGGCAAAACTAACATTTCAGAATGATCAGAATTCATTGAATGAACAAAATCGAAAAACTTGTTTCATCTACAATCAAGTTTACAATCAAAAAGTACGTGCACCGTTCTCCAGTTATAGTCACCTACCTTTTTATTATAAAAATCGTGACTTTTTTTCCTTGTAGAAATTAGCTGCGTCCGAAATTCATATCAGAAATGAAACCGTATAATTTTACGTTTATTCACAAAAATTGCTCAAAATTTTTAAATCAACCTTAACATTTGATATGGTAAAAAAAAATAATTAAATAAGGTCATTTTAGTTTGGATCTGAAAAAATTGAAAGATCGGAACATTATGAGCGAGTCCACGAACAGGGCATACCCCTTTGTATGGGACGTCGTTTGGACCTCACCAATCTGCCTGAAATTTTCAGGGGTTGTTTGTACATAAAAAACTAGCATCTGGCCAAAATATGAGCACTCTAGGTCAACAGGAAGTGGGGCAAATCAGGACACAAAGTTTGAAGGTTCAAAAACGTAAAAAATCTTAAAAAGGCTATAACTTAGGCAAAATTCAATTTAATTTCAAAATTCAAAATGCATCTTAAAGGGATTTAAAAATGCAACAAAATGCAGGATAGAACATCCAAATTGGTTAATTCTAAAGGGAGTTATTGGCATTTTAGTGAAAAAATAGCATAATTTTCAAACTCAAATAAAAAAGTGTTCCATCCAGATATCAACTCGGATCGACCTGCAGCTTGTAGGGGAAATCTGGAACTACCATCTGAGACTGAGACCGGGTTGGGTAAGGCAGTTTAACATATTGAATAGACACTTTTACTTTTAGCGAATTTTTGGTTGTAAATTTTTGCTCAGGGACCTTAGATCCCATTTTATGGTGATAATTTTATCATCTTCGTGTTTCTGAGACAATTTCACAATAGAAACATACTTAAAAATGTATATTATCATCCATTTTAACCCATTAAAAATGAAAGATAAAAAAATTAAGAAGCTGCTATTTTTGGTGTCATCTAGTATCCTTGAAACGAACTTGATTTTCAATAAATGTGAATCAAAGTTTTTTTAAACTTTCATTTTTAAAGGGTTAAAATGGATGATAATATACATTTTTAAGTATGTTTCTATTGTGAAATTGTCTCAGCACGAAGATGATAAAATTATCACCATAAAATGGGATCTAAGGTCCCCTGAGCAAATACAACCAAAAATCACTAAAAGTAAAAGTGTCTATTCAATATGTTAAACTGCCTTACAACCCGGTCTCAGTCTCAGATGGTAGTTCCAGATTTCTACAAGCGCAGGTCGATCCGAGTTGATATCTGGATGGAAAACTTTTTATTTGAGTTTGAAAATTATGCTATTTTCGCTAAAATGCCAATAACTCCTTTAGAATTAACCAATTTGAATGCTATCCTGCATTTTGTTGCATTTTAAAGCCCTTTAAGATGCATTTTAATTTGAAATTAAATTGAATTTTGCAAGTTATAGCCTTTTAAGATTTTACGTTTTGAACCTTCAAATTTGTGTCGATTCCACTTCCGTTGACTAGAGTGCTCATATTTTGGCCAGATGCTAGTTTTATATGTACAAACAACCTGAAAATTTCAGGCAGATTGGTGAGATCGATGAGATGGGTATGCTTTGCTCGTGGACTCGCTCTTATACGGAGATTCTTTTTATGATATTGAAAATTCAACAAATATTGCTGAGTTATCGACGCTGTTGAAGCATAAAAAACTACATTTTCACTGTGTATGTTCGAAAATCTGTATCTTGAAAAGGGATTATATCTGGATTTTTTTTTTAAAAGGTCCATTAAACCAAATTTTCAGTTTTTGCTTTTTGGGTGTTTTTAGTACCCTGACTCAAGGCGGTTTGAAAACACTCAAAAGCAAAAACTGGAAATTGTTTATTGAACCTTTTCGATTTGGTGTCTTGCGTGGTGTAGACTATAATTAGGACTATTTTATTGACTTTTAATCGAAAAAATGGTTTTGACAAACCGATTTTTAAACAATTTTTGATATGTTTTAGTGTACAAAAAGTGACAACAATTATGTTTAGGGTAGAACGGAACATTTGTTTTTCACCAAGTTATGAATTTGTGAAAAATAGTGATTGCGATTATCAAAAATTACCTGCCAAAAAAAATCCTAAAATCGATTTTAATGGCAAATTTGGAATCAAAATGTATTTATGTGATTTTTTTTTATATAAAATCGCCGTTTTGAGCTGAATCCATTTAAATTGATTATATCTTGGAAACTGTTGATCCGATTTTATTGTTAAAAAGTAAAACTTTCGGGTTTAATTTTTCAATATTTTGGAAAATAATATTTTCAGATTATTACAATCACGACATACAGTGCAAAGCACCAAATAATTCGATTTAAGCCCTTAATTAATTATGGAAGAGGGCTTTGAAAAGCATAAATTTGGTAATATATTTTCAATTATTCCTTTTATGCTTGATATACACTGTGTAATTACGTAATTTCATCCCCACATCTTGTCTTGTAGATCGAATCCCACTCTGGAGTCCACATCGCCCTAATGCGGTAGGTTTCCTAAACGAACGTCAAGTGCCGTAATTAATACCGCATTCAAAGTGACTTTAGCCTAAACCCACACCCTCGGAAAAGCTCTTCGTTAATTTGCGTCCATGCTGTGCAGACTTCATTTTCATGTGTTTTTGGGCTGCTGGCCAACCCACATCGTCGAAACTCAGCAGAAGCCAAGTGCCTGTAGTCATTAAATCTGATTTGTTGATGCCTTTTTTTCGTTATCAGAACATTATGTAGGAAGTTGCCTTAATTATGTGTTCTCTCTGTTCTTTTTTCTCTTATGGTTTGTGCTTTTTCCGGCTCCAATCGATACAGCTCGATTGGGTTTTCTTTGAATATTCTTAAAAGATTTGCCTCCCAAGCGTTAATACAATATTGTTTGGTGTTTGTTTGCTGTGAGCTCTGCGCTTATCGCATAACTTCCGGCGTAATCCCGGTATATATTCGCCCGGTCGAGGATGGAGATCGGAACTTTCTGAACTAACCCTTAATAATCCAAAAAATATATAATTTATGAAATCTTTAGTAAACCACAAATCTTAAGTCCTTTCAAAACTTAGTTTAAATTTACCAAAAAATTAAAAATAAAACATAAAAAAATGTCTACATTTGAGGGTTTAAACCCACAGCAAATAAACGATAGATGGACAGGTCTATTTAGGAAGATACTGCTCTCAGAGCTAACACCACTCATATCTCCGCCCATGTGAACAAATATTGATGGATCGCCGTAACGAAATCCAACGGACCAAATCAGTCAGACGAGACTCGTGACAGACAGACAGACTCTCGACCGACCCATCTAGATGGCGGCGCGGGATGATTTTTGGAAATGATGGCAACCACACACATCATTTGATGGCTTCTCGCCGATTCTGACACCGGAGATGGTGCGAAACCTTTGAGGACATAGATAAGAAGACTTGAAATTTGATTTTTTAATTTGTGAAAAAAAACCTAAGCTGTTTATAAACTTCAATTTTGTAGAATTTCACGAACTTATGATCAAATATCAACATCACGTCAAGTCTACCTGTCTATACCAGCCCCCGGAGGTTCTGGGACGAGCCAAACTGCACTGCCATAATCGAGTGAGAGAGATGCTTTATTTTTAGTACACGTCGACACACGCGGGTTAACTGTGGGCGATCACCCGCGAGGTGATTTCGAAATGCCACCGGATTCGATCATACATCGCTGCTCATCAGACCGGGAGGCGACACGTGTCTGGGGTGGTGAATAGATGTAGTTTGCAATGTAGTTGCGCACGGCAATTGCACAAGTCAGTCCCGTATTGTATAGTCGGCCGGGTAGCACAAAAAAAACAACACCATGTTGTTTGCATTATAAAACAGGGTCTTCCGGGAAATTGCTGGAGTCAAAATAGATTTTGATTTTTATGAAGCTTGCAGAATAAACAAGAGATGCAACTATAAAATCAATCTACGAAACAGCACGATTCCAAGAATTATATTCGTTTACTACAAAATAAAAATAAATATGACAAAATATCATACCAACGTGATCGTGGTATCTTGTGCTAAATGAAGTTAAAACGAAACTTTGAAAGCCTCACCTTAAGACCTACACAGATCCCTAAAACTCGTCATCAACCCTAAACTATATAACAAAAACATTAAAAATTCCGTGCAATGTTGACACTCTTCACAAGAGTTGTATTTTATCGGTGGATAAAATATGGGTGGATAAAATATCGGTGGATAGAATATGGGTTGCATGATTAGATATGTAATAAATTAAATAGAGATTATAATAATTCATAAATAACAAGGTTGTTAATCGATAGAACTATCGTCGATAATATGATCGTCTAACGATAACGATAATTGTTATGGTTATCGCTGGGACAATAACGATAATCTATCGTTACCGCTATCGTTATTTTAATAATTCTCTCGGCGATAATCTTATCACATATCATGTTAAATTTTTAATGCATTCGCTTAGAATATATTTTTTGATAATGTAGTAAATTTTAAAGCACAAATACTAAAATTTTCACAAAATACCGCATTATTTTGAAAGTACTCAAATTTTAATAATTTGCAAAATGGATATCAAACGATTCGAATTTCGATTCGATTCGATTGCATGCACTTTCCTTTTTAGATTTTTTGAATGAAATACTATTTTTACAAAATATCTTTTTTTCTAAAATACTATTTTTATAATTCGTAATAGGGGTATCAAACGATTCGAAAATGTTCATGAATTTCACTGTTTCAGAGTTTTTGAATGAAATACTAAAAGTTTCACAAAATACCATATTTTTCTAAAATACTATTTTTTAAATTGCAACATTGGTATCAAAAGATTCGAAATTTTGCATGTATTTTAACTGTCTTAGAGATTTTGGAATGAAATTCTAAAATTTTCACAATATAACGTATTTTTTTAACGTACTCAAATTTTCATAACTTGCAATATGGGTATCAAACGAAGCGAAATTTTACTTGCTTTTGCAGTGTTATTGTAATGAAATTATAATATTTTCACAGAATAGCATATTTTTTGAAAATGCTAAAAAATTTTCATAATTTGCAATATGGATATCAAACGAAGCGACATTTTGCCTGCATTTTCACTATTTTAGATTTTGTTTTAATGAAAAACTCAAATTTTCACAAAATACCGCATTATCTCGAAAATGCTCAATTTTTTATTATTCGCAATAGGGGATTAAACGATTAGAAATTTTGTAAGCATTTTTACTGATTTAGAGTTTTTTAAATGAAAAACTAAAATTTTCACAAAATACATATCGTATTTTCTTAAAATACTCAACTTTTGCAATATGAGTGTTTTTTCCGTAAAATTAAAAAAAAATACTTTGCAATATGGGTTGATACCAATATTGATACGAAGCGAAATTCAACCTGTTTTTCACTCTTTTAGTATTTTCGAGAAAATACGGTATTTATTGAAAATTTCAGTATTTCATTCAAATAACTCTTAAACAGTGAAAATGCACACAAAATTTCGAAATGTTTCATGCCCATATTGCAAATTATAAAAACTTTAACACTTTTAAAAAATAGGTCATTTTATGAAAATTTTATTATTTATACTTTGAAACTAACCATATTGAAAAAATATTTGCTAACAGCTTGAACTTGAAAATTGGTATGGCGATTGTCCACGCTCCATACAAAAGAGATTTTTTTTGTATGGACAATTGTCCACGAGGGGGGAGGGGGGGTTCGAGATTTCCAAAAAAAGTGTCCACGTGGTTTATGGATGGTCCCTAAGTTAAATAACTGTTATTTCATGAAAGATGGCAATGTTTCTTATGTTCTGACATTAAAAAAATCGGTACGCAGAATTTAATCAGCAAAACAAAAAAAAAAAAAAGAGAATATTTGGACCGTCGTCGTGGCACCCGCTTTCATCTCCAAGGCCAAAGGTGAGGACGCCTTGCCTGGAAATGTGATTCAGCAAACAAACAGCCCGGAATTCCGACATTCCATGCCCGGAAGCCACCGCACCTTTTCGGTTTGGCGTACTACATTACTTGCTGCTGTAACTTGCTGAACGGTTGCCAAAAAAAGAGCCAATGTCTTTGGCATTATCGTTGCGGTGTTGTTTTTCATGAACGAATGCCAAATGTGGGGTGGTTTGGGGAAAAATGGGAATAAATAATGAGGCGAGTCAAAGCACCAAAAAAAGAGTGGCATTACGCAATGAAGAAAATGAATCGAATCGGCATTGGATTACATTAAAACATATTTGATTTTTTTTCCAGTAAACGGAAAAACAGCTTAAATTTAGGTTACTCTAAATCATGATAAATTGAAAATAATTTCTACAACTAATTTTCTTTTACTTTTACTTTAAATTTAAAAAATCTTCCATCATTTATCTATCAATCATGATCGGCCAAAACATTTCCCATTTTTTTTGTCAATGCTTTTCACTGAAGTTGTTTCGAGACGTTTTTACCCCTCTGCTCTTGACTTCTTGATATCAAACAGAGACACGTGGCGCCTTTTTACAAGGTTTTGAGAAGACGTCGGTGGTGGAAACGCTTCTTTTTTGCATTTCAAGGGCCCTCGGG
Organism: Culex quinquefasciatus; assembly: GCF_015732765.1. Taxonomy (NCBI): domain Eukaryota; kingdom Metazoa; phylum Arthropoda; class Insecta; order Diptera; family Culicidae; genus Culex; species Culex quinquefasciatus. The sequence continues at coordinate 58,222,685 of NC_051863.1, forward strand.
CGCCACCACCGACAGTGCGATAAAGTGATGGTGATTTCGGAAGAGGTTATTTTTTGGTTGATTTGAAGGATAAACGAAAGACAGTCAGTGCAAAAAAAAGTTGCTTTTATCTCATTGGAATCAAAATTTTAAGCGATTGTCCACGCTCCATACACCAAATATTTGTTTTGTATGGTAATTGTCCATGAGGGGGTTTGACAGTTTGTCAAACTCGCAAACTTGTTTGCGGTAAACTCGCAAACAAAGCAAAATGTATGCAAAGTGACGTTTTTGCAAACAAACAAAGCAAGCAAACTGCCAAACTGTTAAAAAGTGCGAGTTTGTTTGTTTCTTTGTCATAGTCCAATACGTCCTTGAGAAAGCATTTGTTCGATTTGTACCTGTACCTCAGCAATCAGAGTTCAATCTTGAAGATAAATTTCTGACAGTTTTCTTTTGAACTTAAAAAAAACTTTTTTCGGCCTTGAGCAACCGTGGGCACTATTGAAAAAAACCCGAAAAAACACGAAGTTTACGCAATTAATCAAACTTAATTTACCTTGAAAATCAATGCACTTTATAAAATATTCTTTAAAGTACTTTTCGGTTGTAAATCCGATTAAGCATTTCAAATTGATTTTGTTTTTCAAGTGTTTTAACTATCATATTTATTATAAAATTGAAATTTTCAAAAACATTCTTTTGTGCATTTTTGTGTGTAAAAATGTGAAATAAATAATTTCAAAATGTTTTTGTATATTTTGCCGAATTTTCCTTGATCGATCTTTTTGAAAACAATATTTTGTTTTTAATCAAGACTAACATTTTAAAAGGGCCAAATATTCAATATTAAGCCCTTTTGAAATGTTAGTCTTGATAAAAAAATAAAAATATTGTTTTCGAAAAGATCGGAAAATTTCACTAATGTTTCGTGTTTTAACATTGGAAATCGGACCATTAGTTACTGAGATATCGGTTTTAGAAAATGGTGGGTTGTTCGGGTGAGACAGAGAAAACATCATTTTCCTGTTTCTTTCTCTTTAAGCTGCTGTATCTCAGCAACCTGGGGTCCAATCTTCAATGTCTCTTAGACAATTTCATGACAAATTTTCGAACTATTCAAAAGAAAAATATTTTTAGAAATGGTCACTCATGGTCGCTATTTTAAAAATCGAAAACTGCACATATTACGTTAAAATCAAAAGTTCGGTGGTTATATCTAGAAAACGGAGCCACTTATCAAAAAAACTGTAAAGTACTTTTCGATTGAAAATTTGATTTTACATAAAAAAATTAGGTCAAATTTTTTTTCGGTATAAAATTTCGAATTTTTCCAAAAGACACTATATTTAAAAAAATGCATAACTCGGCGGTAGATTTTTTGACTATACTTCTCTACAGCTCAAAAGTTGCGGGTTTTTGTCCCCTAAAACATATAAAAAAACTCGAAAATGGGACCATCCAAAACCACGTGGACACTTTTTGAGAAACTGTTCAACCCCCTCGTGGACAATTGTCCCTACATAAAAAAACTTTTTGGGAAATTGAGTTTGGCCGTTGCAAATATTTTTAAAGTTTATGTCGCCCCCTTCAAAATTGGTCCGAAAATCAGGGGCAAAAATATATTTTTTAAAATATCAAAATTTCAATGGAAATAGAAGTCTAATAAACTGAGAACAATCCTAAATGCCTTTTTCTGTATTGATAATCATATTTAACATGTTTGGACTCGTTTAAAAATATTTTGAACTTTTATGAAATTACAATGCATTAAGCACAGCAAAACTTTTTTATCGCAAAAAAATTCGTCAGTATTTAGAAATTTTAGAAATCAATGATTGCAAAACAACTGGACAGGTTTATGTTGCATTTTAAAACACATTTTTCATTCAAATGTTGACACGTGGCCTGTAATTTGAATTTTTAGCTTTTTTATTTCTTTGCCCCTCCCCTCTTCCTCAACTTTAATCAGAGTCGAGGGACATAAACTTCAAAAAATATTTTCAACGGCCTTTTTGTGAAAAAAAAGTTATTAAAAAATCGAAGAAATCAAATTTCTTTTCCGTGTACAACTTTGCCGAAGACGCCAAATTGATCAGAAAATTCACTCAAAAGTTACATGAGCATGAGCATGAGCATGAGCATGAGCATGAGCATGAGCATGAGCATGAGCATGAGCATGAGCATGAGCATGAGCATGAGCATGAGCATGAGCATGGTTGACTGCCAATGAGCTGCTACTCCGTTATTGACAGATCAGCTGAAGTTGAACAATGAATCGAAAATGATCAGTGGGAGCCAACCATCCGTTCACTGTTTAACCTCTGAAGATCCCTACTTTATTAGTCAATACCGGCGCCCTCCCAAGAAGCCTGCAGTTCAACGAAAGGGAGGAATGTTAGTCCGATAGTTGAAGTTGCAGACTCATCAAGCACATAGTTTTTCGCTATATACTTGTTGATACCGCTTGAGAACGTTGAATCCACGGCATCTCCTTCAAGCATCACGTGATTAATTTTTTTTTGGGTTAGTAGGATAAGGTATTGGCTTTTCGATGCCTCCCGAGCTACGGCGCTTTGGGGAGGACTTTTATAACAGACCCGTCAGCGAGCCTTCCGAGCAACGGTGCTATGGGAAGGTCTTTCTGGTTAGCACACAAAATCACTCACACACAGTTATTTTGCTCCACTTTTAACTCGACGATCCAAATTGTCAGTGCGTCTTTCGATCATTATATAGAAATGGCTTTTACACCGCAAATAAATAAAACCTCGAAAAATTTAAACACAATCCACCCAACGCCGATCAACGATGATATAGGAAGGGCTTTGAAAATCACAAAACAATAAATTAAGACACGCACAATTCACGACCAAAGGCACACACAAAAAATCACTTTTCACTCCGAATATTTTTCACACCACCTTTTCAAATTATGCACTCAACCCATACGAACAGCGACACAAAAGCACACAAAAAAATTAACCTGAATAATCACGACTTCGCGCACCAATCAGAAAATTCACTCAAAAGTTACAGTTGTTTAAATATTTACGTACCATTTTTGTATGGACAGCTGCCAAAATTGTATGGAGACTTGTATGGGTGAACCAATGACGCAAAATAGCTTTTTTGGACATAGGAAAGGCCCCCACAAAGTTTGAGCTAAAAAAAAAATGGTCGAAATCGGCCAATTTTGAAGAGAATTGCTCATCTCGTTCTACCGGTCATACCTGATATTTTCATGGAGTCAACACAATTATCAAGTCAATAGGTGCTGATTGGCTGTTGATAGAAATTTTGCGTCCAGAAAAGCATAATCCGGATGTTTACCGAAACTATCAATCACTGAAAAACGTCAAAAGCAATGCAAACCAATTTTCCAAATTTCCGGCTCTCAATGAATGGTATTTGCCTTTTTTTGTTACATTTCCCATCCTCATTTTCCACTTTTTGCCGTGCAGCAACAAGGACATGCCTGTCATCATGGTGTCGGATCCTGACGCGTAACGATATCATTCGATAATGGTAATTGAAAATGTAAATATGCAAATACACACACTCACCTACATCAATATCAACCAGAAAGGATTCGATTCCTGTCGATGGTGTGTACCGAGTGCGTCCTATATGTTTTGCCAGCACTTGTGTCGAAATGAAACGGAGCTAATAAAAAGCACACATACAGACACACAGAGGAGAAAGGCCTCTCCAGTTGCCATTATAGAGCCAGTATAGTGTCTCTGCACAATCGATATGAAGGAGCTATTGCATGTTACACGAATAAGCGATAAGAGGGACTAAAAGGAGCAACACTTCTTCCGAATGCAAAAAAAAGAGGCTTCCGGCTTTTGAAAATCACCCGGACATGGTGTGATGGTGTCTATTTTTGAACTTCTGTGGATGTAGCCTTGTTATTTGCAAATAGGCACTAGTTGAGATTGTAAAAAGTGCAATCACAGCTATGTTATTCTACATTCTACATTTGCCAACCCAGTCTTGTTTACCCAGATGTTTGATTGGAATATTTGCTCTAAATTTTTCTTTATTTCAAATAAAATGTCATGCTATTTTGAAAATGTTTACCTTCAGCCTCAACACCGCACTTTAATTCCATCAATTCCAGGTAAACAGCTCAATCCATAATGCCAATTGATGGTGAAAACCTCAAAACGACAACCACCCGGGCAATCAATCACACACACACACGCACCCAAAACAAACAAACCGCCCCCAACACGTGTGCGTGCAAACACGGGAAAGCACCTAGATTACACGTGGAGACACGCGGTGGCGCGCTGGATTTAAATCCCCATCCCTCGAGGATGATGCTGATGACGACTGTTGGAACGAAACATTGCTTCATATTTCAGGGTTTTTTTGTTTCGTTCTTTCAATGTTGCGTGATGTAATCTGGTGGGTGCGTCTGAAACCAGGTGGAATCCCACGTGTGCTCGATGCTTAGAATTAATTTGAGAACTTTGCATAACCAATTCCTGGTAACGAAGCTTTTGGAACTGTGGTGATTGGATTTTGGGAATTAACTTGAAACCATAATCACAAATGAGTAATTACGAAAATTTGCATGCGAGAAATACTTGGAAATATAATTAAAATGCGTTGGAGAATAACAGCCTACACAGTAAATACTGGTTTAAAATTGGTAGGTATAAAATTAGGAGGTTTATTACATCTTTTATGATCATGTAAATTTAGATTGAAAAATAATATTTCCATGATTATTATCACTGTGAACTCATCAAGAAAAGCAGATGTAATATTACCAATTTACCATGATGTTTTTTAGTGTGTAGAATACCTAAGCTTTTCGACCTATTCTTGTATCTTTTGCATTGGCGCTATTCAAACAACATCTTCAGTTACATCATCGATAAAGTGTCGCTTGCTAACTTTTATTTGAGCTATTTATTAGATTGAAATAGCCAAAACACTTTATGAAAGCTGTTATTCTGAAAAGCCAATTCGACGTCGTCGTGCTATCTTGTCGCACCCGCCATTTCGACGTTCCGAGAAAAACGCGTTTTAATGTTTGACCTTGAATAAACAAAAACGAGAGCACGCAATGTAAACAATAACAAACACGTTTTGTTTGGCTGACCATTCTGTGCATTGTTCCGAAGTTTGGTTAAAGTTGGTTGCTGGAGTCCCGAGTAATAATTACAAATGTTTGCGGTAGTCTAATCTGTACGTGCGTCAAACGCATTCTGACCTGAAATCCCTTTGCCCTTTGTCGCACTTACATCAATTTTCAGCGAGTGACAAGATAGCACGACAAGATTGAAACTTTTTCATATGAAAGGTGACAAAAATTTTCGGAGCTCTTTGGTTTTCATTGAATATCTCAGGATTGAAATCGAATTTTTGGGATCTGTGAAGGTCAAAAGATGAGGCATTGTGAGCTGCACGAATAGCGTACTTAACTCGATTTGTCCCAAAATGCACGTACGACAAGTTAGCACGACGGCGACGAATTATAGAAATGGGCCGAAAAGAATACATTTCTGCTACAAAGTAATAATCGCTCTTTGCCCAAGTAACCACAAGCACTTAATTGAATTATTAATTCTGTACTAAATCAGCACTGGAATGTCTTGAAGTAGTACACCCAAAATTTATGAGCATGAGCATGAGCATGAGAGACCACCCATGGTTGTCCTTCTCCGTTGCTGAACAGAACCGTAATATCCTTTCAGCACTACTGATCATAGGCTTCGACTATCAAGTGGCATTTCCTTTATCAACAGCATGTATGAATGCGCTGAAAAGATAAAACACCATGATTGCCAAAACAAGATCAGTTGCGAATAGGTAACAGTCATTGGCCACCAACGGCGCCCGCCATGTCAGTTTGTAGATCTCGATTTTAAGGGACGGGAATGTTAGTTAGCGCAGGTTGCTACTAGGGCAGCTGATTTACTCTGTGCTTACACCCCACGAGCGCCAGGAACCTGAAAACTTGTTAGTAGGATAGGGTGTTTGGTCAGGATTCATCATAGAAGATGATGATGCGACCCAAAATCATAGTGTTTGTTGAAAGGTATTATATTTTATTCTCAAGGCAAACAATCGGATGCTGCGGATGAGACATTTCCCGTTTAACTGTTGTTAATTTTTTAATGAAATGGTTTAATCTTAGACAGCCGGCTGTGGAAAGATAAAATCAAATAATATTTATTTATAAAATGAGGTGTTAAACGCAATGCTGCAATGATAGCGTAGTCTGATTTTTAATTATATAATCATTTAGTTCATGAATTTGTAACGGAATAGACGCGACGAACTCAACCATCAAGTGTCTTCCGATCTTCTAGATAAGGTATTGATTTTCGTTGCCTCTCGAGCTACGATGCTATGGAGAGGGCTTAACACACAAACAACCTACGTCGAGCCCTCCGAGCTACGGAGCTATGGGAAGGTCTTTTCAACACAAGGGCTTGAAGCACACAATAACTCACCGATTAATATGAATAATTTTCAAGATCGATCTTGTTTTATAACTACAGCGCGACTCACTCCTGATTTTCACGATCCCGAATACAGCACAAAACGAACACCGCAAAATCCATCTCACAATCCTGATTTGTTTTTCTTTCTTTTTCATTTTTTTGCTTTTTCACTTTGCACACACACACAACCTTAATTGAATAATTTCCCCCAACCAACGCGTCCCTTCACTCAGCATTCTTGCAGGCACAATCCTGATTTTTTTCTTCACTTTGCACATAAACAACCATTCACTTGAACTGGTGGAACATAATCTGAACACAAACAGCGACACAAAAGAGACGAAAATTTTCGCGAAAAAACAGGACTGCGCGTCCCCAGAAGCACTGCCATTATGACGGCATTATTCAATTTTTCTGAAGTAGTACACCCAAAATTCAGAGTCGAAAGTTGGTCGGTGGTTGGTCACTTTTTCGTTTGTCACTTTTTAAGTTTGTACCCCGTTGGTTGGTCAAAGTCAAACTAAAAAGTGACAACTGTTGTATGGTAGTGTATGTGACCTCCGTGTAAAACTAAAAGTGAACCCGTTCGTTTGACAACAGTTGGTGTCAAACCATCGGGATTTGAGTGTAATTCTTTCCCGTCATACTGTTCTTATTAGGCGTGCGAGCTAAGGCGCAGTGAACTGGGTTCAAACATTTTCCTGAAATATGTTGGAATTTGAAGAACTCTTCTCTAAATGCCAATCGTTTGAAAATAGACCCAATCTGGGTCACAATGAAACTAAATTATGCTAAAATATAAAGAAATAGTAAAAACAAGTCACCCAACAGTGCTTCTTGTCCGAGGGAATCGTATTGAAATGCTACAATGCTCATTTTGGGTACATTTTGAGAATGCAAGTAATTGAAAAGGAAAGAAGTCTCATTAGAATGATTGCTTTCGATATTCGACTACCATAGTTATAGTAAGTAGTGCATCACAATGAAACCGAACTGTCATTTTTTACACGGCGCTCACGCACATTTTCAAAACAAACGTTTGGTAGTATGTGTGAACTCCGTGTAAAAGGGGTGTCAAACTAAAAAGTGACCCCGTTCGTTTGACAACAGTTGGTGTCAAACCATCGGGATTTGACGATTACGAGAATTATGATGTTCATTAAGATCTATCCTTCTTTTTGTATAGGAATTGAAGATTTGAAGGCACCTGAATCTGAAAAAGAGATTGACCTTTCATTCCTAAAACAACGACAATTAACATTTCTGGAGAATAGAATTGTAGAAACTTGATAGAACCGAAGTTCTTAGGAATGCTCGATTTTTGGATATTTGCACGAATAGAGTAACGTCATGATTCGAAATCCGGACACTTAGTACCAGATAATTTTTGTTATAGCTGGCAAAAAATCATGTAATAAGTTGGAAATGTAGAAATATCATAAGGATGTAGTATGAACAGTCAGTTTCAAGAGAATGCATGCAAAATATGTCTTTTCTAACAATTTTTCATCAGAATTTGAAAATTAAAATGACTTGTTGTGCTTCGAATCCCGGACACTGGTAAAAGCTGATTCGAAATCCGGACACTTTTGCTTCGAATTCCGGACACTCGATTTTACTTATGAATTGCATAAATTTGGACTGAAATGTTAGTGAAAGGCATTCTCTAGCTCTCAAATAAGCTGTTAACATCAAAACAATCGATAGTTTATATAAAAATTTGCTAGAATTTAAGAAATCGAAACCACACATTTCTGCTGTGCCTTCCCGGTGCTTCGAACGTCTATGAAATGTTTCAAGTGAAATGTTTCGCATTTTTGGTAAATTTACAATTTTATTGTATTTAATTGTTTTGACATTAACTATAGCGTTCAAACAACCTTTATATAAAAGTTGATATTGAAATTCATCAAATCACACAGTTTTTACATTCATAATGCGAACTTATATCCAAATAATTGATAAAACAAAATGAAGTGTCCGGGTTTCGAAGCGTCCGGGAATTCGAATCATGACGTTATTCATCGCAATTTCAACAGAAAGTTTCTCCTCATTTGAATTCACCAATATTTGCCTAACAATTTTCTATTCCAGCATTTATTTTTTATTTTTTTTGCAAGAACTCGCTGCTGCGCAGTACAAAACCAGTTTTACTGATGAAAAATAAGGTATGTGTACAACTATTAAAAACAGATTTATAAAAATGATTTTGTTCTTTTCTCTATCCCACCCAACATTAATGCGTCCGTTTGAGCACTCCCCCTCGACCACCTTTTGACCTAGAGCAACACCATCCCTGGTGCCGTACATTCCACACCCAGGCCGTGATTACGGCAAAGTCACGTTCCGTGATGCTCTGGTGCCACCACCAGTGTTCGGTAAATGCCGCGAATGAGATCTTGTTTCAGCACTAATGAAGCACTCCCTCGTCGGTTTCAGGAACGGCTGCCTGCAGCTTCTGGGTAGAAAAAAAAAACTGAATTTCTTTCCTCGGCTCTAGTTGGATGTGGGATCTTGTATTAGACAGGAAAGGGACCTAGTTTCGACCTATGGGTAGATTTTTTATAATCTTGTTTTGCTTGTTGGTTTCAAAGTTATTTTTGTTATTATTATTGCACTTGGGCAAGAAATAGCTGAATTTACTTTGAAACATGAGAATGCAAGTAATTGAAAAGAAAAAGAATCTCATTAGAATGATTGCTTTCGATATTCGACTACCAAAGTAAGTCCTGCATCACGCTGAAAATTGAGCGACTGGAGAATATATAACTCCAATCGTTCAAAATTCTGCAAAAAAAAAACTATTTCGATTAGGCTTCAAGCACCGATTACGGTCATCTTCACGTGAAAATTTGCGCTTCCAAAAATCACTTAACAGATTATCCAACCTCAAACGGAAATTTCCCGCCAAACACCCCCAATTACGGGCGCAATCATACAAATATAACAATTTTGCCCGCGTGCCCCTCAAAAATCGAGATGAAGCTGATGATGATAACGTACTTTCCGGTCCTGCTAATGGAGGTGCGTTGGCAGTTAGGGGTGGGTGGGAGCAAACCAATTTTCCCATCATTTCGTGAAAAATCATCTCTCAGCCAGAGCCACCCTTGAAACGCCCACGCGTGTTAGGGCTTAGCAGCATCATCAGAGAGAGAGAGAGAGAGAGAGAAGGATGAAGTGGTGCGCGATGAAAGTCTCCGCCCCCCTTCGGGGGTTGGAATTTTTCCAAACTGAATTTGTGGAAAGTGGAGCAGAGCAGCCCTAACTGAGTGTTGCGTAACATATTGCTAGAGGACACACATTAAGGGGGAGGGATTTTTTTCGCCTGGTGGATAGGTCCTTTTGATGGGAATCACATTTCAGCACAGGTTTCAATGGTCTTGCCATGATCCTTTGCGTAACATTTATGGAATGCTTAATAAAAAAATTAGAAAACTTGTTGGGTTGATAAACAGCAACAATTTGTGAATTTCACAAAAAAAAAATAATTATTTTCTTGAAATAGAGTAATAAAAAATGAGCACAACATTCATAACACAGAGTGTTTGAATTAAGTGAAAATTTGATTGAGTTGCGCGGCCAGCTGTAAGGGGCTACCTAGAAGCAATTATAATTTTTAATCGCGTAGATGGGTAATTCTCCGCCAACTCACACAGCAGTTGCCCCGACCCCTCTTCGATTTGCGTGGAACTTTGTCCTAAGGGGTAACTTTTGTCTCTGATCACGAATCCGAGGTCCGTTTTTTGATATCTCGTGACGGAGGGGCGGTACGACCCCTTCCATTTTTGAACATGCGAAAAAGAGGTGTTTTTCAATAATTTGCAGCCTGAAACGGTGATGAGATAGAAATATGGTGTCAAAGGGTCTTGTATGTAAAATTAGACGCCCGATTTAATGGCGTACTCAGAATTAAAAAAAAAACCTTTTATCATCGAAAAAACACTTAAAAAGTTTAAAAAAATCCCCCATCTTCTTAATTGACTGAAATTTTTTGGAACATGTCATTTTAAAAGCGAGTTTTTCACCAATGTGTAACAGGTCGTATCGAGGTGCTCCGATTTGGATGAAACTTTCAGCGTTTGTTTGTCTATACATGAGATGAACTCATGCCAAATATGAGCCCTCTACGACAAAGGGAAGTGGGGTTAAACGGGCTTCGAAGTTTGAGGTCCAAAAAACTTAAAAAATCTTAAAATTGCTCCAACTTAAAATTCCAACTCTCGTAGATAGATTTGAAAGGTCTTTTGAAGCACTTTAAAATGAACCATAGACATCCAGGATCGGTTTGACTTTTCTCATAGCTTTTGCAAAATAACTGTTAAAAATTGATTTTTAAAACCTCAATATCTTTTTGCAACAGCCTCCAACACCCATACTTCCATAGGTCAAACGATAGATAATTATATGGACTATAAGCCTACGGTATTAACTTTTTGGCCAATCGCAGTTTTTCTCATAGTTTTTCGATTTTTCATATTCATCATTCAATTTTGTCATATTCGGAATTCTCGGAAAATTTCACGTTAGTTAGAAGCAATGGAGTGGTAAATTTGATTTAAAAAATAATTAAATAAAACATTTGTGAAAAAAGGAATTGATTTTATTCACCCTGCGATCAATGCGTCAAATGCTGTATCAATTAGGCCAGCGATTCTCAACATTCTTCTAGGCTGGTACCCCCTGCCATGTAAATCAAGTAGGCCCGGTATCCTCGTTGAGAATCGCTGAAGTAGGCGAAACCCTGTTTCACCCCTAATCCAACAAATTGTTAAAAAATATTTTAATTCATTCTAAATGGCAATTTTCCAATCAAATTTACAACTCCAATACTTCTAACTAACGGGATATTTTCCGAGGATTCCAAATATGACAAAATTGAGACCAAAAAGTGCCGCTATGGAGACCTACAGGGCAAAACCTAACGTTGTAAAATGTTTGTTGTAGAAAAATAGAAAAAAATTGAAAAATAGAAATAGGGAAATTTAATGTACTTTTCGAATCTACATTGACCCAGAAGGGTAATTTTTCCATGTAGAACAAAATTTTTCATTTTAAAATGTCGTGTTTTCTCTAACTTTGAATGGTTATTTTTTAAAGTGTAAAAATGTTTTACAAAGTGTAGAACAGACAATTACAAAAATGATACATAAACATAAGGGGTACAATCTTTGTTGGAGACATAAAAAATTCTATCCCGCAATGTACAGCTTCTATGGCTAATTTTATCAAAAACATTGGAGCAAAACCTAAGCAATACACAGTTAAAAATAGTTTAAATTAGAATGGTGTAAGTTTGCAAGGTTGAATGTTTTCTCTTTAAAGGTGTAATTTTTAAGTGCCATTACGCCAGAAAAGCGGTAAAATTTCAAATTTTCAAAGGTAAAATTACACATTTTCTCTGACATAAAATGATTTTTACTTTGTAGTTTGTATTTATTTATTTTATAAGAGAGCCAAACGAATTTATTCTTGTGCAAACGAGCTCTGAAGATATTGGTCAAAAGTTAAAGCCATTTTAAGATAGAAAGGATGCAATAAAAATCTCGAAAATCACAAGGCAAATTTTTATGTTGCGTTTGAAAGGGAAAAGGGTTTTTTTTTGTCAAACTCGAGATATCTTTATTTCAAAATGTCTTATTTCTGAATCTAAAACTGCTTTCAGAATTGGTCCTAAGTGTCAAATATTTGTTTTTGAATATATTTTGGGTTTGCTTAAAAAAACAATAACGATACACAGAAACAAAAGTTGATAATATTCATCAGGGAATGGTGAGTGATATTGTGTCAAAAAATGTGTAATATTAGACCAAGAACTGATGATTTTTCATGAGTTTTTGGTTAATTATCATCACATTTTTCCACTATGTTTAGGTAAAATTACTCAAAAAGAAATAATATTTGACCAACCAAATTTTCAACCTTCCAAAACATTGTCTTGATGGGCAAATTTGAATTTGCGATAGCGATTATATAAAAATTTACAACAAAACAAAATCTTTAAAATTATTTGCATCAACTTTATTTCTTAGAAAAATAAGTTTAATACTTTTTCAATTTTTTTATTATTATTAAGAATGTTTTTTGAATCATTTTCTTGTTAAATTGGTTAGATTTTATTAGTTTGATCTTCTCCAAAAATAAGGGCTCATCTATAAAGCACGTGGCCATTTGATGGGAAGCGGGAAGTTTTCCAATCTCAGTCGGGTGAGTATCATTTTTTCATTTGGTAAATGGAGCATTATTTTTAATATCTTTGAAATAGGTTGGTCCATAATCGTTATCGCAAATTCAAATTTGCCCTTTAAGACCATGTTCATTTGAAGACATTTTGAAATGAAGATATCTCGAGTTTGACAAAAAAATCCTTTTCCCTTTCAAACGCAACCTGGTATACCAAAATAAAAATACATAGTAAAAAAAGCTGACTTTTGTAAGGTTGAAAATTTGGTTGGTTGAATATTACATATTTTTTGAGTAATATTATCTATAAAATTACTAAAAATTTTAACCTGATGAACACAAAATCTCGCACCATTTCCTGATGAATATTACCATATTTTTTGTGTATATAAAAATTTAAATAACAAGCCTTAGTCTCAAAATTTGAATGCAAAACCTTTAAAACGCTTTGCATTTTACACTAGTTCAGTTGTTCATTAATTTTCAAAAATGTAACATTTGACGAGGCTTAGCCAAATGCTTTAAGTAAAATGTAGGGAAGGTGGGGCAAGACGACCATATGGGGCAAGAGGAACAATCGCTCGTACGGCCGTAATTTTTACAATTTTGATTATTTCCAGTATGAGGAATTGTTGCTAGCAATGCAATTAGATGATTCTACTACTACATAACCGCCAAAACCCCGTAAACGCCACAGGGCATATGATTTAATGATTTTTTTTTCAAAACCTTTGTTTTCTTATAATATTTGGAATGTACAAAATAAGGCTTAGGGTTCGTTTTAAGGCTCATTTTATTAAAATGCTATTTTTCCTAGATCAGTAGTGTCCCTACCAATGACATGCACCTATTACAAAGTTTGATTTAACTTTTGGTTATTTTTGTTGAGAGCTTTTAAAAAATCTTGTTCAGGTGGGGCAAGTGTACCATATGGATTTTTAGTATGGAAAAAAGTAAGAATTGCTGCAACAACATATTTTATTGGAAAATAAATACATGAAAGTACTTACAAACTGATAAACAATTGTTAAAAAATGTCCATACAAAATATAGTAATATTATGAAAATTTACTATTTATCATCTAAGTAATTCTGAAGATTAACTTTTTTAGGATCATCGGTGAGCTTTATTTTGGAAATACTGAATTTTTATGTGCTCAAAAATATTCTTCAAAAGTTTCCGTAACCTGGAACCAGTCCCAAGGTGGTCAGATAAGTACAAAATTGGCATTGAGGATCATCAATCATCTTGATTTAAAATAAAAAAAAAACTGATAAAAAAAATCTCGTACAAGCTCAATTATTGTCCCGAGTACATCGGAGAATCTGGAACAGGTTTCAAAGAATCGGTCCAAAACTTGAAAAAAATATTCGCCCAGGATTGATAAACTAGAAATTAAATTAATTACCTTCCGTTAATTAAGGATTCACAGGATCCCTCAATTAACATAATACTTGAAGCATAAATTTCCTCCAATAAAGGCCAGCCATCAAGTCAAGTGTTTCCAGCAAGACATTAACTCGATCCAGTAATGGTTGATCCCTGGAAACACTCGTCTTGCCTTTCCCCCCTAGTCAACACAGGTTGCACTTATCTCAATCACTGCAAATATTCCCACGAAGTGTTCGGCGAAAAATTTCGCTCCACTGGAGCAGAAATCAATCAAAATGGGAGGGCGGTGTCAGCAAATCGAGCAAATGCATTGCCATTGACGACAAGTCGTTGAAGTCCCGGTTCGCCGTCTGATGACGAGATGTTTTCTGCATCATCAGGAATCGAAGTGGAAAAACTGGTTCCGGGAATGTTTGCATACTCCAGGAATTTGCCATTAGCTTATAACCTTAATTTCTTCATTGAACTGTGAAGATTGACTTTCAACACATGAGAGAAGAATATTCTGCTAAAATTCTTTCGCGATACCGTTAAGTGGATACCCTTTACACGGAGTTCACACACACTACAAAACGTTTGTTTTGAAAGTGTGCGTGAGTGCCGTGTAAAAAGCGACAGTTCGTTACTTTTGAGTTTGACTTTGACCAACCAACGGGGTACGAAAAAGTGACCAACCACTGGGGGTTGAGTGTATTGCTTTCCTAAATCTATTGGCAGTGTTGCCAGAATTGCGGAATGTCTATAAAATACCTAACATTCAGGTATGGTAAGAATGGAAGCATGATCTGGATATCATTTTCAACTAAATACAAACATTCAACAAACAAAAGGTACGATAAGTCCCACTTAAAATATGTAATTTGTAGAAAGGGTTTTCAAACCTCTTAATTGATGGGTCTTCGGAACGTCCTTCGGTTTGCAAGTTGTGTACATTCCGTAATAACTTTTAAAAGGGCATAACCTTGCTTTGTTTCGTCCAAGGTTATGCTTATTGAAATATTGAAATGTTATTGCAGCATTTTTCGTAAGAACCAATTGTTTTTGTCAGGGTTGCCAGATCTTATGTATTGACTTTTTTAAATGGAGAAAAATCTACATAAGGTTTTATTTTTTTTAATAATGTGAGAAAAAGAATCAAATGATTTAAATCTTAGAACTGCGAACGTATATAGGGGAACAGCATCTAATTCCAGCGTGCCTCTAATATTGGCAGGTCAGAACTTTGACATTCAATTAAAGCTAATTAAAAGCGTTTTCAACTGAAATCGAGTGATAAATAGCTCAATAAGAAGTGAGCAAGCAAGTTCCTATCAAAAGTTTTGCAAAATTAGTTGTTTAAATAGTGAAAATCAGCAAATTGGATGGAGTTAGGAGTGAGTGCTTAACATGCCAAACATACGAGAATTTCCCCTAGTATGTTATATATTTTTCATCGTCTAAGTCCTGAACACAACAGAAAAGCATTTCCATCTGCGAATGTTTATTCCAATGAGTTACGCAGCATCTTGCATATTCTTTAAAGTATCACTTTGTTCCAGGCAGTCAGCAGTGGTGTCAGACGTGGCGCTGCGGGAGCACAACACCAAGAGTTGGTGAAGAAAACACGGCAAAACACACTCGAACCTGACTCGGAGGAAAATGAACGATGTGCAACAGTGGAGCAAAAGTATGCAAAACTGAACTGAAGAAGAAAACGGAAGAAGAAATGTATAACAGATGCATTGTTAATAAGTTAGCGCGCGCACACGGGAACGTTTTGCCACCACCCACTATGTGACACGTGGGAGGGGGAATTTCAATTATTGCAGTATTTGAAATTCACATTGATGTAAAGTTTAATTCAAAATAATTTTAGTTCTGATTTCATACAAAAATTAAAGTTAAATAAAAAAAACTTTGCAAAGAATTGTGAAAAAAATGTACCAAATTTGTCAATTTACCCCACAAATCCCGAAAGGGAAAACCAGGAAATTGTTTCATATTGCGAGGGGACGTGCTCGGCATGTTCAACAATTTTGCGAATATTGTTTACTACACTGGTGCACTGGCACAGTCGGGCAGTCGGAGATGCATCCGATGCATTTTGCTTCTGTGGAAAACTGTCACACTTTTCCTCTCCTCCTATTCCAAGGTATCTCTGTGCGCAAATTCATTTTGTGCCGACTTGCTAACCAGGCATCAATGACACCCAATGGGTGCACTAATGAATGTCGGACTCTGTGTGTGAGTGTGTGCAGTGTTGCAGTTTAGTTGCTAATCGTTTGGATACTTTGGATGCGAGATCCGATAGCTGAAATGGATATTGTTTAGAGGCGTGATTTGGCTGGGGAAACTGGGAAATTCGAGATGGATGCTGCCTATTTGGAAAATGTTTTACAATATCAAAAGAATATTGTTGAAATATCTTGTCGAACAAATGTTGGAAAATACTCATCTAGAAAATCTTGAGAGTTATTAGTAAGGGTCTGCATATCAAGCTACTCGTATACCAAACGTTAAGATATTCCAACTCCATGATCATCGATATAGGCAACCATTGATTTGTTAGAGTTGGGAGATGTTCCGAAAAATACCTGACATAGCAAAACTGCAATATGTATAAATACTGATCTATAAACAAGAACAAATTTATTTTTTTTAAAATTCAATCAAGATGAAAAAACTTCTTTGAAAAATTTAAGAAAATATGCTGGCACCACTGCAAACGAACTGTCAACACGCTTTAAGCTCAGTGAGACGGTTGTAAAAGTTCCAACAATTCTCACATAACAAATTCTTGCATCCTTCTTTGTAGAGATACAGTGAGTCAAATATTTGTCCGTACCCCCCCGTAAGGAAAATGTTTGTGATATAAAAGTACATAAAATTCGACTAAAGTGCCATGTTTTATATATCAATCGACGCGGCAGAATGTCTTCTTTAACTTTCCGTACTGAGAATTTTTGTACCGTCCTGGGACAGAATGTTTTGCTTGGGAATTTGAAAATTTCAAATTTCAGACTAGGGACTCGTAATCGGGCTGTAGTGGACGAAATTGGATGCTTTAAATTGCAAGAGGTGGTTTTTTTGTCCTCTATCTGACCACCACAAAATTTCCCTCCGAGGGGTTAAACCGGTTCCGGGACAATCCGGATTGTTTAACGGTATTGTTCCGAAACAGTATTTTTGGTCGAAAAATGTCAATAAAAAAGATGAAAACAATGTATATTTCGAACAAATATTGTTAAAACTTGTTAAATAGAGACTCTTACAACATAAAATAGCAATTTTATAAAAATAGTTGTTTATAAACTTATGTTTTGATAAGTTTTACTTTAAAAAACTAAATTTAAACCAATTCTTAATATAAACTAACTAAACAAAGTTATCAGAAGTTCAAAGTTGTCACAAACTGGCTAGAGGTACAAGTATTTGACACAGAAACAACATTTCATAAATAAATTCACTTAAATCGATCAGATTTTGTACTTTTACAAGGGGTACGGACAATTATTTGACCTCTTTAGTCGAATTTTATGTACTTTTATATCACAAACATTTTCCGTACGGGGGGGGTACGGACAAATATTTGACTCACTGTACATCATTATTTTTTAGAACTTAAAACATAAGCAAGGGTAACCATATCTTCGATATTGTATCTTTGAGCAATGCCATGCCTAGGGAATCGATTATACGATATCAATGAAACTTTGTAGACATGTTTTCTAAGCTCATATAAGCCATTTTTGTTTATAAGGAACCACTTGCACCCGAGAATGACATTTGAGAAGGGCGTAAGTTATCTCAATATTTTTGTATTGGGTCGGCTCTTCTGAAAAAAAAAACACTGAAAGAGAAATACACGCCAAAATCATGAGATTTTAAGATTTTTAAGTTTAAAAGTCAAGAGCCAACGAGTTTTTTTTTGTGTTCAAAATTGTTGTAAAGATAGCTTAGTATGTTTTCAAATCAGGATGGAGAAACCATTGAAAAATACTTAAATCATTTATTAAAAAACTTCAATTTTCTTGTTTCATTTTCTTTTATTCGCTTTATTTTATTAACCAGAGGTCCTATCTTCACGTGGTTTATGAATGGTCCCAAAGCATTTTTATTGAAAATTTTCAGAGAAATCGTGCTTGCCATTTCATTAGGGCACAAAACTTTTGCAAACAAGAGTGTATCCCTCTCACACCTTATGCGAACTGTCATTTGAGTGAAAGGGATACACTATTGTTTACAAAAGTTTTGTGCCCTTTTGAAATGTTAGGCTCCGAATCTTCGAAACAATATTTTCTGATAAGGACAATCATGAGAACTTTTTTTTGTGTTAAATCTAAAAACGGGAATTTTTCAGTGAAAATAAAAGTTTAAGTAGCTTTATTAGGAAAATTGTGCAATTTATTAAAATTTGATTTTTAACCTTAAATTTCTAAAAAATCAAACCATCCACATTAACGACCCCCGGGTCTTTTGTGGTCTCTATTTCAAGTTTCTGCTCGTACCTAGGAGTCCGAAGGCTTGAATGGGGAGGGCACCCAAACCTCTTTTACTCCAAGGAACCTTCCACCCCAGTGTTTGAACTGACGACCTTTGGATTGCGAGTCCAACCGCCGCCAGCGATTCCACCGGAGTAGGCTTGGTTTGATGTGCTGTTTGTACTTATGGCATGGAGACGACTCCTACACCTGGAATGACTTAACGGCCTAACAACCAAGGCCGGGACCGACATTTTATTTCCTCATCCGATGGAAGGTTGCAGCAGATGGGAATCGAACCCAGAATCATCCGCTTACAAAGCGGACAGCGTAACCATTCGGCCACGCTCTGCCACCTTAAATTTCTAATTGTTCAAAAAAAACATATTTTAAAAAAAGTCATGACTCGGAGGCAAAATTTGTGTCCATGTCTTGCAGTTAAAAAGTTGCAGTTTTTGTGCCCAAAAACATAAAAAAATTTGAAAAATTGAAAAAAAAACGATTTGGAGAAATGTTTTTTGGTGAAAAAAACTTACTTAATTTAAAAAACGACAAAAAATATTTTTCCTTATACCTTCTTTTCTAAATAGTTCTCATCAATGCCTACAACTTAGCCCAAGACACCAAATTGATCAAAAAATTCCTTCAAAAGTTGCATATTTTCGAGTTTTTAGGGGTTACAAAATTTCATGTTTCAGAAAATTTATTCATTCCACTTAAAAGATGATTTTCGAGCACTCCTGAAAGTTTCATGAAGATATTCCATGGTTAAACTGAGTAAGAGACGATTTACGCTCAAAATTTTGCCATGCGCAAAGCGAACTGTCAAAGTTTCTGAGCGTTTTTCTCTAAACACCGAGTTGATTTACGGGTGCCACGATATCTCGAGATGGGATGGACAAAATTGGCTGAAGTTTAAGGTGAAAATTCGCAAGGCATATTCCGTGTGCATGACGAAGCCCGATTTTGAAATTTTGCATTTTAAAAAATACAAAAAAAAAAACTAGCGATTTTTTATATGAAAAACGCAGAAATATATTTATTTTGTTTTTCAAATAAACTTTTTGAAAATCGGGCTTCGTCATGCACACAGGACCGGTTTAACGAGGCTTCACCAAATTTTTGAGCCGATTTGGTATCTTGGCAATTATAAAACCAAATGTTCTCAAATTTATTTTATTTTTATGCCCTTAATACATATTTAAAAAAGGTTTAAGTGTGTGCTCAAACCAACCTCTGACATTTTGGCCGATTTACATGTATGTAACCCCTTAAGTATCAATTCTGTATGAACAGCTGCCAAAATAGTATGCAGACTTGTATGGGTGAACTTATACTCCTAATGTTAACATCAAATGGCAGGATAGACTCTTTGTTTACAAACTCACATTTTACCAACAACATCGTTTTGCTTAATTTGTTTTAAAACAAGCGGTTTTCCTTTTGAAAACAATTGATGCGACATATTTGCAAAGTTAAAAAACTGAATAAAGTTTGAAAAAGAAACGCAAACTATTTGTTCCATTGTTTTTTTTTTCAGAAAATTAGATTGTCGTGACGTTCCGAGAATATGATCCAGATAACAGCAACCAGCATCACGCTTGTCAAAGTGTCATTTGCATCTTTGCCGTATCAGCTGAATTCCGGAAGCTGTTAACGCGATAAACTATCGAGAAATTAAAAGTGAGAGTATGTGCGTGCAACATGGAGTTAAACTTTTCAAAGTGCCATGGTAACCTTCACAGCAACTTCATAGAAAGTTTAACTCCATGTTGCACACACTCTCACTTTTAATTTCTCGATAGAAGTTGGTCAACCTTTACGAAGACATAGACTAGCATTCAAGACCACCGGTATGACAAATTGTCATTTTGCAATATTGCTTGTATGATGAAGAATCGCCAATGTAGTTTCGCTGGCAACGACGCTGCCTGAAAACCGGTCAACCACAACTGGCCATGGTCACCAAATTTCGCCCTCTAAACAACTAACCCGGCCGGATCCAATCTGTGGTTGTCAAACGACAACGCGATCGTACCGCATGGTTCAGGATAGTGAATTTTGCAACGTCCGTCCAGTTATTGGAAAATTTCACATTTCGCCGTTGTCGTGCTAACTTGTCGCACGCGCATTTGATGTCAAATTGAGTAAAGAACGCCATTTTGTGCAGCACACAATGCCTCTCCTTTTGAACTTCACAGATCCCCACAATTCGATTTCAATCTTGAGATATTTATTAAAAACCGAAAAACCATGCATTGCTATCATTTTTATATGAAAAAAGCTTCAATCTTGTCGTAACTCAGCCTAAACATTGTTTTTGGTCAGAACGCATTTGACACACGTACATGCCCGACTACCGTAAACATTTGTTTTTATAACTCGGGACTTCAGCAACCAAATTTAACCAAACTTCGAGACAATGCTAAAAATTATCAGTCAAACAAAACGTGTTTGTTATTGTTTACATTGCGTGCTTTCGTTTTTGTTTATTCAAGGTCAAACATTTAAACGCGTTTTCTCGGAACGTCGCTACGTGCGACAAGTTTGCACGACAGCGGCAATTTGCTCGGTGACCTCCCAAGGAAGAGCATCGCAGGGAATGCTGGTGGCAAATGAGAGTTGGTTATGGAGCTGTCACGGGGTTTGCTCTGTTTGCATCGGACACGGGGAGATGCTGCAGCAGTGTGTGAACTTTGTGCAGGGAGGTCGGATTTTGCAGCACGGTCTCAGAGGGGAGGTCACGGACAGCAACCAAGGAAATAAGAGTCGATTGACATTGGCAGTTTTACCATCAGGTTTCGGAAACGGGACACGTGGTGGACGAGCGTTGCATGTTAAATTTTACATTCAGATTTGGACACTGTATTGAAAATCATGGATACGGTCGAAACGTTTAACATTGCAAGAATTGAATTGGATTTTCCCATGATTTCACTGCTGGCCACATTGAAATGGCTACAGAGCTATGGTCTACAAAGCAGCTAAAATGTAAGCATAATTTGTTGTAACAAATTAAAAATAAAATAAAAGGTAAACACAAAACTCATAGTTGCATTATAATCAAAACATTAACACCCATAATACTAAGTGAGCCCAACAATAACGTAATTCGTTGGTCAATATTGTTGCATTGTAATTTGCTGTCACATTCGTGTTTCCGTATCGCAATTACCATTGGAATCTGTAAAAAAAATTATAAGATGTACCTTAATACAATTCTGAATGTATCTTTTAAACCTCAGAATAAATAGTAAGTAGAATTGGTTATTCCGTAAAATTAGCAAATGTCTAGAGTGAAGATCACGTCAAGAGAGCATTACACCATCAATTATATATTTGTATGAGCCGTTTCTCTCAATAAATTTCCATGATTAGGGGGAGAGGGGGTAATATGCACCCCCTAAGGGAAAACTCTGATTTCTCAGCCATTACAGCATTACTGTGGAAGAATTTTGTTCGATGTTTTAAACCAACTATTATTCTTCGTCATCCAGGTGAAAAAAGTCTTTAAAAACCTCAAAATTGTTCGAAAACATCAAATTTCTAAAAACATTTCTGATTCATTTCAAACAACCATGCGGGGCAATATGCACCGCAACATTGGGGCAAAATGCACTACAACAACGGGGCAAAATGCACCAAAACATGGGGCAAAATGCACCGGGTAAAAGTAGTTTTCACTAGTCACCACTAGATGACACCGCTGTTTTTACAAAGGAGCTTCACAGCGGTGCATTTTGCCCCGACTACGCTTTTTGTAGAAAATATACTTAAAAATGCATTTTTTGATGTTGTTGGACTCATCTGTCTATAGAATAATGAAGATTATGGCTAAAACTATCTACCTCAAAACTTACAATATCAATAAATGCTTTTTATTTTGTCCAAAAATCATAATGAAAGTTCAATGAAAATTAGATGAAAACACAACATTTTAATGTTTTGCAAATAACTTAAGCTGATTTTATACTACGAAGCTCAAAATTTTCCAGCATGGTTTAGCAATAATAAGCTTCCAATTTCTATGAATTTTTCCCGAACAATTCTTCCAAATACCGAGAAAAGCAGGGGGTGCATTTTGCCCCGGGGGTGCATATTACCCCCTCTCCCCCTACAAAGTGGGCTCCATTCTCGATTCCATTATTTATTCATGTGTAACGATAAATAGCGCTCATGAATTAATTGAATTAAAGTGGGGTTATCCTTTATAATTAATTTCCATAAGTGTTTGATAGCAGTACGGCATTGTAATTTTTTATTCCTCGAAACGACCAAGCTCGCAACTGATAAATTACGCAAACATATTTGATGAACCATACAATTTATCGAAATAATTAGTTTGTTAACGGCAGAACGCCCCATTAGTATCGCCATGAATTTCAATTAGTTGTTTTTCAAAAGTCGATCGATAATCCGTCAAAAAGCCGGATTCTCCGGGGCAATTGGGGGCTAAACTTCCTGTCCGGTTTGACATGGCAACACGTGACCTGTTTAGCATAAAATATATCATCCCTTTCCATCATCAGCATCGCCGTCATTTGCACGAGGCTATGGAAATTTGAGCGATAAGCCTTTGCCGTGATGAGCCGTGATAAATTTTCCACTGTCCTCTCGCGGTGGTGCAGTGCAGATGCAACGTGCTGACCGGATAGGGGCCGTCGTGTAAGGGAATTTGTGTTTCTTTTGTGTTGTGGCATGTTTGTTGGGCATACGAGATGCTTTACTTGAAAAACGAGTTGTATTATGGAATTAAACATATGTACTCAACTCAAACTTTTATTGAGAACAATATTTAAAGCACAAGAAATGAGGAAACTGTAAATTTAGAAAAAAAATAGTAATGTGGACCATTTGACAAGAAAGTCTGTCAAAAATCAATAATAAATATCGAATATACGTAAACACTAGGGTGTTTCAACCAAAACAAAAAGTTCTCAGATCACGGCAAACCGAGGTTCCCCTTGTAGAGGATTCCCTTAGGGACTCTCATGCCAAATATAAGACTATTTGGTTGAGAATTCGCCTGTCCCCAGCGGTTCAAAGTTTATATGGAAATTACTATGGGATTTTTGTACTTTTCGTACAATCGTTCCTACAGGTCTGGGGACAACATTGATTCACTCGGAATAAAGGCAGGTGTGTAGGGGATGGTCCAATGAACACATTCCAGAAGGAATTAGGGTTGTCCGTTCTGTCCCCAAGATGCGCATTGGATCGACGTCCGGTGTCTACACACCTGTCTTTATTCCGAGTGAATCAATGTTGTCCCCAGACCTGTAGGAACGATTGTACGAAAAGCACAAAAATCCCATAGTAATTTCCATATAAACTTTGAACCGCTGGGGACAGGCCAATTCTCAACCAAATGGGCTGATATTTGGCATGAGAGTCCCTATGGGTATCCTCTACAAGGGGAACCTCGGTTTGCCGTGATCTGAGAACTTTTTGTTTTGGTTGAAACACCCTAGTAAACACATCTGTTATCAACTATATAACTGTTTATTTCATTGTTATACACGGGGAAACTATGTTTTGCGTGTTCCAAAACAAGTTTATGAAGAAAAAGTTCACACATTTTTGCGCGCCCATATTTACTTTATTTTTGACCACTTTCATGACCAAGTTGGCCTCGCCCGAAACCAGTGGTTCGAACCAATCCACCAAATGACCGCACCCGACGTTACCTTTTGAAATGTTATTCTTGATTTGAAAATTTTTAAAATATTGTTTTTGAAAAGATCGGAAAATTTCACGAATGGTTCATTACAAATTAAAAAAAAAATATATAAGCCAAGGTTCAAACATTTGGATGAAAAAAGTGTTTAAAAATGCATTTTACACGCGTCCAGTGGCTTTCCAATCATTAGTTTTCAAAATATCGATATACAGACGGATTTTTTTTTTTCGCTGAAAAAAACTTTTCGTGGTACTGTACTTTGGTATTTCATGAAAATTTAAAATGTTTTCAAAGGAGTTCAAACATGCTAAACATGATTATAAACGCAAGAAAATGCATTTTAATTAGATTTCAGTTGATTAAATCTTAATTTTCATTGAAACTTTGATGTTTTTCGAAAAAATATTGTTTTTGTCCCCTGATTATTCAGGCCGACTTTGAAGGGGGGGCGACATAAACTTGAAAAAATATTTGCAACGGCCTAAATAAAAATTCACCAAAAAAAATATTTTCAAATATTTTCATTTTTTTTTTGTGGACAGCCGCCAAAATTGTATGAAGACTAGTATGGTTGAACCACAGAGTAAACCAGTAAGGACAGAGGCTTAAGTGGGATAAGTATGCAAAATGGGAAAACCATATCATTTCTTGATTTCGGGTTAGAATTGCACAACACAGCGATATTTAAAAGTAGATAATGATTGATAACATGATTCTCTTAAAATTCAAACTGGATTTTCAAAATATTTTTTTAAAATAATAAGGGTCATGAAAGTCTTTTTCTAAATGCATTACAAAAAAAGTGGTAGGATTTATTTAGTTCACAGAATGTTGTTACTTTCATAAGTTATCATTTAATCTTCCTCACAATCATAAAATTCATTGCAATTCCCACAAGCACCGGACATAAACCTCACCACGGACGATTAATTAATTTGAAATCTCACCAGCACAACCCAGCCCTGCCCACATCCTTCACAACTATTTTGCAATTACGCCACAAAGTTCGCTTGAAACGCGCACTATGTGTATGTGTTTGAACGTATAATCGTATTAAAATGCATGGCCGTTAACCGCCAACCGACCCGGGACCTGAACCGCAACCTCCAGCCTCAAAACTTGTTCAAAATCCACCGCAAAATAGCTGCTAAATCCGCTTGTTCCGCATGCCAATTCGCTGTAATCCCGGGGTCCTTAAACCCACCCAACCCTCTTGTCTCCTCTTTGAGGGTCGTTTTGCCATTGGACTCTCATTTCAGCATTCAGGGGTCATCCATAAACTACGTAAAAGTATTTTGATTTATACATTAAAACGAACACAAAACTGTCCACGTCGCTCATGAATGGCCCCGTTGCCGCTGTCAGAATCCATTTCAAAAACAGCTGGTGTTGATGGTCCCGTGGCCAAGAGTGCCGTCCTACTCCTGGCTAGGTTCGGACAATGCAAACAACCGACCAAGAAAACCACCCGGACCACTCGCTCTCGCTTGTGTGTGTGTACACGCTGATTTAATCTTAATTATATTTTATCTGTACAAGTTTGTCTTTCGCAGCAGCAGCAGCAGCAGTTCCCGTAAGTACGGGGTAAACAGTTTTGCTGCCACCCGCCCTTCGTGAAGGGGTTGCCTTCCGGTTTACCGTTTTCCTAGTGTCACACGCCCCCCTTCAACTTCTCTGTGGGATGTGCCGCCACCCATCCTGTTGTGCTTGTGACATGTCCTTGTGTGGACCCTCCTCGTGCACGCCACACCGTTATGCAATTCAACGTAATTAAACGTTTTTCCACTTCGAGGAGCACCTTCTTGTTGGTGTCCCCTCTGGTGGGCTCAGTAGGGGGTAAACTAATCGAATTGTACTTTGGGTTTAATTTAACGTATTCAGAGTAAATTTAAATTTTTCGAAATTTTTTTAATAACTTATCAAAGGTGAATATAATTTCAATTTTCAATATGTAGAAAGTCATTTAAAAATCATACCATCAGTACCTAGAGCAAAACAAAAATAATTTATACATTTATTTATTTTTTAGGTGACACAAATGTTTTTTTCTGGAAACCTGGTCCAAAATACCTTGAGTTCCCCTTGTTTATCAATTTAAGTTTGGTAAGTTTGGTTTAACTCTGAAAAGATGCAATTTTTACTCGGACCATTTAATTTATAGCCTAACACCAAATTTGACGGAAATTCGACGGAAATTCGATTGACGGAAATTCGATTGATTTATAAACAAGTTTATGGATGACCATTCCATCAAAACCGAAAATGGATTTTATTGTTTTTTTTTTTGTATTTGGTTCAAGCTTTGAGATCCTTTCCTATGACCAAAGAAGCATTTTTTTTGGCTTTGTTACACCCATACAAGTTTCCATACAATTTTGGCAGCTGTCCATACAAGTGTGGTACGTAAATATACATGCGAAAATATGTAACTTTTGAATTAATTTTTTGATCAATGCCGGAGACACCAATTCGGCATTGATAAGAAATTTAAAGAATTGATTAGATTTTTTTTATTTTTTTTATTAATAACAACATTTCAAAAAAGGGCAAAACATACAATATTAGGCTCTTTTGGCTAAAAATTGCGGTTTTTGGTCCCTTAAGACCCTTCAAAATTGGTCGGAAAATCAGGGAGCAAAAAAAAAATTTTTCCAAAAAACTTCAAAATTTCCATGAAAATAGAAGTCTAATCAACTAAAAACAATCTACAATGCATTTTCTGGATTGATAATCATAATTAGCATGTTTGGGCTTATTTAAAATTGTTTTGCATTTTTATGAAATTCCAATGTATTTACAGCACAGCAAAAAAAAAAACTGGACAAGTATATAATGCATTTTAAAAAACTTTTTTCATTAAAATGTTGAAAACATGGCTCGTTATTTCAATATTTATACTTTTTACATAAACTTCAAAAAATATTAGCAACGGCCTAAATGTATAAAAAATATCTCGAAAATAAAAAAAAGTAAATTGAGTTTTTGTGATTTGTTATTTTTTCCGTGCACCTATTTTTTCTTAATAGTCCTCAAAAATACCTACAACTTTTCCCAAGACCAAATTGATTAGAAAATTCCTTCAAAAGTTACAGATTTCGGAATTTCTTTGTATTGCGCGTATTCCCGAGAAAGACACGCGGCAAACCAGCCTCGAAATGACGGCGACTTTTGGCAAATGCGCGCTGTCAAATTCCATACTGCGCATTTCAACGCCAACATTTCAAAAAGCATCATGTACAAACCGTATGTTTTGAGAAAAACGCATTTGAATGTTGAGCACCATTTTAATGTAAAAGCAAAAGAAGATGTTCTAATGATAACAAACGTTGAAAACGTTGCTTTTATTGATACTTGATCATTCATTTTCAATAAAACATTATTTCCGTCATTATATTTAAGAAAAACAAACATAACTACTTTTGAAATCTTCAGCGATATCACCCTGCTGTCATTGGAGGGGAAGCTTTGTTATGATTCGTTTTTTTTTGCCGAATGTACATGGCGCTTTTTGCAAGTGGAGGGGAATTTTTGTTATGATTTGCTTTTCGTCTTTTTCATGTTGCTTTTATTACGAGATTCATGTAGTTTTTTATTTGACAGGTTGACTGGGCTATATGAACAGGCACTGCTGATGCCAGAGATTTTGTTAATGTTACATTATTTAAAATCATTATTAAACAAACTTTACTGAAGTAACTTTTGCTCATTTTTGGTGGAGAGGTAGCTTATTAGAAGTACTTTCGGAAAATGGAATGTATTTTCGAATTCTTTGGACTATTTTCCACTAGTAGAAGGTTAAATAATAATGTAAATAATAAAAATTATGTGTTTTTGAAACATAATGCAAAAAAAATCTCTAGACTTATAGGCATTTTTAGGTGATCAAATTTCATATAAAATGTGAAAACTTATGATTCGGGCTTCGAATTCAGTTTAAAATGCAATATACATCGACACTTTTATGAACAAAACTAGTTTTATCTGATTTCAGGCAAAATTTGGACTTTTCAACACATTTACTTAAAATTTTTATGTATTTTGTTAAATAGCTTATAAGCTTAATTCAATAGATATAAACATTTATCTTAAAAACTATTCCAGCAACCTTTTAACCAGAAGACTTCGATCATTGCCATGATTTTTCATTCAATGATATAAATTTTGCGTCGCTTTCAATATTTTGACAAAATTACTTCAACAAGTTATTTAGAATAGTGCCCTACACATGCTGATTCCTTTTGGTAACGATTATCCCATTTCTTGTAAAGTTATGGAAATCGTCATTAATCAATGATTGCCAACTAGGATGTCAATGATTGTACCACAAAATTATATAAATTTTGAAACACAATTGCTTTAGATCAAAAATTCCTTCAGTGGCTTCAAGAAGGCAACAACTAGCACATGCTGATTCATTTTGGTGCAGAAATTCGTTAAATTGAATTTAATACAGTGATGATCAATTTTCTTCGACAAGAAAAACCTTACCAGATGGGACATATTCCAAAAAAAAAAATCAAAACCCTATCAATGTCACCAAGGTTTACGGTACTATTTAAGTATGGATAGCTGCCAACACTGTATGGAGACTTGTATGGGTAAACCAATGACACAATATGACTTTTTCCAAATAAAAAATGCAAATAAAATTCGATTCCTGGTTTAGTACAGAATTGCACTAATGTTGATATGTTTAACATTCTATTGGTCGTCTTCCGTTCTTTTCTATCACTCCTCCTATTTGACTAAAAAATACAAAGTCCTTTATCATATTTCACATATTCCATTTAACCCAACCTTGCCCTCTCTTAACCCACTCAACGTGCACTTTTCCGCTGCACTTCCGAAAGCTGTTATCTGCCGTTTGTACTCCCAAAATATCCCGCTTTTACTCTTTTTCCACTCCTTTTATTCACACGTTGTTAGCCTTTGGCCTCGATTCACCCCACACTTCACCCCTCTTCCAGGCGGCATGCAAGTTATACAATTTACGCTTGACAGCTCCACCTACCATGCCCTTAAATGGGATAACAATACAAAAGAAGAGAGAATACTCACCATTGTGTGCTTGTCAGGCGCGAAGCTCCGGAAAAAATTGGATGACGGCCGCTGCGGAAGACCCCTTTTGAAGTTTGACTCGCTGTATTTTGGAAAACTTTTTTTTGTTTAATATTTTTCACTTTACTTTTCACTTTTTTGTGCTGTTTACTTCATCCTTGCTTCGATCCAAAACTGGGCATTTTTGCGATGAGTTTCCAGTTTTTTTGGTGCAAAATACTTTTGCTTTTGTTTGCTACTAATTGTTTTTTTATCTCTATCGTGGAGAATGGCGAAAATTGAATTCGTTTTGCGGGACGTTTAACGAATTTGTTGTTCTGATGTTGGGATGTTTTTTTTTTGAAGGGGATGAAAAAATGCTCACTAAACGACGAGCGAAAACTATAAACAATGCAACGCGTTTTTTCGTTCATAAAAATCCGTTCTGTTTCGTTCCTTTTATTTCCTTTTTCACGCAAGATACCTACACCATCATAATTCTAGCCTAGCTTTTCAAAATGTTGTGTGAAAGTGTGTGTTTGTTTTTTACTTTAACAATACGTTTTCGTTTTAAAAGCATCAAGCATCAATTTCATAAAGCCATTTCTCCCTTTTCAAAACCTACTGTCGAATTTCCCGACCAACACCTTCTAATCGGAGCCACCCCTTTGCTTAGCAACCCCCGTTTTTCACCCTACGTCAACAGCTGTACCCACCAAACCACGTTGTACCAATACCATCAGCAGTGCTACCAGTATCATGGGAAATCAGACACTCTCGCCGCACCCATACACACACTCGAGCGGTCCCTTATTTTCAGTTTCGGCCTTTTTGTGTGGTGGGTGGGGATGCTGCTTTTCCGACACTTTGTCGCAAGAGTTTGCAAATATGGCGAATGTGATGTGGTTTATTTATATGTTTACAAATTTATGAAATAATATAGCAATATTCAATTATTTATCACTTAGAATCTCGAAAAATATGTCTAATATTCTTTTTTGCAATTCCATCGTGAAACTACTAACTTTTCTTGTCATTCTTGAACGACGAAATAGCCTACTTTTCTGTACCAAAAATAAGACCCCTTTTGAATAGCAACACTTTTCAAAATAAATGCTGAAAAGTTCTACTTTTCAGCACTCAAATGGGTGCTAAAAAGATGAACTTTTCAGCACTTGTTTCGAAAAGTAACACTTTCAACATTTTTTTTATTTAAACGATTTATTGAAAAAATACATGAAAATTTGACTTAAAATTTCACTCAGTGTGTGTCTTTTGGAATTGCAAAAAATGTTGTATGGAACTCGTTGCAAAACTTGATTTTTCCAGCACTCTACGTATTGATCCAACTCGGTGAACCTCGTTGGATAAATGTACGACACGTGCTGAAAAAATTATCTTTTTGCAACTTGTTGCATAAACTACTATTGAGCAGTTCTCTAGGATTTCGGTCATTCGATTTTTTTTTTGTATTTTTTAATCCGACTGAAACTTTTTTGGTGCCTTCGGTATGCCCAAAGAAGCCATTTTGCATCATTAGTTTGTCCATATAATTTTCCATACAAATTTGGCAGCTGTCCATACAAAAATGATGTATGAAAATTCAAAAATCTGTATCTTTTGAAGGAATTTTTTGATCGATTTGGTGTCTCCGACAAAGTTGTAGGTATGGATATGGACTACACTGGAAAAAAATAATACACGGTAAAAAAAAATTGGTGATTTTTTTTATTTAACTTTTTATCACTAAAACTTGATTTACAAAAAAACACTATTTTTAATTTTTTTTATTTTTTGATATGTTTTAGAAGGCATAAAATGCCAACTTTTCAGGTTGTGCAAAAAATCATTGACCGAGTTATGATTTTTTTAATCAATACTGATTTTTTCAAAAAATCGAAATTTTGGTCGTAAAAATTTTTCAACTTCATTTTTCGATGTAAAATCAAATTTGCAATCAAAAAGTACTTCAGTGAAATTTTGATAAAGTGTAAAACATTTGTGAAATTTTCCGATCTTTTCGAAATTATTTTTTTCAAAATTTTTAAATCAAGACTAACATTTCAAAAAGGCCAAACATTCAATATTACGCCCTTTTGAAATGTTAGTTTTGATTTGAAAATTTTGAAAATAATGTTTTCGAAAAGATCGAAAAATTTCACTAATGTTTCATATATTAACATTGAAAATCGGACCATTAGTTGCTGAGATATCGACATTAAAAAATGGTGGGCTGTTTGGGTGAGACTTAGAAAACATCAATTTTCCTGTTTTTAAACCTTTGCATGACAATATCTCAGCAACTAAAGGTCGTATCAACAAAGTCCGATGAAGCAAAATATAGAGAATTTTCTCAGCTTTTCAAAAATATTTTTTCCAAAAGTGTGCAAACATGTGCACTAATTTAAAAAAATTAAAAACTGCGACTATTTTCAAAAAAGTCACCTAAATATGGATTTAACTTGAAAACGGTGCACTTTATCAAAATTTTACTAGAGTACTTTTTGATTGCAAATTTGATTTTACATCGAAATATGAAGTTAAAAAAATTTTGCGACAAATATTTCGATTTTTTGAAAAAATCAGTATTGATTAAAAAATTCATAACTCGGTCAATGTTTTTTTGCACAACCTGAAAATTTCTGAAAAGTTGGCATTTTATGTCCTCTAAAACATATCAAAAAATAAAAAAAAAAATAAAAATAGTGTTTTTTGCAAATCAAATTTTAGTGATAAAAAGTTAAAAAAAAATCACCAATTTTTTTTTACCGTGTATCATTTTTTTTCAGTGTAGTTCGTATCCATACCTACAACTTTGCGGAAGACACCAAATCGATCAAAAAATTCCTTCAAAAGATACAGATTTTTGAATTTTCATACATCATTTTTGTATGGACAGCTGCCAAATTTGTATGGAAAATTATATGGACACACTAATGATGCAAAATGGCTTCTTTGGGCATACCGAAGGCACCAAAAAAGTTTCAGTCAGATTAAAAAATACAAAAATTAAAATTGAAGAAAAAAGACCGATTTCGTAGAGAATTGCTCATTATAAAAGTAATTGTGTTAGATTTCGGTCATTCAATTGTTTTTTTTTTGTCTTTTTTAATCCAGCTGAAACTTTTTTTTGTGCCTTCGGAATGCCCAAAGCAGCCATTTTGCATAATTTGTTTGTCCATATAATTTTCCATACAAATTTGACAGCTGCCCATACAAAAATGATACATGAAAATTAAAAAAACTATATCTTTTGAAGGAATTTTTTGATCGATTTCGAGTCTTCCGCAAAGTTGTAAGTATGGATAAGGACCACACTGAAAAAAATAACACACGGTAAAAAAAATTGTGATTTTTTATTTAACCTTTTGTCACTAAAACTTGATTTGCAAAAAACACTATTTTTTTTAATATGTTTAGGGGACATCAAATGCCAACTTTTCAGAAATTTCCAGGACGGGAAATAAATCTTTTCTAAACTCGATATCCTAGCAACTAAAAGTTTGAATTTTAATGTGAAAGTATGAAACATTTGTGAAATTTTTCGATCTTTTCAACAACGTTTTTTAAATTTTATTTTGAATTAAGACTATCATTTTTTAAGGGTGGGCAAACATGGGCACTAATTTTATAAAAAAAATTAATAGCTGCGATTATTCTCAAAACAGTTACCTAAAAATGGCTATAACTTGGAAACGGTGTACTTTATCAAATTTTCACTAGTGTACTGTTTCATTGAAAATCCTATTTTACATCGAAAAATGAAGTTGAAAAATTTTTGCGACCAATATTGAGATTTTTTTTAAATCAGTATTGATTCAAAAATTCACAACTCGGTCAAAGATTTGTAGCACAACCTGGAAATTTCTGAAAAGTTGGCATTTGATGTCCTCTAAAACAAATCTAAAAATAAAAAAATGAAAATAGTGTTTTTTTTGCAAATCAAGTTTTAGTAAAGAAAAGTTAATTTTAAAATCACAAAAAAATTTACCGTGTATCATTTTTTTTTTCGTTGAAGTCCTTACCTACACTTTTGCCAAAGACACCAAATCGAAAATTCTTTCAAAAGATACAGAGTTTTGAATTTTCATACATCATTTTTGTATGGACAGCTGCCAAATTTGTATGGAAAATTTAATGGACAAACTAATGATGCAAAATGGCTTCTTTGGGCGTACCGAAAGCACCATAAAAGTTTCAGCCGGATTAAAAAGTATAAAAAATTAAATTAAAAAAGAAGACCGATTTCGTAGAGAATTCTGGAGTTTTTTTTTTTGAAAAGGTCCAGTAAACCATTTTTTTTAGTTTTTGCTTCTTGGGTGTTTTTGAAACCGCCTTGAGTCAGGGGTATTAAAAAACACCCAAAAAGCAAAAACTAAAAATTTGGTTTATTGGACCTTTTAAAAAAAAAATCAGAATTGCTCTAAGGAATTCTTCCATAGCCTTATTATAAAACAAGAAAAATACTTGCGACCAACACTGATTCCTAAATATCTTAAATGTTTAAAGTTTCAAAAAACTTCAAAATTTTAATTGGACCTGCAGTTTTTTCGATTTGATGAATTTTGGAAGGGAGTGATTTTTTAAAATGTTATAAGGCTGGTACAAAATTTATTTAATTTTTTTTCAAAAAACTTCAAAATTTTAATGCAAATTTAAGTGCAATCAACTGAAATTTACCGGGGTTAGAGAATTCCCTGAAAACGTGAAATTTTCAACGAATATTCCGGGAAATCCCGGGAATTTAAGGGAAATTAGAAATTTATCTAAACTTGTTCTAATCCTCATTTGGTTAATATTATCAATATTTTGCAATAAAACTTAAATGGTAAAAATAAGCCTTGATTGCTTGTAACAAAACATACAACTTCAACAGAATATATAATTTGCTTACCTTTATTTGACGAGTTGAAAGACACGTTAAAAATATATATATAAAAAAATTATGATTAGTTTTTTTGTCGAGGAGTAGGTATAATTTTTTTTAGCACAGTATTTGGACAGTGAGTAAAATAAATCCATTCTCCAAAACCATAAAATTGGTTTCAAATTTTTCTCTGTGACCAATTTGAGAGAATTCGATAAAACATAATTTTGAAACTTTAACTGAAACAAAAAATAAAATGCAGAAAAAAATGTCATCCCGGCAAATATTTTTTTCCAGGATAAATCTGACTAGTTTCAGCCCATCAATTAATAGATTAGCATGAAATTTTCGATGTTTGCCTTTTTTGGGTACCTTTGATATAATAAAAAAAATAGTTTTTTTAATGTTTTTCTAATGATTCAGCCTAATAAATGACTTCGGTTGAAAGAACTTTCGTAATTTTTGTTGTCCAATTCCTAGTTGTGGATGGTTCAGAAAATAATATCATCTGGAATAAACCTCGACATGACATTTTTGGACGGTCTGACGAAGTTCAATATGAATCAATATGAATATTCAATATGAAAATTGAATGGAATAAAATAAAATTGAATCACTTCATTTTTTTTAAACAGAAAAAGTGTCTAAAAGTTAAGAAAATGTAAACTTTCGCTTGAATACAAATTTCCCGGGAAATGGGAAATCCCGGGAATTCCCAGGACGGGAAATTGGACGATCTAGCTGAAATCAATTTAAAATGCGTTTAGAATCATTTTGAGCATGTTTGGGTTGATTTAAAAATCTTTTGAATTTTGGAAAATTTTCGATGTTTGGTATCGCAAAAGGTTTTTTTCGCTAAAATGTTTGTTTTGACTAAAATCTTACATTTTTTGAAAACTAATTACAGTCCAGACTCGATTATCCGAAGTTTCGATTATCCGAAGTTCGATTATCTGAAGATCTGTGTGGCAATTTCCAATTTTCCCGGGTTTTGTTTTTCCCGGGAAACGGGAAAAATATTTTTAAAATCCCGGGAATTTCCGGGATCCCGGGAAATTTTTGAAACAGTCATAAAATAAATGGTTTCATTATATTTGATATGTTTTCAAGCTTAACATCATAGAATTAGCCCATGTTTTTAAATAGCTTAAACAAAATTAAACACGTTTTTTTGTTCTTTGTTGTGCTTTGGATTTTAAATGTACGAAATGCATTTTCTTATTCCAAAGTGATTAAAATGAAATAGATCTTTTAAAAATATATTGTTTGTTTGTTTAATGACATGACTAGAAAACCTTGAAAAATTTATTTTGAAAATGTCAAAAAAGCGACAGCAAATAGAATGATACCTGTCATTGTGAAATTTAAGGTAAGTTTTGAATTCCATGTTTTATATAAATCATATTTGGGTAATTCTCCGCCAACTCACACAGCAGTTGCCCCGACCCCTCTTCGATTTGCGTGAAACTTTGTCCTAAGGGGTAACTTTTGTCCCTGATCACGAATCCGAGGTCCGTTTTTTGATATCTCGTGACGGAGGGGCGGAACGACCCTTCAATTTTGAACATGTGAAAAAGAGGTGTTTTCAATAATTTGCAGCCTGAAACGGTGATGAGATAGAAATTTGGTGTCAAAGGGACTTTTATGTAAAATTAGACGCCCGATTTGATGGCGTACTCAGAATTCGAAAAACGTATTTTCATCGAAAAAAACACTAAAAAAGTTTTAAAAATTCTCCCATTTTCCGTTACTCGACTGTAAAAACTTTTGGAACATGTCATTTTATGGGAAATTTAATGTTCTTTTCGAATCTACATTGACCTAGAAGGGTCATTTTTTCATTTAGAACAAAATTTTTCATTTTAAAATTTCGTGTTTTTTCTAACTTTGCAGGGTTATTTTTTAGAGTGTAACAATGTTCTACAAAGTTGTAGAGCAGACAATTACCAAAATTTTGATATACAGACATAAGGGGTTTGCTTATAACCATCACGAGTTATCGCGATTTTACGAAAAAAAGTTTTGAAAAAGTTGGTCGTCATCGATCATGGCCGTTCATGGTCACCCGCGACAGACACGGACGACGAAACAAAGAGAAACGCAAAAAGTAACTTTTTCAAAACTTTTTTTTCGTAAAATCGCGGTAACTCGTGATGTTTATAAGCAAACCCCTTATGTCAATATATCAAAATTTTTGTAATTGTCTGCTCTACAACTTTGTAGAACATTGTTACACTCTAAAAAATAACCCTGCAAAGTTAGAAAAAACACGAAATTTTAAAATGAAAAATTTTGTTCCAAATGAAAAAATGACCCTTCTGGGACAATGTAGATTCGAAAAGTACATTAAATTTGCCATAAAATGACATGTTCCAAATTTTTTTACAGTCAAGTAACGGAAAATGGGAGAGTTTTTAAACTTTTTAGTGTTTTTTCGATGAAAATTATACGTTTTTCGCATTTCGGAAGGGTCTACCGCCCTCAAATTTCGGGCGTTCTAATTTTACAAATCGAAGAGGGGTCGGGGCAACTTTTCCCGATTTCGTGTGAGTTGGTAGAGAATTACCCATTTTACAAATTATCTTTAAGTTACTAATCTGGGGAGAATCAGGACTACAGCCTGAATAGATACAAGAAATTTTTGAGTAATACATTTGGAAATCGGTTTACTAATTGTTTTGTTCTGCTCCTGTTTTGACCGAAGTCATTAAGAAAATTATGCAATATTGTTTTTGCTTAAATAGCTGTCTTAATTTGTTACGTTTGTCCTGATTTGCCCCATTTTCCGATGTTTGATAAAAAATAATTTAATATGATATTTTTTCCAAATTTAAAATCATAAATATACATGGGTAATTCTCCGCCAACTCACACAGCAGTTGCCCCGACCCCTCTTCGATTTGCGTGAAACTTTGTCCTAAGGGGTAACTTTTGTCCCTGATCACGAATCCGAGGTGCGTTTTTTGATATCTCGTGACGGAGGGGCGGTACGACCCCTTCCATTTTTGAACATGCGAAAAAAGAGGTGTTTTTCAATAATTTGCAGCCTAAAACGGTGATGATATAGAAATTTGGTGTCAAAGGGACTTTTATGTAAAATTAGACGCCCGATTTGATGGCGTACTCAGAATTCGAATAAACGTATTTTCATCGAAAAAACACTAAAAGTTTTAAAATTCTCCCATTTTCCGTTACTCGACTGTAAAACTTTGGAACATGTCATTTTATGGGAAATTTAATGTACTTTTCGAATCTACATTGTCCCAGAAGGGTCATTTTTCATTTAGAACAAAATTTTTCATTTTAAAATTTCGTGTTTTTTCTAACTTTGCAGGGTTATTTTTTAGAGTGTAACAATGTTCTACAAAGTTGTAGAGCAGACAATTACAAAAAATTTGATATATAGACATAAGGGGTTTGCTTATAAACATCACGAAATATCGCGATTTTAAGAAAAAAAGTTTTGAAAAAGTTGGTCGTCATCGATCATGGCCATTCATGGTCACTCGCGACAGACACGGACGACGAAACAAAGAGAAACGCAAAAAGTAACTTTTTCAAAACTTTTTTTTCGTAAAATTGCGATAACTTGTGATGTTTATAAGCAAACCCCTTATGTCTATATATCAAATTTTTTGTAATTGTCTGCTCTACAACTTTGTAGAACATTGTTACACTCTAAAAAATAACCCTGCAAAGTTAGAAAAAACACGAAATTTTAAAATGAAAAATTTTGTTCTAAATGAAAAAATGACCCTTCTGGGACAATGTAGATTCGAAAAGAACATTAAATTTCCCATAAAATGACATGTTCCAAAAGTTTTTACAGTCGAGTAACGGAAAATGGGAGAATTTTTAAAACTTTTTTAGTGTTTTTTTCGATGAAAAATACGTTTTTTCGGAATTCTGAGTACGCCATTAAATCGGGCGTCTAATTTTACATAAAAGTCCCTTTGACACCAAATTTCTATCTCATCACCGTTTCAGGCTGCAAATTATTGAAAAACACCTCTTTTTTCGCATGTTCAAAATGGAAGGGTCGTACCGCCCTCCGTCACGAAATATCAAAAACGCACCTCGGATTCGTGATCAGGGACAAAAGTTACCCCTTAGGACAAAGTTTCACGCAAATCGAAGAGGGGTCGTGGCAACTTTTCCCGATTTCGTGTGAGTTGGTAGAGAATTACCCACATAAATTTAATATCAAGTCTTTTAAAATAAAATTGAAAATATTTAAAGTGCTAAGCATTTCGCGCATCTGTTCGCTAAAATTTTAACAATTTTCCCTAATAAGCCAAATTAAAGCCAACTACAAATTTTAATTCTTAAAAATTCTCATCGATATCAAAGTATTCAACTTTTCAACTATTTCCACAACCAAATCTCAATTTCCAGACCTAAGTTTGATTTTTTTTTTTTCAAATTTCGAGAATTCCCGGGACAAATTATGAAAAATCCCGGGATTCGGGCATTCCCGGTTTTGGGAAAATCTCGGGAATTCCCGGGATGGACGCACTATTTACAATAACTTTTTACATCAAATTCGAGTTCTGCGACCCCATTTTAGTCAAATTTGAATGGTTGATTCTCTATAAAATTAAATAATGCATTTTTTCAATATTTCATCACCGCCATTTTTGCCGCCATATTGGATTTAAAAATTCTTAATTACTTTAGAGTAATTTAGGAGTCATAGTTGAGCTCAGCAATCAAAAATAAGACAACGAAAAAAAAGTTTTGTTTTTCAGGATTCGATTATCCGAAGTTTTTCCAAGACCTTCCGATAATTGAGTCTGGACTGTATTGCAAAACAACTGAACTAGTGTAAAAAGCATTTTTTAACACTTTGTCCCTGTTTAAACAATGGCTTTTTATTTCATTATTCACTCAATAAAGTAACTGTAGAATTTTACAACTATCCGCCACTTTTGCAATAACCTGCGCGCAAAACTCTCACCCAGCATGACAGTACCGGATCCCTTCGGATAACTATACATTTTCATTCTTCCACCACCACCACCACCTCCTAAAACCCAGCCCGAGCCCTTTTTATGCATCAAGAGCAAGTGAGAAAGCACCCATCATCCCATCATCAGAACAAAACGAAATCGCATTGCTTTGTGAGCCAGGTCGGAATCACTTCTTTTTTAGACAGCATATGACAACCACCAGCGAGCAGTTGACATGGGTTTTACACATCACGGCTTTTTTTTTGTTTTTCTCCCTTTTCGATCACACTTTTCTTCTTTTTCCGGTTTTAATGCTGTCACCGTTCCAAATCTACCGGATCCCCAGCGTGACACATTCCGTGTGACACCGATTAGTGTCCACACTTTATTTCACACATTTTTAATAATGTAATTTAATCTTTTTGAGATTTTAAGCAATTGGTACACGTGATGTGGTACTACGACCCTTACGGGTACAGTACAAACTTGACGGTTTGACAATGTCAAACTTTAACGTGTAAAATTGTCACTTTTTACTATGCTCTCACAAACACAACCGAACGAGAATCAAAACAAACACATTATATTTTGTCGAAAAATAGATCACCCAATTTTTCTTTTTTGTTTTGATTTTTTTTGTGATAGTATTTGTGAGTTCGACGTAAAAAGTGACAGTTCATCACTTTTAAGTCCATCTTCAAACAATGGAGGTTACTCTGTACCGCACTTTCTCTCTTTATTTACCTTTCAAGAAGTATTTTTCCCTCTGATTGTGAGGGTGTGTACACCAGAGAGAGCAAAGATGCACAACTTCGGAGAAGGACTTTGGATTTCCTTTTTTCTTTAAGGGGAAAGGGTGTGATGAAATTAACACTCCCCCCTTTCTTCTTGACGTGAGCAAATTTTCCGAATCTTATGAAACAACTCGGCGAATCGTCACTGGAAACACAGACAAACACTAACACGAAAAAAAAAAGATAAAATTCACGCACGCACGAAACTCGATCTGGCCAAGCTGAGAGCGGCGAAAATCGCCAAAAATGTTTGCACACGATTTTGTGATGAATTTTCCACGCACGACGAGGAGCGCGCGCGGCCAGGAAAATGGCCCCGACAAAAGGAAAAGATCACCCGGGAGTGGAGAGAGAGGGGGAAAGTTTGGAACGCGAACCACCGACGAATTCTGCCACCACGAACCACCGCCGGGACCGGAGAGAGAAGACTGACTGAGTCCGAGTCGTGGCCGCACTAGTGTGTGGGCCTCGAATGGTTGGGAAAATTTCTGCGAAATGGGTCTGTTTTTGTTTGGTGAGAACTTGAGAAAGAGAGAGAACAATGTGTGAGAGAGGGAAAATCGTGCGGAAAAGTGGTTGTTGTTGTTTCGTGAATCTCACGTGAATTTTCCGCTCTCGAAGGTAAGGTTTGGTAAGGCTGTAAGTTGAACTAGAAACTGCAACTTAGTTCCGTTAAAAAAAGTTGTTCACTGAAATTTTACTGTTTTTTGCAACTTAATTTTTAAGGTGATAAATAAGAAAACTATTGTTTAATTAAATATAACACAATATTACAAATTTTACAAAATTCTATAACATTTTCAATAATGAATAATGAATATATTTAACATTTTTTTTTAAATAAACGTACAGATTCTAATGGAACCAATATCGGGAAAACACACTGTCAAGCGTCGAAATCCTCTCTCACTTGGGTAGGTTCAAGGGTAGGTTTATCTTTTTTTATGGTCTGCTTTGGCAATTTTCTCAATTTCCATTGCGCGTCACGACGGGGAAAATCTCGCATAGCGATGCGAAGGCGCCAAGCAGATGGAAATGTGCCAGGGAGGTTATACTGATTCTGAGTGGAGAAACATTTTGCTCATTTTTTATTTCATTGATTATTTTCAAATTTTGTGTGTTCACTATAAAATACAAAGTTATATTAAAAAATGTGGATTTAATCGCCAACTCACACAGCAGTTGCCCCGACCCGTCTTCGATTTGCGTGAAACTTTGTTCTAAGGGGTAACTTTTGTCCCTGATCACGAATCCGAGGCCCGTTTTTTGATATCTCGTGACGAAGAGGCGAGGTATTTTTCAATAATCTGAGATAGAAATTTGGTGTCAAAGGGACTCTTATGTAAAATTAGACGCCCGATTTGTTGGCAATCTCAGAATTCCGAAAAAAACGCATTTTTCATCGAAAATACGCTTAAAAAGTTTTGAAAACACTTCCATTTTCCGTTACTCCACTGCAACAAATGTTGGAACATATCATTTTGAGGGAAATTTATTGTTCTTTTCGAATTTACATTTTTCATTTAGAACATTTTTTTTTTCATTTTAAAACTTTGTGTTTTAGTTCTAGAGCAGACAATTACAAAAAATTTGATATATAATCATAAAGGGTTTGCTTACACGAAGAGACCAGCCGAGGTTAATTTAAGAAAATCTTTTTTTTTATATATTTTACAAACTAAAAGTATGAGTTATTTTTTTACACAGCTTTTTTTCAACAATCGATTGTTGATTTTGTTAACCCGAAATTGTTGACCACCAGGAACTTAAATTAACTAAAAAAATAGTTGGAATTGCCATTTTTGTTGGTTAAATTGCCGAAAAAAATTCTAGCAGTCGAATATTATTTTCTGAAAATATGCTAGAATATTTTTTTCTGAAAATTAACTAAAAAAATTTTTTTTTGCTGAAATATTGTGGAATATTCTGTTAAAAACAGGCTGGGACATATTTTTCAACTATTTCTCAACATTTTTTTTTTTCGTTGTATCAACCGAAATATTTTTGCATGCAGCAAATTATTAGGGGTTTATAACAAAACATTTCTTAATTAGACATTATTTATGTAAGTGATGATATATATTTTCTTTAATTATCGAACGATATAGGCTGGGCCAAATTTCTAGCTTTATTTTAACTAATGTCTTACTTGAATACAGAAAAATATTCGTACATGTAGTCAATAATTAGCTGTTGTTAGCAATATTTTTATTGAATTTGTAGTAAATTTTGTAATAATGCCTCACAAATTAATGCTAATTTTTTCATTAATTTGTTAAATTGCTGTTAAAAATCATCAAAACATAACTTTTTTTTTAACTGTTGTTATAAAACATCTATGTAAAGTTTAACTAATGTTTTAAAAAATTACGTTGCATTAATCTTAAAAAAAATAATTTAAAAAAACATATTACAAATTTCTCGTAAATTTCTTAAAAAAAAGAAATCGAGCAAAATTTTCACCAAGTTTTTAGTTTATATTTTTATTATGTTGTATAAAATTCTCTTATATAAACATCATGAGTTATCACGATTTTACGAAAAACAAGTTTTAAAAAAGTTGCTCGTCGTCGATCATGGCCGTTCATCGTCACCCGCGACAGACACGGACGACAAAACAAAGAGATGGCAAAAAGTAACTTTTTCTAAACTTTTTTCGTAAAATCACGATAATTCGTGATGCTTATAAGCAAACCATTTTAGGCCGTTGCAAATATTTTTCGAAGTTTATGTCCCTCAACTCTAACATTTTTTTTGCAGGGTTTTTTTTACACTCTAAAAAAACCCCTGCAAAGTTAGAAAAAAAAACAAACAATTAATATATAAAAATAATGTCCCTTAGTGATGTTTCCACTGACATGCTGCGCCTTAAGCTTAAAATGTAACTAGGATTGAAAAACAAAAACTTTCTCAAAAACGGAAAATTATTCGATTCACGTGAATCGTATTTACGATACTTCCAAAGTGAGCGCTCCGTGAGCGAAAAATGAGCGCGAGCGTGGGACAAACGCGAGCTGAAAAAATCGGAGCCAACGTGAGCGCGGGCAAACGTGGGCTAGCTCGCGAGCGAAAAATGAGCTGAGCGCTCACGAGCGCGTAAGGATCGTAACCCGCGATTGCAAAAACTCATACATTTCATTTTTTGGAAAACCATTTCTAAGAATTTTACAAGATATCAAAATATGTTTAAAATAGGCTGAACATGGTAAACATCTAGTTTTTTTTTAAAGGTTCAATAAACCAAATTTTCCACCGGCACCGTGGTGTAGGGGTAAGCGTGGTTGCCTCTCACCCAGTCGGCCTGGGTTTGATCCCAGAAGGTCCCGGTGGCAAATTTTGAGACGAGATTTGTCTGATCACGCCTTCCGTCGGATGGGGAAGTAAATGTTGGCCCCGGTCTAACCTAGAGGTGTTAGGTCGTTAGCTCAGTCCAGGTGTAGGAGTCGTCTCCCTGGGTCCTGCCTCGGTGAATTCGCTGGTAGGCAGTTGGACTCACAATCCAAAGGTCGTCAGTTCGAATCCTGGGGTGGATGGAAGCTAAGGTGTAAAAAGAGGTTTGCAATTGCCTCAACAATCAAGCCTTCGGACACCTAGTTTCGAGTAGGAATCTCGTAATCGAGAACGCCAAGGCAATGCTGCAGAGCAAATAATTTGATTTGATTTTGAAACAAAATTTTCATAAATAAGTTTGATAAGTTTGAAGTTATTTTATGTGACTTTGCCAATGTTTAAAAAAAATCATTTTTAGGGATCAACATTCGCTCTACTTGTTACTAACATTTCCTACATTTTAAGTAAAAAGAAGCATGTAGTAATTTGTGTAGAGTCCCAGACTATGCCCCTACGAATTTTTGACAATTTTAATGATTAAGAGGCAGTATTTGTAGATTCTGCTCGGTTTGTTCTAGAGGTCGTATCGAGGTGCTCCGATTTAAATGAAACTTTCAGGGTTTGTTTGTCTATACATGAGATGAACTCATGCCAAATATGAGCCCTCTACGACAAAGGGAAGTGGGGTAAAACGGGCATTGAAGTTTGAGGTCCAAAAAACATGAATAATCTTAAAATTGCTCGCATTTCCGTAAAACTTCATCAATTCCAACTCTCTTAGATGCATTCGAATGGTCTTTTAAAGCCCTTCAAAATGTGCTATAGACGTCCAGGATTGGTTTGACTTTTTCTCATAGCTTCTGCAAATTACTGTTAAAAATGGATTTTTTTAAAACCTTAATAACTTTTTGCAACAGCCTCCAACACCCATACTCCCATAGGTCAAAAGTTAGGGGATTTCATGGACTATAAGCCTACGGTGATAACTTTTTGGCCAATCGCAGTTTTTCTCATAGTTTTACGATTTTTCTATAACAAACATTTTACAACGTTGGTATTTGCCCTGTAGGCTTCCATAGCGGCATTTTTTGGTCTCAATTTTGACATATTTGGAATCCTCAGAAAATTTTACATTAGATTGAGGTGTTGGAATTTTGAATTTGACTGGAAAAAATGCCATTTATAATTAATT
Source organism: Culex quinquefasciatus (assembly GCF_015732765.1). NCBI lineage: Eukaryota > Metazoa > Arthropoda > Insecta > Diptera > Culicidae > Culex > Culex quinquefasciatus. Next base: position 58,267,013 of record NC_051863.1, read on the forward strand.
AAAATATTATTTAGCATTTTGCTGGATTATGGGTAAAACAGGTATTCGCCTACTTGATACAGCATTTGACTTATTGAACACAGGGTATGAAAAATCTATCTTTTTTCATAAATGTTTTATTTAATTATTTTATTAATCAAATTCAAAATTCCAACTTCTCAATCTAATGTAAAATTTTCTGAGGATTCCGAATATGTCAAAATTGAGACCAAAAAATGCCGCTATGGAAGCCTACAGGGCAAAAACTAACGTTGTAAAATGTTTGTTATAGAAAAATCGTAAAACTATGAGAAAAACTGCGATTGGCCAAAAAGTTATCACCGTAGGCTTATAGTCCATGAAATCCCCTAACTTTTGACCTATGGGAGTATGGGTGTTGGAGGTAGAGACCCTAAATAGGGAGACTGGTCTAAGCTGGCTAAATCGATCTGGCAACGTATGTTTTGAGCTTGGCCACACTGATAAGTTTTGCTGGGCGTAAAGGCAAATGCTCGTTTGGATACGTCAAACTCGTGTCTGTTTGGGTACGTCAAATTCACTTCGACCAGTCTCCCTATTTAGGATCTCTAGTTGGAGGCTGTTGGCTTCAAAAGACCATTCGAATCCACCAAAGAGAGTTGGAATTGATGAAGTTTTACGGAAATGCGAGCAATTTTAAGATTTTTCATGTTTTTTGGACCTCAAACTTCAATGCCCGTTTTACCCCACTTCCCTTTGTCGTAGAGGGCTCATATTTGGCATGAGTTCATCTCATGTATAGACAAACAACCCCTGAAAGTTTCATCCAAATCGGAGCACCTCGATACGACCTGTTTCACATCGGTGAAAAACTCGCTCTTAAGTTCCCATTCTATAGCAAAAATGTGACAAACAAGGACAAAATAGAAAAGGTGACTGTAAAAAAAAGAAAGGCAAAATGTTATGATAGAAGGTGATAGAATAGGTCAAATAATAATAATAAAAAAAAACAAAGATGAACTAAACAAGATTAATGCTAATTAGAATACTAAAAATAAAACAAGAAAAACAAAAAAACAAGAAAAGTAAAGTTTTTCGTATTAGGTAGTTGCTCAAAATGACCTCCTCAACACGGGAAAAATAAAAAAATCGAAAAAAATGAGCAGTAGAGGGTTAATGCAAAAAACAATAAATTGACAAGACAGCATTTTAAAATAACCATGAATCAACTATGGTCACCTTGGAACGAGTTGTCAAAAAAGGTCATGAATGATTTTTTTCTAAATTGATCTAAATAAATCTGTACAATATTTCCAAAAAAGTGTCCACGTGGTTTGTGGATGGTCCCGTTCTAGTTTTGTATTGCAGCATTGGAGAATTCGGAGAATTCGGTGCGAAGTTCGCAATATGTAGAGCTTTGAGACGTTTCGCACACACACACCAGCGCACCATTTGTTTTTGCCGACTGGACAAAATATAACCTCACTTTTTTCGTCTACGTACAAGGTCGCAACACATGCGCACGTAGCCAACTCTGTACCTCTGCGATCATACCACCTTGGCTGTAACTCGTATGCAAGCGCATAAAGACTTGCACGCGAGAAAAAATCCAACAAGAAAAAACGGTGCAAACAACACCAACACACGTCCAACAAGAAAAAGAAGTGTGACAGCAAATCGAAAAACGTCAAACGCTGAAAAAAATCCGCTTGGTGCATCTCGCTCGTTCCGCCGCGGCCGTAAAATCTGTTTTTCCCGTGCGAATCCACCGTTTTCCAGCTCGAAATCACAATGTTTCGCACCGCTGGCGTGCCCTTCGTCTAAACGCACAGGCAGCTTCCCGGGTGTAGTGTTCCGCATCGGCTTCCGGGCGGGGTGTGACGAGCGGCACCCGCCGCCAGAATCTTTGCGCGGCGTCCCAAAATAAGCGAAAGAGTGTAAAACGAAGCCTCCCTCCTCCTTTCGACGAACCTGCAAATTTCATGGCATAAACAAAAGTTCTCGTTTGGAAACAGGTGAAAACACAGTTTGCAAACACTTCTGGGGGAAATGGATCAATATCCTCCGTACAGCATCCAGCAACAACCGCCGGTGACAGCGGCAGCCGCTTCGTACCCGTACCCGGATGGGCCACAACCGGAGAAAAATCCTTCCGACGGTGTTGCGCAAATGCCGCAGAATCCGTACTACCTGGGAGGTGCTCAGGTTCCGGTAGATCCGCAAGGGAACTTTACCGGTGGGTTTGTACCTGCGGAGGTTCCCGTTCCCAACGGGATGGTTCCCCAACCGGCGTATAACACCTACTATCCGGAGCAGGTGCCTCAGCAGCAGCAGCAGCTTGCAGGACCGGAACCACCGGTTCAGTACAGTCAGCAGGACTATGCGCGGGAAGCGAATGTGGCACCCGTGGAGTACTTGCCGGATGTGGGTTTGCCTGCGCTTCAGCAAGCAACGGGTTCTGTTCAGCAGGTTGAACGGTCTGCAGAAGGAGTGGCAATTGCTGCTTCAGCACCGGATTTTTGCGAGCAGATTCAGCAGGGAATGGATCTGCCGCAAGCGGTTGCTTCGGGAGAGCCAGGAAGTGCGGCGTCAGTCAATGTTAAGGAGCAACAGCAATTCGGTTCCGGTAAGATTTTTGTAATGCTTTGGAATTCCGTACAAAGCATATGTTTCCCGAACACAGACGAGAAAAAAAAAGTATCTGAAATATATTCATCTTCTGTTTGGAAGCAGAACAACTGCGATGGGAAAGTTAAAACAACACTTCAACATTACCAATTCTATATGAAAAGTTACATTAGAAATAAGATCAAATCGTCAAATACCTTCAACATTAAATTACGACAGCACTTAAAGCAAGGAAATTCATCGAAAGTGATGCCGATAGATGTAAATATTGAGGTGAACAAATGCGGTGCACATTCACTTAATTTAGTATTTAGGAATGTCTTTGGTGATTTGCTATGAAGCTGATACGAGCTGTTGAAACAAGTCTTTAAGGTGCTGACTGTTAAAAGTTCCGTTACCCAAAATAGATGTTGAAACCCGATGGAATTCCTCCTTAAAAATGGTTAAGTTTGAAATAAAACTTCCACAATGCCAACGTCATTTTATAAAGCCAAGCTTCAGCCGGATTCATACTTCATCGGAGCCATGTTAACGGTAGTTCATGTGTAGAAGTTTAACAATGGATTGCACGATCTACTGATGTGTCTTACTCGTAGGTACTTTATATCGACGTCCGTGATTGAGAAACGCATTGTTGGTGTTACATGTGAGCATTTTAAGGACTTGACATTCAAGTCAGTGTTAGCAAAGAGAACTTTTTGCCTTCCTCACCTTACTGAGGAAAGGCTATGAAATCACTCGAAAAACGAAAATCTTAATTTGACCTCCTAGACCAAATGTCTGTGTGTGTGGTGGGATGTCGATCAAATAAATTTGCACTGGATTATCTCGGCACTGGCTGAACCGATTTGAACTGCATTGGTCTCATTCGATCCGTCTTGGGGTCACATAAGTCGCTATTGAAAATTATAAAGTTTAGTAAAGTACTTCAAAAGTTATGCTAAAAAAACGATTCTAACTAAAGTCCGGAAGATTGTAAAAAGGGTTGTTTTTGTAAGAAACCCCGTTATGTTATACATTTTAGAAAGGTATTCAAAAGATCTTTCCAACGAGTTCAAAAGTTTGAAGATCTGTCAACCCTATCAAAAGTTATGCGCACTTAAGTGTTTTTATGCACTTTTTAGAAGCCGGATCTCATATATTTCGATGAAAACGTTGTCCAGATCTATCATGCGACCTGTCGATGGATAGGTGTTCAAAAGACCTTTCCAACGAGTTCAAAAGATTGAAGATCTGACAACCCTGTTGTGTACCCGGGGGCGCGAACCTAACGAGCGGCCACAAAGTCGCAAGAATAAACTAGACTTAAGCTTAACAAATAGAACACGTTTATTCTGTAACAGCGACTAACAGTAATGATGATATGCAGAAAAACTAAAGGTACAAGGTACAATTACATCTCCGATCGCGCCTCTCTCGACCTGGGTGCTACCAAGGAGTACAGCGAGTCGCGAAATTGTTGGAACGGCTGGTGGTTCTGTGGGAACCCAACATCTCCCCCTTTAAGCCCAGAGTCCCGGGGTGTAGCGATCCGGAGCTCTGCGGTCTCGTTCAGAACGGCGCGGGAAAGGTCGATCGTCTCCAGGTAGAACAGGTGAATCTCCACTCGGCAGTGGCTGCGTCTCGATCTCGAAGTTGTCCAGCAGGATGTCCAGCGGAAGTGTGCCAGGTTGAGCTTCCGCCGATGTTGCGTTAGCGACGCGACGGCGTCGTATCTGGTTGGTGTGCACCTTGATTGGACGGTTGGATCCTTCGAGTTTGATGACGTAGTTCACCGCGCCGACCTTCTCGATTATTTGCCCTGGTGCCCACGTGAAATCGTTGCGACGGAACACGTGTGCGAAGATCAGGTCACCGGGCGCGAAACACCTTTCCACAGCTCCATGTTTCCGGTCGTAGTCAGCGTTCTGCTTCTCGTTCGCAGGAGTGGGCTTCGGCGGCATGGAGGGAGCTCGTAATAGATCGAATGTTGATTTAGGCCGACGACTCAGCATCAGCTCTGCAGGAGATTTGCCACCGGGTGCTTGCGGGTTCGCAGTCGACCGGTACGCTTGAAGAAAAACTTGCAAAGTTTCCTCCAAATCCTCCCCCCTCGTTGATCTTTTTGAGAGCTCGCTTCAGCGTGTCGACGAAGCGCTCAGCTTGACCGTTGGACGCCGGATGGTATGGAGCGGTCGTCACGTGCTGAATTCCGTTCTGCTTCAGGAACGTTCGGAACTCAGCGCTCGTAAACTGCGGACCGTTGTCCGAAACGAGAAGGTCCATACGACCAAAGCGAGCGATGCACTACCGCAGCAGCTTGAGAGTCGCCTTGGTGGAAGACGATGGGGTTGCGAAAATCTCCGGCCACTTTGAGTACGCATCCACTACGACGAAGAAGAAAACTCCATTCATCGGGCCAGCGTAATCGATGTGGACCCGCTCCCAAGTGCCGTTCGGGGTCGGCCAGGACTGGAGCGGTGCCTTGGTTGGAAGCTTGGCTGCAGCGGCGCACTTTGGGCAAGCGCGCACAAGGTCTTCGATGTCCGCGTCGATTCGGGGCCAGAACACGTAACAGCGCGCAAGCGACTTCATTCGCACAATTCCGGGATGCGCTTTGTGCAGCTGCTTAAGAATGCGCTTGCGGTACACTTCTGGTACGACGACGCGCTCACCCAGGAGAAGACATCCTTCGACCACGCTGAGAGCAAAACGGCGGCAGAAGAAAAGTTTCGCTTCGGGTTCAGCGATCATCGTGGAAGACTCGGGCCAGCCTTCGTGGTGGTACTTGATGACCGCTTGCAACGACTTCGACTCCTTCGTAGCCTTCCGGATCAGGGCGTGCGTGACCGGGAAGTTGCTGACCGACGAGTCGATAAAAACTTCGAGTTCGTCATCCAACGAGATTGCGGCGATCACGAAGTCTTCGTCGTCTTCTCTGCTGTGCTGGCTAATGAGACGGGAGAGCACGTCCGCATAGCCAAACTGATCCGTAGCGATGTACTCGATACGGAAGTCGTAGGTGAGCAGTATGATGGCCCAACGCTGCAGTCGGTTCGCCGAGTGGACTGGAATGCCCTTGTGCGAGCCAAAGATTGAGAAAAGGGGCTTGTGATCGGTCTGCAGGGTAAAGTGTCTGCCATAGATCATGGAGTGGAACTTCATGACACCGAACACGAGTGCGAGACCTTCCTTCTCGATCTGTCCGTAGTTCTTCTCGGCGGGGGTGAGCGAACGGCTACGATGCTGCACGACCTTGATGGCTCCTGTTGGCAGGCGATGCATCAGGCAGGCACCGATTCCGGTGTTGGACGCGTCGGCAGCAACGATGATCTCGTGGCGAGGATCGAAGTGCGTCAACAGGAGATCTGACGACAGGAGGCGCTTGAATTCTTCAAACGCGCGTTGGCAATCCTTGGTCCAGTTCCACTGTGCGTTGGCCTTTAGCAGCTGGTCCATCGGATGGCGCAAACGGTGCATCTCCGAAACGAACTTGGCGTAGTAGTTCACTGCGCCGAGGTACGAGCGCAGCTCTGGAACGTTCTTCGGAGGCGGCATCGTGGAGATCGCTTGGAGCTTGGCCGGATCGGGGCGGATACCTGAACTGTTGACCACGTGGCCCAGGTACTTGATCTCGTCCATGAAGAAACGACACTTGGAGAGCTGGAGGTGGAAACCGTAGTCGCGGATGCGCTCGAGCACCGCGTGCAGGTTGTGTAGATGCTCTTCCTCAGTGGCCCCGCCAACCAGAATGTCGTCCAAATAGACGCGAACTCCGGTCAGGCCAGCGGTCATGGAGTCCATGATCTTCTGGAAAGCGCCCGTGGCTGGAAGCACGCCCGGTGCCAAACGGTTGAACTTGAAGAGCCCCCGGTGCGTGTTGACCGTGAGGAGGTTCTTCGAATCTTCGTCCATTTCGATCTGTAAGTAGGCGTTGGAGAGATCAATTATGCTGAAATGGCGCATTCCAGCAAGGGATGCGAAGATGTCGTCCGGCACTGGCAGCGGGTAATCGTTCGGCTGGAGCGCGTTGTTGAGCCCGGTGGAGTAATCTCCACAGATCCGGATGCTGCCGTTCGCCTTCCGTACAGCCACAATCGGCGCGGCCCAGTCGGAGTGCTCGACGAACGAGATGATCCCTAGGTTCTCCAAACGCCTCAGCTCGTCCTGCAGCGGTTCGTAGGCGGTCTGCGCGACTGGCCGGCGCGGCAAGTACACGGGCTGTTGATTCGGCTTCAGAAACAGCTTCACCTTCGTTTTCGTGCAGAGGCCCAGAGTGTCCAGAAAGACCTCCGGAAACTTGCGCTGCAGCTGGTGAACTTGATCCAGAACGCCGTCCGCGACAGTCACCCGGTTGCACACCGAAGATAGCGGGACAGACCACAAGTCGAAAGCGTCGATCAGGTCCAACCCGAGCAGGTTCAGGTTGCTGTTGGGTGCGACGTAACAGACGGTTGAGCGGCAGGAATCCTGCAGCGTCACGCTGCACTCGAACTCTGCCTCCAGCTTGACGTGGCCTCCAGACGCGCTAGTAGCTTCGTGACTTGTCGGGCGAGTTGCGGGAGATCCAAGAGCCAACCAATTATCGCGGCTGATCACCGTGATGTCCGAGGCCGTGTCGATTTGGAGCTTGATCGGCTTACCGTTGATCAGGATGCTGACAAACTTCCTTCTGCGACGGGCGCTGGTCTGGTCGCTCGAGACCTCCTTCACGCTGGAACGCTGCGGTTTCCCGGACGGCCTCGCGAACGCGCAGTAGCCGTCTTTGTGCCCGATTTGTTTACACTCTTTGCAGACGTGTTTTACAAAAGGGCAGGCCTCCGTGTAGTGTACACCACCACATAGCCAGCAAGGGGATTTTGGCGTCTTCCTTGCGTCCGACTTCTGTTTTTGTTGTGGTTTGTCTTGCCGTTTCTGGTTTGACTTGCCACGATACTTGTCAGAAAGAGAGTTGACAACAGAAGTGGAGGAGTGTGCGGCGTTCTCGATCAGTGCTGTGTCCTGCTTCAGGTTGAGGAGCCGCTGACATTCGGTTGCGAGGGTGTCGACCGTAAGTGTAGCAGCATCCGTCTCGAGTTTGGACAGCAGTCTGGTGCGAATTTCGGAGTCCCGGTGCGAGCGTAGTCCGCAAACAAAGATCAGCGCCTTGAACTCGTTCTCCTTCAGGCTGCTCAGCTTGAAGTCCTCGCAGAGTCGATTCACCGCGCCAGCGTAGGCGATGAAGTCGTCCGACTCCGGCTTGATGAACTGCAGGCACTTGCAGCGCTTGTTGAACAGGGATGTTCGGCGGGAAAAAATCTCCTTCAGCTTCGTCACGGACTCCTCGAAGTCGTTATCCTTCGGCTTTTTCGGCAGGATGAAGTTGGCGTATCTGCTGTGCGCCCGAGTGTCCAGCTTCCGCAGTAACAGTCTCACCTTGCTGGCATCATCGAGCTTGCAAGCATCCTGGGAGAAAGTGTCCGCGTACCGCGAGTACCAGACGTCGAACAGGCCGTCATCGCTGTCCGGATCGTAATGAAACTCGACCATCGTGTTGGCCAACGACTCGAGTAGGAACTCCTTGTTGTCGTTGGTGTTGGCGTTGAGCTTCGGTGGCGCGATGATAGGCTTGGCCGTGACGGTCTTCACGAGGTCCTGAAGCGCCTTCTGCTGGGCTTGCTGCTCCTTCTGGAGGTCCTGGTTCTGGAGGCAGACCTCGGTCAGCTTCTCCAGGAGGTTCTTCAGATCCGGGTCGCTCATTGTCCGGTTGAGGTTAGGTTCGGCGGGTAACGTAGAGCCGGGTTTTTTTCCGCAAATTCCACGGGTTGCACAGGACACCAGAAATTTGCAGCGTCCTCGTCGCCAAAAATGTTGTGTACCCGGGGGCGCGAACCAAACGAGCGGCCACAAAGTCGCAAGAATAAACTAGACTTAAGCTTAACAAATAGAACACGTTTATTCTGTAACAGCGACTAACAGTAATGATGATATGCAGAAAAACTAAAGGTACAAGGTACAATTACATCTCCGATCGCGCCTCTCTCGACCTGGGTGCTACCAAGGAGTACAGCGAGTCGCGAAATTGTTGGAACGGCTACATAAGTGCTCTGAATTATGAAGATCTGACTACCCAATCTATGAATAATGCCCAATGGTATGAATAATGAATCAAGTTGATAGAACATTGAAAGGTTCGCCCGTTTGTATCTATTTTGGATAGCACTACCCTCTAAATGTGGGGAAGGCACCAACCACCTAAGGGAGAATTAAGTAACGTTTTTTTTTTGTTAAAATAAATTACATTTTGACTTTGTTTAAAATTTGATAGATATTGCTTGGCACAGCTGGGAGTTAACTGAGAAGGAGCTGATTAAATTTTGAATCACATGGAGCAAAATTTCTACCAATTATCTTGATAATGTTTTCTACTTTGCAGAACCAACACCAATCCCGCCTGAGACCACCCAGCTTTCGACTCCTCCTCCAGCCGATACCGTAGCAGTAGCGACAGAATCCACTCAAAGCACGGACGCCCCAACCGAATCAACACCTTCCGCTTTAGACGCACTCGATACCACAACAGAACCCGCTACCGAATCAACGGAACCAACCCCCGTTGTCAACTCCGACGCCGCCCCACCGGCAGATCCCCCCATCGTCGAACTCGACGACAACTCCAAGGACGACTGCGTCATCACGTCCCCAACGCCTCGCCCCGATGCCGGCCTCTGCTCCTCTACGAAGAAAAAGCGCCGTCGAATCGTCCAGGAAGACGACAGCGACGACGATGAGTGCGAGCGGGAACGGATGGAGCTGCTCCGGTCGCCGGAACCTCCAGCCCCAGCGGAAGAGGGGCCATTGGATCAACCTGAGGAGAAAGAGAAGACCGGTGAAGACGGCGAGGGTCCGCTGAAGGAAGGTGAAGAGGACGAAGGACGGTCGGAGTCGCGGAACTCTTGCGAGGACCGTCGGGACGATGATGCTCCGTCGATCTTCCAGAACGTGGTGATGATTCCGGCGGCGGACGCCGAGGCGCACAAGCGCAAGAAGATTCGCGTGCTGGACAGCGACGACGATGATGAGGACGGGCAGCAGGCGATGGCCACGACGGTGGACGATATCGGGTTGACCGGGGAAGGGGCGGATGAGCTGAATCCGGAGGGTGGGATGGATGAGGGTGGTGAGGATGGAGAGTTTGGTGAAGGGCTGGAGCAGATTGTGGCCATGGATGCGCCCATAGTTGACCAGAGCCGGATGCTGGAGGAGGGAGATGATGACGAGGAGGAGGAGCAGGAAGGTTCGGATAAGGAGAAGGACAAGGAAGGTAGCGATCGGGAGGAGGATGAAGTGAACGGAAGTGACGCTGAGGAACCACCTGTCGAAGAGGAGGAGGAAGAGGAAGCGGAAGAGGGCGTGGAAATGATTACGGCCGAGGACGACGCCGGGGAAGCGATCGGAATTGCGACTGACGACGAGAAGGAGCTGGACGAGCCGGAGGCTCAAGAGTCGGAACCGGACGAGCGGGGGAGTGACCAAGAGGAGGAAGCTTCAGAAGCCGAAGCCGGTTCCGATGCCGAACGCAGCGAATCCCGCTCCGTCGACGATCAAAACTCCCACGATTCCTCCTCGAACCAGCGAAAATCTGACGAAGAAGATTCGGACAAGGAGGAAAACGAACGGCCACGGAAGAAATCCGGCGACAGTGGCGACGAAGTGGTCTGCCAGAACGAAGAGGTCAACACCATCTCGCTGCTGACGGACGAGGAGGACGACAACGGCGTTGCGCTGCCACCGCCGAAGAAGGAACTGCCGGTGGTGCGGATAGTCAACATCAAGAAGGAACTGCTGGATGTGTCGCGCGTCAAGAAGGAACGTTACGATCCGACCTCGTACTACCAGCAGCAGCACCAGATCAAGCAGCGGCAGCTGGAGGCGCGGAAAAAGGAAAAGAAGAAGAAACGGGAGCGGAACTTTGACAATAACGAGTGAGTAGAAGAAAGGTTTTGTTAATTTTTGCTTTCGTTTCAGCTGTAGATTCCAGCGTGAGTACAGGAAGTGTCCAAAACACGGCGTAAAGATTGTCATTGTAGACTTGAGAAGGAGTTGAGACCGGTTATTGGGAGGTTCAGCGCTCATCAGCAGACGATCGAGAATGGACTACTACTCATCGATTTCGTTATCTCCCGAAACATGGCCATACGTAGTACCTTCTTTCAACACAGCCTTCTCTATAAGTACATTTGGAGATCACCAAACGACACGGAGACTCAAAGCGACCATGTTCTCATCGATTGTCGGCACACCTCGGACATAATCGACGTCAGAACCTACCGTGGCGTGGACTCGGACCACTAATTGGTGGTGGCAAAACTGCGCCAACGCCTGTCCGAAGTTGTCCGTTACCGTCGCCCGCAACCGTATAAACTGGAACAACTCAAGACCATGAGGTCACTACCCAGAACGCGCGGGAACTCGAAGCTGCGTTGCCAGACGAGGTTGGGCTTGCCGAAGCCCCTCTAGAGTCATATGGAAGCAGCCATCAAAGCAGCGGCATCGAGCGCCATCGGGTACGTGAACCGAGTTCGACGGAACGGCTGGTTCGACGAGAAATGTCAGGCGATTTGTGATTAGAAGATAGCAATGCGGGACAAGTGGCTGCTGCACAACACCCGTGTGAACAAGGAGTCGTACAAACAGTTGCAAAGACAGCAAACCCATCAGCAAGATTTTTTCCATTTGTTGTTTCAAGTCCTTTCATTTCTTCTAAGACTAACAACTCGCCGTGTTTCCCTTTCCAGCCCGTTCGGCGCCTGGTCCAGCTCCTCCACCGACGACGAGTTCATCCCGAACGACATCTACTTCGGCACGCCGGACCGCGTCTTCACCGCCAACACCAAGATCAAGTGCCAGCGCCAGAAGCAGCTGAACGAGCGCTACTCGGCCAAGTATGGGCGGTCCGGCAAGCGGCGCTACTCGGACGACTCGGACGGGGAGGAGCGGCGCAAGCGCAAGCAAAAGCTGGACCAGCTCAGCCGGCTCAACCTGCCCTCGTACCAGCAGGCCCAGCTGCAGACGATGATCAAGAAGAAGAAGAAAAGGCGCCAGGACCGGTTCTACGACAAGAGCCAGGACATTCCGAACGACATCTACTTTGGCAATGTGAACGGTAAGCGGGAGGTTCGAGAAATGTGTCAAATTTACTCATCTTACCGAACTTTCAGTTCCGTTGCACGTGCTGTACGCCTTCGGGGACAGTTCGTCGGAGGACGAGCGGCCCAACACGTCGTGGCGTTCGGAGTCCAGTTCCCACAGTAGTCACAAGTACCACCGCACCGGAGGTGGCCCCGGCAGCCGGGGACCGTACAAAAAATCTTCATCTACTTCTTCCGCCCTCGCCGCCTACGAGTAAGTTCCGCGGACCCATTCAAACAATAGAGACCTCCGCTCCAACCGTTTCCACTTTGCAGACGTTCCTCGGTGAGTCCCAGCAGCGATCGGTCGGTGCAAGCGATGCGGGAGTACCTCAAGATTGCCGGCTTCAAGCACGTCAAGTTCCACAAGCTGTGGGAGGGCTGCAAGTCGAACCAGGAGCGGGCGAACGCCATCCTGCGGCTGATGCAGGACAAGGGCCTCGAGGGCGAACCGACGGTGGCCAAGTGCAGGGAGTTGCGCAAGCAGCTGCAGATGGAGCGCGAGGCACAGGTGCTGGACACGAGCCTGATCATCGATTCCGGGGAAGGTAAGGTTGCGGGTGCGGGCGTGGTGTATGGTTTTAGAACTGCTTTTGTTATTTGAATATCCTTTAAAACATTCTTAATTTGCAGCTCGAACCAGTTCTTAGACTAGAAAATCTAACTTTAAAGTACCGTCAACTGGGACGAATTGGGACAACAGTTTTAACCATGTAGGAGCACAATAATTAGATTTTTCCGGTTGGTTTCGGTTAGAACAGCCTAAGACCAACAAAATGTGTACATCCATTTCCAAATTGCAAGCCATTTAAGGGGTTACATACATGTAAATCGGCAGAAATGTCAGAGGTTGAATGAGCACACATTTGAACTTTTTTTTAAATCTGTTTTCAGGAAATTAAAATATACATTTTCATCTACTAACCAAACAAATTTGAAGCCATTTGGTTGTACCGTTGCCGAGTTATAGCTATTTGAAGTTAGCAGTTTCAAAAAACGGGTGCCACGATATTTCAAAACTGACCTGACCAAATCGGCTCAAAATTTTGGTGAAGACTCGTCAAACTATTCCCGTGTGCATGACGAAGGCCGATTTTCAAAAAGTTTATTTAAAAAAAAGATAAAAATACTTTTATGTTTTTCGTATAAAAAATCGTCAGTATTTGATTTTTGTATTTTTTTAAAAAAGCAAAATTTAAAAATCGGGCTTCGTCATGCACACAGGATATGTCTTGGGAGTCTTCACCTCAAATTTACGCCAATTTGGTTCATCCCATCTCTAGATATCGTGGCACCGGTAAATCAACTCGGTGCTTTGAGAAAAACGCTCACAAACTTTGACAGTCCGCATGGCAAAATTTTGATCATAAATCGTCTCTTACTCAGTTTAATCATGTAATAACTTCATAAAACTTTCAGGAGTGATTGAAAATCATCTTTTTAGTGGATTGAATAAATTTTCTGTAACATGAAATTTGGTGATTTTCTACATGTATGTAACCCCTTAATGCTCTAAAGTCTGCTGTCCCTATTCAGACTGTAGTCGGCCCAGATGACGGTAATAGAATTTTCTAATTTACCTATTTTTTTGGCTGGCTAATGTTTTTTCATAAAGTTTGGAATATTTTTTCAATAAATATTTATTAAATTACTTTGAAAATTTTACATAATAAATTTTCTAAAATGGATTCTGTGCATTTGATTTATTCGTAATTAATCACACTGGAATACTATAAAAATTACGGTTAATTTCAAATCAAAATACCAAATTAAATGGGAATTTTAGATTTTGATTGCCTCGAAGATGAAACAGGACGTCGGCCATTTTCAAAACTTCTATGCGTCTTAAATTAAATTTTAAACTCAAAAGACTGTTTACTTAGGGCTTATTTACCAGCTGCCAAACTGTGAACTTTTTACGATACGGCGTTTTTCTTAAGCGACCATCCATAAACCACGTGGGCACTTTTTTGGAAATCTCGAACACGTTTCACATTTGGCAGCTGTCAATACAATGGAAATTAAAAATCTGTATCTTTTGAAGGAATTCGGCAAAGTCTTCGGCAAAGTTGTAGGTATGGATAAAGACTACGCTCAGAAAAAAATGATACACCGTAAATTTTTTATGTGCGATTTTTAATTTCACTTTTTGACACTAAAACATGATTTCCAGAAAAAAAAAACTATTTTTAATATATTTGATTTTCTGATACAAGTTCTGATTTGTTTTCAAATAACAACTTTTCAGACATTTTCAGAACGAGCAAAAAGAAAATTGTTCAAAAAATCTAAATATTGGTCGCACAAATTTTTCAACATCATTTTTCGATGTTAAGTCAAATTTGTAATCAAAAAGTACTTAAGTGAACTTTTGATCAGGGCTGCGGAGTCGGGTCATATTTCAAACGACTCCGACTCCGACTCCGGCTTTCTCAGATTAGCTGACTCCGACTCCGACTCCGGCTCCGGCTTTGAACAAATGGTTGGCTCCGACTCCGACTCCGACTCCGGCCTACCAACTCTAGCCGACTCCGACTCCAACTTTCAACAAATGGTTGGCTCCGACTCCGACTCCGACTCCACATCTTTTTAAATGTTTCAAAAGTTAGTTAACTATTATTAGTTAATTATTTTTAAAACATTCATAAATAGGATTATTTAAATACTCTCTAAGCGTCATGTTTTTCTCAAGAAAAATAAGTTAAGTAAAATAAAATAAAGTAAATAAACGGAAAAAAGTTTCTAGGTTACAAGTTTCATACGTTACAAGCTCATAAAATTTAGCCGACTCCGGCTCCGACTCCGACTCCAGCTGTTCGAGTTTTGACGACTCCGACTCCGACTCCGACTCCAGGTCCCCAAAAAGACCCGACTCCACCGACTCCGGCTCCGACTCCGACTCCGACTCCACAGCCCTGCTTTTGATGTTCCGTTTTTAAGTAACAACCATTTTTTGGTAACTTTTTTGAAAAATGTCGCAGCTATTCATTTTTTTTAAATTAGTACTCATGTTTGCCCACATTTGAAAACATTTTTTTTTAAGATTTTTTTATTTGAACTTTGTTGATACGACCATGCAAAGGTTTAAAAACAGGAAAATTGATGTTTTTAAGTCTCCCCCAAACAACCCACTGTTATCAAATGTCGATATCTCAGCAACTAATGGTCCGATTTTCAATGTAAAATTCTGGGTGCTGAAAAGACAGAATGCGTAACGTAATTTTCGAATGCTCCCCACTAATACATCTGCACACTACAGCTGTAAACATAAACAAAGTGGCAGGCTAGGTTCAAGCTCAAGCGTGGCATTTTTTTTGCTGCTGAAATGACTTGTTTTGATCTGGGTGCTGAATAGTGGTTTGCAAAATGGCCTCCATTTTGAACTGTCAAAGTGGAACCAATTTACTGTTCGCCAAAAGTAGAAAGTATTGTTATCGATCATTAAAAATAGTTTTTTTTTGCCAGAATGAAATTTTTTTGGCTTTTGAGGACCTGGAGTTGAAGTCTAGAAATCTTGAGAAAGTTGAAGGCGAGATCGTCATTTTTATAATTACGAATTGAAATTGTTTATGGAGTCGATGCGTTCATCGTTCATCCACAAGCTGTCTTGATTGTTTGATTCCGTTTGAAAACCTACTGGTTTAGTGAAAATGTTCTCTGTTTGTTGGATCAGCTTCGCTAGAATCAGCGATGTTTTTTTCGCTGGACCAGGAAAAGCTGCAGGATTCCAAAATCAGCCAGGTAATTTATCTGCGACATCGCAGAATGACTCTCTCGCCGCAGTTCTTCGTCACCCGTAAAAATGAAAAACCTCTCCTAACCGATCGAAACTTGAAAACATACACAATTTTCCAAACAAAAAAGTCAAAAACAAGACAAAATAAAGCCACTGACACTGATTTTAAAACAGTTCATTTACCAGTATGAAAAAAGTCATGCTTGAGCTTGAACAGCCTCCTACTTTGTAGGTCGCTGCAATGTGAACAAAGTGGGATCATTTGAAAATCACGTTACGCATTTTCTCTACTCAGCACCCAGGTTTTGATTTTTGTAATCTCTTCGTGTTTAAATTTTCGTTGAAAATTAAGGGCTTCGCACTTTTTTTTGTTCGTAGACTAGTCGATGGGTGGCCAAAAGAGGCCTGGTTTGATTCCCACGTGACGAAATATTGCGTCAGAAGTGGGTGGAATTTTCTTGAATCAGAAGAACAACCGAATCGAAGTTCCGAGATTGTGTATCTTTGAAGCGTAGTGATAATGTTGGAGTAAGATTATTCACTATTATTTGGCATGTGCCATTCATAGTTATTGATAATTCGCGGCTAATATTTAAAAAGGCGTAATAAACGCAGGTTTTGCGTGAGACATAGCGCTTGTTGAAATGCTAGCGACGAATTAACCCAATCTCGATTTCTACCCTCTTATTAAGAATTGTTTACTTCGAATACCTCAAAAGCTCGACGCCACCGACAAAATAAATTATAGATCGATTACAATACTTGCCACCTCTTGGTATCATTTTGCGAACAGTGAATTGGTTCCGCTTTGACAGTTTTAAATTGAGGCCGCTTTGCGAACCACTATTAGGTTTTAAGCCGACTCAATTTGGAAGTTAGAAATTTGCACTGTTTACATTTTTTGCACGTGTGTCTCAGTAAAAATGTGTATGCGTGTGCGCTCGTGACGTCACGCTGTAAAACCTTATTCTTCACCCAGGTTAAAATATGAAACACTCTCGAAATTGTTCGATCTCTTCGGGAACAATATTTTCATTTTTTTTTAAATCACAACTAACATTTCAAAAGGGTGTCATATTGAATGTTTGGGCCCAAAGTCCAACAAAGCAATATATAGAGAATTCCCTCAGCATTTGCAAACATGAGCACTAATTTAAAAAAAAAAAGAATAACTGCGACTTTTTTCAAAAAAGCTATATAAAATTGGCTATAACTTGAAAATAATACACTTTATCAAAATCCACTCAAATACTTTTTGATTGCAAATTCAATTTAACAATGAAAAATGAAGTTGAACAATTTTTGCGACCAATATTTTGATTTTTAGAAAACATCAGTATTGATTCAAAAATTCATAACTCGGTCTTAGATTTTTTGCCCGCTATGAAATTTTTTGAAAATTTGGCATCTGATGTCCCCTAAAACATATCGAAAAAAAAAATGAAAAAAGGAATGAAAAATCACAAAAAATTTGTTTACAGTATATAATTTTTTTTCAGTGTAGTTCTTATACATACCTGCAACTTTGCCGAAGACACCAAACCGATCAAAAAATTCCTTCAAAAGATACAGATTTTTGAATTTTCATATATCATTTAAGTATGGACAGCTGGTAAATTTGTATGGAAAATTATATGGACAAACTAATGATGCAAAATGGCTTCTTTGGGTACCAAGAAAGTTTCAGCCGGTTTTAAAAATACAAAAAAATCGAATGATCGAAATCTTAGAGAATTGCTCAGTTCAGACTCGGTTATCCGAAGGCCTCAGAAAAATTTCACTTCGGATAATCGAATCACCAACTTTTTTTGTGGAATTTTTGGTTAACGAGCTTAAGTATGACCCCATAGACTACGCTTAAACGATTATGGTGGCCAAAATGGCGGTGCTGTAATATTTAAAAATGCATTTTTTTATAGACAATCAACTACTCAAATTTGACTAAAATGGGGTCACAGAACTCGAATTTTATGTAAAAAACAAGAAAATGAAATAAGATTTTTTTCTTTGTGATTCGATTATTCGTCCTAGTCCTATGCAAACGATTTAACGATTTAAACAACAAAATTATGTGATTCTATTTTTTTTTTTTTTAGACATGATCATTTTAATATTTTTTACCTTTTGCAATTCCAGGTCGCATCACGCGAAGAAGCAAACGGAACCCGTCGGATCCGAACGCACCCTCCACGTCCGGCACGGTCGTTCCGCCGGAGAGTGCGGAGGCGATCAACCGCATCCGGAGCCTGGTGGATCCGGACTCGGACGGGGAGTAAGACTCGAAGTTTTCCTTTCGAGAGCTGTATGTTGTACATAGGCGAGAGAGCGAGCAAGGTGGCCATAAAAGCAGAATATTTTTTTTTCGTTGTTGTAAGCGAGTGTGTGTGCGTGCGGAAATGGTGGGCGAAGATGTTTTAAATCCCAGTTTTGAGGTTAATTTTAAACACACACACACACACACAGAGGAACAGATGAATCACTTTTATTTTCACTATAAACAACCAATCATTAGTCGGTGCTTTCTCAAAGAAAGCAAAGCAAATTCCTGCAATTTCAGTTTGTTTAGCTCTTATAATAGTATGAAAAAATATCATTTATTTTGCACGTAATCTATAAGTAATGTGGAAGCTTCCTTTTAAATTTACAAAAGATAGAAATAGTGAAGAAAAGTAAAGTAAATATATCTCTTCTAAAAAGCAAAACACGATTCACCAATAATGCAGTGTATAGCAAACGGTAGCAGTAATTATATTAAAAAAGTATAAATAAAATAACAAATCGTGAAAGCTTGGTTCTCTTCAAAATCAAAATTAACAGTCAGAAGTCATTCTCATTAGCTAAACAAAGAGTGCGAGTCGTGAAGCAGAGGACCATCATTCGTAAAATAGGAGAGGAGTTAGCGGTGGACGAATTTTTAGGTTCTTGTAAATTAGTTATAAAATATATCGTGTATGACTGTAAAATCGTGAATAAAGTTTGGCTTTTCTAAAATATACTTCAAAATGTTTTTTTTTTCAGGGTTGTTACGGACGGCGCGGATCGCGCGTTTCGCGCGGATAGCGCGGATCTGGCGCGGATTTGCTGGCTAATTTTGCTCAGGCGCGGATTTCGCGCGGATGGCAATTTTGAAAATGTTAGTTTGTATTTTCTTAGTACGAAACGTCGAAAAATGAAGATAAACATTGCGTAGAAATTATTTTTTATATGTTTCTTGTCATTTCTTAACATCTCCGGCTCTGAATATTTAATTTCTTTTGAGTTTTGAGTAATGATTTTTACCATATTTATTTTTAATTTTATACTGGATTTATTCAATTTTTGATTTTGTAAATCAAATATTACAAACTTTTCCCGAAGATATAGACATTAGAATGTGTAACAAAAACTATTATTGGGGCTTGTTCTGGTGGGCGCCAAATATAAGCTTGATTGGACGTAACAGAAACTGGCCTCAACTTTCGAATTTTGGAATGGATTTTAATCGGTAGAAATATTTTTTCTTCTAAATTTAAACATTCTTGGCGAAATTAAAAAGATCAGAACATTCCAAATTCAAAGCTTCAGCAATTCAAAAAATCGAAAAAAAAATAATTCTTTTAATAGTTTTTATAATAACATAAAAAATCAAAATACATATTAAAAAAAAATCGTAAACTTAAAAATATCTTAAATTTCGAAATTCAAAATTTTAGCAACCTGAAATTCAAAATACCAAAAATTTGGGTAATCGAAAATTTGAAGATTTAAAAAAAGATCAAAATAAAAAAGTCAAAATTTAAAAACAATATAGAAAAAAAAATTCTCAAATCCAAAATGATTTTAGTATCCTTAAGCTTATAAATTCTAAAATCCTAAATTCTGAAATTCTAAAATTCTATAATCCTAAAATTCTAAAATTCTAAAATTCTGAAATTCTTAAATTATTTAATTCTTAAATTCTTAAATTCTTAAATTTTTAAATTCTTAAATTCTTAAATTCTTAAATACTTAAATTCCTAAATTCCTAAATTTTTAAATTCTTAAATTCTTTAATTCTTAAATTCTTAAATTCTAAAGTTCTAAAATTCTTAAATTCTTAAATGTTTTTATTTTTAAATTCTTAGTTCTTAAATTCTTGAATTCTTAAATTCTTAAATTCTTAAATTCTTAAATTCTTAAATTCTTAAATTCTTAAATTCTTAAATTCTTAAATTCTTAAATTCTTAAATTCTTAAATTCTTAAATTCTTAAATTCTTAAATTCTTAAATTCTTAAATTCTTAAATTCTTAAATTCTTAAATTCTTAAATTCTTAAATTCTTAAATTCTTAAATTCTTAAATTCTTAAATTCTTAAATTCTTAAATTCTTAAATTCTTAAATTCTTAAATTCTTAAATTCTTAAATTCTTAAATTCTTAAATTCTTAAATTCTTAAATTCTTAAATTCTTAAATTCTTAAATTCTTAAATTCTTAAATTCTTAAATTCTTAAATTCTTAAATTCTTAAATTCTTAAATGTTTTTATTTTTAAATTCTTAGTTCTTAAATTCTTGAATTCTAGAATTTTTGAAGTCCTATTTTATGTAAGAGATTTTGAAATTATGAGAAGAGATTATTTTAAATATCGGAAATTAAATTTCTTTCGGAGTAAAATTTTAGCGAGGATTTTGGATTACAAACTGTATAAAAATACTTAGATTTTGAATATTCGAAATTCGAAAAAAATTCGAAATTTAAAATTTTATCATATTATAATTTTAGATTTTGATCTAATTATGAGGTTATATTTTTGAAGTTAAATTTTTTGGTTTTTAAATATTGTATTTTCTATTTTGAAGATTGTTTTTTCATGACCCTTGCCATGACCGTCTCTTGAGGATTTTTTTTGAAAATAGATTTATTGCTTTCATTCTTTTGTAGCCTTTTAACATGAAACGAGTTTTTTTAATTAAATACTTTCTGAATTAGTTTTTCTTCATTAAAAAATAAAATTTCTTAAAATGTTGGTCGCGATTTTGTTTTATATGGCGTGGATTTTGCGCGGTTTCGGATTTTAGGTCGGCGCGGATTTTTTTTCGACTCTCCCGTAACAACCCTGTTTTTCCAAATAATTTACTTTTCAGAAAATTGTGGATCAACTGAAATCGATGGAGGTGGTGATTTTGGCAGGTTGCAGACTAGATTTCGTCATGTTTATTTGATGATTGTCAAGCCCAGGTTTAGAAATTGATTAAAGGGAATTAAAACCAATTGTATTTACAAACCATGAACAAATTAAAAAAACATTTACAAACTTAACTGTACGTCACACCAGCCCAAAGTCGTAGAATTTATTGCCACATTTCAGGTGCAACCGTTTCACATTCACGTTCATATCACAGTATTCCTCCTCGTAAATGGCATTGAATAACTCATCAAGCTCCGGCAAAATTCCCTCCATCTTGTCCCGTTGGTTCCCGAGCGTCCATAGGATGCTCACGTGGAAGGACCGCTCCTGGTAGAACACGGGAAGTTTGTACTCGCGCATGCAGCCATCCAAAGCGTCCACGAGTTGTTCCAGCGGCCTAAAGCTGGTTTCGTCGATTTTAACCGCGAGAAATGTCCGAGTTTGCTCTTCGTTCACGTAGATGGCGAGGTTGGAGGGAAGAACTGTAAATCTTTAAAAAAAAACCTTGTTTTCTTAAGCCAAAATGCTGAAATTTGAAAATTACCTTTTAAATCCACTAACTGCGTTCCGGATGTTCTCCACAAACGCCGTAATATTGTGATGTCTTATAACGAAGGTTTTGGTTAGGCTCAGATGAAGGTTATCTACTCGGTTGAGCTCCAAACTGAGCTCTTTGGACGCTTTATCGATTATATGCTGCTGAAGATCGTTCAGCGGTTCGACGTCGTTATCTGAAAATTGAACGAATTAAAAGCTTAAATGTAGACCTCATAATTTAAACCTGAATAAAATTTAACGCCTGGAGGAAGACTCGCTCTCCAGAAAAGCAAAATACTTGCATAATTTCAGGCGTTTCTTTCTACAATCGCGTGGTACTTACAGTCAACGTACACGTAGCTGGCCCAAATGCCCCTTTCATGGGCAAAGGACCGAACTCGGCCCTGATGTTTGGCGGGGTCATCGTCAACTGGTTCTTCTGCAGTTGCTGCTTCAATTTGAAGAAGCTTCTTTGAAGTAGGTAATAAATCTGGTTTTGGTGAATCTTTTGAACCCGTTACAGCACTACCTTGGCCATCGTCTTCACTCGAGGAATCACCACTGTACTGCTGAATGTTGTGCATTTTGTGAACATGAGCCAAGTTGCGCGCTTAAAACATTTTGTTTTGATTTTGTATCATGACAGTGTTATTGTGATGGCAGCGCCACAAACAGAAGTGTCGAGTAGTTGAACTAAATTCTTTGAACAACTTGTTGCTGCAGCTCAGCTATTTTGGTTTCTTGAAAATCTTCACTGAGAATATTGTCTTTTTCTAAACTATAATTTTGCAGCATAAGCTGGAATTGTTGAATAACACTTTGTTTAAATTATTTATTTTGAAAAAAAAAAAAAAACGAAATTCATTCGATTTAACTAAATTGGTCACTCTAATCGCCATAAGAGTTCCGCTAGTGGCCGCTGCCAGTTTGAGGGCTCTGCTGGCATGGTCAAGTTGTGCTTTGAATTTGAATAACAGAAAATGGCAGCACATGAAAAAGAAAACTTGTAGAAATTGAGCTTTACAGATGATTAAGTTTAATTTGTTTTCGGATTTTTTGTAATTTTTATTTTTTGGACTTAAAAAAAATCCATTGCGTCAATTGCGTGGTAGCCACTGGTAGGTATATTCTGAAACTCCAATCTTTAAAATTAGTAATTGGAAAACTGTGATTTCTCATCCATAACAGCATTTCTGTGAAAGAATTTCGTTAGATGTTCAACTATTATTCAACGTCATCCAAGTGAAAAAAGTCTTTAAAAACCTCAAAATTGTTTAAAAATAACAGATTTCTAAAAATATGTTTGATTCGTTTCAAACAACAATGCGGGGCAATATGCACCGCAACATTGGGGCAAAATGCACAACAACAACGGGACAAAATGCACCACAACATGGGGCAAAACGCACCGGCTAAAATCAGTTTTCACTAGTCACCACTAGATGACACCGCTGTTTTTACAAAGGAGCTTCACAGAGGTGCATTTTGCCCCGACCACGCTTTTTGCAGAAAAATTAATTAAAAAGTTGTTTTTATACCACGATGCTCATTTTTTCTACGATGGTTTAGCAGTGTTAAGCCTCCAATTTCTATGATTTTTCCACCGGATGATTCTTCCAAATACCGAGAAAAGCAGGGGGTGCATTTTGCCACGGGGGTGCATATTACCCCCTCTCCCCCTATATTAGTGTGGCTCACGGATATGCGATAAAGACAAAAGTGTTTAATTTCGAACGCCTCAGCAATATAGCCCCAGAAGCCAGCCTGAAAATTTGAACGCATTTTTTTTAAAGGTTAAGTACTTCCACCATTGACCTGAAATTAGTAGGTATGGAGCTTCTAAAAAATAACAATTGGAAACTTTCACTTTTTATCTCTTCATAGAGAAAATTTCGCCAAACTTCTATCAAATTTTTCTATACTAGGGGTTTTATAGGTTTTTGTCCATGGAACAACCTTGTAGAGTATCGCAATACGCTAGGAATCAATTCTCAAAAAATACCGGAAATTTTTGGAGTATGTAAAAAAAATATAACGTGCTCTTTAAATCTACCTGTATCTTTCCTGGATTAATTCCTACAACGTTCAACAACGTTATTCCCCTGATCAAAACCTATAAAAAAAACCCTCTAATTTGAGAAAATTTCATTGGGTATAGGACAACTTTCTAGAAGAAGAGTTGAAAACTGAAAAATAAATTAATTATATTTATTGAAATTCCATTTAAATGAGTGGAACAACTAAACGTTAACCAAATGCACTCAAAATTTCAGGCTAGCTTCTGGGGTTATAACGCTTGTAAATTCCTTTTGAGGCACTCGAAATTATACAATTTTGTCTTTTTTACATATCCGTGAGCCACGCTAATGTATATTGAGGTGTCAAGTTTTCAATGGCGCAAAATGCCCAAAAGTTTGATTCTTATCGAAAATCTGATGACGCCATTGAAATTAGCGAACAATTTCCTTAAAAAAAAGCATTCGAAGATTTGTTCTATCATTTTCTGTTTCCAAAATATGGGATTCTTCAATGTTTCAATAGTAAGTATAAACAGCTCCACCAAATTTTAGTATGATCAGAAAAAGTCGATTACGAATTTTTACTTTTTCTGTGTACAGTTGGCGCAAAGTGACCCATGAGTTATATTTCTAGATTAAATTTTCAAAAGTCCTATCTGCGTAGAAAACCCATAGGTTGATTTGACAATTAACTCTAGATTTAACAAGATAAATTTATTTACATCATTTTAATTGGAATCACATTGAAGAATTGCGTTTGATTTAAAATCCAAATCCCAACAAAGTACATAAAAATTTCAAAATTTGAAGGGTTTTAAGCACGGCTACGTCACGACTGTCATCCACATATAAAGCGAGTGAAGTCAAAATCGAACCAAGATCGAACCAAGTTTTTAGCGCATGGCGTTTGAAAAGGTCTTATGCGCATTGGACATAAATTACAAAAATAAAACTTTTTTCAGTCCTTTTTTATTTAAAAAGATTTACGTTTGATCCTAGGTTTAATCTCAAATTTGAACTTGAGAAACATTTAATTCCAACGAGAACCTAATGTTGGCAAATCAGCACTTTGGTGTTAAATTACAGTTGGTTTAAATCATTTTCGATTGAAATTTAGTAAGTATCCCAAGTAACATTTTTTCCAGGAGTTCTACAAGAGCTCTTCAAGATAGTTTTGTGGTATAACATTGATTATTGAGTAAAATAGTCCGGAGAACCATCGTATAAAATAAAAACAAATAAAAATATAAGGAATTGGTCAAAACAGAATTTTAATACTTAAAACGATAAAATATAATATTAGGGGGCATTTAAGGGTTAAAATTTCATTATTGTCGAATTCCTTGGACAATTTCCTATAAAATGATTAAAAGTAAAAAAAAAGTTTTTTTTAGAATGTTGTCGAAAAATAGGGCGGTGCCAAAAATAAAGGGATGGTCCAATCAGGACCAAACTTGAGATTTCAGTTAACTATCGATAGATAAACGTTTCCTTCAAGTTTGGTCCAAATCAATAAAGGTCGAGTCCAAAAGTGTACCCAGTTGACCTGGAATGAACCATATACATTACATTTTTGAAGTTTCACGGAATAAAGCTGTCCGTCATTTTTTCAGAGCCTATTTTGAAGAGGGTGGTCCACATAAACTTTTAATTATAAAAATCCTGCCTTGTTGTTCTTTTATAATACTGTTTAGACAAAACATCACAAGCAAAATAACGTAAACTTTGAAAAATAGTTGCAATGGCCTAAGTTATAAAAAATACCAAATAACAAAATTTTAAAAAGCAACATATGTAACAAAAAAAACCTATACACTCAAACCCCGATGGTTTGACACCAACTGTCCTTTTTCAGTTTGACACACCTTTTACACGGAGTTCACACACACTACCAAACGTTTGTTTTGATAGTATACGTGAGCGCCGTGTAAAAAGTAAAAAGTGACCAACCAGTACCCCGTTCTAATCAAGTGTCAAACGAAAAAGTGACCAACCACCGTAGGTTGAGTGTAGCTTAAAACATTCAAACTAATACCGAAATAGAAGAAAAAGCAAAGATTATTGAAACGAAATTGTGAAAAACAATAGCACAACAAACGAAAACCAAAAAAATATATATGTGCATCCAGAATTATATAGCAAAAAAAGTAGTAGCAACAAGTAGATGGAGAAATTTATGAAAAGAATTAGCACAGACAAACAGACATGAAAGCTAGAACAAATTCTTGATCAAAAAGTGGGACCAGTTTAAATTTGAATTTTGTTTGCTCACTAACGACATCTGTGGAGATTCCTAGAATCATTCCTTTTGAATGCAAACAGTGCATGTTTATGTATGCGTGCATGGGTGTATGCAGAGAGCTGTCACAATTTAAAAAATCTATCCAAAACAAGTCAATTTTGCCACCATCACCGTAAACAACACCAAAAAAACAACAGGCCCTACCAACAAGCATATTCTCAACATGTACGAGAGCATCGTCGAGGTTTTTATTCCACCAGATCTGTGAGCGTCTCAAGTGGCCGCTTCATAGGCGGCAACCTGTGCTTGGCCATCGGGAAAACTCAGAACCTCAGAACCTTTTCAATCGGAACAGTTAAAAAATCTTTTTGTAATCAAAAACGCACGTGTAAGTCGGGAAAGAAGCAAAACAGACAGACAAGGAAAATGAAAGCTGTCATTTGTAACCGCTGTCACCGCGCACAAGGACGCCTCTGGTGGTGAATCCGAAAAGCAAAAACCATGCTTCTCGATATTTCAAAAAAGTTCGTTAGATTTTTGGGACAGGTTGGTGACCTCGACTTTCATGTCTGTTTGTCTGTGGAATTAGTAAATTGATGTTTTCCTGCAAAGTATCAAAAAAGGGCAATTTGAGGAGCGGCCGTGGCTGACTGGTTGCGGTGTTCGCTTTGTAAGCGAATGGTTCTGGGTTCGATTCCCATCTGCTCCCAACGAGAAAGTTAAGAACACTTAAGTTTGAAATGATGAATATGAACGAAAAATCAAAGTCGCTCGAGGCTGGGTTCGATCCTCCGTCCTTAGGATTGGTAAGCAAAAATGCTAACCACTAGGCCATGAGGACTTGGTGAGCGTGGACTAGAATTAGGAATACTGTTACAGAGAGCGAGTTGTGGCGCTATAACCACGGCAAATAGTGTCCAGGGCATTCGTGGATCCATCCCAGAGGGTCCCGGAGTACCAAACCTTCTTAGCATGGTGCTCCCAACGAATACAACCAAATCACGGAGCGTATGGTGGTGTGTCCCCACGCTTCTTCCTCCCCTGTCGATTCAGAATTGTGTTGTTGTTCGAACACTCAGTGCTCAAACTCAATCCAATTACGAGTCATCTCTGCGATACGGCTTTACGCAGTAGGCCTGGCCGCTTTAACGCTTGTGATGTTTCAGTGCATTCCGATGCAATGGCGCACTACAAATGTTAATAAATGACAAGAAGAGTGCTAGGCGTCATCTAACCTAAGGCACTCTCCAGGATCCCTTCGAAAGATTGGCTGCGCTAGGGTCTGATAAGATAAGATAAGATAAGAAAGTATCAAAAAAGGGCAATTCGCAACCAACTCACACGAAATCGGGAAAATTTACCCCGATCCCTCCTTGATTTGCGTGAATCTTTGTTCTTATGGGTAACTTTTGCCCTGATCACGAATTCGAGGTCCGTTTTTTGATATCTCGTGACGGAGGGGCGGTACGACTCTTTTCATTTTTCAACATGCGAAAAAGAGACCTAAAACGGTGATGAGATAGAAATTTGGTGTCAAAGGGACTTTTATGTAAAGAAAAAACGTATTTTTCATCGAAAAAAACACTAAAAAAGTTTTGAAAATTCTCCCATTTTCCGTTACTAGACTGTACAATTTTTTGGAACATGTCATTTTAAAGGAAATTTAATGTACTTTTCAAATCTACATTGACCCAGAAGGGTCATTTTTTCATTAAGAACAACATTTTTCATTTTGAAATTTCGTTTTTTTCTAACTTTGCAGGGTTATCTTTTAGAGTGTAATAATGTTCTTCAATATTAAATAAAAATTACAGTCAAGTAACGGAAAATGGGAGAGTTTTTAAAACTTTGTTAGTGTTTTTTGATGATGAAAAATACGTTTTATTGGAGTTCTGAGAACGCCATCAAATCGGGCGTCTAATTTTACATAAAAGTCTTTTTGACACCAAATGTCTAACTCATCACCGTTTCAGGCTGCAAATTATTGAAAAACGGGTCATAAAACAATTTTGAACGATGTTTTTGATCGAAAAAATACAGATTTCTAATCTAATCAAATCCTAGCGCAGCCAATCTTTTGAAGGGATCCTGAAGAGTGCCTTAGGTTAAATTACGCCTAGCACTCTTCTTGCCATTCATTAACATTTGTAGTGCGACATTGCATTAGAATGCATGAAAACATCACAAGCGTTAAAGCCAGGCCAGGCCTACTTTTTCGATTTGATCAAATAGAGTTCTGCAAAATTTTAGGAACTTCTAGACATCCTTACAAATCACTGGGAAAAATAATCGTCCCGATTGATTGAGTTAAGCCCTAGAAGCAGCGAATTCAAGTTACCGTTCCAACTTTTTTGGGAGGCTTGGGTGTCCGTGTAAATGGCACATGCTCTGGGTGTTCCAGTGTTAAAATAAAAATCAGATTTCGTCATAATTTCTGTAGCAATTTATCATTATTTTGAACTATTTTTTAAACTCAAGTCGTGATGTTTCTTTAGCAGTCTTTCTATTTTAATTACTTTAATAATATCAAATGGTTAGACATTAAAAAAATAAATATATTTTAGTTTCTTTGATGACCTCAAATTATTTAATTGTACAGTCCAGACTCGATTATCCGAAGGCCTCAGAAAATGTTCACTCCGGATGGTTTGACACCAACTGTTGTCAAACGAACGGGGTCACTTTTAAGTTTGGCACCCCTGTTACACGGACTGCCCATAATTGAAAATTCGGCTGTTATGCCAAATCAAGTATTCCGAGAAAAACGCGTTTTAGTGTTTGTCTCAAAATCTGCGTCAAGGCAATTTCCCATAAGAGTGGCATATTAGCCGTTTAGTTTTTCGCATCGGCAGCCAAGTCCAAACACTATTTCAGCAAAATTCAAGTTCCAGAAGATGCGTTGGAACATCCTCTATCACCTGGTGCTAATACCTCGTTTTTGTCAAAAGTGGATATTAGCCGTTTTTTCAATGGTGGGCAGCGGAGTTCACACATACTATCAAACGTATGTTTTGAAAGTGTACGTGAGCGCCGTGTAAAAAGTGACAGTTCGCCACTTTTTAGTTTGACTTTGACCAACCAACGGGGTACAAACTAAAAAAGTAGGGTTGAGTGTAATTGAATCAAGATAAAAAAATTTCTTTGTCTTTTTTGTATGGTCGACAATTAAAAATAACCCGCATAATCAAATACCAAAGGTGAAACTGTCGAAATCATAAGAAAATTATTTCTGGTATGGTTACCATTTGTGATATTGTTGATATAATGTCACGACCATATAACAAAATTAAAATGGTACTATTTCCCGAATTGTTACACTTATCTTGACATATTCGAATGGTTGATTTTTTTTCCTACAATTTAATGAACGGTATCTATTCGTCATACGATTAGGATGGTTCGAAACAGCTATTGTTAGAACATAATAGTACTGTAGCCGGTATGATAAAAGTTATGGTACTCGGTATGATTTAGTCAAAGAAACCTAAGCGGAAAATTTCCTAAATTTCCTAAGTCCTAATAATTGAAACAATTGCACAACAATTAATGGTACGATATAATTATTCCTCATATGTTTGGTATTATTTCAAACAGTAAAATTCGCCAAACGCTTAGGATTATTTGAAACAGGTATTGTATGATTGAGCCAATTGAACTACAGCAAAAAAAAAAAATCCTAAGTCCGAATAATTCAAATAATACTTTAACAATTCATGGAACGATATACCTGAATTCAGCGAAAATTTTCCTAAGTCCCAACAATTCAAACCATTGTTCAACAATTCATGGAACGATATACCTGAATTCAGCGAAAATTTTCCTAAGTCCCAACAATTCAAACCATTGTTCAACAATTCATGGAACGATATACCTGAATTCAGCGAAAATTTTCCTAAGTCCCAACAATTCAAACCATTGTTCAACAATTCATGGAACGATATACCTGAATTAAGCGAAAATTTTCCTAAGTCCCAACAATTCAAACCATTGTTCAACAATTCATGGAACGATATACCTGAATTCAGCGAAAATTTTCCTAAGTCCCAACAATTCAAACCATTGTTCAACAATTCATGGAACGATATACCTGAATTAAGCGAAAATTTTCCTAAGTCCCAACAATTCAAACCATTGTTCAACAATTCATGGAACGATATACCTGTTTGCCATATAGTTTGTATGTAAAGCTAATTTATTTTCGTGATAATTTTTATAAGTCCAAATAATTTAAACAATTGATTGACCATTATCAGAACGATAACTGTTCGCCATGTGATTGGTCTATAATTTATTTGTATGGTTCTACCATACATGTTACGATATATTTATGATAAATTTTGAGGCCACATTTCATAATAAAATGCATTTTAAACCGCCAAACGTAATGTAACTGAGATAGCTCAATTAGATAAGGCGGCAGCACCACGGAAGAATCAACAGGAGACATCATCATCAAGCGGTAACAAATCCCGGACATTACAAAAAAACGCTCACCATTAATAATCATATACTTACCATTCCCGTTGAATCCATAGTTCCCAGAACATTTGTAAAGTTTATTTTTGGCTCCTCCTTTTCAAATGGTGTCGGTAAGTGTCGGTAAAGCAGTTCACCATTTAAAATCATATTTTATTAATTTGTGGTACGGTTCACATAAAATAAGAATTCAACAGTTTGGGGTAGGGTATGGCTATGATCCACGAAAAAAATCCCTTGTAAAAATGTATTGTAACATTACCTAACGACCTATTTAATAAATTGTAGGATTGTTTGGGGAATGGAAAATGTACGGTTGCACCCTATTTGGTGTATTATTAAGATCATTTAGGAAAAATCATTCGACAAATGGTGACTGTATGGTTGTTGACTATGCGGGAAGACAACGAAAAAAAAAAATGTTTTGTGATTCGATTATCCGAAGTGAAATTTTGCAAAGGCATTATCCGAGTCTTGACTGAATTTATTTTTTTTGATTTTTTGAACTAAATAATGACAAAATGTCTCAATACATATTTCCCACCGTCTGTGAGACCCCTCGGCCGGTCCTTCTCCTTCCCAACCCACCACCCCCTAGAAAATTATGCTTCCCACCCCGTCCCTCACCTGCTCCAAAAGATTCGCAAACATCCTTCATCAAACGCAGCCTTCCAACTCCGAGAGAGCGCGCGCGCCTCTCTCCACTGCACTCTCCCGCTCTCTCACTGGGGAGCTCGCACGAGCTCCACTGCTGCTCCCCACAGCTGGCTGGCGTAACTGTAACGTTAGTATCGTGGAGTACGCGGCAACGTTCGGGTCGTCCCTTAGGTTTCTCAACGCGCGCGCGAGCGAGAATTTCGGGTTGGTCGGGGTTGGAGGAGTTACAACTGTGGGTGGGGGCGCGCTGCTCTCCCCTTTTCATGTTTTGAAGAAAAGAATTTCGAACAGACGAAAAGGAGACGGAGGGAGCGAAAAAACAACACGTGAAGTTTTGGTGGTGTTGAGGTGTGGGGCTTGAAGCTTGTTGTCGTCTGGATTCAGAGTTAGAAGAATCCGCGGTCATATGTTGGAATGACCACCCTTGGGAGCCGATGTCAATGGACTTGCCGACTGTGCAGAAGATTCGAGCTGTGACGGAGTTGTAGAACGCAGTTGGCGGCGAAAGTACGTGAGCTGGCAAAACGGGGGGAGCCACGACAAGTCAGGGCATGCTACGCGACACGATGCAGCGTGAACCGCTGACCAGACGTCGTCAGCGCGAAGAAGACGACGGTTGAGGGGAGCTGGGAGTAGTGACAAAGAGTGTGGGAGTGCGCGGCGCGACTGTGTGTCAGTGGAGCGACGAAGGAATCTACAAACGAAGAGAGAGAAGAAGTTGTGCGGAGAGTGCACGAGCTCGTGAGAACACCCGAGTTGCGGAGTTGTGAGCGGAGCGGAGTCTTCGTGGAGTGCAACTCCACATCTAGTAGGTAAGCAGTTTTGCGAAATGGATTAGTGGAGTCAACCTTTTAAATCACAGCGCCTACTACGGAATCACTGACATTCCGGATCTCGCGGTGAAATCGATTGGGGAGCTCCAAAAAAAATGAGGGAGAGCAAGGGAGTCTAAAAATAAGAATCCGGACCGGAAGAGAAAGGAAAAGTGACAAAACTGGTTCGGAGTATGCAAATGAAGGCGGAGATTCGACGACGGAATGCTCGTCTGAGGGAGCATATGGTTTGGTGATCGCGCTCGATCGTTATTTTGTTTTTGTTTTGCTCCCGCTCGCAAGACATTCAACACATGGTTGTTACGAAATTCGGTGTCTGCGAAGAAACGCGAAGCAGCAGGCCAAGCGAAAATAGGTGAAGACCCAAGGCAAGGTTGCTTGGATGGAAACAAAAGAAAAACAGAGAGAACAAAAAACAAGCAAAAAAGTAGGAAAAAATAATAAGCAAGACGAGAAAAAACCCGTCTGGCAAGCTGTAAACAATCTCCGCCGCTCCAGCGCGAGATTGCGAAAAAGTAAACAAAACAAAAAAGCACACAACAACAAAACACGAACTGGCGCGTTTGAACGAGGGCTAAAGTGAGCGAGTAAACGGGCTCGCGTGTGCGGCTGTGAGAGTGATCCGAGCCGGATCGATCACTCATCGATCGCGCACGTGAGAGAGTGTGTGTGTGTGTGCAGAATTCGATCGCTGGAAGAACAAGAGCGAGATATTGCGAAAAGAGTGGTAACGAAGGGCGGGGGTGGCAAAAATTGGATTAATTTTCCAGCGTCTGCGGTTGGGTGTAGTCTTCGAGAAACTTTGCGGTTATTTTTTTTTTTGTTAGGGGCGCACACCAGGTAAGACTGAAATTTGAGAGGAAAGAGAAAAACGAGTAAAACTGAATCTATTACGGTCATTATTGATTGTTTGTGCAATTTTTTTTTTCTGAGGAGAGCGCCGTGCCGGCTTTTCGCGCGCTTCAAATTTATAATTATATTTGGTTAACCTTTTACATCTGCTTTTTTGTTGCGGTGCATGTTGAAACAGATTTTTTTTCACTTCAAGAGGCCTTGAAATCGTGACGTGATGTAATGTAAATATTGGTTGGATCGGTTGTACCTACACCGTGTGGATTACGTGTTGTAGGCCTTTTTGAAGGGCTTCTCGCCGCTTTTTTTTCGAGTGCTTTTAGTGGATTTTTTGGCGGGAAAAATGCAAATGTTAAGGGTAAACAATTCCGTGAGTTTGCCGGGTTATACAATCAGGGCGAAAGCTCAACCATGTGGAAAAAGGGTAATTTAGTGAGGATCGTGAATTGATTGTAGCGAGGAGTTTGTGCTCCCGCATAGTAATCAGTTTTTGTTGAAGTTGATTTTTGCTTGTTTGAGTTCGAACGGGGTCGGAGGTTCGATATTGAAAAAGTATGATTTGTTGGTACATATAAAATGAATTTATTTAATAAATGCTTTTAGAATAATTAATTGCAACTATAAAATTGTTATGCTTGCCATAATATTTTGTTCAGAAAACATAAAAAATAGATTTAATTGGTAAACTGTAACGCAAATCAGCTTTAATACTCAACAGTGCATAGCCGTAAATTTTTACAAGATCAGCTCATCTAAAGTGAGAGAAATTAACTGTTTGTGGAAGCTTGTGAAAAGTAACCTTAGAAATTTAAGCTCAAATTTGTACAAAATAGTTGAAATTGATATAGTGTTACAGAAGATCACCTGAAAAAGGAGTTTTTTTTTCAAATCATGAATTAGGCTGATGCAAATATTTTTTATAGTTTATGTCCCCTCACTTCAATATTGACTACATTGACATTGACTACATTGACATACATTTTGAAAACATTTTAATCAACTGTTCTATTGTATAATGTTTTTACAGTTTAAAAATGTTTTTGTAAATCAGCTGTACTGTTTTATAATGTTTTTCAACACTTTTCTCGTTGCAATATTTAAGCCATGGCTGGTAATTATTTTTATCTATTTTTTTATTTCTTTGGCTTGAGTCAAGGCACACAAACCTTTATCAATATTTAAATATTCCATATAATTTTTCGATTTTGTTTAATTCATTTATAAAAAAACATCAAAATGACAAGGCAAAAACTTTGAAAAATACTTGCAACAGCCTAAATTATTTGGTGTTTTAGTAAATGCATTACAAACTAACTAAAAATCCTCTAGAAATTGTTATTAACCATATCTTTATCGAACTTATTCCAAAAAATCAATCTGGTTTTTAGCTTTTTAGGAAAAGTTTGATAAAGATACTGAGAAAATAAACCCTCTTGTATTTTAAGTTCTATGGAATATTCAAGCTATATGGGACGGACGTTTTAGTTTTGGCCAAGTTATGATTGTCTGAAAAAAAAAGTTATGTAGAAAGCATCGAAAATGCACTCAAATAATTTTAATATTATATTTAGGTGTAAAATTGAATTCTTAACTGGAAAAATATTGTGAAATTTTGATAAAGTGCACCGTTTTTTAGTACAGTCATGCCCCGGTTTTGCACGCCTTGGTTTTGCACTGCCCCGGTTTTGATTCGTTCAGCTGCCTCGGTTGAGCACGGCCCAGCGCTTAACTGAAGCACAGAGCTTTTGAGATTTTGGCTAAACTGGAGACATTGGCTATAATCGTATGAAAAATCATACTAACATCACAAAATTATAGTGTTTTGGAATCGGGATGATGTCAGCTATCGATTGCACTTATAATTACATGAAAATTTTCTGCGAACTTTTGGAAAAAAAACATTTTCCCAATATGGATGGATTTTTTTTACATTTTGAATGTAATAACAACATTTTTTTGAAAATACTAAAAAAAATCTCAAAACTACGTATTTTTGAAAAAATCGTTTTAGTACTTATCAATATGGGTATCAAAGGATTGGGATTTTCCATACATTTTGAATAAAGTATCATTTTTTTGAATGCTCAAAGTTTTCACGAAACTACGTATTTTCGAAAAAAAAACAGTAAAAATTTCAGTTTTTTACAATATTGATATCAAACGATCGGTCCTGGAATTTTTTCGTACATTTTGAAAGTTGTAATACAAAGTTTTGAAAATACTCAAATTTTTCAAAAAACTACATGTTTTCGAAAGATGGTCAAAATTTTAGTTTTCAAATGATCGAGATATTTTATAAACTTCGAAAGCTAAAAATTCTTTTGAAAATACAAAAATTCGTATTTTCTTAAAAGTACTTTTTATTTTAAAGTTTCAAAATTTATTAAATTCGAAATGTTTGAAAAATCCGATTTTTTGTTATCCAATGAAATTTTGAGTGTTATTTTTTCTAAAATATGTCGTTTTGTGAAAAAATGGGTATTTTTAAAAAAGGTTGTTAATAGATTCGAAATTTATGAAAAAAATCGATCATTGCAAAAAATCGAAATTTAGAGTATTTTTTTTTAAACCGAAGTTTTGTGCAAAGTTTTAGCATTAAAAAAATGGTTTTTACATTCCAAATGTATCAAAAAGTCCTGATCAGTTGAAACCCGAAACCCATATTTGAAACAACTGAAATTTTTATATTCCGGAAAAAAATATAAATCATTTGATGGCTATGAATGACAAGAAAAAAAACAAAGTTTATTCTATGAAAATGTCATTTTGCAAAACAATGTAACAGTTACTTATTTTTTAATTTATGCATTCTTTTTTTCAAGACCAATGCTTTTTGTTAATCAAAAATGTTTTCTTTTTGGATTTTAAGGGGTTGGGTAGTTAACAAGTAAAATTTCACTAAATATATATAGAGCAAATGGTTTATCGTCATTAATTAGTTCTGGAGTATTTTTTGAAAAGGTCCTAAAAACCAAATTTTCATTTTTTGCTCTTTGGGTGTTTATAAATACCCCTGACTCAAGGCGGTTCTAAAAACACCAAAAAAGCAAAAATTGAAAATTTGTTTTATTGGACCTTTTCAAAAAAAACTCCAGAGTTATACTTTACAGTTGATTAATTCTCTACGAAATTGGTCATTTTTTTTTAAATTAAATTTTTGTATTTTTTAATCCAGCTGTAACTTTTTTGGTGCCTTCGGTATGCCCTAAAAAGCCATTTTGCATCATTAGTTTTCCATATAATATAGAAATGTCGAATATTTGGCCCTTTTGAATTGTGAGTCATGATTAAAAAAAAAAAATAAAAAAATAAATTTCAAAAAGATCAAAAATTTCACGATTTTTTTTTATATTTTTACATTGAAATCGGACCATAAGTTGCTGAGATATCACAACTTTATTTCCAGAGTTTTTTTTGAAAAGGTCCAATAAACTATTGTGTTTCATATGCTTATAGGACCTAATCAAAAAAAAGTCTAGATTTTGCAAATCATGTTTGAGTGACAAAATGTAAAGTAAAATAACAGCAATTTGTTTACCGTGTATCATTTTTTTCAGTGTAGTCCTTATCCATACCTACAACTTTGCCGAAGACACCAAATCGATCAATAAATTCCATCTAAGAAACAAATTTTCTTTTGTATGGGTAGCTGCCAAATTTGTATGGAAAATTATATGGACAAACAAATGAATGACCGAAATCTCAGAGAATTGCTTAGTTGTCCCCTAAAACATTAAAATTACCTTATTACAATATTCTTGTTAGGTCGTATTTGAGAAAAAAAAAAAAAAAACAAATGTTAACTGCTCTTCGTTTTACGATGAAAAATCAGTACTTAAAAATCATGTTTCAGTAAAACATGTCGTCGCCGTCGTGCTAACTTGTCGTACGTACATTTGGGACCAAATTGAGTTGAGAACGTAATTTTGTGCAGCTCACAATGCCTCACCTTTTGACTTTCACAGATCCGCAAAATTCGATTTCAATCCTGAGATTTTTAATAAAAACCAAAAAAGCTCCGCGGATTTTTGTCACTTTTCATATGAAAAAAAGTTTTAATCTTGTCGTGCTACCTTGAAACAGCGTGAAAATTGATGTAAGTGCGACAACTGGCCAAAGGGATTTCAGGTCAGAACGCGTTTGACACAAGTATACGAGATCGAATACTGTAAATATTTTCAATTATAACTCGGGACTCTGGCAACCAAATTCAACCAAACTTCGGGGCAATGCAACGTACGACATGATAGCACAACAGCGTCGATGTGGCAGTTCTAATTTATCATATAAAGCTCACTTACGTCAAATGACTAAAATTCGATAAGAAATAACGTTTTGTGTGATAAATTACGCTTTGTTTTTCTTGCCTGCAATTTTAAATAATCGCTTCTTAACATTCTTCGAATTTTGTGGTTGGGAACTTTTAGTCTATTCGCGATAAAGTGTGTTATTTGGTAAGCTAATTTTAAATTTATCATAAAAAGTTATCCAATCTTAAAATAATTCTACAGTTTGGGATTTTAAAAACATTACTAAGCGAATAATACATCTCTAAACATCAAGAAGCAAACTTTGGCATAACAATTTAATTAAGAACCCTTCAAGAAAGTTTCAAGCCTGGGGGCAGTTTTGTTTACCAACTTGGTGGGGAAAAACCCTCAGACAGCTAAATAAACCGTCAAAAGTCTTCAGCCTTCGTTTTGCCAATGCAGCACACGTGTCGTGAAACTTTGTTTAGGCATTTAGAGAACCCTTTTTCTTGGTTTTGTTTGAGGAGAAAAAAGTTTCCCCTTCCGGTTCCGGTTGAAATCATTTTGATATTTTTTAAATGCTTATCAGGAAATTTCTAAAAATACTACATAAATGTCACTTAAACCAATAAAGTATTGATTTAACCCATATCAGTACTCTTACACCATCATGGTCAATTTCTCGTCCTATCGATTGGGAAAAAAAACTTTTACAAAAGGGATCATCTCTTTTTTTTTTGTTTTTTTGTTGTTTTGTGCGGAAACTCATCCACGTGGAACAATCCCTGCGCCGATGAGGAGGACGACAACGGGCCCGGCCGCCACTCGTCGTTATCATGTTGTTTTTAGTCAATAAAACTATCGTAAATATAAACCAAATCGGGTTAACTGGACTGGCACATTATTGGCTTTTGGACTGCCGGTTGTGGTGCTGATGCTGCTTGTGATGACTAAATTGGATTCAGCGTTTGAATTTGTCTCCTCTGAAACGAAAACAATCAGCTTTAAAACAAGTGTTTGATTTCGTAAACAAGATTAGAGCCTGGTTTGGCGTTGTTTATTTTTAGATTTGTGTAAAAAAAACAAGAGTTGTATGGTCTTTTTTAAATCCGCAAAAAAAAAATTAAATTGTTGAGCAATGTTAAATAAAATTGTAGTCATTTATTGTTTTTTTTCACCTTTAAATTAAAAATAATTCATTTGCATGCATTTTAACACAATCAATGATTTGCACACGCCAGCAATCCTTATCGGAGGGTTACGAAACGTTATGTTTACCTTTTACCCCCTCGTATACAGAATTGTAAAAGTGCAGCAAGCTAATTACTGCCTTATTAAGATTACTGGAATACCCCTTATTTTAGCAGCTTCTAGATTTCAAGTTCATTCTACATCATTCGATCTTGCGAGTAAAGTTTCATTGAATTCTTTAAAAGTTGGTTGAAATATAAACTATTCTACTTCTCCCTAGGGTCAACTTTGTACCAAACTAAAACATTCTCTATTTCTTCTGGCAAAACAAAGCAAGGAAGAAAAAACAATTCCTTCACCTCTTCAGGACTATTCCGAGTCTATGATATTCAAATCGGACGGAACGCGCAGGAAAAAAAAGCACAAAAGAAAACTTTTCAACTCATCCATCGGGGAAAAACTTTTTCCTCGAAATCAACTAGCTCTCCCACAGGATTGTACAATATATTGGCCGGTGCCGCCTGTAGGCTGTGAAATGTTCCGTTTCGCTTTTCCTGAACATCTGGCTAGCAAAGGAAGCTGCCAGGCAGTTGGGAGCAGAGTATTCTCAAGTATAAATCTAGGACGTTGAAAGAGGGAAAAATTGAAGATGACAGGCACTTCTGTGAAAGTAGAGTGAAAACTATGCTTTGCAAGAAAAAAAAAAAAACACTGACCTTGTAAGTTTTTAGAAACTTTGTGTTTTAGAAAAAGAAGAAAGAAGAGAGCGGACAAATCGTTTGACAAGTTCGACAGAGACTCTGTAGATTTTATTTTTATAGGATTTTTTTACGAACTATTGTTTTTTTAACTAAAATTTGAACAATTTCAAACATAAAATTAGCAAACGTTGCCAAGATTTGTATAGATCTTTAATAGATTGGAAGTTTTACTGTAAAAAACAGAAACTTTCACAAAATTTTATATTTTGTTGCAATTTTCTTATTTGATTTTTTAAAGTTTACGATATTTATACAGCAATTCCATTTGAAAAAAGCCTAAACAGAAAAAAAGTTCTCCGATCGGGCTCAAAATTTTTTAGACCGATATTTTTTTGTTTGGCCATGAAGGTGACCTACATCGTGCTAGGGTGGTTCGAAAAGTGGCAATCGTATGAAAACTTAAAATGGCGTTGACCGTGTCTGGACCAAAGAGCCAAAATATTTTTTTATCGGAATCCTCGGAAAATTTCACATAACATATTAAAAAATTGGCGATGTCGAACCGTAGGATTCCGAGATATGATTATTTCAAAATAAAAACTGAGTTTCTGGACGCGCCACGCGCAAAAACAGGAAAATGAAGAAAAAGAGAAAAAAAAACACTTTTTTCACTAAAACTGCGATAACTTCCAAATTTCAGCGATGACCTATACCCAAACATGTTAAGTTTGCGAACGTTTGTAACAAGGTTTTTTGTTTAACGTTGGGTTATATTTGTTTATATCTGTTCAACTTTTTGTTGATTTTAATTTATATCTTTTGACATTTGTTCATAACAAACGATTTCGACCATATTTATTTTTTATATTTTTTGATTGGGCTCAACCTTTGAGCTTGAAAACGGGGCCTTTATCAAAAAATCTGTGAAGTAATTTTCGATTGCAATTATTTTTTTCATTTAAAAATGAGGTCAAATTATTTTTCTCTATGACGTTTCGATTTTTTTTCAAAAATCACTATTTTTATAACTCTGCGGCATAATTTCTGACCATTCTTCTCTATGGCTTAAAAGTTGCAGGTTTTCATCCCCTAAAACTAGGGCCAGTGATTTTTCGCGATTTCACGGAAGCCGCGTAATCCGTGAAATTCGACTTTGGTGAAATTTGGGAAATACCGTGAAATGCCGCGAAATTTGAAATATTCAATTGATAAATCGCTACTCAATGCATTTAAGCTTTATTTGTCGAATACAAACATTTTAAAAGATTTTTTCAAGCATTTTAAATGCAGTTTACAAATTAAGAAGTATTTCATATCAGATCTACAACTATTTTTTGAAGATATTGTTCATTAGAATATTCAACAAAATGCAGATAGTTTCTTTATTCCACAAAATTCCAAAAAGATTTTAAAAGAACATTAATCAACACTTCTTTAAAAAAAACGCAAAAAAACCTTTTTTATTTTTAATTTTTTGTAAAATTTATTTAAATTAATCAACTTTATTAAACAATGAGGAACAAATTGCATTTGAATATTTTGAATAAAAATTATGTGTTTTGATTCAATTGATTAGTAAAATAATTCATAGTGAAATCATATTTGTTAACCATTTTACAATGTATTATATTTTTTCTTTAATCATCAATAAATGTAAAAACTGCTTTTGAGCAATTCCAGCTCAAATTGGGCACTTTTCGGGTACTTTTGTACCCAACCCTCTCCGATTTCAATGAATCTTTGTAGACATTTTATCCTAGGCCTTTATAAGCCATTTTTGTGCATATGGAGCCAATTGTACTCGAAAATAACATTTGAGAAGGGCGTTAGTTATTTAAATATTTTTATTTTTTTGTAATTTAACAATTTCTGTATCTCGAAGCCGTTGCACCGTATCAAAAAGTGGTCTAAGACAAACTTGTAGGAAATTAGACGAGCTTTCTGAAAAAAAAAAAAAATACACTGAAATACAAATACACACCACTTCTATGAGATTTTTCAATTTTTATGATCAAAAGTTAAATTTGATGGTGATGTCACGATTTTTTTTACATTCAAAATTTACTAAAACTGTTTTTTTGAAAAGATGTCTTAAGGTCAAAATTTTTAAAAACCGATAGTTTTTACATAAAAATCTCCATATTGATCATTGTCTTATGTCGAATCCTTGTGAAGATACAGTGGTTTTAAAAATAAAAATGTTGAAAAAATAGGTTTTTTGGTGATTATTGGAAATTTTTATATCGTTGACTAGATTTTTCAGTCTCGTAAATATTTTTAACGGAAAGCTCGTCCAATTTTCCACGAGTGTGTCTTTGACGGCTTTTCAATTAGATGTATGGGCTTACAGATATAAGCTTAATTAAATTGCTCACAACTGAAAATAGATTTTTTTTTTCAGTGTGGTAGAAACCTGGATAGTAAATGAGCTCACGTTAATATTAAAACGAGTCATATTAAAAAGCTTTCAAAGACAAACTTATGGAAATTGGACGAGCTTTCCGGTAAAAATATTTACGAGACTGAAAAACCAAGTCTGTCATATAGCAATTGCCAAAAACTACCAAAAAAAGTCTTTTTGTAACATTTTAGGCTATTTCTTCAAAAACTTTGAACGAATAAAAATCGTGACATCACCTTCAAATTTGACTTTTAAGCTTAAAAATTGAAAAATCTCTTAGAAGTAGTGTGTATTTTTATTTCAGTGTATTTTTTTCAGAAAGCCCGTCTAATTTTCTACAAGTTTGTCTTGGACCACTTTTTGATACGATGCAACGGCTTCGAGATACAGAAATTTTTAAATTAAAAAAAAAACCAAAAATATTTAAATAACTTACGCCCTTCTCAACTGTTAATTTTGAGTACAATTGGCTCCATATGCACAAAAATGGCTTATGACATGTCTACAAAGATTCATTGAAATCGGAGAGGGTCGGGTACAAAAGTACTAGAAAAATGCCCGATTCGAGCTGGAATTACTTTTTTAATGATGTTTTGCCTTAACTTTATTGAAAAAAAAACTAAAATTTCCCTATTGCTGAAATTTAAAAAAAAATCTGTATAGCACTTATTTTAATGCTTCTAGTTTTGTTGAATTAGATGTTCAGGACCTGCCTGGTTTTGGAGGTATTTAAGCAAATTAATTTTATAAAATCTCAATAAAATTAAAACAACTGAATCATAAATTCATGACTTTCTTTTATCAGGTTCTATAAATAAATGTTAACATTGAGTGTATCCCTTTCACACCTAATGTCAATGTTCATTGGAGTAAAAAAATCTAGAATTCAACTGACGGAAATTCATCAAAATTTCCCAAGATCAATTCAATACTCATTTTTCAAATAAATCACTTTTGTCATGAGGTTTTAAACGCGTTTTATTTTGTATCTAAAACTACTGCTTACTTTTAAGACAGTTTTCTGTTAATAATTTTGCTTAAAGAATACATTTTTACGTTTATTTTGAGCTGCTTTTAGAGTACCGTGAAATTGCCGTGAAATTTCAATGTTTTGTAATTGGCATGCCATAATTTTGATTTTTCGCCGTGAAAAATCACTAGTCTTACCTAAAACATATAAAAAAAATCGAAAATAAAAAAAATAAGGATTTTGGGATATTGAGTTTTTGTGAATAAAAAATAATTAAAAAATCGTTTAATTTATTTTTCCGTCTACATTTTTTTCTGAATAGTCTTCAATAATACCTACAACTTTGCGCAAGACACCAAATTGATCAGAATATTAATTCAAAAGTAACAGATTTTCGAAATTTCACGTACCATTTTTGTCTGGACAGCTGCCGAAATTGTATGGAGACTTGTATGGGTGAACCAATGACACAAAATAGCTTCTTTGGTCATAGGGAAGGCCCCGACAAAGCTTGAGCCAAAAAAAAAAATACAAATAAAATTCATTTCCGGTTTTGGTAGAGAATTGCTCAATAACTTACTTTTAAATTTTCAGTTCAGTAGGTCAAATAATATCAAGCAAAACATTGTAAATGGGCCAATATGGATTTGTAAACAAGAAGTCTAACCTGCTCCTGTCAAATGTAAACATTCACTGACGTGAGCAGTTCAGACTGTTTTTGTACAAATACAGATTGCCAAATTTACATTGTTTTGCTTGATATGCTTTAAAACAGAAGAATTTCCTTGACAACCACCACCCCCGCCTACTTTGCTTTATTTGGCGCAAATGAAATTTCCCTCCCGAAATGTAAATTAATCCTTTTTTTGTTTCGAACTGCATTGAACGTGATTCCATTATCCGCGTGTGGGATGTCATGCAGAGAGAGGGCGAAACGATAATTAAATTGTAAAATTAAATACCGTTTGGGCTTTCACCCAGTTTTTCAACGAGTTTTTTTTTCAACTCCAGCCGCAGTATCGAGTTGCAACAAAGTTGTTAAGGGTTGTTGGAAGGAAACGCGAAAAGTTGAAATTCAAAAGGCTTTGTTAGAGCTTCGACTGGTTGGAATTAAAGCTGGAAAATTTCTGGAAATAAATTTAAGTAAATGTAATGGAAGCAGAAGTTTGTTAAAAAAATTTGAAAAAATACTTATTACATTCAAAATTAGCCTTCTAATGTCAAATAAAGACCATTCTAGAACTTCTAATCTATTCTTTATCAGCAGACGAGAAAGCGATTGAATTTCCAACATCACTGCTCGACGAATTCTCGAGATTACGGGCCCAGTGATACGTTAAGCGAACCTTCCTGTTCCACAACCCATAAACAGCAACATTCCTAACTCTCTGCAGAATGTCCGGAATTTTTTATCACTTTTCACCATGTTATTTCAAACTTTATCACCAGTCACACATACACACTCACGCCCCCCCCCACATGGGGCTGAATCAACAACAGTGGCAGCTCATTTTGAGTTTTCAGCTCAGAAACAAATCCGTTTTTTGTTTTGTTTCGCTCAACTCAAAGCTCGAACGTCATCTCATCGGGCAGATTCCGGCAGTGGTGCTGGTTGTGGACGGAAACTCCCTGGCCCTGGTCGGGTCGTCGCGTTTCCATTCCGGTGTGTAAATATCGATTTTATACTCATTTCAGTCGACTGATGTTGTCGGGAGGGAGCTTTTTTTTGCGTCTGGTTGTTCTCATCTAAATTGGAGCAAGAGGAGAAGGGTACAATACAGCGCACAGTAAGTCACTAAGGGAGGTGTTGTTGTTGTTTGTAAATTTGTGATTTTTTTTATAATTTTTTTTCAGAGATTAGAAACAAAATCCCCTTTTGTTTAAAAATAATATTTATATCTTGAATGTTATTTATATAGATACATATAACATTACATAAAATAACATAATTACATTACCGTCATCATGGGTGACATTGGGTTATACAAAAATACTGAAATTTGTATGACCCAATCTCACCCCTAAACCTAATGTTAACCCTGATGACGGAACATAAAGATTTATAAATTACATATTTGAAGCAACATCTAAGAAATTGATTTAGTTTACCCAGTCGGCCTGGGTTCGATCCCAGAAGGTCCCGGTGGCAAATTCTGAGACGAGATTTGTCTGATCACGCCTTCCGTCGGATGGGGAAGTAAATGTTGGCCCCGGTCTAACCTAAAAGGTTAGGTCGATAGCTCAGTCCAGTTAGGTGTAAAAAGAGGTTCGCAATTGCCTCAACAATCAAGCCTTCGGACATCAAGTTTCGAGTAGGAATCCCGTAATCGGGAACGCCAAAGCAATGCTGTAGAGCGAATAATTTGATTTGATTTTTAAGGTGTTAAAAAACTTTGTATCTGGTGATGTTAAAAAAAAGAGTTTTTTTCATTTTTTAAATGTTTCATACTCAAACTATAAATTGAAAATAAACTTAAAATTATTGTAAATGATGTTTCGTACTCGTTAATCATCATTTTACAACTGAGCACATCATTTTAAATTTAATTTTTGG
The DNA here is from genome assembly GCF_015732765.1 of Culex quinquefasciatus. Taxonomy (NCBI): domain Eukaryota; kingdom Metazoa; phylum Arthropoda; class Insecta; order Diptera; family Culicidae; genus Culex; species Culex quinquefasciatus. Next base: position 58,311,312 of record NC_051863.1, read on the forward strand.
GGTAATGGAAGTAGTGTAGAGTTTTACAAATCTTTATTATTACAGGTTTGGTCAGATAACAAAATATACATTATTTATTTTATTATTATTTTTTGAAGATTTGACTGTAAAATGCAATTTCTTTAACCTTCATCAAGCCAACCCCGGCTCGAGATTTGGTTTTTTAATCTATTTTAGATTTTCAGAAAACATTGGAAAAGAACTCATAATTTTAGAAAATCAAGGGTTTGGTAATAAATTTAGTTAAAAAAACGGCAAACCCATTATTAATGAATTCATGACAAAATCATAAGGTGTAACGTCTGATTGCAAGCTTTGGTAAAAAACGTCTCTAGACTGGCTTCGATTAAAAAAAAACAAACAAAAAATTTATAAATTTTGAACCTTTGGAAAGTAGAACTTTATTTTGAGGTTTGATGATTTAACTTGTTAATTATGAATAACTGTGGGTGGGGCGGGGTCTAAGGTTTGTTATTTCTCAGATTATATATTGACAATTTTTTAAACTGCCTTAAAACTATAGTGATTAAGTTTTCATGAAAAAACTTAAATAGATTCAAAAAATCAAATAGTGACTTGAAAACTGTGAAAGCAGACAATATGCAAAAGATATCATTGGAAAATAAAATTTTCAAATTAGACTTGGGCAATTGAGGGATGAAAAGCATAAAATTAACGAATAAATTGATTACAAATAGTTTGCAAGGAGTTGTGCAAGTTTTTTCAAAGAAAATTATAATTAAGAGAACTGTTTTTTATGAAATGTTAAAGAGAACTGTATAACCTCAGTCCTCTTTAACATTTCATAAAAAAAAAACAGTTCTCTTAATTATAATTTTCTTTGAAAAAATCCTTATTTTCATCAATATATTTAAAATAGCATTTTTAAGGTTAAATTGAGGTTGAAAAAACTACTGAAATACATTTCAGAGTAAAATATAATGTTTGTTTTAGATTTCGATGAAAAATGAAACAAAAATTTCAATACATTTTGAGTATAATATGAAGATTATTTGATAACTTTTAAATAAACTTTTTAAAATATGGCCTTCGCAAATTTTATTTCGAATTGTTGTCTTCCTTTCTGCTTTCCTGTTTCATGAAATCATTGATGTTTAGAGAGTTGTTATCTAGATTTTCGCAAATTATCTCACGATTTTTAAGTTTGTTTTTGTTTTATTTGGATAGAACTTTGTTCATGTCAAAAAAATCAATTTGGCATCATTAGTTTTTCCATACAAGTCTCCATACAATTTTGAGTCATAATTAGGACTTTTCGAAAAACAATAAGCACACGGGAAAAGTCCGATTTTTTGTTTATTTTTTGTTTACTTTTGAATTCCCAAAATACTTGTTGTTTACTATCATTTTTTTTGTATATTTTAAAAGATTAAGGCCGTTGCAAATATTTTTTGAGGTTTATGTCCCTCTGACCAAATTAGAGGGGGAGGGAACAAAATAAAAAGTTTAAAAATTGAATTCACGAGCCATCCCGAACAGACGGTAATAAATAAATTCATGCCATTTCTATAACAAATACTGTTAAAATAACAGAAAGTGTTATGGAATAATCTTGAAAAATCCATTTTTGCATAAGAGTTCAATAACAGTTTATGTTATCATAACAAAAAATGTTATTGGTCTGATATTGATTGAAAGCAAAAACAACTTGAGAATAACATTTTTTGTTATGGAAGAATAACTCCAAACGTTATTGGGATGATCGGATTAGTTGTTAAAATAACAAAAAATAATAACAAAGATTTGTTCGAAGAATAACTAAAAATGGTATTAGTCTGTTATTACAATAACAATCCAATAACAAAAAAATCATAACGGCGAATAACAAATCCTGTTATAAATAACATAAAATGTTATTGGCCTAGTATTTTCAAATAACAAAGAATGTTATTCCCAAGTTATTTCCGTCTGCTCGGGATGGTTTCAACATTTGAATGAACAAAGTATTTAAAAATGCATTTTACACCTGCCAAGTTGTTTTGCAATCATTAGTTTCAAAATATCTAAGTATTGACGAAAATTATTTTTTTTTTTGCAAAAAAAAGTGTTTGTGGTGCTGTACATTGGAATCTCATAAAAATAATTCAAAATATTTTTAATCCAGCCCAAACATGCTAAATATGATTATAAATGCAGAAAAATGCATTTTAGATTGTTTTAAGGTTATTTGACTTCTATTTTCATTAAAATTTGGATGATTTTTGAAAAAATATTTTTTTTCCCCCAGATTTTTTGAACTAATTTTGTAGGGGGGAGGGGGGGGCGACATAATCTTTGAAAAATATTTGCAACGGCCCTAAAAAAAATAAAAATTTTGAAGTGCACAACCTGGTTCCAGAAATATAATTTTTTGAAAATAATTCCAAAACTATAATGTTTGATCTAAAATATTACATGCGAAAAATTATCTAATTGTGGACCTTTTCAAATGTTATGTCTGATTTTGAAATATGAACATTAATTTGTATTGAAAAGTCAGCTAATTTCGCAAAAGTTTATTTTTTACATTAAACATCGAACCAATTGTTTCCGTGATATCGTCAGTTGATTTTTGCAGACTGATTAGGTGACTCTTAGAAAAACTAATTTGCATCGATTTCTTTGTGAGACAAATTGTCTGATTTTTAAAGTCTCCAAATTTTATTTTCTCAGCCAAACAAATAACAAGGTGGCTTCATAAAGTATTAAAAAAATGACAAATGTTTTTTTGTGTGAATATTATAACTTAAAAGTAACCAGGATAAAGGAAAACATGCTTCAAATAACATCTTTTTATAAGCCGATCCTTACAAACACAGTAAAACATTTTTTTCGGAAGAGCATGGGATGGATGAAACCCCTTTATTATATAATTTAACCTCAATTACTGAGGAATATGTGAAATAAAAAATTTAACTCATTTTTTTGTTACATAAAATTTATCAACATTCCCCGAATTTTTTTAGCGTGAAAATCTGTGCTCGAACTATTTTTTTTTTAAATAGTAGGTACTTTAATGAAGTTCCATGATTTGAACAAACAACAGAACATCTCATCGATCTCAACATTAGACCCTCCTCCCCAACATAAATATCAGTTCCACTATCACAGTCTATATTTGCTACCCTACTCTAAAACCATTCCGACCAAAGTTAGTAGACCGCAATTTTATCGGCCTAGCCAACAGCCCGCCGTCTCTCCAGTTCAGCAATCCCTTACTTTTGCAGGGAGGCAAAAACTTTCTGCAAACGGATCATAGCTCATAAGGATCGCCCGGCCTTCCCTTTGCTCAACGCCAACCAACCCCGGGAGGGGGCAGCCCTTAACCTAGATTCCGGGGCGAGTTTTGCTGCTGCCTTTAAGGTTTCAACAAGTATTTAAATTAGGATATTTGGAGAGCATTAATAGAACAGATGGTTGGGATTCTTTTTCTTTTTTTTCATTTTTGTTGAGTTGGTATCTTTTTTGAGATATAAATAAGAATTCGAAAAAAGTTTCACGTTCGACTTGAAAATAGACGATAGTACTATTTGAATATAGCTTCAAACAAGTGTGAAAAGGTTTGGGATTTTTTCTTACAGTGTTGCCAAATTCTCAGCTTACATCTTTTTAAAAAGGTTCTTCAAGTATTAATACAACGAAGATCTCGAATGTTGTTTGAGAAATCAAGGGAGGCAAAAAATTGGATTAAATTTGATTTATTTTGAATGATTTAATTTTATTTTGAGTTAAAAATTAAAGAACAGTGTTGCCAGTTTCTTTAATTTGCTTAAAGGTTCAACAATTTACATTATTTGACCAGGATATGTCTCACAAATTTCAGAAAAACCACCCCTAGACAGGATGATACCAACTAAACTTTCCCATAATTTCAATGCCGGCCGGAACTCATTACTTTCGCAATGTTGTTGTTGTTGTTTTTTTTTATATTGTGAGGATCACATAAAAAAATCAGGGTAGCTTGTAAAAACGTTATGGGCTTAACGGATTGAAAAATTATCCTTTATTTTCAAAAAGAAAAAAACAACAAAAAGCTTTCGTGAAAATTTCAATGAAATGGAAATAAATAACAAATTGAAGCGATTAATTTCCAAAATGAATCGTTCAATAAATTTCGCATTCAAATTACGTTCAAAGCATCCCTTTTTTAAAATCGGTGGCACGTGTTTGCACAATAAACCAAACACAAACATACAATTTATTTGCAATTGGTTTGCCGACGCGAAACGTGCCGGAAAAATTCCTCCGCAAATGTAATTTATTTCCACTTTCATCGACGGCACACCACGGCTGCTGCTCAGCGTGTAAAATGCAATAATATATCTTAATCTGTTGCCGCCTGCCGCATTTTGGCGATTTTTCCGATTCCGATTTCGATTGAAATGTGCTTTTTCGCGCAACTCCATAAAAAAAAACAATTCGCGCTGATAACGGTGTCCAGTCCAGCACAACTTCATTCCCGGAATCCCGACTCTGTCGGAGGACGCATATTTGTGCAAATAGACGCATGGATGCGCTGCCAAATTCCGAAATTGTATCGCTATCATTGGCGGAAAAGTGGCACACATACTTTGTAGCATCGCACTCTTCGCTGTAGCAGGCAAGGGTTCGAATCTCGCTGAAAGGAGTTTTCATTCTCCCTTTTGTGCGGTTGTTCGTTGTCGTCTTTTGCTTCTCCCTTTTGTGCGGTCGTTCGTTCGTTCGTGCAGCGTGATGATGAGAGAATGAGCATTCTCATCCATGATAATTTGCGATTATTTTGTTTCAAATGTAATAATCGCTGTCGCTTCCGCCACTTTTTCCTTCACGAGAAGTGCTTTTTTCCCGAAAATCAGAACCCTGATGACGACAACATATGTCAGTGTAAACATTTGAGAGTGCGAAAATGAGCGCAGAACAACCAGTGCACAGTACATCATCATCTGCATCTGTTTTTCCGCTCAACAAATTTGAGCGCTGCAGATGTTCATCAACTGTTGTCACCGGAAAGGCACGTTTTGAAACTTTTTTTTTGCGACTGCCAAAAAACTGCACAATCGATTAGCGCTCGTGCGTGATTTTCGCGCGCGCAAATTTTCCTCCGTGCCTCACCACTCATTTTAATGGATTATTCGGGCACTGCAGCGAAGCAAACAAAAAAGAACAAACAAACTCAAATGTGTAAAATTACCCAAAAAAATATAACAATCCCGCGGATGTCGTGCCCGTCGCAAGGCAATAACACCAGAAATCGATTTAAATTATTTATGTATTAACCCCCAAGTCACCCTCTTGGGCGAGAAAAAAAGCGCTTCCGTCGCAAACAACAGCCTCGAGAGGTGTTTTTTTTCCTGCACGTTGTGAGTGTGTGGTTGACCTTTTCTACCGAGGACGACACCGAAATATGCGGCGTGAAATTGATTTTTAATTACAATCTCTGCCACTAGGTGACCTTCGGGCTTTGTTGGGATTTTTTTTATTACTTTTTATTGGGAGAATTTCGCTGTAATTCGGTTGATTTTCATCTTTGTTGCGATATAACTAGTATGATGTGCTTTTCCTATTTTTCTTTCCAAAACTCAACAGCTCGTTCTTCTCGCAGCAATCGATACCCTTTCCTGTTGGTTGAAGCAGCTTCGTTTGGCATGTTTTGTTGAGAATTGTATGTTATTTCTGGTGTGGTTGAGCTTTAGGATGGTTAAAAAAGAATATGGGCAGTTTTTTTCCCAGACGAGACAAACAAAAAGGAAGTGAACATTGCGGTGGCCGGCAGGAGAGGACATTTTTCGGTGAAACTTTTACGCCTGCAAACCACCGACTGAGTTTGACGGGCGGGTTACCTGGTGGGGTAATTTTTTGAGGGTTTTATTACAACTCCAAACTTTAAAAATCTTCAAAAATTGAATTGAAACCGGTTTAATGAGTATATGAACAAGGGCATGACTGTAGCTTGATATATCTGTCAATTCTATGAAGTTTGATATGTCGAATGATAGGATTTCTTCCATATTCTGGAAGTGTCCCCAAGCGGCATCCAGAACCTGGTTCCGGAGTGGACAGGATTGGTCAGAGAACAACGGCATGACTATATACTGTGATATCTGTCAATTTCATGGAGTTTGATATGTCGGATGAAAGGATTTATTTTATAATCCGGAAGTGTCCCAAGTGATCACCGGTAACCTGTTCCGGAGTGGCCAGAAATAGTCAGAGAACAATGGCATCACCATCGATGATCATATCATAAAATTTGAAGGAGTTTGATATGTCGGGTGATAGAGTTTATTCTATATTCCGGAAGTGTCTCCAAGTGGCCACCGGTAACCTGTTCCGGAGTGTCCAGAAAAAGTCAGAGAACAACGGCATGACCATCAATGATCAAATCTTTGAATTTCATGAAGTTTGATAAGTCGAATGATAGGATTTCTTCCAAATTCTGGAAGTGTCCCCAAGCGGCCACCGGTAACCAGTTCCGGAGTGGCCAGAAAAAGTCAGGGAACAACGGCGTCACCATCGATAATCATATCTTTGAAATTCATGAAGTTTGATATGTCTGAAGATAGGATTTCTTCCAAATCCCGGAAGTGTCCCCAAACGGCCACCGGTAACCTGTTCCGGAGTGGCCAGAAAAAGTCAGAGAACAACGGCATGCCCATCAATGATTAAATCTTTAAATTTCATGAAGTTTGATATGTCGGATGACAAGATTTCTTTCATATTCCGGAAGTGTCCCCAAACGGCCACCGGTAACCTGTTCCGGAGTGGCCAGAAAAAGTCAGAGAACAACGGCATCACCATCGATAATCATATCTTTGAAATTCATGAAGTTTGATATGTCGGAAGATAGGATTTCTTCCAAATCCCGGAAGTGTCCCCAAGCGGCCACCGGTAACCTGTTCCGGAGTGGCCAGGAAAAGTCAGGGAACAACGGCATAATCAACGATGATCATATCTTTGAATTTTATAAAGTTTGATATGCAATATGACGGGGTTTCATCAAATAGTAATTTTGGGCTTTTTTCGGGTATCCGGACCTCGCTGATATGATTCCAAATAGGGTTCTGGAGCCATTTTTTTTTAGTACATTAGATGGATTAATTTCAACTATCATAAGGGAGATGGTAATCCTATTTACGTGAAAAACAGTAGAAAATACAATTTTTGACGCATCTGATTTTTGAAACCGGTAGTTCACCTGGACGTTAATAATAGTGGTCAACAGAGGCGCCGACTAGTCCAAAATGTTGGGGGGGGGGCACGGTTGTTTTCCGAAATCGTTAGGTGAGAGTGGCGATTTGATGTTTAAGTTTATTGTATATCACGAATTTTACCAATTTGAATATTACGATGTGGTAAGAGTTTTTTTCATCCGGAATCCATTTTTTTTTTGAAAAAGATAATTTATTAAAACGTGATTGAGAATGTTTATTGGGGGAATTTTTTATATGTTTGGAAGGCGAATTCCTTATAATTGGCATATTCTCACTTATTTTCCAGAAGTAACTGTCAATAATAAAAATTATCAGGTATTTAAAATTCAACAACACAAATATTCTAAAAATGAAAACAAAAGTAAAAAGCAAAAATTTAGAACTTAAGAAATTGGAAAATACACATTAAAAAACAACATTTTTTTCAAATCTGCAATTTAGAAAAAAATAACAGAAAAAAAATAAATATTCCAAAATTTAAAAAAAAAATTAAAAAACCCTAAGGTTAAAAAAAACTCATGGCTTAAAAATGTTAAGAAATCAAAAGTTGAAATTCAGAAATTTAAAAAATCAGAAAAAAAACAATGTTTAAAAATAATCGAAAATTTAACATCAATTTATTTGTTCAGAATTTAAGAATTTAAGAATTTAAGAATTTAAGAATTTAAGAATTTAAGAATTTAAGAATTTAAGAATTTAAGAATTTAAGAATTTAAGAATTTAAGAATTTAAGAATTTAAGAATTTAAGAATTTAAGAATTTAAGAATTTAAGAATTTAAGAATTTAAGAATTTAAGAATTTAAGAATTTAAGAATTTCAGAATTTCAGAATTTCAGAATTTCAGAATTTCAGAATTTAAGAATTTAAGAATTTAAGAATTTAAGAATTTAAGAATTTAAGAATTTAAGAATTTAAGAATTTAAGAATTTAAGAATTTAAGAATTTAAGAATTTAAGAATTTAAGAATTTAAGAATTTAAGAATTTAAGAATTTAAGAATTTAAGAATTTAAGAATTTAAGAATTTAAGAATTTAAGAATTTAAGAATTTAAGAATTTAAGAATTTAAGAATTTAAGAATTTAAGAATTTAAGAATTTAAGAATTTAAGAATTTAAGAATTTAAGAATTTAAGAATTTAAGAATTTAAGAATTTAAGAATTTAAGAATTTAAGAATTTAAGAATTTAAGAATTTAAGAATTTAAGAATTTAAGAATTTAAGAATTTAAGAATTTAAGAATTTAAGAATTTAAGAATTTAAGAATTTAAGAATTTAAGAATTTAAGAATTTAAGAATTTAAGAATTTAAGAATTTAAGAATTTAAGAATTTAAGAATTTAAGAATTTAAGAATTTAAGAATTTAAGAATTTAAGAATTTAAGAATTTAAGAATTTAAGAATTTAAGAATTTCAGAATTTCAGAATTTCAGAATTTCAGAATTTCAGAATTTCAGAATTTCAGAATTTCAGAATTTCAGAATTTCAGAATTTCAGAATTTCAGAATTTCAGAATTTCAGAATTTCAGAATTTCAGAATTTCAGAATTTCAGAATTTCAGAATTTCAGAATTTCAGAATTTCAGAATTTCAGAATTTCAGATTTTCAGAATTTCAAAATTTCAGAATTTAAGAATAACCAAAAAGATACACAAACGGTTTTTAATAAAATCAAAAAAGGCATTATAACAATTTGATACGACCAAAAATTTGCAATTTTTTAAAAAGAAATCAAGAAAAAAATTACGACCAAAAATTTGCAATTTTTTAAAAAGAAATCAAGAAAAAAATTACCTAAAATTACTCAAAAAAAAAATCGAATTTATCAGCATTTTTTTAAATGTAAAGCTGTCATCAAATGACCATTTTGAAAAGTGTTTCAGTTCATTTTCGCTAAATCCTGATCTACAATGGCAAATCGCAGAATGTTGCGTCTGAAAACTTGATGATTGTTTTGACAAGAGTTTGCGTAAGTTTGCTCTTGTATACTAAGCTTGCTGGTTTTCCTACCTAGTTAGCATAAGAGAGCGTAGTAGTATAGATGAAACGTTGTCGATTTAAAAAACAACAAATGTTTTTGAACTATTTTACAGATTCGCTTACAAGAATTCTATCGAATTCCAATTCAGTTTTAAATATTATTTTCAATTATTTCTGTGAATTTTTTTGTAATATTTAAAATAAGAATATTTTTCTTCCAAAATTTCTGGGGGGGCACAATGTATGGGCTGCCCCCCCTGCCCAATTTTAAGGGGGGCAAAAAGTATCGTGCCCCCCCAGAGTCGGCGCCCCTGGTGGTCAAGGTTGCTGAAGACACAAAAAGTTTGTAACAGCTTCCGGTAGCCAAATCCAGTTTTCGAGTTCGGTTTTATAAAGAGCTTTCATTTGAGACCAATAAAAAGAAATTTTGAAAAAAATTAGATTTATTTTCGTTAAAAATGGCAATTTTAACGGGGACCAAAATGTCAAAACATCCAATTTGTTGGAAAATCGTTTTTGCAATTATTTGATAAAAACTTTACGGTTAAAATATTAAATAAAAATGTGACTTATTTGACTAACATTCCAGCATTGTTTTTTCTTGTGATGAAAAGTAGGCCGTTTTGTTTCTCTTGGGTATGAAAGATTCAAGTTTCAAGATTAAAGATTATCAAAATTCTCTAGATTCTCAAGATTCTCAAGGTTCTCAAGATTCTCAAGATTCTCAAGATTCTCAAGATTTTCAAGATTATAAAGATTCTCATAATTCTCAAGGTTCTCAAGATTATCAAGATTCTCAAGGTCCTCAAGATTCTAAAAATTCTCAAGATTCTCAAAATTTTCAGGATTCAACTGAAGAATCACAAGATTCTCAAGATTATCAAGATTCTAAAGGTCCTCAAGATTCTCAAGATTCTCAAAATTCTCGTGATTCTCAAGATTCCCAAAATTCTAAAGATTCTCAAAATTTTCAGGATTCTCAAGATTCTCAAGATTTTCAAGATTCTCAAGATTCTCATAATTAACAAGGTTCTCAAGATTATCAAGATTCTCAAGGTTCTCAAGATTTCAAGATTCTCAAGATTCTCAAGATTTTCACGATTCTCAAGATTCTCAAGATTCTCATAATTAACAAGGTTCTCAAGATTTTCACGATTCTCAAGATTCTCAAGATTCTCATAATTAACAAGGTTCTCAAGATTCTCAAGATTCTCAATATTCTCAAGATTCTCAAGGTTCTCAAGATTATCAAGATTCTCAAGATTCTCAAGGTCCTCAAGATTCTCAAGATTCTCAATATTCTCTAGATTCTCAAGGTTCTCAAGATTATCAAGATTCTCAAGATTCTCAAGGTCCTCAAGATTCTCAAGATTCTCAAGATTCTCAAAATTTTCAGGATTCAACTGAAGATTCACAAGATTATCAAGATTCTAAAGGTCCTCGAAATTCTCAAGATTCTCAAGATTCTCAAGGTTCTCAAGATTCTCAAGATTCTCAAGATTCTCAAGATTCTCAAGATTTTCAAGATTATCAAGATTCTCAAGATTCTCAAGGTTCTCAAAATTCTCAAGATTCTCAAGATTTTCAAGATTCTCAAAATTTTCAGGATTCTCAAGATTCTCAAGATTCACAAGATTATCAAGATTCTCAAGATTCTAAAGGTCCTCAAGATTCTCAAGATTCCCAAAATTCTCAAGATTCTAAAGTTCCTCAAGATTCTCAAGATTCCCAAAATTCTCAAGATTCTCAAGATTCTCAAAATTTACAGGATTCACAAGATTCTCAAGATTCTCAAGATTCAAGATTCAACAACATTGACCTAAATGTTGGAAAAATAACAGACATTCAATCTAACCAACAACTGCCAATTGACCCCACACAACCGGCTCTCTCACTCTTCTAGTTGGTTCCGGCTCCGGAGGTTAAAGGCCACATCCATAAATACGCTCTCTCGTTTGGCCGGAACGTTCTTTTTTGTTGTTGTTGTTGTTGTTGGCTGGTGAAAACAAGCCGGTCGGCTCCAATTTGTGTGCGTTTCTTGGAACCGCCAACTTTGAAGCCAGACAGCGCAAATAGGCTGCCCGTGGAGGAGTTCAAGGACGACACCACGGCGAGGGGGGCGAGTGTGAGCTATTTTTCGCGACCTTCTGGCTTTTTTCGGCTACCATGCCGAAGCCGCCCAGGTTGAAGCGGTGAGCCGTGCTACCCCTTAAAGGTTTCTTTGGCGAAAACAACCGCGGGTGGAGATGTGTTTTTGGTTCGACTGTCCTTTCGACTGGCAATAATGCGAATTTCTTTCGAATTGGTGATCAAAAGGATGGAAAACCTATTTTGAAATCTGGTAATGTTTGATTAATATCTTAGTTCTGGAAACATAAACTCGATAGGACGACAAACTTATTTTTGAAATTTCAGCAAAATAAATTTTTTTTTTTGTTGTATATGATATGTTTCGTCTTTCTTGAAACTTACTCTGTAAATACAAGTTGAAGGTCGTTATATTTCACTTTGATCTTACACACTAGCTTTCAATCTGGTTTTGGGAGTTCTGTCATGTGTGTGTATGCTTGAGGCATTTTAGTGAATTTTCTTTTCATCAAGAGCTGGATCAGTTTTCAAGGTATATCAATGTCAGATACATTACAGTGAATTCCACCACACTATTTATTTTCGTCACTTGAAAAATATAACTTCAGGAATTGTTTACAAAAAAATAGGTGCAGCTTTGCTTTTCAGTTCCAAAAAATCCTCCAAAACCAACTACCAAATTCTTGCTGTAACCCTTGATCCTTCCTGACTACCTCAAGTCTCATCTTTCAAACCCACAACAACAAGACTGGCTAACATTCCTTACCTTTTCCCGACCCATTTCCACCCTACTTGCACTTTCCTCTGCTAATGTTTGCGTTATATAGCGCCTGTGTTGTTCTTGCCTCAAGACCTATATTTCGTCGTTGTCGTGCTATCTTGTCGCACCTACATGTTGGGCCAAATTGAGTTAAGAACGCCATTTTATGCAGCTTCCAATGCTTCACCACCACCTTCATAGATCCCCAAAATTCGATTTCAATCCGAAGATATTCAACAAAAACCGAAAAAACTCCGTGCGTTATTGACACTCTTCATATGAAAGAAGATTCTATCTGATCGTGCTATCTTGTCAGACCCTGAATGTTGCCACAAGTGTAACAACTAGCCAAAGGGATTTCAGGTCAGAACGCGTTTGACACACGTACATGCCCGACTATCGTACATTTGTAGTTATAACTCGAGACTTCGACCGCCAAATTCAACCAAACTTTGAGACCATATTAACCAAACAAAACGGGTTTGTTATTGTTTACATTGCGCGCGCGTTTTTCTCGAAACGTCAAAAAGCAACGTGCGACAAGATAGCACGACAGCGTCGATTTGAAGTATGCAACTAAACCACGCTCCGGTGATACCGTTCCGCCCGGAAGAAGCTCCGTTGTCACGCCACCAGGAGAATAAGGCAAAATTTCGGTGACTTTCCAGCAGAGGCCTCCTCTTCATCATCGGCGTCGTCGTCCTGAGACGGTTATTTTTTCCTTGAAAGTCTTCAAAAGCCCGGTGACGACCGGGTAAGAAAACAACCCAACCGTCCCTTCTTCGGTGGTGAAATACGAAAAAGAAACTCTCTCACAATACGGAATATGTACACACTGGCTGGTTGAGGGATAGAATAAAAAAGCGATGCTAAACGATATTTTATATAAATATTTGCGTTCGTTGTGCTTGTTGGCGTTCTGTGTCACAGGTTTGAGCTTCCCCCTCCTCAGAAAAATGGATGCAAATTTGAACTGGTTTGAATTTCAAACGAAACGCGCCGTGACGTGTCATCCTCAGGAGATTTTCGTATTTTTTGTTTTGGGTTTGTGCCTGCCCGGAATGGCTAACAGAAACCGGGCTGATTTGGCTGATTGTTTGTACACGTGGATATTGTGTTGAAAACGGAGGCAAATCGATACCATTCAATCACGACGATGGTAATCCAGCTGGGAAATAAATTGATTTGACGAAGATCAAACGCAACAGGCGGAGATGAAAGGAGAAGGATGTAAACAAACAATTCATTTCGAACTCAAATTCTCTCTTGCGAACTTTCTTCACCCGCGAAAACGAGAAGAGGTGAATCACGCAAAAGAAAATCGCTACCGATGAGGATTTTTTTGTGAATTTCCTTGTCAGCACCACTTAAAATGGTTTATTTCGCTTTGTTTACACACATTGCACATCTACAAATGGTGACAGGTCATTTTTCGATGTGTGACGTTACACTTGCAAGCAGAGGCGACTCGTGCCTGAATGAAGTACCTGTTCAATGTTAAAAAATATTTTTAAAGCTTTTTTCTTTCCAACGGCTTTTATTTTTACGTTTTATTCTTTTTATACTATTATAATTTTCTGTTTATGCAAATAATTAATTAAAATTATGATTAAGACTTTTTTTATCTCGTTAAAATGTATTTTTAAGACTTAATCATTAGCGTGGGAATGTGGAAAAATAGAGCAATCGCTCTGCCATCCTTATCGAAACTCAAGGGAAGTTATTTAATATAATACTGAATTTTAAAACTATTTATCAGGATGTTAGAAAAAATACCACATCCTTAACAAAAGAACACTGTTTGTTGGGCTTTTTTAAGCTCAACTAATATTGAGCTAACTCGGTTTAAAAATTAAATTGACATTTTGCTCTATACTTTTTAGAACCAGGTCGTATCGCTTTTAAACCTTTGTCTAATTTTTAGAGAATTGAATTGAAGGGCTTTTGATTCTAAAAACAAAACTATATTGACATGAATCCAATATTTGTTTTTAGCATCAGTGAATAAAAGTTTTCAGAACAAATTCATGCTACAATATATGATAATAATATATTCAACTAGAGTGAACCGGGACTACAATCTGAACACAGTCGTTTTTGGAGTATTTAATGGCATCAAACCGAAAAATAAAATAACGATCATGGTTGAATCTACTGTCATAATTCTTCTCATGTGTCCCGATTCTGGAAAAAGCACAGTACTTTTTTGTTTAATTCAATCTATCAATCACACTATCTTAACTTAACATTACATCACTTTCCAGTAGAGCAAGAATCCACTAGTAACCAAGAAGATCGAAGAGGTTCAACGCGCGCAGTTGAACATTCCAGTTTTAAAACAAGCCATCAGCAGTCTGCGCAAAACAGCCTGATGCCTAAAAGTGCGCCAAATATAGAGCAATATCTGTGGTGCTCTCGTGCTCTCTCATTTATTCATGCTCTCAACGTGCTGTCAACCGCTGGCTTGTTTACCTTTTGCATGCAGCTCCCTGGAGAGCTGGGCGAGCTAAGTCGGCTGGGGCCTGGGGGTGGCATTTCGCTCTCTCCCAAAAATGCTGTCAGTTCACGCTCTCAGATTGAACCTGATTTACCAACACATCGATACTGCCGCTGCGTATGAATAGGAAGCTCTTTACATGTGTTGTTTTTTTTTCTGTATGGAGATTTTTTCCCCGACGTTCAAAGGGTCGGTGTTAAACGCGACGAGCATTTGCGCGTGGCCCGCTAGGCTGGCTCGCTTCAGTATTGGTGGGTTATAAAGAGAGGTAAAGAGTAAAGGGTGGCGGGCCAAAGCTTTTTCGGTGCATGCAGCGCTGCTGAACATAGGGCGTTGATTTTGTTAACGTATATTCAAACAAAAATTGTAATGAACAATTATTGTATGTTGCTGGTTTTAAAAGCACCTTGGTACTTAAATAAAAAAAATATCCGCTTGAAATCGACTACCTGTTCAATGAACAGGTTGAACAGGTGGACGAGTCGCCTCTGCTTGCAAGTGTAGTAGAGAAAAAGATGGTCCACCGATTAATCAAGATGATGATTTTTGGAGATTCCTTTTACCGATTTTTCGTGCGCGAGAGACGAGAGCCATGCTCCCTACGGATTTTTTTCTCTTGCTGAACGTCAATTTTTTCATCGCTGCTCTCAGCTCAATCTTAGATTGTCTAAGTATCACAGATTGTATTTTTTTCACACATCCTTCATTATTTGTTTCGACTGCATTTAAATGATTGCTGTCACCACGCAACACCGCACAAGCGGGAAAGAGAGAAAAAAGAGAAAGAGCAAGTGCCGTCGCACTTGTGTTTAAGTGTTGAGCTCAGCATTCGTTCGTTCCAACTTCACTGCTGAGCAACTCTCTACGGAATCGGCTGATTTCAACCATTTTTATTTTTTGTATTTTTTGATTTGGCTCAAACTTTGTGTATGACCAAATAAACTATTTTGTGTCATTGGTTCACCCATACAAGTCTCCATACAATTTTGGCAGCTATTCATACAAAAATGGTACGTAAATATTCAAACAGCTGTGTGTTGAGTGAATTTTCTGATCAATTTGGTGTCTTCGGCAAAGTTGCAGGTATTGTTGAGGACTATTGAGAAAAAATAGGTACACGGAAAAATTTTTTCACAAAAACTCAATTTCCCAAAATACGTATTTTTTGATTTTCGAGATTTTTTTTATATGTTTTATGGGACAAAACCCGCAACTTTTGAGCCGTAGAGAAACATAGTAAAAAAATCTGTTGCCGAGTTATGAATTTTTGAAAAAATGTGATTTTTAGAAAAAAATTGAAATTTCATGCAAAAACAAATTTGAAGTAATTTTTTCATGTAAAATTGAGTTTGAAATCGAAAAGTACTTTACAGATTTTTTGATAAAGGGCTATGGTACAAGATATAGCCAGCGAAAGTTTGATTTTAGCGAAATATTTGCAGTTTTAAGATTTTTAAAAATAGTGATCACGAGTGACCATTTCTAAAGTTTTTTTTTGAAAATTTCAGAAAATTTGCTGTAAATTTTGTTCGATAATATTTTAGATTTTTTATAAACATAACATTTTTGTTTTCAATAAATAATATTTATCTCCGCTACCGGATTTTGCATTATCCTTAACTCAGGCGCCAACTATGATAAAAGAGCAATTCTCTACGAAATCGGTATTTTTTCTTAAATTTTAATTTTTGTATTTTTTAATCCGAATGAAACTTTTTTGGTGCCTTCGGTATACCCAAAGAAGCCATTTTGCATAATTAGTTTGTCCATATAATTTCCCATACAAATTTGGCAGCGGTCCATACAAAAACGATGCATAAAAATTCAAAAATCTGTATCTTTTGAAGGAATTTTTTGATCGATTTGGTGTCTTCGTCAAAGTTGTAGGTATGGATACGGACTACACTGAAAAAAAATTAAATACCGTTAAAATTTTTTGGTGATTTTTTAATTAACTTTTTGTCACTAAAACTTGATTTGCAAAAAAACACTATTTTTTTTAAATATGTTTTAGAGACATCAGATGCCAACTTTCCAGTTATGATTTTTACAATCAATACAGATTTTTTCAAAAAATCGAAATATTGGTCGCAAAAATTTTTCAACTTCATTTTTCGATGTAAAATCAAATTTGCAATCAAAGAGTACTTCAGTGAAATTTTGATAAAGTGCACCGTTTTCATGTTAAAGCCATTTTTAAGGTTACTTTTTGAAAACAGTCGCAGTTTTTTCATTATTTTAAATTAGTGCACATGTTTGCCCACTTAGAAAAGTTGAGAAAATTCTCTATATTTTGCGATTTTGAACTTTGTTGATACGACCCTTAAATGCTAAGATATTGCCATGAAAATGTTTTAAAACATGAAAATTGATGTTTTTCACGTCTCACCCGAACAACCCACCATTTTCTAATGTCGATTTCTCAGCAACTAGTGGTCCGATTTGCAATGTTAAATTAGGCCGATGCAAATATTTAAAAAAGTTTTTGTCCCTCGGCCCTGGCCGAGGTCAAGGGGGCAAAAATATAAAAATATAAAAATTTAAATAACAAGCCATAGTCTTCACATTTAAATGAAAAAAGTGTTTTAAAATGCATTTTACACTAGTTCAGTTGTTTTGCAATCATTAGGTTTCAAAAATCTAAGATCTGACAAAAACAAAAATTGTATCGAAAAAAGATTTTGCATCGAAAATTTTCAAAAATATTAAGATTTTTAATAAACCCAAACATGCTAAAAATGATTTTAAACGCAGGAGAATGTAATTTAATTTGATTTCAGTTGGTTGCACTTGAATGTTCATTGAAATTTTGAAGTTTATTGTAAAAATATTTTTTTGCCCCCTGATTTTTCGGGCCAATTTTGAAGGGGGGGGGAGGGGGGGGTGACAAAAACTTTTAAAAATATTTGTACCAGCCTTATGAAACATTCGTGAAATTTTCTGATCTTTTTGAAAACAATATTTCAAGAAATCAAAGACTACACCCAGAACTGGGCATCGGCATACGAAAGGATAAAGAGCACGATTCGGTAGTAAAATGGTACTGTGTGCGGACGGTGAGGATAAATCCCGAAATTACCGAGAGTACTTTACTCATGGTTCATTTTCCAAAAAAGTTCATCTATCAAAAAAAAGTACCGGTACCGAGACTCGAACCCAAGACCTTCGGCATATTGAACCGTGCCTTTGCCGTATGGGCCACCATGGTTCGGTGACTAAGTGGCGGTCGTTTGTCCATATAAGCCACTCATAGGATGAACTGTTCCAATGAACGAATGAACACGCGAGAGGACTATACTCTCGCAATATAGCACTTTCCTCACGTTTCTTTTCGTGAGGACTATCCCCTCGTTCTTTAACTTTGGGTGTAACATTTTAAAAGGGCTAAATATTCAATATTACGCCCTTTTAAAATGTTAGTCTTGGTTTAAAAATTTTGAAAATATTTTTTTCGAAAAGATCGGAAAATTTCACGAATGTTTCATATTTTAACATTGAAAATCGGACCTATAGTTGCTGAGATATCGACATTAGAAAATGGTGTGTTGTTTGGGTGAGACTTGGAAAACATCAATTTTCCTGTTTTTTAACCTTTGCATGGCAATATCTCAGCAACTAAGGGTCGTTTCAACAAAGTTCTAAAAAGCAAAATATAGAGAATATTCTCAGCTTTTCAAAAATATATTTTTTCAAAAGTGGGCAAACATGTGCACTTATTTGAAAAAAAATGAAAAACTGCGACAATTTTCAAAAAAGTCACCTAAAAATGGATTTAACTTGAAAACGGTGCACATTATCAAAATTTCTTTTAAAAAAAATCTTTTTTACAGTTTGTAAATCCGTTTTTGTTGTCTAAAAGTTTTCCACTCTTAAGACATCAATTTTATTTGCGGACTTCGGATACCTTAATTCCGTGGAACAAATCAGCCTTATTACCGGATTTGTATACAAATCGTACACTATAAAAAGTGCATAAAGGTTGTCTTTTTTTCTACAAATCTGTATTATAACTAAGGCTACTCTTGATTCTTGCTGAGCAAAAATCCGTATGACCTAATGGTATAAAAAAACAAATTAATGGTTTGGTTGATCATTCTGTGCATTTTCCAGAAGATTGGTTGAATTTGGTGTTTGGGCATGTACATGTGTCAAATACGTTCTGACCTAAAATCCCTTTGCTTTTCATCGCACTTACATCAATTTTCAGGGTGTGTCAAGATTGCACGACAAAAAATGTGAAAAGTGACAAAAACGCACGGATTTTATTGAATATCTCAGGATTGAAATTAAATTTTAAGGGATTTCAAAAGGCGAGCCATTGTGAGCTGCACAAAAAGCACGTGCGACAAGTTAGCACGACAGCGATGATTTGTTGAAGCAATCATGGTATTCAGTATGTTTAAATATCAACGTTTCAATGCTTGTTTTCATGTTTTGGAATGCTTTTAATATCATTTTTGCAATATTTTGAACTTAATAACTTTGATATCATTGGCTTTCGTTTAATTCGAATCGATTCAAATTTCACTTCTCTACTGTTCTGTAAAACATGTAAGATTGGATCATTTGTCAGGAAGCTTCATTCTAGTGAGAAATGGTTCAGCCATCCAATCACAAACCGAACAACTCAATTTAAACTTGCTTCCACGAAGCTCTCACTTTGTCACCATCTGGCCCAATATTGGCCCTCCCATCGATTCATCAGAAGTGGTCAACGAGTTTGAACGTGAGAGAGAGAGAAAAAAAAAGTATGCCAATCAATACGCACTTTATTTACAGTTCACAAACCAATTCCAGCGGTCGTAGTGGCTCCCCCCGGGGTGGACAAGTTAATCAAAGTTCAGAATCGCGCCCGATTTTCATTTCACTCACATGGATCACGGCACTCTCTAGGGGTCGGTGTTGAAATTGGTTGGTAACGTTTACTTTTTTTTCTGTTTGAAACAGTTTCAGTTTCAAGCACTTTGTTTTAGATTTTTTTTTTCAAATGTTATTTATTCAAAAATGGTTTTTGTATGGAGGCAATTTAAAAACAACTCAGAACGTCAAGCAGAATTCAAATTTGGTCAGGAGTATAAACCCAACTTTGGATTGCTTATCTCTTAATGTTCGAGGTGGGTGCAGACATAATAATAAAATGCCACTGCAAACGCAGCAACAAAAAAACGATAAAATTCCGTCGGCGAACCTTGTGGTCCAGCAAAGTGCAAATTTTCTGCAAATCTGATAGCGCAGATGGAATGGACGCCATGTAGATTTGAGTATAGCCACAGAATGACAAGCTTGAAATCTTGCTGACAGTGAGGGCAATTGTTGAACAGTGGAATAGAAAAGAATAGAACAAATAAAAGTTACTGCAAATTTAAAAATAAATATAACAAGGAACAAACATAGACAAAATTGAACCAAATTTCAAAATATAACTTAATGATTACAATTTCTGTCACAACAGAGCATTCCAATTCCTTGGACTTTATGAGAGTGTGCAGCGTCTTAACTTTATTATTTTTTTGTTTCTTTTGGTATTTGTTTAGTTGATCACGAAGACAACGACGGCGGACACAGACTAGCGGACGGGGAGCCTCTGTTAATTTACTTTTGCAATTTATCTTTTGCCAAGTTCTGTTTGTCTCTTGTTTCTCAGGTTTTTTTTCTTCTTCTGTTTGTTCTGTTCCTGTGTCATTGTTGAATTAAGGGGCGACTTTTGCACCACAACGTCGTCGTCGTCGTCTTTCAAATTTGAGGGGTTGGGTGTGTGTGGCTGCGTGTTTGTGTCGCTGAACGAAATGATTTGTGTTTGTTTATTGTTATTTGTGTTTTTTTTTGTTTCCTCTGTTGAGGCAGATAAATGTCACTAGCATAAGTTTATGTGGTTGCGCTGTGTTTAGTTGCGAGTGATTTGCTTCATTTGCTGAAACAAGGTCGTGTACTTTGCATGCGGTTTTTTTGTTTTGATGGCGAGATGATTAATGAGGAATTAAAGGCTTATAAATATCAAAGTTATAATGCAAGGAGTGGTGAAACAAAGTCTTCATCGTCAAATAGTGCAAGAAAAACCAAACAATATTTTTTGACGAAAGTTAATTTTTATTGGATAATCGTTTTTTTGAATTTTCTTCTTCTATATGAAAAGGTTTGTGCGATTAGAATTTAGTGTCAAAAGGACTTGTATTTAAAATTGTATGCCCAATTTGTGCTCATAATTCCGAAAAAAACGCATTTTTCACTGAAAAAAATGTTTCAAAAATTTCGCCATTTTTCATTACTCAACTGTATTGTGTTTTATTTGGGACATGTCCTTTTAAGTAAATTTTATGTACTTTTCAAATCTGCAATCATCTGCAGTTATTTTTTCATTTCGTACAAAATGTTTCATTTAAAAAAACCGTTTTTTGTGTCTGTTGAGGCGACCTTGAACGGCCATGCTCAACGACAACCAACTGAAATTTCAAAGTAGGGGTAGAAGGGGTAATATGCACCCCCTAAGGAAAAACAGTGATTTCTCAACCATTACAGCATTAAGACTAGTATGGAGATCGCAAGGAAAGGGGTCAAGAAACAGCTTTACGAACAGCAGAACAGAGGAGAGGGAGCGATTTCTTGGGGCTTTTCTTCACCCTCTCTGGCTTGCTTTCGCTACCGCTGCTGCCCATTTTAATTTTTTCTTGACCGATTTCTTCCGAAGAGCATACACCGCTTTACTGTGGAAGAATTTTGTTCGATGTTCTAAAACAACTATTATTCTTCATCATCCATGTAAAAAAAATTCTTAAAAAACCTCAATATTGTTCGAAAATATCAAATTTCTAAAAACATATTTGATTCCTTTCAAACAACCATGCGGGGCAATATGCACCGCAACATTGGGGCAAAATGCACTACAACAACGGGGCAAAATGCACCGGGTAAAAGCAGTTTTCACTAGTCACCACTAGATGACACCGCTGTTTTTACAAAGGAGCTTCACAGCGGTGCATTTTGCCCCGACCACGCCTTTGCAGAAAATTTAATTAAAAATGCATTTTTCGATTTTTTGGACTCATCTATCTACAGAATAATGAAGATTATGACAAAAATTATATACCTTAACACTTACAATATCAATAAATGCTTTTTATATTGTCCAAAAATCATAATGAAAGTTCAATGAAAATAAGATGAAAACACAACATTTTAAAGTTTTGCAAATAACTTGAGCTGCTTCTATACTGCGATGCTCAAATTTTTCTAGCATGGTTGAGCAATGTTAAGCTTCCAATTTCTATTACTTTTTCCCCGGAAATTTCTTCCAAATACCGAGAAAAGCAGGGGGTACATTTTGCCCCGGGGGTGCATATTACCCCCTCTAATCGGAGTTTTACTGCAAAAAGTTGATTTATTGCCGATTTCATAACTTGGATTTTTTTTTAATCATGTATCGAATTTCTGTTACTGAACTCCTCCCATTTAAGAGTAAAATAAAAGAATCTTGAGGAATTCTTAATATTTTTTTTTATAATTTGCAAAATGGGTATCAAACGAAGCGAATTTTTTTGAGCTTTTACGCTTTATTAGAGATTTTTTGTGAAAAATAATGAAATTTTCCCAAAATACCGTATTTTTCAAAAAGCTTATTAGATTTTTGTTTGGAAAATACAACTTTTTTTTTAAACAAAATACATATTTTTAGAGCTTCCAATTTCCCGGGGTTACAGAATTCCCGGGAAACGGGAAATTTTCAGTGAATTTCCCGGGAAATCCCGGGAATTCCCGGGAAATTTTAAATTTATCAAAAATTGTTCTGATCCTAATTTTGGTTAATATTTAGCAACAAAATAGTACAAAATAGCAACTATAATGGTCAAATTAAGTGTTAGGTTCAATTATTGCGTTGGCTACCTTTAAAAAAATACAACTTCAAGAAAATATAAAAATTTTCTAAATATTTGTCTTTCAATTCGTTCAAAATATCAAAAAATAATGATTAGTATTTGGTATTGATAAGAAGTAGCTAGGTATATTTTTTTAATCTAATCTAATCTAATCTAATCTAACCCTATCGCAGCCAGTCTTTCGAGGGCATCCTGGAGAATGCCTTAGGTGGATTAACGCCTAGCATCTTCTTGTCATTATTAAAATTTGCAGTGCCCCATTGCATTAGAATGCATTGAAACATCACAAACGTTAAAGCGGCCAGGCCAACTGCGTAAAGTTTACCGCAAAGATGATTCGTTGAATTGGATTGAGTTTAAACACGAATGTTGAAACAGCAATACAGTTCTGAATCTACAGGGGAGGAAGAAACGTGGGGATCCCCCGCTCACGTTCCTGTGTTTAGAGCAATTTATCGTTGGGAGCAACCATGCTAAGAAGTTTTGGTGCTCCGGGACCCTCTTGGATGGGACATTGTATTTCCACAAATGCCCTGGACACTATTTGCCGTAGTTATAGCGCCACAACTCGCTCTCTGTTGATGATAAAACAAGGATAAGTACAAAATCGCTACATTTTTTATGTAATGATTAGGTATTTTATATAAAATACTTAAATATAATTTTAATTTAATTCCATTTTAACACAAGGATAAGAAAATAAACTCACTCACCTTGAAATATGAAGAGAAATACCGGCATACACGATCGCATGCACAGTAAGCTTACCTTAATTTTGTGGTAACGTCGATCAATCGTTTCCATGGCTCAGAACTGATTTCTGACCCTCTCTCACTCCCAGAGCGGCCCGTCCAATGTTGACGCTCCACCACATTTTCCCTCGCTCCCGCAACATTCGTTGATGAGCGACGAAAAATTCGGTGGCAATATGTGGTGCGTTGGTTGCGACGTGGCGACGACACACCAAAACATCCAAACCGTGATCAGCCAACCAAACACACGCACCATCCACCTCTCCTCAGCATCATCGCTCCCACCGCTCGACGCCCCACAACGTCGATTCTGCTCGGGTGGCGGCCTTCCTCTAGGCCTTCCTCAATGCTGCGCTCTTCAGAGAGCGAAGCTGCTCTTTCACAACTCTTCACTCTTCTTCCTTCAACACCCCGACGGTTCTTTCCCAACACACTGCACCAACACACGCTACTTTTCAATCCGGAGCAGTTCATCGAGTTCATCCGGTTCATCTCACTTATTTGCATTGTCGTGTATTAGTGTGACATTTCTCGCTACGGCCCTTTGGCGAGAAACAACAACACAATGGCTTCCATAGAACCGCACAAAAAACGAAATAAAAAACGCTAAATTAACCCACAAACTATGAAAACTTAAAAAACTTTCACTGTTTTCTTCTTAATCAACGTTTCTTGGATTTGTGTAGGCCACTTCCAGACTAAAATAACGCAGAAATCACTTGAAAAATCGATCCAAAGCAAGCGCGACGACAAAACCAAACTGCACCGCTAGAAGTCCGCGCTCTCCCCGTAGCTAGGTATATTTTTTTTAAATCAAACTGTTTGGAAAGTGAGTAAAACGAATCCATGCTCCAAAACGATAAAACTGCTTTTGAATACGTCTCTGTGACTAGTTTGAGAGAATATGATAAAGAATAAAATTGTTAATTTAGATTAAATGAATAAAAAAATCATACAAAAAATGTGTTTTTCATGGCAAAACATTGAAATGAAAAAAAATTTAAAGAAAATATGTTTTTCTTGGCAAATAATTTATCCAGAACAAATATAACTGTTTTAATCTCATGAATAAATCGATAAGCATTGAATTTACTTAAAAAAATATGCTATCCACCATTTTTATTTAATCACAACTCAAGTGTTCAAATGTTTGGAGCGAGTATTTGAAATATGTTTGCATTTTTTGGGCACTTTTTATATAATACGAAGTAGTTTTTTTTAATAAATCTTACGCCCTTGGTAGCTCTAGTGCTCTATAAATTTTCAAATCAACTTTTAACTGTAATTAAAGTTAATCTATTTAATTTAATTAACCTTTTTTTCCCGCAAAAATCCTCTAAGAGACATTTAATGATACCAATTTAATTTTCTTCCAATTTGTTCATGGTAAACAAAACGTAAAAAAAATGATCTTGGGGGGAAGAGGTACCTTATTTTCAAATGATATAACACAATTAAATTGTTTATTTTCATTCCATAATATCGCAATTATTGTTTCACAACAAATAAACAAGATCTAGTAGTAGTAGTGAATGCTTCAGAAATTAATATCATCTGAAGTAAATCTTGACATTAAATTTTTAGACGAACTGATAAGTTCAATCCCGGAGTAGCCGTGTCCGGTGGTTTAGTGGTTAGCGTGGTAGACTCTAAACCCCAGTATGGCCTGGGTTCAATCCCAGACGGTGGCATTTTTCGAGACGAGATTTGCCTGACCACGCCTTCTCTCGGATGAGGAAGTAAAACGTCGGTCCATTTGCGTAAAAGAGGTTTTGGGTGACTCACCACACATAAACTTCGGACGCCTAGAAATGAGCAGAAACTTGCAACAGAGACCACAAAAGACCCGGGGGTCGTTAAAGTGGATTACTTTGCTTTTTTGATAAGTTCAATAAGAACAGTAAATTGAATTTGATAAAATAAAGTTTAGCGCATTATTTGTTTTTTGAAGTTTAAAAACGTCTCTTAATCCACCATTTGGTGGGTGGTGCCTTCCTCACATTTACAAAGTTATAATGAAAATAAATTTATGAAAAAATATATACCTGATACAGACTTTTCCAGAAAACATGCAAACTCTCATTTGAAGCATTGTGGCAACCGGGCGTTTCGCATCTGGCGCGACTCTCGCACGTAAACAAAAAGACCCGGCCTGTTGAGGTTAGGCAAAAAATCACCCTTTTTTGTATCTACAGAAATCTTTTTCTTGGCATAACTTTTTAAATACTTAACTAAACAGAATAAAATTTAATAGGGTCTTAGGGGACCCCAAAACGAACAGAATAAGGCGGATCCGGTCAAAATCGGTTCAGCCAGTTCTGAGATAATCGTGTGGAAAAAAAATCATGTCTACACACATCCCCACAGACATTTGTTCAGAATTTGATTCTGAGTCGATAGGTATACGTGAAGGTATATCTAGGAGTCGTATTTGAGAAGTTCATTTTTCGAGTGATTTTATAGCCTTGCCTCAGTGAGGTGAGGAAGGCAAAAAGTACCAAAAAATTAAGAAAATGTATACTTCCGCTTGAATTTCGGGAATTCCCGGGAAATTTAGAAATTTCCCGGGAAACGGGAGATATTTTTTTTCGGGAAATCCCGGGAATTTTTTTCCCGGGACGGGAAATTGGACGCTCTATATATTTTGCTTCATGCAAACATTCAAATTTTGTATGCTTCATTCCCTAGTAACATTTTAGGTTTTAAGTAGGCCATAAAAGCCTATTTAGGCCATATGCGGGTTTGCAGAACCATGATAAAACCTGTAAGTTTAAAAATGTTACTAGGGTTAGGGTGTAATATGGTTGTATGGAAAAATAAAGTTGTCCAAATTTAGTGAGCACTTTTTCAGTTTCTTTTAGGGTCCTGAACAACTCCTCAAAGTTTGGGACCGATTGGTTTAGTCATCGCTTTGCGCAAAGCGATTAAATTTTCCATATAAATTTGTATGGAGAAAACCATTCTTTTTGGAATTTGATATTTATCAAATTCACGTTTCATGCTACATCAAAACCGGACTCGTATTCATATGCTCTGGAATGTGCTCTACAATTTTGCCGAAGAAAGTATGGTGCTAACTTGCCCCTAAAAAAGATACAGCGTGTTCAAAACTCGTCTAAAACGTGTTTTTTGCTCGAAAAACTCGTTTTAGAATAGTTTTGAGGACGCTGTATCTTCTCTTAGGGACATGCTAGCACCATACTCTCTTCGGCAAAATTGTAGAGCACATTCCAGAGCATCCGAATATTAGTCCGGTTTTGATGTAGCATGAAACCTGGATTTGATAAAGATCAAAATCCAAAAAAATTGTTTTCTCCATACAAATTTATATGGGAAATTGAATCGCTTTGCGCAACGTGAGGAATAAACCAATCGGTCCCAAACTTTGGGGAGTTGTTCCGGACCCTTAAAGGAACTGTGCTGTGTTGGAAAATCGATTTTGATATTACACCCTAATGCTTCATGTAAAATTTTGCTTCGTTTGATACCCATATTGCAAATTATGTAAATTCGGGTTTTTTTTTGAAAAAAATACTCTTTCTTGTGAAAATTTTAGTGTATTACAATAAAAATATAAAGTAAAAATGCAATAAAAATTTCGCTAAGTTTGATACCCATATTGCAAATCATGAAAATTTTAGTACTTTCAAAAAATATGGTATATTGTAGAGGTGGGCAAAAAAAGAGCGAGCCGCTCAAAGAGCCGGTTCACTAAAAAGAGCGAAGGATCCGTGGCTCACAAAAAAAGAACCGCGGTTCTTTTTTAAATTTCCGTCTTTAGAAAAATCCGGCTCGAAATGGCATGATTTTTGTTATAAATATAATTTATTGAACTTCAAAAAAAAAAAATAGTATTGAATTTGTTTTTTAAAATTGAAAATAAAATTTCAAATTTTTCAATGCTTATGAAAATTAATTTCAAAGGTAAATAATTTTTTAAACAATATGAAACAAAACTGTTGTACATTAAAGTATTACCGGAATACAAATTTGAGCATTTCAAATTGAATAATTTGTAAAATATAACCAAAAATTTACTGAATAATTTAGAGGTTTTGGACAAAAAATCATTTTAGCAATTACAGACTTTATTGATTAAATCAGAATGTAGAAAAGAGTTCGCAGAATGTTTTCTCCAAATAAAATATCAGCATTAGTTCAATTCTTGCAGAAATAAACGCAATTTTTAAATTAAAAGCAATTGTTCTAACATCCTAGATTTAAGTTTGGATGCCATTCAATTACTTGAATGTATAGGTTCGAGTAGAAATCTTGACCTAGAGACCGGAAGACCTATGGTTTTAAAGGGCATCTTCTCGTTTTCAGTTTTAATTTTTTTTATCAAATTATTTGTAAAAGTCCAATGTGAAACAACTTATAAAATCATACGATTTTAGAAAAACCTTTTCATCAAAATTTTGAAAAAGAGCGAAAGAGCCGTTCAAAAGAGCGGCTCTTTTTAATGAGCGAACGAAAATGAGCGGCTCCTAAAAAAGCGGTTTTGCCCACCTCTAGTATATTGTGAAAACTCGAAGTTTTTTTAATTGAAAAAAAGTCCAAAAATGTGATTTTTCTAAAAAAGATAGTATTTTGTGAAAAATTCAGATTGAAATAATCTAATAATGTGAAGAGCATACAATTTTTTTTCGTTTTTTACCCATATTGCAAATTATGAAAATTTGAGTACTTTTGTAAAAAATCGGTATATTTTGAGCATTAGCATTTTTAAACTTACTCCATTTTCAAAAAAAAAAAAAAATAGATTCTTATTGATAGCATTGAAAATTTAACATGACATAGTTGAATTATGTTGATTTTAGAAAGATTTAAAAAATGAGTTATCGTAAGTTCCCCTTTTTCAATTGTTGATATCTTTTTTGTGGTCTTTTTTTTTGCAAGTTCCTGCTCGAACCCCTGTGGAATTTCCCGAGGATTGAATGTGTCAAAATTGAGACCGAAAAGTTTAGTGCGCAGTCTCGTTTTTGCATGCTCATTTTCATTTCTTCTGGAGGGATTTTATTCATTGATCATTGTATTGCATTATTTTATTTAATTGATTATATAACAACACTATATTTTACACTAAATACATAATTCAAAACACATATGAAACTGTAAACTGAAGCGTTTGGTACGATATGTCCACGCATCCTTCCTACCCTGTAGATTCTGTGAAATGTGATCCGTTCACTGAATCCTCTCTGCGGTAAACACAACGTAGTAGGGCTGGCCGCTTTCATTTTTGCAATACATTTCGGGTGTTCTCGGATGAACTGCAATTTTTAATACTGACAAGAAAAGTGCTTGGGGCGTAATCTAAGCATCTTTCATCGTACTGGTTGCGTTTGTGTTATATTCGCGATTAAAAGCTCAAAAAATCCGACAGATGGCGCAAAGCATCGAAGAATGACGATTCAAATTTTCGCTGTTCGATTACATAGGAATGCAAACTTAAAATTGAGTGTTCAGCTCTTAGAACAGCTTTTGAGAAAAAATTCAAGTAGTACGAGTTTAAACTTTTTGCCCTTTATAAATTAACGCAATAAAAAAAATTTGGAAAAAAATAATTTTGAAAAAAATATATTGTTTAAAATGATAGAGCATCAAATGTTAACAAAGTATCAGCTCGAATTTTTGCTCAAAAGTTGTTTTGAACGCTGGAATTTAACAAAACAGAATTCGCATACAAAGGGCGGAAATTTCAATCGACATTCTTCGCTCTGTTCTGCTACTCAACACTAGGTGTCGCATGTCGTTTGGCTCTTGAACGGCAATTAGATTAGATGTCAAAATTGAGACCAAAAAGTGCCGTCATGTTGGCCTACAGCTGAAAAGCTAACCGTGTAAAAAGACTATAGATTATGAAATTCCCTAACTTTGGCCTTAGTAGGCATGGGTGCTGGAGGAGGTTGCAAAAAGATATTCCCGAGCATACGGAAATAACTTGTGAATAACATTTTTTGATATTTGGAAATACTAGGCCAATAACATTTTATGTTATTTATAACAAGATTTGTTATTCGTCGTTATGATTTTTTTGTTATTGGATTGTTATTGTAATAACAGACTAATAACATTTTAAGTTATTCTTCGAACAAACCTTTGTTATTATTTTTTGTTATTTTAACAACTAATCCGATCATCCCAATAACAGTTGGCGGTATTCTTCCATAACAAAAAATGTTATTCCATAGTTGTTTTGGCTTTCAACAAACATCAGACCAATAACAAATTTTGTTATGATAACATAAACTGTTATTTGACCCTTATGCAAAAATTGATTTTTCAAGAAGATTCCATAACACTTTCTGTTATTTTAACTGTATTTGTTATTGAAATGGCATGAATTTCGTTATTACCGTCTGATCGGGTTAGGATTTTAAAAATATAAATTTTTAATAGTCGAAAAATCATTCTGCTCATTCTCTTTATGGCTAATTTTTCGAATGCAACTAAGAGAATTAGATTTGATGAAGATTTACGAGAATGCGAGAAAATTTCTAGATAAACAGACGCTGAAAATTTAATCCAAATCGGAGCACCTTGATACGACCGCTAGAACAAATCGAACAAAATCTACAAAAATTGCCTCTTAAGTGTTAAAAAAAACTGCTGTCCCGATTCAAAAAGTGATCGTATGCGTGACCGGTTCCAAACCGGCCCATGTCGCGATCCCTCATTGCGGCATCCTGAGATAACATAATACTCAGTGGTGAGAGCGTGTGGACGAGAAAGAATAAAAGGAGGAGCGCGTGAACGTGATTGTTGAGAATCGGAGAACAAAGAAGGGAACTCGTAAGCTCTTGTGACGGTAGCTATACTCTCTGATATTTTGGTACAGGAATCATGAAATGATATTTTTTTGTATCACAACAAAATGGATTGATCGGCCAAAAGTGGCAGCACATTTAGTGGCAGCAGTTTAGCACTACTGTGTCAGTACCGGCCTCAAACGCGAAGCAATTCGTCTTAACAAAAAACTTGTCTGGGTCAATAAAATGTATTATTCCATACTTTATGACCACGATCCACGGCGATCCAAAACCTCCATCCTCAATCGGTCATTCTCTGGTAAAATTTGGTGGCAATATTTCATCAAGTCTGTGGCGCCACCGCCGACAGTGAGACAATTTATTCACACCTCCCAGCAGCAGCAGCTGCTGCTGCAACAGCAATTTCATTGATCTCTCACAGAGCAGTCAGTCAGCCAGTTTTAAGGTTATGTCATGAGTTCACGAGCCAAGCCCAGCCCAACCCAGACTCGCGCTGATCGCCGGGCAGGTCGTCGTCATAAAGTTTAGCCGCGCGATCACGTTCGGCATGTTTTCTTCTGAGGGAATGACTCATTAAGGCACAAGCCAAAAAAGGTTTCCGCTGTGAGAATCTTCTCGAGGTGGGACGTGCCTTGTGGTGAGATTTTGCGCAGAAAAAAAACCCTCACTTCCGAACATGTTTGCAGAAGACTGCTAAACTGACAACAATTCGTAAGAAACCCCCAGCTCCCAAAACCCTCACAAAAAAAAAATGATGTCATGCTTCATAACGACATTATCTTGTTTTATTTAGTTGCTTCTTGAAGAAGGAAAAAAAACATGTCGCACGCCTCTAAGCCAAACTGACAAACGACGAACGACTCACTCACTCACCATCGTCTCATCATTTTGAAGAGAGAAGGAGAGAAGACCCTTCGCCAAAGACATGACAACATGCTTCATCGCATGCTGGTTAGTTCATTAAAGATTCTTTTCTCCGCCCGTACTCCGAGTGTACGGCGCAATGGAGAAGAACCAAGTGCACGTGTGTCGGTTCGTTCTAATGGTTGTGGTGTAGAGCTCGAAGAATGTGGAACTCTTCTTTTACTGCGCATCGTTTGTCATCGCCGCGTCATAATTTTCGTACGCGACGAACAATATTTTTCAAGATGTTTGAAAAGATTCCCAGTGTTTCTGAGCACAAACGAAAAAGTTGCATCCGACGGGATTCAAATCAAACCCACCACTCTCAGCGAGTACTGGCGTCTTAGCCCACTCGGCCATCAGACCGGATGAGGAGTGGAAAAAATAAAAGCATGTATCCGCTTGAAATATTGTTCAGATAGCTTCCCCAGACTGATGGTTTGCATTTACAACATTTATAATAACAAACTTTAAGACTCAAGACCCAGGAGGAGGCACAAAATTTGAATCTTCCGCACATTGTTGGCGGAGCAGCCACGGAATTGCCGGCCAATTCTTGGCGCAACTTACGGCTACTGCCGAAATGTCTTCTCCCGTAGATAAGTAGACACAATTTCGTCACGTCCGAGCCATGAGCATTTTTGCGCGAATACGCGCCACCAAACCGCCCGCCGGTAGACAGCTGCCAGCGGTGTGCCCAGGAGTGAATAAACGCTCAATTTAACGGGCCCACGTGGCTACCAATGGTGCGGGGGTTGGTGGGGTCAAGTGTCTTGAACTTCTGTGTTTTTTTTTTGCTGTAAGTTGATTTTATTACTCTAAAATATCTCATGGCCGTGTTGCCAGCTAAGGTGACTATTTAACCTTTGAATGTTGTGTAAAAGGGTGTAAGTAATTTTTGTTTAATTTTTTTTATATTCTTCTTTGTTAAAACCGGGTTGAATTTTTACAGTTGACCACTTTTGTATTTTTGTATTTTCTTGTATTTTTGTATTTTTGTATTTTTGTATTTTTGTATTTTTGTATTTTTGTATTTTTGTATTTTTGTATTTTTGTATTTTTGTATTTTTGTATTTTTGTATTTTTGTATTTTTGTATTTTTGTATTTTTGTATTTTTGTATTTTGTATTTTTGTATTTTTGTATTTTGTATTTTGTATTTTGTATTTTTGTTTTATTTTTGTATTTTTGTATTTTATTTTTGTATTTTTGTATTTTTGTATTTTTGTATTTTGTATTTTGTATTTTTGTATTTTTGTATTTTGTATTTTTGTATTTTTGTATTTTTGTATTTTTATTTTTATTTTTGTATTTTTGTATTTTTATATTTGTATTTTATTTTTGTATTTTTGTATTTTGTATTTTTGTATTTTTGTATTTTTGTATTTTTGTATTTTGTATTTGTATTTTTGTATTTTTGTATTTTTGTATTTTTGTATTTTGTATTTTGTATTTTTGTATTTTGTATTTTGTATTTTTGTATTTTTGTATTTTTTTGTATTTTTGTATTTTGTATTTTGTATTTTTGTATTTTTGTATTTTGTATTTTTGTATTTTTGTATTTTTGTATTTTTGTATTTTTGTATTTATTTTGTATTTTTGTATTTTTGTATTTTTGTATTTTGTATTTTTGTATTTTTGTATTTTGTATTTTTGTATTTTGTATTTTGTATTTTTGTATTTTTGTATTTTTGTATTTTTGTATTTTTACATTTTGTATTTTTGTATTTTGTATTTTTGTATTTTTGTATTTTTGTATTTTTGTATTTTTATTTTTGTATTTTTGTATTTTTGTATTTTTGTATTTTTGTATTTTTGTATTTTTGTATTTTTGTATTTTTGTATTTTTGTATTTTTGTATTTTTGTATTTTTGTATTTTTGTATTTTTGTATTTTTGTATTTTTGTATTTTTGTATTTTTGTAAATTGAATATTAAATTGATTGCTGTTGTATTTGAGAAAATCAAAATCAGTTTTGTTTTTTTAAGAGTTCTAGATTTCGTTTTGATAAAATTTCCCAAAAATCTTTTGAAAATCATGAAAATCCCTATTTTAACCCCTCTTGCCCCCTCTACTCACCACTCTACGCAATAAATATTCAACTTCTGAACCTGAAGAGGCCCGACCAAAGAATGGTGATGGTGATGACGAAGAATTGCTTGTGGAATGTGCGATTTCTTCTGAACAACAACAGCAGCAAACGACAAACGGTGAATTGTGGCAGCTGTGAAAGTGCCTGAGCCGAGGAGGGGGGGCACCCGGACGATGATGTGTCACAAAATGAAACATTTTAAAAGCTATTAATTCGAGATATTGTCGTTAAACAACCGGCGGCAGTCGTGGGCCTTCTTGAGGAGGGAGGAAGGGGAAGGGGGAGGTTTCGAATTGTACCGAAAGCGATTTTGCATAAATTAGTGGCTTCTTCGGGAATCGTGTTCTAATTTGGGAACGTTGGCGAAGTTTGCAGACTCGTCATTGTAAGGTGTCTTTAATGGTAGTCTATATTCAGGCGTTTTTCTTTTTTGCTACTAGATGTCACTCTTACAGAGTTATTCTACAATTTAGTTATCAATCTTTTAAGTGTGTTCATCAGATGTCTACCTTTAGGCGTTTTTTCGATTTTCCCACCAGATGTCCTCGTACAAAATGCTTCAGCAGAGGATCAACCACTTCCCTTATCTCGACATATCCAGGATTCCGTTTCATATCTCGACTAGACCTCACGTGATCCCCCAGCAAACGAGTTCACTGCTCGTTACTTTCGCTACAAATGGCCTATTCACCTGGCTTTTGTCCCAACCTTCTCGGGAAAATCCCTCTTCAGATAACAACATTGTGCCGCACTAGCCACGAGGAGAAACTGGAGAAGTATTGTGTATATCTCCGGAGTCGGACTATCGCTTCCACTTCCAGGCAGCATATCTTGTTGATTAAAAGTACATTTGTTCGAGCCAGAAAACGTGCCATCAGGGAACACGTGGAAGGGTGGTCGACAAATCGAACCCCGGCACATTCACATGGGGAGAACCGCCGGCGGACAATAGTTCCGAGAAGGAGGTAGAATCGAACGGTGTGGGGCCGTGTGCTCTTATCGGGATTTTCCCTCATTCTTTCTGTGAGAGAGTGGAGTAGATCTCGGCGGTATGGAGTTCGACGAGGGCAAAACCATAATCAGGCGGTTTTCAGAGGAAAAGGGTGAGTCTTTCAGGATGGTTTTGGGTCGGGAGCACGGAAAATTTATCGCGGGCTTAGTATTGGGTTGGATTTACCAGATGTTTGAGCAAAAATTACATTCGTCAAATTGTACATTTTCTAATATGGGTAATTCTCCTCCAACTCACTCATAAATTACCCTTCTTCGATTTGCGTGAAACTTTGTCTTAAGGGGTAACTTTTGTCCTTGATCACGAATCCGAGTTCCATTTTCCGATATCTCGTGTCGGAGGGGTGGTACGACCAATTCCATTTTTTTTATTTCCTTTTATGAAATTGTGAAGGTTTGGAAATTTGGTGTCAAAAAGACTTTTATATAAATTTGGACACCCGAATTGATATTAAGAATTCCGATAAAATATGTATTTTTTTATCAAAAAATAATAATACAGAAATTGTTTAAAAATTTAGGGTTACTTGACTGTAAAGAATAACAATAAACTTTATTTTAAGCGAAATCTAATGTACTTTTCGAATATGCAGTAATTAGAAGGGTTATTTTTTCATTTAGAACAACATTTTTCATTTTAAAATTTGGTGTGTTTTTGTAACTTAGCAGGGTTATTTTTTGACGTGTAACAACGTTCTACAAAGATGTAGACACAAATTTTGATACATAAATGTTGCTTGTAACCATCCCAAGTTATTGAGATTTTACGCAAAAAAATGTTTTGAAAAAGTTGGTCGTCGTTGATCATGGTCGTTCAAGGTCACCCGTGACAGATACCAACGACAAAACAAAGAGAAACATAAAAAGTAAATTAATTTTGACTTGATAAAATAAATACTCTCATATTTAAAACAAAAAAATATAAAAAAGAGAGTAATTTTTAACAAATACTGAGAGAACGTCAGATTTGAGTTGGCTGCAAATATGGTTCAGCCCTTATACATGATATTCAACAAAAACTTATATTTGAACAAAGTAAGGTTGAATTATATATATATGATATATAATTTGCTATGATGCATTCCGTTTTTTTTTATATTTTGATAAAACAGCTTAAAAAATGCAACAGACATTTGTAAATATGGCACTGTCAGTATTTTTTTTTAATATTGCAATAAGTTTTCAGATAAAAGCAACAATTTGCTTTTCAAATACCGTAAAACGGGGTGACTTTGATAGCTGGGGTGACTTTGATAGGTTTGCGATTTTTCCGCAAAATGAAACATACTGACTGTGGTAGAGAAGTGTTCAAAGTACCTCAAGAAGAACTTTTCATAAATTTTTGAAAGGTTTATCAAGTTAGTTTACTATAGTTAAGAAAATGTTGATAAAAGTCATTATTTTAAACTTCTCAAAGTGTCATGATTTTCTCAATGAACATGATTTTTAATCGGAAAACGGAATGAATTTTCGGATTCTTTGGACAATTTTACACTACGTGAAGGTTAAATAAGTTTGTAAATAACAAATAATATGTGTTTTAGAAACACAATTAAAAAAAATCTTCAAATTTATAGGCAAATTCAGTTGAACAAATTTCATGTAAAATGTGAAAACTTGTGATTCGTGCTTCGAATTCAGTATAAAATGCAATATAAATCGATAATTTTATAAACAAAACAAGTTTTAACAAATTTCAGGCAAAAATCCGACTTTTTAACAATTTTACCTGAAATTTATATGTATTTTGTTAAAAAGCTTATAAATTTAGTTAACTAACATAAACATTGATTTTTTTTCTTACAAACTATATCAGCTACATTAGTAATGATACATTTAACGTACAAATAAAGTTTGAACGTCTTAAATATGATTTTAACAAGAAAAACTTTGACTATCAAAGTCACCCCGGAATTAAAATAAAAATTTAACGTAACTATTTTTCTAAACACTATTGAAAAAACTTTTTTCCAAAATAGTGCATGGACTTTGTGTGGCCTACCTCAGTACATGTTTTAAAAATAATAATCTTGAGAAAAACCTTACCTGTTGGAAAATATTCTAAAAACAAATTGAAATCCTATCAAAGTCACCCCGGTTTACGGTACCACAGCCCGACATTTTTGAAGATGATTTCAGTAAACGTCAGATTTGGACTCCCTGAACAAGTTCTAACCAATAGAATTTAATTTTAGTGCATTTGTTGCAAAAGAAACCAAGCGCCTCCATTAATTTGTCTTTCTCAAAATAAATTCATGGAGGCGCCTGGCTTCTTAGTAGGAAGTCATAACATTTGCATCCAAAATATACAACTTTATTCTTTCGCTGAAAATTAATTTAAATTCAAGACTGTCAATTGGAGAATCTTCAGGAGGCAAAAATCTATTATATCTGTCGAAACTGAATCGTAAACTAACATCAACTTTAAAGCTGTCGAGTCATGTACGTAAAATAAAACGGCTAGAAATTATTTGATTGGTTTACACTTAAAATACGCCTAATTAATTAGTTTTTTCATATGTTTTATCACGGTTTGCTGAAAAATATTAGCAAGAATATTTGATAATTTCTCCCAGACAGTTTTTGAAATGATTTTAAACATATTTCAGAAAAAAAAAAACATTTTTAAGCTGCCTTTTTCGGCAATTTCGTTAGTTTTCAAAAGTCCGTATCTTTAGATGGTAGTTTATGGTCGATTCCGTGTCTTTGGCATAGCTGCAGGTTATGATTGAGACTTTTGAGAAAAAAAAACTTTCAATATTTGAATTTTTATGTGCTTCGGTGAACTAAAGGTGTCTACTTGTTAGCTGTAGTGCATGACTGTCATTTCTATTGAAACAATGTTTACAACCAGTGCTTTAGAAATTTCGACTTTGTTTGTGATAGCTGACAGAACACTCCAATCGTCTTCACCACGACAACCTTATTTTTTAATTTTACTTTCGTTCGTTTTACACACAAAGGAATGAGTGCTACGCAAAGTCACTCACACAATCATTGACTTCCCTCCAGGAAAAAAAATCGCTTAGAGAGCGGTCGTTTGATATTCTACCGAGATTCCGATCATCAATCCAATGATAGCAATCATATGACTTCTGCCACCACGCAGCATACACAAGCAAGAGAGAGACGAAAAACGAGAGAAAGAGCACGTTGTTTCGTTCGGGCGGCTGCTTGAGTGGTGCTCATTTTTCGTTCGTTTCGTCTTCGTGTTTACGTTCATAGACCGTCGCCAAGCGATGACGATCGTGATAGGCGTTGTGTGTCAGCGATCAAATATCATTTCGAGAAATTATCGCTGACAGAAAGTTCTATCGAATATCGAGCAGCCCCATTCAGTGATGAATTTGCGATCGAAAGTACTTAGTGGAATTTTAATAAAGTGCACTGTTCTATTTAAAAAACTTGATAGTGATTGTGAAAGTAAAATACAAATCCAACTGAATGTAAACGTTTAATTTTTTCCCTTATTGATATAGAAAATCTAAGTTAGTTTCCAAGTTATTGTCGTTTGAATAATGAGAACTAATTTGGTGACACTGCAATTAGATTCAGATTTCACAGATTTACCAAAGGAGGAAAGATGCGCGGACATACCGTGCAAAACGCTCTGACAATTGAAAAATTGCTGATATATTTTTTTAAATTTCAAAAAATATAAAATTGGTTTTAAACATTCCAAAAAATAAGTGTTTTCAATATTTTGCTGCCTGAAATGGTGAAGATATGGAAATTTGGTGTCGAAGGAACTTTAATGTTAATGGACACCCGATTTGATGGCGTTCTCAAAATACTGAAAAAAACGTATTTTTTATCGAAAAAGAATAACAAAAATAAATGTAGTTCCTCTACCATTTTTGTTAACTAATTGGATTTTTTTGAAACGTGTCATTTTATGGGGAATTTAATGTACTGTTTTTTTTTACTAAGAATAACGTTTTGCCTTCCTCAATGAGGTAAGGCTATAATCCTGCTCTAAAATTGAACTTTTTATTAAAAGCTGGAAAACCCACCTTGATGTATACATATCGACTCAGAATCGAAAACTGAACAAATGTCTGTGTGTATGTGTGTGTGTATGTGTGTGTGTATGTGACCAATAATGTCACGCAGTTTTCTCAGCACTGGCTGAACCGATTTTGACCAAACCAGCCGCATTCGACTTGGTTTAGGGTCCCATACGGTGCTATTGAATTGTTTGAAGTTTCGATAAGTAGTTCAAAAGTTATGTATAAAAATGTGTTTTCTTAAATTTTCGGAAGATGAATAAATGGCAGTAAACTGAACCAAACATCATCATGTTATACATCGTTATTTAGGTAATTGAAATACCTTTCCAACGAATCTACAACATTGAAGATCTGGCAACCCTGTCTCGAGTTATAACCACTTAAGTGATATTTATGTACTTTTTTGAAGCCGGATCTCACTTAAATGTATGTAAACGATGTCCGGATCCATCATCCGACCCATCGTTGGTTAGGTAATTGAAAGGCCTTTCCAACGAATCTACAACTTTCAAGATCTGGCAACCCTGTCTCGAGTTATAACCACTTAAGTGATATTTATGTACTTTTTTTGTAGCCGGATCTTATTTAAATGTATGTAAACGATGTCCGGATCCATCATCCGACCCATCGTTGGTTAGGTAATTGAAAGACCTTTCCAACGAATCTACAACATTGAAGATCTGGCAACCCTGTCTCGAGTTATAACCACTTAAGTGATATTTATGTACTTTTTTTGTAGCCGTATCTCATTTAAATGTATGTAAACAATGTCCGGATCCATCATCCGATCCATCGTTGGTTAGGTAATTGAAATACCTTTCCAACGAATCTACAACATTGAAGATCTGGCAACCCTGTCTCGAGCTCTGACCACTTAAGTGATATTTATGTACTTTTTTGAAGCCGGATCTCACTTAAATGTATGTAAACGATGTCCGGATCCATCATCCGACCCATCGTTGGTTAGGTAATTGAAAGACCTTTCCAACAAATCTACAACATTGAAGATCTGGCAACCCTGTCTCGAGTTATAACCACTTAAGTGATATTTATGTACTTTTTTGAAGCCGGATCTCACTTAATGATATGTAAACAATGTCCGGATCCATCATCCGACATATCGTTGGTTAGGTAATTGAAAGACCTTTCCAACGAGTCCAAAACATTAAAGATCTGGCAACCCTGTCTCGAGTTCTGACCACTTAAGTGATATTTATGTACTTTTTTGTAGCCGGATCTCACTTAAATGTATGTAAACAATGTCCGGATCCATCATCCGACCCATCGTTGGTTAGGTAATCGAAAGACCTTTCCAACGAGTCCAAAACATTAAAGATCTGGCAACCCTGTCTCGAGTTCTGACCACTTAAATGATATTTATGTACTTTTTTGTAGCCGGATCTCACTTAAATGTATGTAAACAATGTCCGGATCCATAGAAAGACCTTTCCAACGAGTCCACAGCATTGAAGATCTGGCAACCCTGTCTCGAGTTCTTTTTTTGTAGCTGGATCTCATTTAAATGTATGTAAACAATGTCCGGATCCATCATCCGACCCATCGTTGGTTAGGTAATTGAAAGACCTTTCCAACGAGTCCAAAACATTGAAGATCTCGCAACCCTGTCTCGAGATATCCCGACTTAAATGATATTTATGTACTTTTTTGTAGCCGGATCTCATTATAATGTATGTAAACAATGTCCGGATCCATCATCCGACCCATCGTTGGTTAGGTAATGGAAAGACCTTTCCAACGAGTCCAAAACATTAAAGATCTGGCAACCCTGTCTCGAGTTCTGACCACTTATAATGCCACTTATGAGCCCTTGAGTGATATGTGTGTTTTTTGGATCAAATTTGTGTCCAAACCCATCATATTACATATCACCCATTGTTGGAAAAGAGTGAGGAAGGCATCAACCACATAGGTGGATTAAGTTAGTTTTTCATTTTAAGAATTCGTGATTCATACATTCTAGATAGAGTTTCCCAAAATATAATAAAAAGTTATTTTTAAAAGAATACTACACCCTCAAGCTTTTCCCAAGACACATTGAAAAATTGTTGTTTTTAAATTTAAAATTTCTTAAGTTATTTAATATTGAAATTCAATCTAGACAACTTATAAGTCTTTCGGTGCACCAGCGCAGTCAGCTGAGACACCGAGAAAACATTGAAAGCATTGTGTGTTCCGCCATAGTTCGATGAAAGTGAGGTCTGCTAGAATCGATAAGTCCACCTTCTGGAGGAACGTGACGTGGTGCGCCCACCAGAAGTGAACAATATACCCATAATGGAACGAAACTGTGATTTAACCTTCTTTTATCCAAAGTCAGGCGCTCCTTCTTTATTTTCACCTTTTCCCGCATTATTTCTCCCTTCTGCCCTTTTGGGCGATTGAATTTTCTCTTTGATTTTTTTTTGGTTCTGAAAGGGCCTTAGGTTGAGAATTTTTTGAAGGTGGTATAATTTCGTTGAAGAAGCTCCGACTTCCGGATCCGGCCAACCAGGTTCTGGGATGGCTTCAACTCCAAGAGGTGTTCCTTTTTTGGCAAATTTTATCCAACCCCCCCCCCCCCCCCTGCTGGAAAACCACCATTTCAATGCTGTGGTCTCGTGGTTTTGGAACCGGGAAAGGCAGCACCCTCGGCTGACAGCCGACAGATATCACGTGGTACTAGAGGATACCTCTTCTTCCAGAAAACACCAGAGACTGGAGAGATGAGCTTCGATTTCGGGGGTGGGCCCTTCCTCTGGCAGCCACGGGGGGATATTGATTTTGGCGCTGGCGAACGGTTCTATTCATAGAGTCGTCCAACGGAAGGCTAGGTTGCCGAAATTTAATGGAATAAGGATGGGTTTTGGAAGCTTAATTTTATTGGCTTTTAATTGAATACGGATCCCGAGATCGAACGAAGTCCGGAGCTCTGGTCTGACTTTTTTCCTCACACTCTGCTCTGGATCTCTCTCTCGAGAAGGATGTGCCTGGGGAACGTTTTTATTCGATTTGGTCGAGGGATTTTTGGGAATGTTGGCTCTCGGTACTAGATTATTTGGTGGCTTCGTAATGATTGTTTGGTTTAGTTGTGGGCTGACGTTTTGGAATGTTTGCGAGATAATTGACACGGGGGTTTGCTCTGGTGCCAACTGAAATGGTTGTAAAAATGTGGTCTTTGAACAACAACAAAATTGCAGATCTGGTAGTCACGAATAGAGTTGAGACAGAAATACAGTTGAAATTGATAAACCGATGAGTTTTAAAGAATGTTGGGACAGAAAAAGTAGAGACGAAAAGACAGTAAGTCTGTTGATACCCAATGTTATTTGAGACAAAAATTAGCCAGAGAGGAACATATTTGGGACAAAAAGAGATTCAATTCAGAAAGACATTTGAGACATTTGAGACAAAAGAAATAGGATCCAAAAATAGTAAACGGGGACCCCTCTCCGCCAACTCACACAGCAGTTGCCTCGAACCCTCTTCGACTTAAGTGAAACTTTGTCCTAAGAGGTGATTTTGGTCTCAGATCACGAATTTTGGGTTATTTTTTAATATCCTTTGACGGAGGAACGGTACAACCCCTTTGGGGTCATCCATAAAGTATGTCACGCTAAAATCGGCCAATATTTATCCCCCCTCCCCCCTATGTCACGCTGGCTCCGACCCCCCCTCAAAAAGTATGTCAAGTTTTGTTGGACCCCCCCCCCATCTTGATTTTTTTTATTTTTGCATAATTTACAAGAGGATTATTTTTTAAAAATCGAAGTTAAATCGAGAAAGTTAATAATTTTTAAAGGTATTTTTTATTTATTATCAATTTTGTTGAATGATTATGTTAAAATCAAATGATTGAAGCATAACAAATCCATAACTAAAAACGTTTCTAAATCCACCATTAGGTGGGTGGTGCCTTCCTCACATTTACAAAGTAATAATGAAAATAAGATAATGAAAAAAAAAATATATATCTGATACAGACTTTTCCAGAAAACATGCAGACTCTCATTTGAAGCAATGTGGCAACCGGGCGTTTCGCATCTGGCGCGACTCTCACACGTAAACAAAAAGACCCGACCTTTTGAGGTTAGGCAAAAATCACCCTTTTTTGTATCTACAAAAATCTTTTTCTTGGCATAACTTTTTAAATACTTAACTAAATAGAATAAAATTTAATAGGGTCTTAGGGGATCCCAAAACGAACAGAATAAGACGGATCCGGCCAAAATCGGTTCAGCCAGTTCTGAGATAATCGTGTGGAAAAAAATCATGATTACACACATCCCCACAGACATTTGTTCAGAATTTGATTCTGAGTCGATAGGTATACGTGAAGGTATATCTAGGAGTCGTATTTAAGAAGTTAATTTTCGAGTGATTTTATAGCCTTGCCTCAGTGAGGTGAGGAAGGCAAAACCCTGTTTCTTAAAGCAATAGTTCATAATTAATTTGTGAATTAAATTTATCAATCATTAAACATATTTTTTTATATTTAAATCCTTAATTTTCAATAGTCATAATTATTCTTGTAAAAATAAGATTTATTGTGTTCAAATTTTATGTTTGCGTCAAATATACCGTCACTGAGGTGTCTGATACAGCTTATACGAAAAAAAATCAATGTTTATAAATAGTTAACTAAGTTTATAAGCTTTTTAACAAAATATATATAAATTTTAGATTTTTTTTTAAAAAGTCAAACTTTTGCCTAAAATTCGTTTAAACTAGTTTTGTTTACAAAATTATCGAATCATATTACACTATAAACTGAAATCGAAGGAAGAATCAAAAGTTTTCACATTTTATATGACATTTGTTCTATAAATAAGGATTTTTTTGTAATGTTTCAAGAACACATAATATCAATTATTTACAAACTTATTTTACCTTCTCCTAGTAGAAAATTGTCCATAGAATTCGAAAATGCATTCCATTTTCCGATTCGAAATCATGTTCATTGAAAAATTCATGAAATTTTCAGAATATTAAAATAATGCTATTTATCAAAATTTTCATAGTTATAGTTAACTCACTTTTTAAACTTTTCGAAATTTTATGAAAGCTTCTTCTAAGAGTTTTTGAACACTTCTCTATCACGGTCAGAATGATTCCTTATCATTTCATGCGTATTTTAATTGTACTCTTCATTTTGCGGAAAATTCTCAAACCTATCAAAATCACCCCGTTTTACGGTACTGAAAAAACGGTTTTTTAATCGAAAATGAAA
Source organism: Culex quinquefasciatus (assembly GCF_015732765.1). Lineage (NCBI taxonomy): Eukaryota > Metazoa > Arthropoda > Insecta > Diptera > Culicidae > Culex > Culex quinquefasciatus. The sequence goes on from NC_051863.1 coordinate 58,354,460, forward strand.
AACAAAAATAAATGTAGTCCCTCTACCAATATTTGTTACCGAACTGTAGTTTTTCTTAACATTATGGGAAATTTAATGTATTTTTCGAATCTGCAATAATCCAGAAGACATTTTTTTTTTTCAAAAAAGAACAATGCTTTCCAATTTAAGAATTCGTGTTTTTGTATTTTTGCAGTGTTTTTAGAGTATATCAATGTTCTACAAAGTTGTAGAGCAGATTATTCAAAAAAATGTTCAATGTCACTCTCGATAGTCACGAATGATAAAACAAAAAAAATCCAAAAATTATTTATGTTTTAAATGCTTTTTTTGACTGTCTGCTTTACAATTTTGTAGATTCAAACATTCAAACAAAACTTTGCAATTTGGCAAAAAAATTGAGTTAGGATTGATAATCTACTGAGGTTTTACAGATGTTGCGACAGAAGTCATAAGGACTAGTGAGACAGAAAGACATTTGGGACATGAAGACTTATGCATAATGGGACAAAAATATAGCTGGGATTAATAACGAAGAGACAGAAAAACTTATGAGACAAAAAATATGAAGACAAATACCAGTTGATGAAAAAAGACGAAATATACACATTATTGAGACAAAAAGATTGCTGAAACTGGAAAACTTTTGAGAAAAAGACAGTTGAGACAGAAAGACTGTTGAGTGATGAGACAAAAATACTGTAGCGACAGAAGGATATATGAGACAGAAATATTGTGACCAAAAATATAATTGAGACAGACTTATATTCGAGGCAGAGTTCTAATACCTGATGGTAGTTGAGACAGAAAACCTTTTGAGACAAAATACTGGTGGGACAGACTGACTGTTGATAAAGAAATTCAATTTTGATAAAAGAGCAATTCTCTGAGATTTCGGTCATTCGATTTTTTTTGTATTTTTTAATCCGGCTGAAACTTTTTTGGTGCCTTCGGTATGCCCAAAGAAGCCATTTTGCATCATTAGTTTGTCCATATAATTTTCCATACAAATTTGGCAGCTGTCCATGATATGTGAAAATTCAAAATCTGTATCTTTTGAAGGAATTTTTGATCGATTTGGTGTCTTCGGCAAAGTTGTAGGTATGAATATGGACTACACTGAAAAAATTGATACACGATAAAAAAATTTGGTGATTTTTAATTTAACTTTTGTCACTAAAACTTGATTTGCAAAAAACACAGATATGTTTTAGGGACATAAAATGCCAACTTTTCAGAATTTCAATACAGATTAATTATTTTTCAATCGAAAAAATTTATTTTCCGATGTAAAATCGAATTTGCAATCAAAAGTACTTTAGTGAATTTTGAAAAAGTGCACCATTTTCAAGTTATAACCTTTTTAGGTAACTTTTTGAAAATAGTCGCAGTTTTCATTTTTAAAATAGTGCCCATTTTGCCCACTATTGAAAAAATATTTTTGAAAAGCTGAGAAAATTCTCTATATTTTGCTTCTTCGGACTTTTTGATATTAGTTGCTGAGAATTGCCATGCCATGAAAATTGATGTTTTCTAATATTTTTCTAATGTCGATATCTCAGCAACTATAGGTCCGATTCACAATGTTAATATATGAAACATTTGTGAAATTTTCCGATCTTTTCGAAAAAATACTTTCAAAAATTCAAAATCAAGACTAACATTTCAAACAGGCCAAACATTCAATATTACGCCCATTTGAAATGTTAGACTTGATTTAAAATTTTGAAAGTATTTTTCGAAAAGATCGGAAAATTTCACGAATGTTTCATATATTAACATTGAAAATCGGACCTATAGTTGCTGAGATATCGACATTAGAAAATGGTGGGTTGTTTGGTGAGACTTAGAAAACATCAATTTTCCTGTTTTTAACATTTGCATGGCAATATCTCAGCAACTAAGGGTCGTATCAACAAAGTCCGAAAAAGCAAAATATAGAGAATTTTCTCAACTTTCCAAAAATATTTTTCCAAAAGTGGGCAAACATGGGCACTATTTTAAAAATGAAAAACTGCGACTATTTTCAAAAAGTTACTTAAAAATGGCTATAACTTAAAACGGTACACTTTATCAAAATTTCACTAAAGTACTTTTGATTGCAAATTCGATTTTACATCGAAAAATGAAGTTGAAAAATTTTGCGACCAATATTTCGATTTTTTAAAATCTGTATTGATTCAAAATCATAACTCGGTCAAAGATTTTTGCCCATTCTGAAATTTCTGAAAAGTTGGCATTTTATGTCCTCTAAAACATATCAAAAATGAAAAAATTAAAATAGTGTTTTTGCAAATCAAGTTTTAGTGACAAAAAGTTAAATTAAAAATCACCAAATTTTTTTTTACCGTGTATCAATTTTTTTCAGTGTAGTCCATATCCATACCTACAACTTTGCCGAAGACACCAAATCGATCAAAAAATTCCTTCAAAAGATACAGATTTTTGAATTTTCACATATCATTTTTGTATGGACAGCTGCCAAATTTGTATGGAAAATTATATGGACAAACTAATGATGCAAAATGGCTTCTTTGGGCATACCGAAGGCACCAAAAAAGTTTCAGCCGGATTAAAAAATACAAAAATTAAAATTAAAGAAAAAAGACCGATTCCGTAGAGAACTGCTCAAAAGGCTGATGATTTTTTTTAGATTCTTAAGCAGAAAAATAAAGACAGACAGTAGAGACAGAAAGACAGCAGAGGTATAAAGATACAGAATGAAATTTGAAACAGAAAGACCCCATTTGAGACAAACGACATGATGAGACGAATTGGCTGTACAGCTGATACAGTACAACAGTTCATATTAAAGGCTGTTGGGACAGAAAGACAATTGAGACATTTTTTTGCTGCACTTTTAATCTTAGTTACAAATTAATAACCCATACCACAACTTTTCTCGGCAAATTTTGCGTCCATTGGTGTCTTAAGACCACTTTAGTTGCTCATTTACCTCTTTTTCGTGAGCTTTTCCATCAACGGTGGGCATCATCTGTACGACCAAGTTATCCGAGCACACACACCTCCCCGGTTAATGAGGTGTGGCAGCTGCTGCCAAGACTCGGTACCGCACCCTTAACGGAGGGAGGGCTCATCTAGCGTTTTTCCCCTAAGCTGCCGGACACCCAATTGACCAAAACTTGCGCGCCCGACACAGCCAATTAACCAGAATGTGTGCTCTTGAAATGTTGCGCAAAAATTGGCTCCGATTTGGCGGAAAGCGCTCGCTTTCTTCCCATTTTGGTTTAGTTGTTTTCTCTCACTCTCTTCAAATTAGGGTTGCATCTGGTATCAATGGTGCATGTCTCAATTAGTACGCGTCGTGAGCTTTTGTTCATGTTGCGTTACAAACACGAGGAAAAGATGCATCCTCCCGCACTCTTCCGAATCAGACCAATCAATTTCTCCACCGATGGGGTCGTTGCCAGGAAGAAAAACGACCATCTCCGGTAATCGGATCCTTACATCTTCTTAATTAAATGCTTTCTCCAGCAGCAACGGCAGATCCGGGCTGAACGATAATAATTGTTACCAGTCACAATAGAGGGTGGGGGGAAAAGCGGAACCGGAAACCTCCGTCAGGGACAGAACCATTTTTCTTCTCGGTCTGGTTCACTTTTTGTACTGCTTCGAGAGAAAGGACGTGGAAGTTAGGGTGTGTAAGGAGAGGTTTGTTTTGCAGAGAAAATCTTGAAACGAGATCGATGTGGTGATGTTACTTTTCATGTAATCAGGCTAATTGTTAAACCTTGCGGATTTTGATCACATATTCATTGTTGTCATTTTTTTAACAGAAGAAAATAAAGTTTTAAAAAGGTCGTAGACCTACTTCTTAGAATCGAAAACTGAACAGATGTTACTTAGTGATTAAGTGAGGAAGTGAGTGAGTGAGAAGGTGAGTGAGTGAGTGAATGAGCGAATGAGTGAGTGAGTGGGTGAATGAGTGAGTGAGTGAGTGAATAAATGAGTAAGTGAGTGAATGAGTTAGTGAGTTTGTGAGTGCAAGAGTGATGGAGTGAATGATTGAGTGAGTGGTTGATTCTTCTTAAATTGCTCAAAACTTCTTGTGGAAAAGTAAATCACCTAGAAAAAAAAAGAGCTCGCCCGGATTCAGACGTCAAAACAATAGGAACAAGCTACGCAACGAAACAACCGGAAAAAAATGCGTCAACGAGAGAAAAAGAAAGAAGAAAAATTACGGCCCTCGGAAAAAAAGGACTCGTTCAACGCCAACAAAAGACTTCCGGCTTGACCCATCAACGATGCGAACACGGAAAGCTTTTCTTTTTTGCTCGAAAGAACCACCGTTGACCGCTGCTGTTTGCGTTGGCTTTAAGGACCTTTCCCGGTCATCAGCATACGGAACGGAAGAGTGGCCATCACCCGAGGTGGTTGTCCAGGTCGTAGCGACCTTCTCCTGTGACTGGCTTCAATTAAAATTTTAATTAAGAAAAACGACACCACCGACAACCACGGCAGCACCGTCGCGGGGTTCGAAGTGAGAGTGTGGGGTGAAGAGGGACAGTTTAACGAAAGACAAAAGACTGTCACAGAAGACAGAAGACAGAAGACAGAAGACAGAAGACAGAAGACAGAAGACAGAAGACAGAAGACAGAAGACAGAAGACAGAAGGCAGAAGACAGAAGACAGAAGACAGAAGACAGAAGACAGAAGACAGAAGACAGAAGACAGAAGACAGAAGACAGAAGACAGAAGACAACTGACAATTGACAATTGACATACTTTCAACTGAAGAATGAAGACTTACAATTGAAGACTGAAGTCTGAAGAATTACCAACAAATTGAAGTCCATTTCACCCCAATAAACCCCTGCCCAGCTTAACCTAAATAAGACTATAACTTGTTGAGAAGCCCGGTCGTCGCAAAAGTGGGCAAATAATGGACGACCGGAGACTGTGTCGGAAGTGCAATTAAAACAAAAAAGGTCCTTTTACCACCAAGTGTCCCCGCCTCTAGTTTTGGATCCGTTTGATGGCCGTCACGTCAGAACTGCCGCGACCAGAACTTTAGACGGCCACCCCAGCAGCGAGTACGTGTTTAGCGGAAATTAAAGTGAAAAATAGCTGTTTGAGGATCTTGCGGTGAATTAATTTTGCGTTCTAGCCAACTGAGTGGCTGCGACGGTGACGGTTTACTTGGCGGGGCTAGACCGTAATGAGGGAGTGAAGAGCATTTTTTTTTATTAGCGGGACGGAAATTGTTTGACATTTCGGCGGGGGTCCTTGAGCGGGGCGCACAATCTTTAGAATTAATTTAGATGGAGATGGAGATTATCTGGAGGGTGATTACATTTATTGCTGGGATTTTTTGTAACCTAAGCAAAGGGACATGAATTTCGTTAGATGGATTTTCCACACCTTTTTTACAGGTTTATTTTTTTTTAAATAATACATATTTCCGTGAAAAATCCATTCCTCTAAAACAGCGATACTTAACCTTCTTCAACGATGGTACACTACACACATCAATTTGATAGCAGAAAACTGCAAAAGTGATGAGAATTGGTTGAAAATAAGTAAAGCTAATTCTTTTAATAGAGTCAAGTGTTTCTTTCAGCTTTTGTAATTCATTCTGGTAAAGCAACTTCCCTTGTTAAAAAAATTGGTTTCGAAAATCTGTACATTGCAAATCTGATGAAAATGATGAAATGCACATTTACTATAATTAATTTTATTTTTCATTTAATCAATTTAAAATAAGAACTCGTTACAAAAAAAAAAGAAAAATATGATTTCATGTTTTCTATTCATTTGAAACAGTATTTTCCTTTTTTTCCTCCATCAAACTGATTACTAATTGGTTGAAAAGTTGTTTTTTTTTGTGTATTTCTTAAGTATTAATTATAAATAAACACATTTTCGGTCGATTTTTTTTAACAGTTTCTTCGAAAGATGTGATTTTTTCAATTTAAATGCAAGTACAAATAATTTAATTCAAAAAAAGTTCATAAAATTCAAATGCCTAAATTGAGTGCACAGGAGTTGTTGATTTGTGTAGTATAAACGATCCAGCAAGTTTTTTTAAGATCTGAAATGATCCGGTTCAAATTCGTATTTTTTGGTCGATTTCGCGTGGAATCCGTCTATACAAAAATGGTACATAAATTTTAACAAACTCTATACTGGGAATGAAATTTTCTGCTTCCCTACAAAAAAAACTACAAGTTTTCCAACACAGCCAAACATTTAACATAACGCCCTTTTTAAATTATGGATTTGTTTTTTTATTTTTAAATATTGTTTACGATAAAATAATGGTAAAATTTCACAAATGAAAATTAAGTGACTTATAAAACTACAATGAGCAATTCCAGCCCAAAACAGGAATTTTTTAAAGTACTTTTTTCTCGACCCTCTCCGATTTCAATGAAACTTTGTAGACTTTGTTATCCTACGCTTATATAAGCCATTTTTATGTATATATAGTCAGTTACACTCGATAGTGACATTTGAGAAGGGCGTAAGTGTTTTAAATATTTTTGTATTTCGTAATTTAAATATTGCTGTATCTCGAAGCCGTTGCATCGTATCAAAAAAAGAAAAAAACACTCCACTTTTATGAGATTTTTTGATTTTTATGTTTATAAGTCAAATTTGAGGGTGAGCCCACGATTTTTTTTCGCTCAATTTTTTTGTGAAAATGTTACAAAAAGACTCACGAAATATGCAGGATGGAGCAACTCACCAAAAAAATACAAAAATCATTTACTGAAACTGTTTTTTTTTTTCAAAAGTGCTCAAAACATCAAAATTTTCAAAATCCGAACACGAGAGTCGATTCTACAGACCATTTTACATAAAAGTCTCCATATTGACCATTGTTCTAAATCCAATCCTTGTGAAGTTACAGCGGTTTTAAAAATAAAAATGTTGAAAAAATAGGTTTTTTGATGGTTTTTCGCAATGTCTATATGACAGTCTTGATTTTTCAGTCTCTAAAATATTTTTACCGGAAGGCTCGTCCAATTTCCCATAACTTTGCCTTTGACAGCATTTCAATTGGATGTACGGGCTTACAGATATAAGCTTATTTCATTGCTCATAACTGAAAACATAATAGGCTATTTTCACAAAAAATTTGAACGAAAAAAAATCGTGGGCTCACCTTCAAATTTGACTTTTAAGCTTAAAAATCAAAAAATCTCATAAAAGTGGAGTGTTTTTTTCTTTCAGTGTATTTTTTTTTTCAAAAAGCCCGTAAAATTTCCTACAAGTTTGTCTTTGACCACTTTTTGGTACAATGCTACGGCTTCGAGATACAGCAATATTTAAATTACGAAATACAAAAATATTTAAAACGCCGTTCTCAAATGTCATTATCGAGTGTGAAATGATGATCCATATACACAAAAATAGCTTATATAAGCATAGGAAAACATGTCTACAAAGTTTCATTGGAATCGGAGAGGGTGGGGTACAATCGATTCCCTATTTCACATGGAATTGCTCCAATTTATTTGTTCTTAATACTTGACTTGCTTTATCTCAGGAATAAATGAAAAAAAAAATCCTTTTGCTTAAAAAAAATAATCTCTTGGCTGCAATGTTTTTAAAAATGTCATTTTTTCCGGGGTCAACTTTGGCTGTGTTTCTTAGACTAACATTTCTGGAGTTTTTTTTAGAGGTCCAATAAACAAAATTTTTTTGAGTGTTTTTGAAACCGTCAGGTGTATTTAAAAACACACAAAAAGCAAAAACTGAAAATTTGGTTTATTGGATCTTTTTTTATTTAAAAAAAACTCCAGATTTCTTTTATAATTTGTTAAATTAATTATGCAATATTTTTGTAGTGTTCCAGACTTTGTTTTACAACTAGAAATGCAAAGCCTAATACAATCAGAAAGAATCGTAAACACAACAAGATACATGCAAAACAAAATATTAAAAATGAAACAAAAATAAAACAAGATGAGTTAAAATTTTCGTAGAACAATAGTTGCTTAAAATGCCTCCTGAACAGGGGAAAAAAGGAAATTCAAAACAAAATTTAGGCGCTAGAGGGTTAAGTTTTATTAAATGGTTCGAAAGCATTGTAGTAAAAGAACTTTTTTAAATAGTGTTCAACAGGTTTTTCTGTCGTAGACCATTTTAAAATCAAATAATATTTGGACAGTTTAGTTTAAATTATTTGAATCTTTTGACAGATTACAATTTTATCACTTGTACAGAAACTCTTATTTTTCGCTAAAAACTGTGATTTGCTTATCTCTAATATGTTTTCAACTTTTCGTTTAAAAATATTAATCTAAATTTAATCTTATTTTTTTTCTCCTCTTTCATTTCAGATTTCTTCAAAACAAAACACAGAAAAACAACAAAACATCAACTGCATCGCAGAATCGCTCGAATCTCCACCCAAGAGTCAAGATTTATGAAACCAATTTAGCGGAGGCAAACTTGCACTGGAAAACACTAGCTCTCAACTCTGCTAAAAACTCTGCCCCAGCATCCAGAACAAACGAAACAACATTTTCGACGTAGTTTTTTTTTGCCGGCGCACACGATTTTCTACCCAACTAGCCTCAGCCGAAAGCTCTTCGACTTGGTTCTCAACGGCAGAATCTGTGTGTTGAGTTTGTGTGAGTTTGCTGAAAAAAAAAGTGTTCCACAACAACAACAACAACAACAAAAAGCAAGTCTGAAAAAGCTCCGTAATTGCAGTGTTGAAAGTGAGAACAACGTGAAAATTGCATTGGATGAAAAAGAGTATTTGAAGAAGAAGAAGTGGCGCGAAACAAGCGAGCCGGAAAAATTCCCATGAAAATCTACTTTTCCATCTCGATGGAGGGGTTTTCCGATGCTGCACGAATTTTTATGGGATAAAAAATATTGTATCATCGCGCGCTGGTGTGTTGGTGGGAGAAGAGTGTCAGTGTCAGGCCGAATAAATGAAATAAAGTGCGGTGGAAAAAAGTAAATCATTAAAAAGAGGGTTTGAGAAGCGAAAAAAAAGCGAGGAAAGAATTAACGAAAATTGGTGTCAAAGGCGGTGTTGTGCAATGTTTGGTTGAAGGTGGGAATAAAAGAAGCAGTTAGATAATTCCAGATAAATAAAGCTTAAAACAGAAGAAGAAGAAGAAGCAGCGAAAAGAGAGAAGCTTAACGAAAGTGAAAAAGTGCTGGGAAAATCGCGTGATGTGAGTGTGTGAAATTGTTTCAGTGTGGCGCACGCGAGTTTCCTAAAGTGACGGAAGAAGCAGCTTATGCATCGCTAGAAGAATAGGGTCATTCACGCGACTTCGTCGCACGTCCTCCCAGATGGCGCTCGTTGACGAGCCAAGTGTGACTTAACCACTGCGAAAAGTTACGCCGGATTTCTCTCGCTCTCTGGCTGCGTGGAGACCACTTGAATTAGGTAAGTTTGGGGGAAAGAGTCTGGGGGTCTGGTCATTTTGGGCCTGTTTTAGGTTAAGTAGCAAGTAGCCGGCGAACGCGGCATTGTTTATTGTGTTTGAGTCGGGCGGGACTTGGGCGACTTTTGATTAAATGGTGTAATTTGTTCAAGTTGTGTAAAAGTGCGTTTGTATGATCTGATTCAAATGGGTGATTGTAGAGAAAAAAAGAGAGGGTTGTACTTTTTCGAGGGTTATGCCGACACCAGTACAGGCAATGAAGTTGGGCGTTGAGCAAAATGGTTAAGGTGAGGTTGAAATAACGTGCGGGCGTTGTGGTCACGACATAACCGCATCATGAATTGGTATCATAAATAACTATGTTGGAATAATGATGATGAGCTGTGATTTTATCGGATTTTCTGCAGTTTTGTGAGAGACATTTAGCCAGATGAAATAAATTGATCCACAGCTTGTTCATACATTTCGTTCATCTATTTTTTTTTGCGATGATGCTCGAAACTATTATTGACAAAAATGACTGAAGTAGCGAACCGCACTAATTCTCCATGCAGGACAAACACGTTAGTAATTACACAAATTCCGGACATCAATATCATCAAGTTTACTGAGATTCGGCTTCAAAACTTAGGTGGTCAAAACTTTCGATAGGGTGAACAAATCTTGAATATTTATGGCTCTTTGGAAAGGTCTTTTGATTATCTTTCTCATGATATATAATACGAAAACACATTTTTATACATAACTTTTGAACTACTTATCAAAACTTCTCGATGATGACATTTGAGGAGGGCGTAATTGTTTTAAATATTTTTTTGTATTTTGTAATTTAAATTTTGCTGTTTCTCGAAGCCATTGCATCGTATCAAAAAGTGGTCAGAGACAAACTTGTAGGAAATTCGACGGACCTTCAAAAAAAATACACTGAAAGAAAAAAACACGCCACTTTTATGAGATTTTTTAATTTTCAGGTTTTAAAGTCAAATTTGAAGATAAGCACACGATTTGTTTTCGTTCAAAATTTTTGTGAAGATAGTCTAAGATGTTACAAAAAGACTCACAAAAAAATCAGGATGGAGCAACTCACCTAAAAAAATACGAAAATCAATTACTGAAACTGTTTTTTGAAAAGTGCTCTAAACGTCAAAATGTTCAAAATACGAATACGGGAATCGATTTTCTAGTCAATTTCACATAACAGTCTCCATATTGACCACTGTCCTAAGTCCGATCCTTGCGAAGTTACAGCGGGTTTAAAAATAAAAATGTTGATAAAATTGTTTTTTTTATGGTTATTGACAATTCCTACAAGACAGACTTGATTTTTCAGTCTCGTAAATATTTTTACCGGAAAGCTCGTCCAATTTCCCATAAGATTGTCTTTGATCACATTTCAATTAGAAGTATGGGCTTACAGATTTAAGCAAATTGCATTGCTCATAACTGAAAACAGAATATTTTGTTCAGTGTGGTTTAGTGGATGGTAGAAGACATTGAAATGCTGTATATTTAAAAAAAAAAATTGGGAATTTATCTATTTATGGAATAAAGTTGAAAAATGATTGAAAGATGGCTAAAAACCTGAGAAGAGTGTCCGATTTGATAATAGGAAAACACTCCAAAAAGTAAAAAAATAAATAAATAAATAAATAGTGTTAAAATCCACTTCCGATTTTCGTAGTGAATTGCTCAGCTGTGTAACGAAAAATGAAACTAAAACAAAACATTCGTGAAATCTCAATTATTTGATTTTGTTATTCAACTTTAAAAAAATCAAAGCATGAGTTTCTAAAATTTCAAATTTCAGCATTTTTGTATGACACAATCTCATCCCCCAGAACCAATGTCACCCCTGATGACGGTACTTAAGGTTTATTTTAAAATAGCACAGATTTTGTTTGAAATAAATCTTTGAATTATTATTATTTTTAATTCATTTAAAAAATATCTTTTATCATATCTCAAAAACTTGTACAGCAGTTTTTTAAACTGACTGTTAGTTTGAAAGTGGTTAAACAATGGTAATAAGAACTGTTATACAACAAATGGCAACACTTGTTTTTTTTTTTCTTTTTTTATTCCTTTGCCTCCACATCGACTATAGTCAGAATAAGGAACATGTATTTTAAAAAATATTTGCACCGTCCTTAGTTATTTACAAAATGACCCAAGTATAAAAAAAACCGTTCTGCAAACGTCAATCACGAACCAACCGCGTTCATACACGGACATTGATCCAAAAATTCGAAAAAAAAACATCTTTTGACTGATTTTTAATCTTTAAAAAGTAATAGAAAGCAGAAGTACAGTCATGCCCCGGTTTTGCACGTCTCGGGTTTGCACTGTCCCGGTTTTGATTCGTACAGCTGCCTCGGTTAAGCACGGCCCAGTGCTTAACTGAAGCACAGAGCTTATGGGATTTTGGCTATATGGGAGACATTGGCTTTAAAGGTATGAAAAATCATGCAAACATGAAAAAATTATAGTGTTTTGGAATAGGGATAATGTCAGCTATCCATTAGAATTATAATTTCATGAAAAATTTTCACAAAAAGAAGTATTTTTCCTGTATTTTGAAAATGCATGTTTCTCGAAAAAATACTCAAAATTTCAGTTTTTACAATATGGGTATCAAATGATCAGGATTTTTTCGTACATTTTGAATGTAATAACAACGTATTTTGAAAACACTCAACCTTTTCACAAAACTTCGTATTTTGGAAAAAAAAAAACTCAAAATTTAAGTTTTTACAATATGGGTATCAAACGATCGGGTTTTTTCATACATTTCGAATGTCATAACAAAATATTTTGAAAACACTCAAAATTTTCACAAAACTACGTATTTTCAAAAAAAATCTCAAAATTCCAGTTTTTACAATATGGGTATCAAACGATCCGGATTTTTTCATACATTTCGAATGTAATAACAACATTTTTCGAAAATACTCAAAATTTTCACAAAACTACGAATTTTCGAAAAAAAATCTCATTTTTAAAAAAATATTGTTATTGCAATCAAAATGTATGAAAAAATCCTGATCATTTGATACCCGTATAGCAATAACAATATATTTTTGGTTTCTTTAGAGAAAAAGAATTGCATTTTCAAAATACAGGAAAAATACGTATTTATGTAAACATTTTCATTAAATTACAATTTTAATGGATAGCTGACATCATCAAGATTCCAAAACACTAGAATATTTTTATGTTTGCATGATTTTTCATACGATTATAGCCAATGTCTCCCATATAGCCAGAATCCCATAAGCTCTGTGCCTCGGTTATGCACGCCTCGGTTTTGCATCCCCCATATGCGGTGCTAAATCGAGGCATGTCTGTATTAAATTTTAATGAAAATCATATGTTCCAAGATTTTACTCGTTTCATGTAATTTTAAATGTTTATGTTGTCCCAGATAATGTTTCGATTAACTTTGTTGCGTCTTAAGGTGAAGCCGTTGATCATTTTCGAAGAAAATTGATCATCACTATAAAATATTCTGTATAAATTTCATTTCAATTAATATCTGCACCAAAATGAATCAGCAAGTGCCGGTTGTTGCCTTCTTGAAGCCACTGAAGGAATTTTTGATCTAAATCAAATGTGTTTCAAAATTTATATAATTTTGTGGAACAATCATTGACGCCCAAGTTCGCAATAATTGATTAATGACGATTTTCATAACTTTACAAGGAATGACATAATCGTTACCAAAAGGAATCAGCATGCGTAGGGCACTATTCTAAACAACTTGTTGAAGGAATTTTGTCAAAATATTGAAAGCGACGCAAAATTTATACCTTTGAACGAAAAATCATGACAATGATGGAAGTCTTCACGTTAACAGCTGAAAAGCTTATGTAAAAAACACTCCAAAAATCGAATAAGTTACTAAAAATTATGAAATTGATAATAATTGGAAGTTGTAAAATAGGTCTGAAACCACCAATAAAAGGCAAAAGTCATGATGAATGCTATTAGGCTGGTACAAATATTTTTAAAGTTTTTGTCACCCCCCCCCCCCCTTCAAAATTGGCCCGAAAAATCAGGGGGCAAAAAAAATATTTTTACAATAAACTTCAAAATTTCAATGAAAATTCAAGTGCAACCAGCTGAAATCAAATTAAAATACATTCTTCTGCGTTTAAAATAATTTTTAAGCATGTTTGGGTTTATTAAAAAATCTTAAGATTTTTTGAAAATTTTCGATGCAAAATCTTTTTTTTCGATACAATTTTTGTTTTTGTCAGATCTTAGATTTTTTGAAAACTAATGATTGCAAAACAACTGAACTAGTGTAAAATGCATTTTAAAACACTTATTTCATTGAAATGTGAAGACTATGGCTTGTTATTTAAATTTTTATATTTTTTTATTTTTTGCCACCCCCCCCCTTGACCTCGGCCAGGGCCGAGGGACAAAAACTTTTTTAAATATTTGCATCGGCCTTACTTATATAAAAAAAAATGGAAAAATAATATATACAAAAAAGTAACGTTTTTCATAGAACAAAAGTTGCATAAATCGACTCTCTGAACACGCGAAATATAATAAATTTTAAACAAAAAAAAATTCTGCAGACATTAATAAATCAATAACATTACTCATCACTACCAAATTAACTTCTTCCCACCCAGAGCAAAATCGAGATTTTTTACGTTTTCCACCATTACTCGTAACTGAATCGACCAAATTGGATGAAATTTTAGTGGTTATAAGTTAACATTCTTTATAAACCAATACAGGTTGAACTAGGTTGAAAAAATGCATGGTTGCAGAGAAATTTAATTTTCAACACGAAAATTTGTGGTGCTCTGGGCGTTAGAGAGTTAAGTTTATGGACGGCAAATTGAATTTTAATGGTCCTAATTCCTTGTTTATTTTATTGTAAGTTTATTTGTATATTTATCATATAACCCTCTTATGCTTCATATTTCAATTGATGATTCATTTGCTTTATGGAACTTTTTTACGCATTCATTCCAGTAATTTTTTGTTTTAACCAAACCCAACTCACTTTAAATTCCCACGAAGTTCCATTACTAATTGAAAAGAAGGAAACAAAAACTTTACCCTACATTTTTTCCGTCCAATTGCCAAGCCAGTCAGTCAGTTTCCCTCCAGAATGGAACATGCTCGTCCACCAAACAATAATGCAACGATCTGCCAAGTCTGCACTGATGCTGGCGCTGCAAGTAATGCAATTTTGTGTTTAATTTCCCTCTTAACCACCACCGTCCAATGTAAACAGACATCAACGATTCTCATGCGCACATGTGCACAAATTGTTCCCCCTTCGACGGTAATGCAAGATTGCAACAGACAGAGTGGGGCAGGAGGGAGAAAAAAAAGATGCTGAAACTGCTGCAAATTTGCAGATCTCTGCCGGTACCGGCAAGTGGGTAAGATGAAAAAAGTCAGATTAAGACACCTAGTGGGGAGAGGGAGATTAATAGACTATTTTTTTGTTTTATTTTTTTTATATTGTTAAGCAGAATTCTTGTCATAAACTTGATAAGTTTTGACTAGTATAGAATTAGAGAATTTAATCAATTACAAAACCTTCTCCACATACAAGTAAAAAGAAAAAAACAAAACGTAGAAATGTCAGAAATCATTTTGCTAAGAATCTACACATGCTCACAATGTTACACATGCCTGCGTGTGTGTGTGAATATTTGTGTGCATAGTTTCATATGCTGCAATGAATTGTTTTTTTTTCTGCTTCTGCTGCTCCTCACTCTTTGAGGTAAACCATCAGGAAAATAGTGCTGGAGGCTCTTCTCCACGGAAGAACAAGCCTGAAAGAGCGCTGGCTTACCTCGAAATCTGCCTGTTATGAAGGCTACTACCCAGAGTAGTGAGAGTAATATAAGCATAAACATACACACACTCACCACACAAAGCTGCACTAAGTCTGCACTAAAGACAGTGAAACGGCAGCTTCCACAGCTGAGGGTGGAAGCGGGAGGACGTTGGCCGAAAAATGTTGCGAAAGCTTTTTCACAGTCTGGTAGCATGAAATGCAGCACTAGTCGGGCTTACGGTGATGCGTCGTACAGTATGGGGTAAAATTGTACAGCACGAGAAGGGGGCTGATTTAAGGCAGCTTGACTGTGTTGACAGCACAGCAAAAAATGGGATGATTTTGTGCTTTCATTCTTGGGAGCCAGGATCCGGAAGGAGATGAATTCATCAGATGTCAGGAAACTAGGAATGTGGAAGTGAGTGGATAATTGTTTCGTGAAGTATGCTTGCGGGATGCAGGAAATTGTTTTGAAATTTTAATTTTCCTTGTTTATTAATCATGGCGCTTTTTAGTGTTGCTTTTGTTTTGGAAAGACACAATTTTTTGGTTTATTTTGTTTAAAAACTGTATTTGTTTAATTCGTTTGGAAATTTATGTTTCAGTAAATCCATTTTAGAAGATGAACAACTCTCCTCGTATTCCGGAAATGGAATTTATCTGCAGTTTCAAATTTGGCTTGAACTTTGTGCGGGCTTTCTCTGTGACCAAAAAGCCATTTTGTGTCATTGGTTCACCCACACAAGCTTCCATACAATTTTGGCAGCTATCCATACTAAAATGCTACGAAAATATTCGAAAGTCTGTACATTTTGAAGGAAATTTCTGATTGATTAAGTGTCTTCGGCGAAATTGTATATATTGATAAAAATTATTTAGAACAAATAGGTACACGGAAAAGCCGATTTTTAAATTAACTATTTTCTCTTAAAAATCAATTTCCCAGATCCAGCTTTTTTGAACTATTTTGTTCTGCCACAAAATATTGACAGAAGTGTCAGATCTTCGATTTTTAAAACTCGTTTGGATGGTTTTCAATTACATATCCATCGAAATGTAAGATGATGCTTCCGGGCATAGTTTTCGGTTGATAAGTAAGATCCGCCATCAAAAAAGAACGTAAATATCGCTTAGGTGGTCATATTTTGAGAAAGGGTTGCCAAATCTTTGATTTTTAGACACGTTTAAACATTTAAACGGTAAGATATCCAAAGGTATATGACATGATGAACATTCGAAAGTATGCAAAACACATTTGTATACAAAACTTTTGAACCTACCTCTTGAAACTTATATTTTTTTGCGAAACTCGATCTACGAGACCCTAAATCGAGTCGAATGCGTCCGGTTTTGGCCTAAATCGGTTCAGCCAGTGTTGTGAAAACACACATTCGGACAGACTTTTGTTCATTTTTCTATTCTTAGTCCATAGGTATTAAAAGTGTATGCCATCAGGTTTACCGAGCCTATGAACTATTGAAATATTTTTTTTTCATTTAAAGAACAGGAAATAGTCGTTAATGCAACAAGTTGCAAAAAGAAGATTTTTTCAGGTCGAGTCGTACATCTATCCAACGAGCTTTAACGAGTTGGATAAATATGACGAGTGTTGAAAAAATCAAGCTTTGCAACCAGTTCCATACAACATTTTTTGCAATTCTGAAAAACACCCTTTGAATGGAATTTTAAGTCAAGTGTCTAGGTGCTTAGTCAATTTACCGATAAATTCAAAACAATATTGAACAGTATAACTTTTCGATACAACTGCTGAAAAGTTCAACTTTTCAGCACTAATTTCAGTAAACTACAATTTTGCAATCCCACTGTGAAAATTTCAACTTTTCCTGTTCTTCTGGAGAAACGAAACGGCCTACTTTTAACTACCAAAAATAACAGATTTGAAAATCAATGCCTTTCAATACCAGTGTCGAACTTTTCAACACTTGTATCAAAAAGAAATATTTTTCAAAATTGTTTTGTTTATGTCAAACACATGAATGTTTGACATAAAATTCCATTCAAAAAGCTTTTTTCGGAATTGCAAAAAATGGTGTAAGCAACTCGTTGCAAAACTAGATTAGCACTCGTCGTATTTAGCCAGGCCGGTAAAACTCGTTGGATAAATGTACGACTCGTGCTCAAAAACTCTTGTTTTCGCAACTTGTTGCATTAACAACTATTTCAAATTTAAAATTTGATCTTAATTTGTGCTTTTTTAACTGTTAACAATTTATAATTTTTGAAAAATGTTACATGTTACATGTTCAGAAATTAATGTTATTTACTATGATCTTCAGGCAACACAAATTTAATTCTACACTGGCCAACCAAAATATATATTTTTTAAGTAATTGTACATATTTAAAAGGTTTTTAATCAAACACATATTTTATATTTATCAGCTCATGTTTTAAAGAATAAAACAAAATCTAAATTGCTCAAAAATCTGTAAATTTATTTGAAAGAATTAAAAACTCCTTAAAATATATTTAACTTATCTCTAAATAAAGTATGTAATAAAAGGATCATGTATTTTTTAATAAGAAAAAAGACGAAAATGGATTAATTTGTATCAAAGAATAAAAATGTGATTCTTTGAAAGAATAATAAAAATCTTAAAATATTGCAAAATGAAAAATATGGGCCAATGCAAATTTTATTGCGTGTTCCATCTTTTACTTTACAAATATCCCTCGACCTCATCGTTTAAACTAGCATTATTCTACACAGAAAAAAAATGATGGTAATATTCATCAGGAAATGGTGACAGATTTTGTGGCAAAATAAATGATAAATTTTCCCCCAGAAAATGATGAATTTTCATCAGTTTTTGATGAATATTCATCAGGTTCACATTTTTACACATTTTTTATGTAATGCACACAATAATATAACACAAATTATATTATAAAGGTAATATTCAACCTACCAAATATTCAACATTCCAAAATACAACTTTTTTTTCTGTGTAAACAAATAGTGATTCTCACAAATATCCGAAATAACATTTCAAAAATGCAAAACCTTGCTTGTTTTGCCAAACGTTACGCCCTATCGAAATAGTGCGGACATCTTTTGAGACGAACTATTTAGTTTTGAACTTTTTTGAACTTTAACTTTACAAAAAGGAAACATAGTATTTGGTAGTAATCTTATGAAAAAAAAAAAAAATGGAAGGTGAAAAACAGAAACAATCGAAAATTATCAATTGTTTTAAAATGGAACAATTATGCATAAAATGGCAGTAGACTTGCTCAAAAATATTGAAAACTTTGATGAAATTTAATTGTACTTATAATTGTAAGGCAATTTTTTCTAAGTATAAAGGTTCGTGCATAAACCACGTGGCATCCAAATGGTACATTTTGAATAGGTTTGTAATTGTAGTTTGATTTAATAATTTTATAACAAAACTACAAAAAAAGAATAAACATTTGTATTCTTAAAAAATACTTCAAACGATAAATAAAAACACGATACCGTAAAACGGAGTGACTTGGATAGCCTTTGAGATTTTTCCGCAAAATAAAGAGTACAAATTTCATACGTACGGAATGCTATAGAATCATACTGACCATAGTAGAGAAGTGTTCAAAATACTTCAAGAAGGAGTTTTCATAAAATTTGGAAAAGTTTAAATAGTTTGTAAACTATAATTAAGATAAAGTTGATTAACAGCATTATTTTTTAATATTCTCAAAGTGTTATGATTTTCTCACTGAACATGATTTTGAATCGGAAAACGGAATGCATTTTTGGATTCTTTGGACAATTTTCCACTAGGAGAAGGTAAAATAAGTTTGTAAATAATAATATTATTTGAAATATAATTAATAAAATCTTCAACTTTATAGGCAATTTCAGTACAACAAATTTCATATAAAATGTGAAAACTTGAGATTTTTGCTTCGAATTCCATTTAAAATGCAATATGAATCGATAATTTTATAAACAGAACTAGTTTGAACAAATTTCAGGCAATATTTTTACTTTTTAAATATTGAATTTCTCCTAAAAACTATACTAGCAACCTTATTGATGGTACATTTGACGTAAAAATAAAATTTGAATCTGATTTTAACAAGAAAAACTATGTCTATCAAAAACCCCGGTCACCCCGGAATTCACAATAAGAATTTTAAATGCAGCTATTTTTTTAAGCACTATTGAAAAACTTTTTTCAAAAATAGTGCATGGACCTTGTGTGGCCTACCACAGTACATGTTTTAAATATAATAATCTTGAGAAAAACCTTGCCAGTTAGAAAATATTCCAAAAAATAATTGAAACCCTATCAATGTCACCGCGGTTTACGGTAATCAAGTTTACCGTACAACAAAACCTGCTTCTTAAAATTAAAACTGAATTCGCGGACATAGAAAATAATATCAGATCAAAAATAGCATTTTTGCACCAACCATTATCAGATTTAAAATGTGACTTCACAAGGGAACACTCTGCATTGCAGGTCCATCAAAACGACAGTTACCAGCAAATAAATCAACAAGTTATTTCGTAATCAGCCATTATGCCACTGATTTCCAGTAGATTCAAAGTCCGTTTCAAAGCCCACAAAAGCGTCATCTGGCCGCCCCAGAGCAACCATTCAGTCAAAGGGCCTCGGTTCAAATCGCGACCAAAGTTGAAACAAACACCTGAAAAACGATGAGAAAATGAATGACACTCTAATTTAAAATCCACCCCATTGTTGCTGCACTTGTGTTGTCCGGCATTGTAGTGGTGCATACTTGTGTACGTGAGCCATCCGCCGACATCGTCGTGACATAAAAATCTACGCACCGCCACCGGTCGTGGTGAAGGCTAGCGGCCGAGGCTCGGAAACCGAAAGTGATGCCCGGCTATTTGGGCAGTGTTGCCAGCGAAGATTTTTTTTAAATTTGTTGTATATGTTCAAAACATATTCGAAAGAATTTTAAAATAATTTGAAGGAAATCTAAATTGTCAAACTGGCAACACTTTTCACCACGCAAAATTTTCATTACCCTCATTAGTGGTCAGATCAGAGCGAAAACTGTCCGAATAAAGTCATCGTCAAAAACCGAAAAAAACGCCTGGTGAAGGTTTTGCATTATTCGGCGTTGGTATTTCTTTGATTGCTAGCAGTTTTATCCTCATTGAAGAGCGCTAATTCTGCGTACAGTCGGTCGGTGCAGCGCCGCGCTGGCTGATGACCTGCAATTATTGCGCTGTTTCTCTGGTCAGTCAAAATTTGGTTGCAACTTTGAAACGCCACAAGGTCAGTCATGAATGAACCGTGATCGAACAAATTGACGCCACGATGTTGGATTGTGGTTCTCTGGGAAATAAATGTTCTCGGAACAACACCTGATTTGCACAAAGTGCACAAAGTTTGAAAGTGTCATTGCACATATTTTAAGGTTAATTTACAAATTAGAATTTTTCTCGATTTTTTTTACTGAGTTATGCACTCAAAGATTTTTGTTTTATTTCACCATGCCTGCCCTTAATTCATCTCATTGAGGTTGAGGGATTCAACACCATTAGCCTTTTTCAATTGTAGTGGCTTTACTACAACAGGTGTTGATTGAAGCTCAATGATGCCAATTAACCTTGCATAAATGGTTTAGGTGTTGAAAACCTTTCGAGATCAAATTACAGTCCTGATTTTCAACTGGGATTTTTTTTATATAATGCGTATTCATTTCCAAATACAACTAGGTAATCTGGCACAAAATGTTTCCCAGACCTAAATTAAATATTACGAGTGACTGACTTGCTGACTTGTTCAACACCCAAAACTGGCAGCGCTAGTCCGAGAGAATGATGGTCTCGAGTCGAGAGAATAGTGGTACCATTCACGGACGCAGAGAACACAGCTCGAGATGGGCGATAGAACTATTCTCTCGAGGTTCATTTGCAAAAAAAGTTCATCCGTCAAACAAAAAACCAAAAGTGTCGACAACGGGAATCGAACCAGAGACCTTTGACAAACCAATCCAATGACTTAGCTGCCTCGGCCACCACAGCTTGGTGACCATGGAGACACTGTCAGAAGTCGATGTATGACACTTGTTGGAGATTTATTGATTCAACTAACGAATGAACTCATTTGTTATGATGGTGTGAGTTGGTACCATTATTCTATCGATTTTGGCACTGAGCCCTCAATAAATTTTGAGAGAACGATTATCTCGACTCTGAATTTTGGGTGAACGAACATCTGAGAAATCATTTCTTTCCAAATGAACAGCAAATACATATTTGCGAAAATATCCAATTTCTAAAAACATTTCTGATTCATTTCAAATAACCATGCGGGGAAATATGCACCCCAACTTAAGGGCAAAATGCACAGAGTTAAAGCAGTTTTCACTAGTCACCACTAGATGACACCGCTGTTTTTACAAAGGAGCATCACAGCGGTGCATTTTGCCCCGACTACGCTTTTTGTAGAAAATTTAATTAAAAATGCATTTTTTGATGTTTTTGGACTCATATATCTAATGAATAATGAAGATTATGTTTTGCCATAATCTCAACACTTACATTATCAATAAATGCTTTTTATTTTGCTCAAAAAACATTTTGAAAGTTCAATAAAAATAAGATAAAAACACAACATTTTAAAGTTTTGCTAATAATTTAATCTGTTTTTACTACGATGCTCGAATTTTATTAGCATAGTTTTGCAATGTTCTTTGATTTTTCCTGGAAAATTCTTCCCAATACCAAAAAAGCAGGGGTGCATATTACCCCCTCTCCCCCTACAAAATGTGTAGTTAAAAAATAAAATTTTCATTCGTTTTACTTTGATATTGAAAAAAATAATTATCTTTTATTTCTTTTTTTTTAACAATATTTCATTAATTAAAAGTAACTCTGCAAAAAAAGTATATTTAAAATTTCGAGAAAACTTAAAATTCTGCTCCTTAAATAAAATGTTTTTATAATTTTAGAAAAAAAGCCTAACATTTGAAAATGTCCCAATCATGTTTAATAAGCATTCACGGCGTGTTTTCTAGAACAAACTTTTCGGGAAAAATAGTCATCGCTACTTTAAAATGGGTATTATAGGAAATTTTCTCAGCTTTCCAATGCAGAGCGAAATGTTTCATCGAGAAATTTTTGAGATATCTATATTTTAAATTTTTTGTTTTAAATTCCTTCATTATATATTGAAAACTTTTTAATAACAGCTCAGGAAACTTGTCAAATGATGTGTTTCATGTGCCATCTACTCATCAAAATGTGCAAAATAAGTTAAGAAATGACTTTGTAGAAAATTGCAAACCGCTAAACATTTTAAAAATTTAACTGTTTTAACTGAGTTTTTGTCTGTGTGGGATTTATTCAAAAATTGAAATCATTGAACCGTATTAAAATATATTGATTGATTTTACTTGAACAACCGATTTTTTGTAGGTTTGACCCTGTTAATGGTATTATTGTATTTTGATGAATGAATATAGGAACAAAGATACAAAACATGATTTAAAATCGAAAATGGGCTACAAATTACTGTTTCAAGCTACAAAAGTAATATTTCCATGCGTATTAAAATAATATTTTATAAAATGTTTCCTGAGGAAAATTAATTTTAAAGTAGCAATAATACTCGTGTGTTTCAATTTAGAATGCTTAAAACACCGTTATTAAATTATTTTTTAGCTTAGGCAAAAAATTAAATATTATTTAAACAAAAAAATCTAGATATATTTCCATTTCAAACAATTTGAACAAAGCGTTTGTAAAAGGTTGAGGTTGAAAAAGATGAGATTTATAAGACTTTTATAATATTGCTAATGCATTGGTCATTTCATAAAAAACAAAACTTTAAAAATCATATCATTGGCATGAGAAGTATACTTTCTGAAGCTTGCAACAGTAGTTTGTAATTAAATTTCGAGTTTAAAACTTTTTTGTATCCATGCTGGTTAATATTTGATTAAGGAAATATGATATTTATCCATAAAAATCTAGCAATACCCTATCAATCTCAAACCTACAAAAAATCGGTTGTTTCAGATAATTCCAAGCTAAATGAAAGCAGGCAGCTGATATTCGTACACAAAAATTAAGTGATAATCTTTTTATTCTTGTGCAAAATGTATTGTTATACGGTTTCATGATATTAATTCCTAAAGAATACTCATATTAAAAAATCGAACAAAACTTGGTTTTCAAAATGTTTAGCGGTTAGCAACCTTCTACAAAGTTGTTTCTTGTTTTATTTTGCTCATTTTAATCAGTAAATGACACATGGAACACATCATTTGACAAGTATCCTGAACTGTTATTAAAAAGTTTCCAATAGATGATAAAGGTTTTTAAAACGGAAAACTTAAAATATAGATATCTCAGAAATTTCCCGATGAAACATTTCGCTCTTAGAAGCACTGGAAAGCTGAGAAATTTCCTATAAGACACTTTTGAAAGTAGTGATGACTATTTTTTCACCTTATGGTTGGCCAGAAAACACGCCGTGGAATTAAATTGATTGATTTAAACAAATTGAAATTGTTTATCGAAATGCTGAAAATTTCACAAAAGTTTCATAGTTCAACATTGCAAAATGAATCAATATTTTTTGAGATATTGTAAAATTAAAATGGGCTTATAGGTTAACTCTGAGAAAATTAATTTTTCACATATTTTGAACTTTAAGAGGCTACATGCTGAATATTTTCCAAAAATATATTTTTCAAAATATTATGAACCTGGATCAGTATTTGCATTATCCTAAACCACATCCGTGGAACTTGAGGTTCAAAAACGAGGATATGCACGGTGCTGCCTCTAGCGGTGGAGAGCTCCAACTTTTCGACAAGTTTTTATGGCAGTTTTGCATCGATGGGTCGTCCATAGTGCATGTAATTAGAATATTTCAAATTTCATAAAATTATAAAAAGTGGGAAATTATGAGCATGAGCATGAGCATGAGAGAATTATAAAAAGTGGGAAATTATGTTTAATTATGATAACAGCATTTATTTCCATCGAGAACATAATGTTGACTTAGCAGTACTTCAGCGTGCAATTAAACTTCAACAGCATTTTCAGCAGAACTCTTTTTAAAAAACTTGCCTCATTTGAAAACAATGTTTCTGGCCAGTAAAATTATTTCATAGCCGATTACGATGATTAATTTCAATGTGCACAATGCCTTGGACAATTTGTCACACGCATACACATCCCTTGATGTTGTCGTTGTTCTGTAGATTCTAATAATTATTGTCAGTAGATGTAGCTAGTGAGTAATCCTTATTTCAATTTAATCTAGTCCCATTTGTTGATCACAATTTTATTCAAATTCTATTTCCTATTCATCTGTGCCCAATCTCTTAAGAACGTTTACAGTAGCGCAAAATAGCATTTGTTCGATTGTTTTTTATAATATTATGGTACATGCATATGGCACATTCTTTAGCGACAAAAACGACCCGTTTTGGCTCAAGACCTATCAGCCTATCATTTTAATTATTTGTTCGTTGTTTTATTGGTTCAATCTTCAATCGCAGCTATAATAACAATTATAAATGTTTAAAATAACTAAAACATGCCTTATTAATTTGTATCCGTTGCAACGTCACAGAGTGATCGATGTGGCAAATGAAAAGTTCTACTTAAAATAAGTCTTCCATAGTCACTACTTGTAGAAAATTCAATTGTCAATCCGAATCTGTAATAATATATATATTTGGAACAGGTTTTAATATCATACGAGACATATTTCGCAAATAAGTGAAAAATTTCGTGCCGTTGTAACACCGGAATGTGTCATATGTATTCACTCACACCCAAATTTTTTTAATAATGATTAGAAGCAAAGATAAATCATAGTTGATAATTTTATAAATCGTAAACAGGCACCGGCTACATGAAATATGCATTGACCCTTCGTCCGATCAAAACTGGTATACTGAAAAGTTGCCTCAAGTAAACAACATCGCAGCACTCCATGATTTGAATTTTCGTTTTGCCTCTCGTGCGACTCTCGTGTGGCCGTTTGTTTTTGCGATTCTTTTACCTTTCCTGCTCTAAAATGCCGGAAAAAAATGTGCCTTTAAAACTGCATTTTCAGATATCATGGCTCATCATTTTATTCGATTGCAAACAGGTATTTAGGTAGTACCGGTAGTACATGGCTTGAATTCTCTGACATCGAACAAAAATATGGGAAGAGGAGGAGATTTGCAGCTCTTAAATCTGTTCCTCTCAATTTTCAAATCAACGACATCGTCCATCAGGGAATCACGAGGTAGAGCTTTAATAGTTGAGGAAGAGCATAAAAATTGAATCATTAGCAAAGAAATCGCGTCACCAAAGCAACATAAACTCCTTTATTTAATGAATGAATGCTTGAAGCTTCTGTCAACATACAAGTGGTATACATATTTTGTTCTGTCAATTTGCAAGAGGTATAATAGATTCAAATTTTACAGTTGTTGATGCTGAGTAGACTGTGACAAGCGTGGACAAATTTCCACTATACCAGTGACAGAACTCAACAATCGTCCCACTTTTTGAGCTATCAGGTTGTATGGAGTTCCACCTATGTGCCTAAACTCAAGCGCAGAATATGCAATTTTTGTCCATATGAAAAAATAAGAAAGCAGTAAATAAAATATCGAGAATATGATTATTAATGATAAAAAGTGAAATAAATTATCAAATAAATGTTTTTTCAATGCTGCTATCTTGAAAACCTATTTTTTAAGTCTGAATCGTTATTAAAACATGTTTTTCATTAATCCATGTCTATGTTTAATAATATACCTCATAAAAATTCAAGTTTTTAATTTAAAAAAAAGATTCTCGAATATTTACGTATAATTGTATGCCAACATTGTATGAAGATTTGTATGGGTGAACCAATTGCACAAAATGGCTTCTTTGGTCATAGGAAAGGACCCCAAAAAGTTTGAGTCAAATAAAAATATGACTCATAAAAACAATTTCCGAAATTCGGCAAGAATGAGGTTTTAAAATTAAGCTTAAATTTGTGATATTATTGCTCACAACGATGACACAACGATGAACCTTTGTACAACCGCATAGGATTTAAATAAATAAAAAAATAACTTTGCGGCCCTTCTTGACAGAAAAGGTTCTACTTGACAGCTCTTTCCGAGGGTACCATAGTTGATCTTCTAATAAATTGTTGTCTTATCATTTTTTTTTTCTTGCATTAACATATGTGAGCAATTCCATCTCAAATCAGGAATTTTTCTGGTACTTTTGTACCAGATCCGACCTCTCCGATTTCAATGAAACTTTGTAGACATGTTATCCTAGGTCTATATAAGCCATTTTTGTGTATATGGAGCCAATTGTACCCGAAAATGACATTCGAGAAGGGCGTAAGTTATTTAGAGATTCTTGTATTCTGTAATTTAAAAATGACTGCATCTCTAAGCCATTGCATCGTACTAAAAGGTGGTCAGAGACAAACTTGTAGGAAATTAGACGAGCTTTCTGAAAAATAAACACTGAACGAAAAATACACGCCACTTCTATGGGATTTTTAAATTTTTATGCCTAAAAGTTAAATTTTAAGGTGAAGTCACGATTTTTTTGTTCAAATTTTTTGAGGAAATAGCCTAAAATGGTATTCCTGATTTGAGATGGAATTGGTCAAGTTGGGTTTTGTTTAGGGACCGTCCGTAGATCACGTAATGAGTGATATAGATATTTTTTTCCACAAGCTAAGTTTAAAACAACCTGTTTCTCTGAACTATCCCTGAATATCCCTTATCCCCGACGATCCACTTTGTGATTTATGGTTTGAATTTACGAGATTATTGTGTTTTCTATGCTGCCCATAATTGAAGACCGGGTGTTGCTAAAAACGGAATCGCACTGTACCTTAAAAAAAAGAAACCGAAGTTTAAAGAATTACTTATTAGTTCAAATAAAAATCCATTAGTTTTTGCATTTGTAAAAATAAAATAAAACAATTTTATAATGACTTCCACATTTATTTATGACGAAATACACAATTATTTTGACATATTTTACCTGGTTAAAAGTTTTTTTTTTCAAATAAAATACCAATAGTTGTAAATATGTTGGATTATTATAATCAAACATGAGATGTAATTCATTACCCATAAATTATTTTCGTTAGAGTAACTACCTTGCAGCTGCAGCTGCGACTTGAAAAAATATAGGATGTTTTGTTTTCAATCTAATCTGTTTTTAATAAAAAAAAGTCTATGTACCTAATTTTCTCTTCCAAGTACTTTCTTTTTACTTGATTCGAGGAAAACCCTTCGTAAACAGGGTATGAAAAATTCGCCAAAAACTTCCTCCCAAGCGTAAAAACTCATCTCATTTTTCGCGGGATTCACCCTGCCAACGGGCAAGGCCTCCAAACAACAAAACCGGAATGATGTTGGCGGCGCCGGCGATCGGCAAAGCTTTGCAACTCTTTCAGCACCGATGGTCACACCCTTTGATCTAGCCCCCCCCCCCTCGTTAGTGCTACCCGTGGCGTGGAAGTGGCTGCTAAAAGGGCATACAAACTGCACGAACCTGCACGGGCTGGGTCCAGAAGTCCATTGAGGGCTGATGCAGCACAACCCTCGCGCGTTGCATCACAAGGTTTGAGCAACTCTTATGTGGTTTGGATTTTGATTTTATTAAGGAAAGCAAGAGCAATACTTATTTTATTTCCGTCACCATGCCATCCAAGCTACAATGCTTAGACGGAAAGAAAATTCACGCTAACGGACTAATCCGACGGCGTGCCTTCCAATCGACGATGCTGCAGGAAGGGCTTATCTAAGCGATTTCATTTTCTAAGGGTAAAGAAGATTCTAGAGAACGAGAAGTGTTAAAAATTAAATCTAAAAGTAGATTGTGCATTCTATGAGTCGATAATTTTTACTTTGACCCTTAAATCCTCAAATTTTGCAACACGCCCGTTCAACAAATCCGTCCCAGCTGTAAAGCCCATCCAGCTCAACGGTGTGGCTCAACCCAGGACCAAACAGCAGAGGCAAGCCCCCGTTCGTGATTTGGATTTGTGCCCGCGATATTGACTTGCCATGTAAGGTTTCGCGGGTTTTTTTTTTCAGCACCGGCACCGCTGACTGTCTGGTTCCAAAATGTCAGCCAGTTCAGAGTTGGTTCGTTTGGCTAATCCGGGTTCCCCTCCCCGTGTGTTGACACGGCAAGAGGGGAAATGTGCAATTTTCAATTAAGGCGATTTATGGTGCTCTTTTTTATGTTTTCCACCGTCCATCCTCCCCCTTTTTATCGAAATATGTGCACCAGTTGGGGCGGTGAAAAGTTCCCATGTGAGGGGATTGGCTCGCGGAAAGTTTAAAGGTTGTTTTGAGTGGCATTTAGGGACGGTGACCGGGACAGGTTTAATTGATTAAATATTACTCGCCCCCGTGCTGCTGACTGTAGCGGGGAGAAATGTGGAAGTCGTGAACTGAATTCGAAAACAAGAACAGCAAATTGCACTGGACAGGAACAAAGGTTTGACCTCTGTGCAGGGGAGTTGACCCGAGCTGGTCTGTCAAAAGGGCAGACAAATTGAAAATAATTTTTAAATGAGTAATTCGGCATCCTCATGTCAATGAATACTGTGCCATTTGAAATGAAATCATAAAATCATAAAATCATAAAATCATAAAATCATAAAATCATAAAATCATAAAATCATAAAATCATAAAATCATAAAATCATAAAATCATAAAATCATAAAATCATAAAATCATAAAATCATAAAATCATAAAATCATAAAATCATAAAATCATAAAATCATAAAATCATAAAATCATAAAATCATAAAATCATAAAATCATAAAATCATAAAATCATAAAATCATAAAATCATAAAATCATAAAATCATAAAATCATAAAATCATAAAATCATAAAATCATAAAATCATAAAATCATAAAATCATGAAATCATAAAATCATAAAATCATAAAATCATAAAATCATAAAATCATAAAATCATAAAATCATAAAATCATAAAATCATAAAATCATAAAATCATAAAATCATAAAATCATAAAATCATAAAATCATAAAATCATAAAATCATAAAATCATAAAATCATAAAATCATAAAATCATAAAATCATAAAATCATCAAGTCATAAAATCATAAAATCATAAAATCATAAAATCATAAAATCATAAAATCATAAAATCATAAAATCATAAAATCTTAAAATCATAAAATCATAAAATCATAAAATCATAAAATCATAAAATCATAAAATCATAAAATCATAAAATCATAAAATCATGAAATCATAAAAGCATAAAATCATAAAATCATGAAATCATAAAATCATAAAATCATAAAATCATAAAATCATAAAATCATAAAATCATAAAATCATAAAATCATAAAATCATAAAATCATAAAATCATAAAATCATAAAATCATAAAATCATAAAATCATAAAATCATAAAATCATAAAATCATAAAATCATAAAATCATAAAATCATAAAATCATAAAATCATAAAATCATAAAATCATAAAATCATAAAATCATAGAATCAAATGTTTCCCAATTCAAATCTTCAATTCAATTAATTCCTACTTCCTCCGAAATCAGAACCAATTTAACGCCTCTTAATTCAGCCCACAATCGTAAGACGAAACTCTCAATAAGCTCGCTCAATAAGCGTATCCCCACTTAAGATAGCACTTGATGAGTTTTAATGGAGATTAAAAGCCCTACCACGAGAGGGCCGTATAAACACACCATCAGTCAAATCCGCCAGTGTTTCGTTGTGGTATGCAACAGCCGCTAGCAAAGTCAATAAATATTCAACAGTTAAATTGATTTGAGGGGGAGTCTTTCGGTTAGGGAGAGAATTTGTTTATGAATCATGATCTCCGGTGGTTGCGGGTTTGGTGAAACAATCTGTTGAGTTATTGACCCACTTTTCTTTTAGTGATTGTGATTGATTCTTTTCTGTTGTTAATACTGAGTTCAGTTTTACCCTTTAGTGTTATCATTATTTTGAAATTTAATTTATTTTTTTCAAAAAGTTGTTTAATTTACAAAGTTATTTTAGTTAAAAAACATTAGTTAGAATTAAAAGAATCTATCGATTAGCAAGGTGCTCCTGGAGATCATTTCAATCCAACCGCAAGCAATCTGCTACTTAATCAATTTGAAAACCACTCGAAACTCCAAAAACGCATGCACCTTATCAAGCGACACCGGTTAATTAATAATCCGTTTTAACGCCAGCACATAACTCTCGTGCGGGCATGATTCATGGTAGTGGCCTCGACGTTGCTGCTGGTTTTGCTCATATGAAATCGAGCTCGCGAATAATTAACCCTTGAGTGTTTTTTTAGATTGAAAAAAAATTGAACTTTTTTATTATATATTTGAAAAATTGACAAATTCAGCAATTATAAAAACATTAATAGAATTTCAGTCTAATGCACTCAAAGGTTCACCTCATCGTGAGGCACGCACATCATCATCATCAGCAGCAGCAGTAGTGCCAGCGAGCATAAACAAAAGTGTAAACAAACATTATGAAATAATATCCGCCGGGGCATCAACATGCTTTATGGAGATTGCGGAGCGGGGGCTGAACGATGCTTAAAATGCGTTAAAAAAAACCGCTGGAATTGATACCGCTTTCGTGCACGGATAAGCGAAAAAATTGAATGCTAATGTTTGCGTCAAAAGTGAATGCTCTTTCTAAGGAAAACTTATTGAATCTAATTCACTCAGTAAAATATTGTTTCAATATGCTTAAATTGAAAAGTTTTATTTTGATCTTTCCACGGATCTTATCAAAGTAAAACAAAACACAGTCTTTTAACTGTGATTATAAGATCAATCTTTATTTTAATTGTCGTTTTTGTTTCTCCCCTAAAGTTTCTCTTAAAAAAAATAAAAGAGCAAAAATAGTAGTTTATGCAACAAGTTGCAAAAAGAGGATTTTTTCAGCTCGAGTCGTACATTTATCCAACGAGGTTCAACGAGTTGGATAAATACGAAGAGTGCTGAAAAAATCAAGTTTTGCAACGAGTTCCATACAACATTTTTTGCAATTCCAAAAAACACACACTGAGTGAAATTTTATGTCAAATTTTCATGTATTTTGTCAATAAATCGTTTGAATCAAACAAATGTTGAAAAGTGTTACTTTTCGAAACAAGTACTGAAAAGTTCAACTTTTCAGCACTTATTTGAGTGCTGAAAAGTAGAACTTTTCAGCATTTATTTTGAAAAGTGTTGCTATTCGATTCTGTTATTTTTGGTACAGAAAAGTAGGCTATTTCGTCGTTCAAGAATGACGGAATTGCAAAAAAATATTGCTGCAAACAAAAGTTTACAAAGAAATAAACTGCATAATCGATTGTAATGATTTCAGTACCTTTTAAAATGTTTATTTTGGCATAATTAATCAATTATGGCACTTTTTAGCTCGTGAAAAACTTATTTTTGAGATCATAGACCAGAAAAGACCTGAAACTTAAAGAATAAAATAATTTTCAATTAATCGTTGAAATTATGAAAAATTTATGTTTCAATAATATTGGGATATATTATCCAACCCCCTCTTCAAGCCCTTATATTAAAAAAATAAAAATAACTTTTCAGGATTTTTCGGAAGACTATTAGGTCTGCTTGATCAGCCATCCATTGAACAATATTGTTTTTATTATAGTTTAATTATATCTTAAGGGGTAACATACATGTAAATCGACAAAAAAAAGTCAGAGGTTGGTGTGAGCACACACTTAATTTTATTTAAAATCTGTTTCAGGGCATTAAAATATACTTTTTCATTTTTTATAAAAAAAAACTAATTTGAAGATATTTGACTGTATTATTGCCGAGATATAGCTATTTGATGTTAATAGTTTCAAAAAACGAATGCCACGATATCTTAACACTGCCTTGACCAAATCGGGTCAAAATTTTTGTGAAGACTTTTTAAACCGGTCCTGTGTTCATGACGAAGACCGTTTTTCAAAAAACTTATTTAAAAAAAAGATATGGGTCATTCCAGGTCAACTGAGTACACTTTTGGACTCGACCTTCACCGATTTGGACCAAACTTGGAGGGAACGTTTATCTATCGATAGATAACAGAAATCCCAAGTTTGGTGCTGATTGGACCATCCCCTTTATTTTTGGCACCGCCCTCTTTTTGGCGATTTTCTAAAAAACTTTTTTTTCTTTTAATCATAACTTTGCAACTATTTGAGCAAAAGACTTTCTACAGGTTGCATTTTATAGAAAATTGTCCAAGGAATTCGATAAAAATAAAATTTTAACCCTTAAATGCCCACTAATATTATATTTTAACGTTTTAAGTATAAAAATTCAGTTTTGACCAATTGATTATATTTTTATTTTTTTTATTTTATCGCCATCGTGTTCCCCGGACAATTTTACATAATAATCTATATAGACTTCAAACTAAAATGAACTATTGGCGAGATACAGCGATTTTACTGAAAAAAGTTTGATTTTGCACTGCACTCTGTCCTATGAATTCAAATCCGAAATAAGTTTCTCACATATAAAAACCGAATTATGCGAGATTCATTCCTTTTGTTGAAAAGTACACCATGAACTTCAGAGTGCTGCGCAAAATCAAACTTTTTTCAGTAAAATCGCTGTATCTCGTCAATAGTTCATTTTAGTTTGAAGTCTACATTGATTATTATGTAAAATTGTCCGGGGAACACGATGGTGATGAAATAAAACAAATAAAAATATAAGCAATTGGTCAAAACTGAATTTTTATACTTAAAACGATAAAATATAATACTAGTGGGCATTTAAGGGTTAAAATTTTATTTTTATCGAATTCCTTGGACAATTTTCTATAAAATGCAACCTGTAGAAAGTCTTTTGCTCAAATAGTTGCAAAGTTATGATTAAAAGAAAAAAAAGTTTTTTAGAAAATCGCCAAAAAAGAGGGCGGTGCCAAAAATAGAGGGATGGTCCAATCAGCACCAAACTTGGGATTTCTGTTAACTATAGATAGATAAACGTTCCCTCCAAGTTTGGTCCAAATCGGTGAAAGTCGAGTCCAAAAGTGTACTCAGTTGACCTGGAATGACCCATATGACATGAACTTTGAAAAATATTTGCAACGGCCTAACTTCCAAATTATTATTTTTCAAAATTTTAAAATCAAGCCTGCAATTATAATGGAGCTAAAACAACATGAATCGTACACAAATGTATCGAGGTTTTTAAGCGAAGATGGCGTTCGAATGGTGAACGCCCGAAATGTCAAAATCACGCAGTGGTACCAACATTACGAAAATAGTGTGGCATGGCATGACAGCCACATTTTTTTTCTAATGTTGGTGCTTCTGCGCGATTTTGACATTTCGGGCGTTAACCATAACCGTGAACGCCATCTTCGCTTAAAAACCTGGATACCCTTTTGAAATGTTAGGCTTGATTTCGTTAACTTGAAATAATGTAGTCAAAATATTGAAGAATTTCAAAAAAATTGCAGCTTTTATTTTAAAAAATCGGACTAGCTTTTATTATTAAAAATCGGAATAGTTGAAAGTCCTTCATTTTAATTGGTGATCACTCAAAAAAATCATTTTTCTCATTTTTTTATGCTTTGCAATGCTTTTGAAAGTTCCAATAAACCAAATTTCCAGTTTTTGCTTTTTGGGTGTTTTTAGAACCGCCTTGAGTCAGGGGTATTAAAAAACACCCAAAAAGCAAAAACTGAAAATTTGGTTTATTGGTCCTTTTCAATAAAAAACTTCAGAAATGTAAAATTATTTTAGAAATACCATATTCCTCTGGGCTGCAAAAGTTGCCTTTTCTTGTTTCTTGGAAATTTTTTTCAAAGTTAGTTAAAAAAAATGGATTATTTTTTTAGAGTGTAATTTTTTTTCTAATTTACCTATTGATACTCGAGGGTAAAGTTTGCATGGGAAAAACAAAAGAATGTATGAATTCGCTAGTTTTTCTACGATTTTATCAACGAGTGGCGCTGTTTTCATTCAAATGTTTTCAAAAGTGAGATTTTCGCTGGAAATCTAATGCTCTACAATTTTGACAAACAGACCAAAGCTTTACGACTTATTCCTGAAAATTTACCAGCGATTTAAAAAAAATGTATGAAAACATTATTTTCAACAACTTCAATTTGGTCAATCTTACCAAATTCGCTCAAATTTGGCACAGATGCTCAAAATAATTTAATAAAATGTTTTCTGTAATTATGCATTAGTTTTGTTTTTTTTTTTAAATTTAGAACGAAACATTTTTTTTAAAGTTGTGTTGCAGTAATTACTCGATTCTGTTTGAAATCCTTTTTTTTCACATTTTCGCGTTAAAACAAAGTTGCCCTCCTCAGATTCATAGACTCACTTCAAAGAGGGGAGAGTAGTAGTAGGGCATCAGCTGGCCGGAATGAAAATTTCACACGCGCGTGGGCTTCATCATTGTTTTGTGGGGGTGGTGAATTTTTAAAATGTGTTCCATGGGTAGAGGGAAGGGAGGGAGCAGGGCTTTTAAACGGAAAATTATTTCACTCTTCTTCCACGCTGCGGCGCTTAACAAATTAACTATTTCATAACGCTCGGCGATGTGAATAATTGAAAGTGACTGCGCTGACGTAAATGTTGTTTATGTTTCTGTACTTTGGGCCAAGCTTTTGTTTGCTTTTTTTTTGTTTTTATTATTATACACTTGGTGAAGGTTGGCGGGTTATTTTATGTCGATTAATGAAAACTCAGGAAAAAAGTAGCTTGGCAGCAGCAGCAGCTCTTTCATCAAACCGTGACCTCCTGCCTCGAAATCATCACAAGTAAAAACACACAAACTCGTTCACTTGCACACGTGGTTGGATTGGTGGGTGGGTCTGGGTCAGTGTGATGGCCGAGTTTTATGTTTCTTTCCAATTAAACCACCAAAGCGTAAGCAAACACTAACACAACACACACACATTGGCACTGACTGGCCCGGTTAAAAGGTTTTGCTAACAGATGGGTTGCTGTTACGTTGTTTGGGAAGGAATCAAATTAGGGTTAAAAATTGGAGCAGCGATTCGACGAGAATCGTATTTCTAGTGTTTTTTTAGACCTTAAAAAATATGTTATGAAAATTGTTGTTCTCTCTTGTTTCAATAATTAACCATAAAATTTGGAGACAAGAAAATTACTAAACTATGAAAAATTTCATCAACAAAAGTTTACACAGTTCATCAAAAAATCAAATGTTTCTTGTCTCTGAGACGAGAATATGTGTTCCTAGTAGAATTTTTCCTGCTAAATCCGAATCCGGGTCCAGAATTGCTCCAAATGGTCCCAATTTTGAGATACACCCGTTTGAAATGTTAGTTTAGGCCAAAATTAGCTACTTTGTCGACTATTTTACAAAAGAACTTTTGAATAAACAACTAAACCAATACGTGTATCTTAAAGTTCACGTTTTCCCCTTTCTGAAACACCCCTGGTTTTTAGAATTTGATTGTTTTTACGCATATTTATAGCCATTTTAAAAATAAAATTTGACTTGCATGCAAGTTGGAAAAACTTGAATGAGAACCAACTGAAAATATAATTTTAAAATGGCTATAAATATGCGTAGAAACAATCAAATTTTAAAAACCAGGGGTGTTTCAGAAAAGGGAAAACGTGAACTTTAAGATACATGTATTGGTTTAGTTGTTTATTCAATAGTTCTTTTGTAAAATAGTCAACAAAGTTGCTAATTTTGGCCTAAACTAACATTTCAAACGGGTGTATCTCAAAATTGGGACCAATTGGAGCAATTCTGGACCCGGAATCGGATTCAGCAGGCAAAATTCTACTAGGAAAACATATACTCGTCTCAGAGACAAAATCTTGTTGGACTGTGTTATTGTTGTGATTTTAACCTATTGCGAATACATTCTTTTTGCATAACAATTGTAGTAATAGTAATAAATTTTTAATGTTAAAGGTAGAAGTTTGTAATCTGTACAACAAATATTGTTCCATAATAATCAACCAAAGCCTTGCAGATTAAAAAAGATAAAGAATAGCTTGATGAAATCTTTGATTATATTTATTTTGTAATATTGATGGGGCAAAACAAAATCACAAATATTAATCGAACCAATAGTTTCACGATATTTTAAGTCTTAACAATGGCACTGGGAAACAAATAATCTTTCATAAAAATTTAACTCGGTCATATTTTTTTTTATTTTTTTTATGAGAAAAAAAAAGTTTGGGGAATTAGACACATGTTCAGAAGGAAGAGTAGGGAAGGAGACGAGAGGGAAAACTTACCGAAAAAAAACAATTTCAAACAATTTTAAACAATTTTAAACAATTTGAAACAATTTTAAACAATTTTAAACAATTTGAAACAATTTTAAACAATTTTAAACAATTTTAAACAATTTGAAACAATTTTAAACAATTTTAACAAATTTTAACAATTTTAAACAATTTTAAACAGTTTTGAACAATTTTAAACAATTTCAAACAATATTCAACCATTTTTAACAATTTTTGACAATTTTTCACAATTTTAAACAATTTTAAACAATTTTAAACAATTTTAATCAGTTTTTAGTAATTTTAAGCAATTTTAAACAATTTTTAAACAATTTTTAAACAATTGTAAACAATTTTAAGCAACTTTTTAAAGTTTACAACAATTTTAAACAATTTTAACAATTTTTAACAATTTTAAACCATTTTAAACAATTTTAAACAATTTCAAAAAATTTCAAAAAATTACAAACAATTTTAAACAGTTTTAAACATTTTTAAACAATTTTAAACAATTTTATACAATTTAAACAATTTTAAACAATTTAAATCAATTTTAAGTAATTTTAAACACTTTCAAACAATATTTAACAATTTCAAACAATTTTCAACAA
The DNA here is from genome assembly GCF_015732765.1 of Culex quinquefasciatus. Taxonomy (NCBI): domain Eukaryota; kingdom Metazoa; phylum Arthropoda; class Insecta; order Diptera; family Culicidae; genus Culex; species Culex quinquefasciatus. The sequence continues at coordinate 58,391,490 of NC_051863.1, forward strand.
TTTGAAACAATTTTTAAACAATTTTAAACAATTTTAAAGAATTTCAAACAATTTTAAACAATTTTAAACAATTTTAAACAATTTTAAACAATTTTAAACAATTTTAAACAATTTTAAACAATTTTAAACAATTTTAAACAATTTTAAACAATTTCAAACAATTTTAAACAATTTAAATCAGTTCAAAACAATTTTAACAATTTGAATCAATTTTAAACAATTTTATACAATTTTTAACAATTTTAAACAATTTTAAACAATTTTAAACAATTTTGAACAATTTTAAACAATTTTAAACAATTTCAAACAATTTTAAACAAATATTAACAATTTAAATCAGTTCAAAACAATTTTAACAATTTGAATCAATTTTAAACAATTTTATACAATTTTTAACAATTTTAAACAATTTTAAACAATTTTAAACAATTTTGAACAATTTTAAACAATTTTAAACAATTTCAAACAATTTTAAACAAATATTAACAATTTAAATCAGTTCAAGACAATTTTAACAATTTGAATCAATTTTAAACAATTTTATACAATTTTTAACAATTTTAAACAATTTTAAACAATTTTAAACAATTTTGAACAATTTAAAAAAAAAATAAATAATTTTAAACAATTTTAAACGATTTTAAACAATATTAAATAAGTTTAAACAATTTTGACCAAATTTTTAGGAAATTTAAAACAATTCTAAACAATTTTTAACAATTTTTAACATTTTTTAGTTATTTTTAACAATTTTTTACAATTTTAAGCAATTTTAAACAATTTTAAAAAAAAATTAATTAATTTCAAACAATTTAAACAATTTTAAACAATTTTCAACAATATTATACAAGTTTAAACAATTTTTAACAATTTTTAATAAATTTTAAACATTTTTTTGCAATTCCACTGTGAAACTGTCAACTTTTCCTGCCCTTCTGGAGAAACGAAACGGCCTATTTTTCCCTACCAAAAATAACAGAATGGAAAATTAATACTTAAATTAAAAGTTCTACTTTTCAGCACTGAAATGGGTGCTGAAAAGTTGAACTTTTCACCACTAGTATCGAAAAGTAACATTTTTCAATATTGTTTTGTTTTGAACGATGAATTTACTGAACACATGAATGTTTGACATAAAATTCCATTAAATAACCGTTTTTCGGAATTGCAAAAAATGTTGTAAGCAACTCGTTGCAAAACTTGATTTTTTCAGCACTCGTCGTATTTATCCAACTCGGTAAACCTCGTTGGATAAATGTACAACTCGTGCTGAAAAAATCTTCTTTTTGCAACTAGTTGCATAAACTACTATTAAACAATTTTTAACAATTTTTAACATTTTTTTAACAATTTTAAACAATTTTAAACAATTTCAAACAATTTTAAACAATTTTAAACAAATTTAAACAATTTTAAGCAATTTTAAACAATTTTGAATTAATTTTAAACAATTTTAAACAATTTTATACAATTTTAAATTTTTTTAAACATTTTTAAACAGTTTTCAGCAATTTTAAGCAATTTAAAAAAAAATATTTTTTTTTCCTTTTCAACATTTTTTTGACGAATCATTTACTCAATGCATGGACATTAGGATGCCCAGAATATGGGACTTTTCTCAAAACCTCGTTCCAGAAGCTGAATATTTTTCCTTGAGCTATTTTAGGACTCTGGGCCAAATAATAAATGTACATTTCGTGCTGAAACAATCCTATTTTTGCAACTTGTGGCATAAACTACTATTGTAGATGTCCTCTTTGATGATATTTTTTTAAATAGTGAAAGGGGCAAAAAAAAAAAAAATCAAATACATTTCGAACCAATGGTTTCCAAATAAGTATTAGTCTTAAAAATGGCCTTAGAGGTGACGCTGGGAAAGACATTTTTCTTCGCAAAATTAAAAATTTAATGGGCTGTATTCCAGTTTCAACATTTTTCTTTGTTAGTAAGACAATTTTATTAAATTTAATTAAATTTAAATTATTTTTTTTGCAGAATTTCTTTTTGCTAGATTCCAACGTGACATAAACAAAATGCAAAAAAAATCACACTTCATCGATTTTCGACGCTCTATCAATTCATAAAGACCCTCGAATTTTGAGAAAAAAGATCCTGTTAAGATATCCGTGTATGGTAAAATTTCGGAAAATGTTGTGTAGCGTAGCTCCCCTATTTTCGTTTGAACGCTAGTGTGCTTAACCCGAACCTTTAAGAAAGAATTTCGGGATGTGGAATGACTTTTCAACAAATTACACAATTTTTAGATTATAACAAGGTCAAAATTTAACATTTTTAAATCGTTCATTTATCACAAAAGTTTCATTTTTCGAGCTGAACATCCTGCCAAATTTTCATAAAGATCCATATTTCATCAATTATTTGCTATTATGGACAAAAAAAGCCATTTGAAAATATTTTTTTGCCTGTTATGGACCTCCTTTTCCTGTAGTGGACCCGTGACCATAATTGGATTATGGACCCGGGTCTACTATAAGAAACTGTTATTTTTATATCAAATTTAACTGATATTTGAGGTTTGGGTGCATACTGTGGGTCTAATGATGGATATAATTAATAAATGGGGGCTTTTGCACACCTTGTATTGTATAAATACATGTTTTGTTATCAGATATGGCATTAAAACCTAACAGACTTTTAAACACATATTTAAAAAAAAATAACAAAGAAAACTTGTCAAAAATCACTGTTAACTACGATACAAATTCAATGTATAAAAGAATTGACAAAGTAATGTTTATGTACATTTGTCCATATAAATAATTGAAAAAGTTCACAAAATAAAAAAAAAATTCGACTTGTTTACAGTTACTGATAAAACAACACGTTTTTTTATTTTCAAAGAATAATATTTATCTGGAATTTTTTTTTTGAAACGGCCTAATAAATTTTTGAACGTAAGTCAGCTATGATACTGAAAAAAAAATATAACATAGACATCAATACTCTCAAATTGCCATGGTTTTCTCTAAGAAAATGAGTGCAAATTTGGAAGCAGACTGCATTATTGGATTTTGGACAACTTAAGAGCGAATCCACGAACAGGGCATACCCCTTTGTATGGGACGTCGTTTGGACCTCACCAATCTGCCTGAAATTTTCAGGGGTTGTTTGTACATATAATACTAGCATTTGGCCAAAATATGAGCACTCTAGGTCAACGGGAAGTGGGGCAAATAGGGACACAAAGTTTAAAGGTTCTAAAACGTCAAAAATCTTAAAAAAGCTGTAACTTTGGCAAAACTTAATTTAATTTCAAAATTCAAAATGCATCTGAAAGAGCTTATAAAATGCAACAAAATGCAGGGAAAAGCATCCCAATTGGTTAAATCTAAAGGGAGTTATTGGCATTTTAGTGAAAAAATAGCATAATTTTCGAACTCAAATAAAAAAGTGTTCCATCGAGATATCAACTCGGTTCGACCTGCAGCTTGTAGGGGACATCTGAGACTACCATCTGAGTTTAAGAACGCTTTGGGTAAGGCAGTTTAACATATTAAATAGACACTTTTACTTTTAGTGAATTTTTTAGTTGTAAATTTTTGCTCGGGGGACCCCTTAGATCCAATTTTCTGAAATTTTATCATATTCGTGTTCCTGAGACAATTTCACAGAAGAAACATGCTTAAAAGTGTTTATTTTCACCAATTTTAACCCTTTAAAATGAAAGATAAAAAAATAAGAAGCTGGTTTTTTTCTGGTGTCATCTAGTATCCTTGGAAACGAACTTGATTTTCAATAAATGTGAATCGAAGATTTTTTTAATTTTCATTTTTTAAAGGGTTAAAATGGATGAAAATAAACTTTTTTATGCATGTTTCTATTGTGAAATTGTCTCAGGAACACGAATATGATAAAATTTTCACCAGTAAATGGGATCTAAGGGGTCCCCTGAACAAAAATTTACAGCTAAAAAATTCACTAAAAGTAAAAGTGTCTATTTAATATGTTAAACTGCCTTACCCAAAGCGTTCTCAAACTCAGATGGTAGTCCCAGATGTCTCCTACAAGCTGCAGGTCGAACCGAGTTGATATCTGGATGGAACACTTTTTTATTTGAGTTTGAAAATTATGCTATTTTTTCACTAAAATGCCAATAACTCCCTTTAGATTTAACCAATTGGGATGCTTCTCCCTGCATTTTGTTGCATTTTATAAGCTCTTTCAGATGCATTGTGAATTTTGAAATTAAATTAAGTTTTGCCAAAATTACACCCTTTTTAAGATTTTTGACGTTTTTGAACCTTCAAACTTTGTGTCCCGATTTGCCCCACTTCCCTAGAGTGCTCATATTTTGGCCAGATGCTAGTTTTATAAGTGTCAAACAACCCCTGAAAATTTCAGGCAGATTGGTGAGGTCGATGCGAGATGGGTATGCTTTGCTCGTGGACTCGCTCGTGGACGATAAAAACAAATAGATGAGTCGAGGATGGAAAACGTCTTACACAATGTTTCATTAAAAATAAAGTATACAAATTTACAAAAAAACTTGATTTTTTTTTGTTAAATTCAAGCATTTTCTCAAATGAGACAGAAAATTTCATTTGATCAAGAGTGCCAGAAATGAATATCCTGCAAGTCTTCTGAAAATCCTTTTACTGAAATTCAAACCTGACTTTGAGCAAAATTGTTTGTTTGACTTGCAAACACAATATTTACGCACATCAAATTGATAAATATTTTATCGACCCCCTTCCCTCATACCCGCAACCAAAACACAAAACAAACAAAATGAGGCTCTCCGCTAATTCCCCTCGTTATGTTGGTCCATGAATAATTCACCGTATCATTAATAGGCCGCCGCGATGCACCTCAAAGTGTTTCCGCCCGTGCAGAAGTTTTCATCCATGGTGTGGGTGGTTGCATATTTTCTCATTAAAACTTACACGAAACAATAGCTGTTCGGGGGGAGATAATAAACAAATCCGCAACAATTGAAAAAATCTTGGTTTTACTTTTTTGATTGTTAAACTTGTGTTTAAAGTTTCAATTGTTTTTGTTTTTTATTTTGACATAAAGATTTGTTGAAAAAAAAAATAGAAATTTGCAACAGTGTCAAACTTTGCACACAAAACGAAACACGACCACAAAGTGGTGCAAGTTTGTCGTTAAATTTTGCAAGTCTTTGCGTTAATCACTTCCGAGTTGTTTCTTTGGGTGGTTTTCCGTCTTCTTCTTCTTTTTACTCCCAAGTTTATCTCATTCTTACCACAATTTTCCCTTTTCTTATCCCCCACGCGGAAAAACTTATCTCATTTGTGTGTTTATGAATTGCACAAAAATGAAGTTATTAAAGTTGTGTGTGTATGTTTCTTAAGGGGCCTTTTGGGGCTTTTTGTTTGTTATTTGTCTCACTTTTTTTTCAAGTCTTTCTCTTAGTAAGGCACAGACATTCGCGCACCGGAAATGGATGTCTGCGGCAGTAATAAAAGAAAAGAGAAAAAATGGTCAGGAAAAATAATGAGAAAGCAACAGTAAGGGCAGAGTTGTAGAAGAAACAAAAAAAACAATTGGGTTTGGTAATCTCGTTTGTGGTTGCCGAGGAAAACAGACGCGGTGCGTGGGAGAAAAAAAGTTTGGGGAATAAGACACATGTTCAGAAGAGAGGGGAGGGACGACGAGAGGGAATATCTGAATGGAGGAAAAATATTTGTCGATCGAAACGAGAAACTATGAGAATCTCACAAGTTCTGTTTTTTCCGGAAAACGCTTGCAACTTTTTGCATTGATGGCTGGAATGAGCAATTTAAACAATCTCTTTTTGATTTGTTCGTAAGAGTTTTAGATAATTTGATTTCAAAATGTATTTTTTAGCATTTCAGCAATTCCGATCGGGCTTAAAATTTGTCTGGGGGTTCCTTGGCTAAAATTATTAGACCCGTATTTTTTTCTTTTGCCGTTAGGGTAACCTACACCGTTGTCCTAAAAATGTCCATTTGCATAATTTTTAGCGAAAACCACATTTTTCAAAAAATCATAACTCCACGCCATTTCAACCGATTTTAGTTGCCTGGGAAGCAAATGAAAGGTGATAAGTTGGTCTTTCTTGGAAAAGTAGTCTACAGATCTACAAATCTAGTCAAACATTTGAAAAGGTAATCGTACGCACACTTTCAAATTTTACTTTTAACCTTATAATCTAAAAATCTTATTGGAATATCGTGTATTTTAATTTCAGTGTATTTTTGAGAAATCTCGTCAAATTCCTTATTAGCTTGTCTTTGGACACTTTTTGATATGATGCAACGGCTTCAAGATACAACAAAGTTTAAATAAGTTACACCCTTCCCAAATGTGATTCTCGAGTGCAATTTGCTCCATAAACACGAAATGGCTTTTTTTTTGTCTACAAAGTTGCATTGAAATCGGAGAGTTGTTGTTGTTTATTTTATCAACGTGACTCTAACCTAGAGAGGTCATTCGTCACATGAAATCAGAGAGGGTCGAGTATAAAAGTACATGAAAATTCCTTTTTCGGGCAGGCATGGCTTTTGAATTGATTTTTTTTAATTTTAAAGTTTGTAAAATTTTGTTCAATTTTATTTGAATTTGTTATAAATAGTTTAAAATTGCATAAAATCATATACATTTTTTTTAAACTTGTTTAACAAAGTTTTAAATGGTTTCAAATAATTTAAAATTGATTAAAATTTTAAAAGTTTTTTGAACATTGTTTAAAATTGTTTAACTTGTTTAAAATTGTTTAAAATTGCTTAAAATTGTTTAAAATTGTTTAAAATTGTTTAAAATTGTTTAAAATTGTTTAAAATTGTTTAAAATTGTTTAAAATTGTTTGTAATTGTTTAAAATTGTTTAAAATTGTTTGAAATTGTTAAACATTGTTTGAAATTGTTTAAAATTATTTTAAATTGTTAAAAATTGTTTAAAACTGTTAAATTTTTTAAATTCTTTATAATTCTTTAATATTGTTTTAAATAAAAATTGTTAAAAATTGTTTGAAATTGTTTTAAAATTTTTTAAATTGTTTAAAATTGTGTAGAATTGTTAAAAATTGTTTAAAATTGTTTAAAATAGTTGAAAATAGTTGAAAATAGTTGAAAATAGTTTAAAATAGTTCAAAATATATTGAAATAGTTTAAAATTGTTTCAAATTGTTAACAATTGTTCAAAATTGTTTAAAATTGTCTAAATTTTTTAATTTTTTTTTAAATTTTTTTAATTTTTTTTAAATTGTTTTAAATTGTTTAAAATTGCTTAAAATTTTTAATTTTTTTTTAAATTGTTTAAAATTGTTCAAAATTGTTTAAAATTGTTTAACAATTTCAAACAATTTTAAACAATTTTAAACAATTTTAAACAATTTAAAACAATTTTAAACAATTTTAAAAAAATTGTTTAATTCTTTAAAATTGTTTAATTCTTTAAAAAAAAATAAATTCTTTATAATTCTTTAAAATTGTTTTAAATTCTTTATAATTCTTTAGTATTGTTTAAAATTGTTTCAAATTATTGAAAAAATGAAAATTCTTTAAAATTGTTTAAAATTATTTAAATTTATTAAAAAAAATTAAAATTGTTTAAAATTGTATAACATTCTTTAACACTCCTCCGTCCAAGCCTCCGAAACCGTTGCTTCGCTAATTTCAACTCGTTCGCATTTGGCCCCATTTCAACCAATCTTGATCGTTCTTGCAGCATTCGAACCGGTAGGATTTCAAGATTCGTCTGAAACAAGAACGAACTTGATCCGACTAACCTGCTAGTCACACCGACTAAATTCGTCGAAGCAACTCTTTTTAGGCGCTCGTTTTAGGGAACACACCATGGCCAAATCAACAAGAAAGCATTAAAATTTGAAATCAACTATTCAAATTTAACTAATTTGGGGTCGCTGAACACGAATATGACACTTTGTATATTCCAAAGTATTCTTAAATTCAGAAATCCAAGATGGCGGCCAATATGGCGCCTGTAGAATTTTGGGAATATTTATTTGAGGGTGTAATAGCCATTCAACCACTCAAATCTAACTAATTTGGGGTCGCTGAGCACGAATATGACACTTGGTATATTCCAAAGTATTATGAAATTCAGAAATCCAAGATGGCGGCCAATATGGCGCCTGTAGAATTTTGGGAATATTTATTTGAGGGTGTAATAGCCATTCAACCACTCAAATCCAACTAATTTGAGGTCGCTGAACACGAATATGACACTAAAAATATCCCAAAATATTCCGATGTCAAGAATTTCAATATGGCGGCCAATATGGCGCCTGTAAAATATTGGGAATATTTATTTGAGGGTGTAATAGCCATTCAACCACTCAAATCCAACTGATTTGGGGTCGCTGAACACGAATATGACACTTTGTATATTCCAAAGTGATGTCAAGAATTTCAATATCGCGGCCAATATGGCGCCTGTAAAATATTGGGAATATTTATTTGAGGGTGTAATAGCCATTCAACCACTCAAATCCAACTAATTTGGGGTCGCTGAACACGAATATGACACTTTGTATATTCCAAAGTATTCTTAAATTCAGAAATCCAAGATGGCGGCCAATATGGCGCCTGTAGAATTTTGGGAATATTTATTTGAGGGTGTAATAGCCATTCAACCACTCAAATCTAACTAATTTGGGGTCGCTGAGCACGAATATGACACTTGGTATATTCCAAAGTATTATGAAATTCAGAAATCCAAGATGGCGGCCAATATGGCGCCTGTAGAATTTTGGGAATATTTATTTGAGGGTGTAATAGCCATTCAACCACTCAAATCTAACTAATTTGGGGTCGCTGAGCACGAATATGACACTTGGTATATTCCAAAGTATTATGAAATTCAAAATCCAAGATGGCGGCCAATATGGCGCCTGTAGAATTTTGGGAATATTTATTTGAGGGTTTAATAGCCATTCAACCACTCAAATCTAACTAATTTGGGGTCGCTGAACACGGATATGACATTTGGTATATTCCAAAGTATTCAGAAATTCAGAAATCCAAGATAGCGGCCAATAAGGCGCCTGTAGTATAATGGAAATATTTATTTGAGGTTGTAATAGTGATTCAACCACTCAAATCTAACTGATTTGAGGTTGCTGAACATGAATATGACACTTGGTATAATCCAAAGTATTCTGAAATCCAGAAATCCAAGATGGCGGCCAATATGGCGCCTGTAGAATTTTGGGAATATTTATTTGAGGGTTTAATAGCCATTCAACCACTCAAATCTAACTAATTTGGGGTCGCTGAACACGAATATGACACTTTGTATATTCCAAAGTATTCTTAAATTCAGAAATCCAAGATGGCGGCCAATATGGCGCCTGTAGAATTTTGGGAATATTTATTTGAGGGTGTAATAGCCATTCAACCACTCAAATCTAACTAATTTGGGGTCGCTGAACACGAATATGACACTTGGTATATTCCAAAGTATTATGAAATTCAAAAATCCAAGATGGCGGCCAATATGGCGCCTGTAGAATTTTGGGAATATTTATTTGAGGGTTTAATAGCCATTCAACCACTCAAATCTAACTAATTTGGGGTCGCTGAACACGGATATGACATTTGGTATATTCCAAAGTATTCAGAAATTCAGAAATCCAAGATAGCGGCCAATAAGGCGCCTGTAGTATAATGGAAATATTTATTTGAGGTTGTAATAGTGATTCAACCACTCAAATCTAACTGATTTGAGGTTGCTGAACATGAATATGACACTTGGTATAATCCAAAGTATTCTGAAATCCAGAAATCCAAGATGGCGGCCAATATGGCGCCTGTAGAATTTTGGGAATATTTATTTGAGGGTTTAATAGCCATTCAACCACTCAAATCTAACTAATTTGGGGTCGCTGAACACGAATATGACACTTTGTATATTCCAAAGTATTCTTAAATTCAGAAATCCAAGATGGCGGCCAATATGGCGCCTGTAGAATTTTGGGAATATTTATTTGAGGGTGTAATAGCCATTCAACCACTCAAATCTAACTAATTTGGGGTCGCTGAACACGAATATGACACTTGGTATATTCCAAAGTATTATGAAATTCAGAAATCCAAGATGGCGGCCAATATGGCGCCTGTAGAATTTTGGGAATATTTATTTGAGGGTTTAATAGCCATTCAACCACTCAAATCTAACTAATTTGGGGTCGCTGAACACGGATATGACATTTGGTATATTCCAAAGTATTCAGAAATTCAGAAATCCAAGATAGCGGCCAATATGGCGCCTGTAGTATAATGGAAATATTTATTTGAGGTTGTAATAGTGATTCAACCACTCAAATCTAACTGATTTGAGGTTGCTGAACATGAATATGACACTTGGTATAATCCAAAGTATTCTGAAATCCAGAAATCCAAGATGGCGGCCAATATGGCGCCTGTAGAATTTTGGGAATATTTATTTGAGGGTTTAATAGCCATTCAACCACTCAAATCTAACTAATTTGGGGTCGCTGAACACGGATATGACATTTGGTATATTCCAAAGTATTCAGAAATTCAGAAATCCAAGATAGCGGCCAATAAGGCGCCTGTAGAATTTTGAGAATATTTATTTGAGGGTGTAATAGCCATTCAACCATTAAAATCTAACTGATTTGAGGTCGCTGAACTTGGATATGACACTTGGTATAATCCAAAGTATTAAAAAATACAGAAATCCAAGATGGCGGCCAATATGGCGCCTGTAGAATATTGGGAATATTTATTTGAGGTTGTAATAGTGATTCAACCACTCAAATCCAACTAATTTGAGGTCGCTGAACACGAATATGACACTTTGTATATTCCAAAGTATTCTGAAATTCAGAAATCCAATATGGCGGCCAATATGGCGCCTGTAGAATTTTGGAGAATTGTCCACGAGAATTGTGCTTCGACGAATTTAGTCGGTGTGACTAGCAGGTTAGTCGAATCAAGTTCGTTCTTGTTTCAGATGAATCTTGAAATCCTACCGGTTCGAATGCTGCAAGAACGATCAAGATTGGTTGAAATGGGGCCAAATGCGAGCGAGTTGAAATTAGCGAAGCAACGATTTCGGAGGCTTGGTCGTCCGTGTAAGTGAAATATGCCTTGGACGGAGGAGTGCTAAAGTTGCTTTAAAAAGTTTAAAATTGTTCAAAATGGTTTAAGATTTTTTAAACTTTTTAAAATTGTTTAAAATTGCTGAAAATTGTTTAAAACTGTTTAAAATTGTTTAAAATTATTTAAAATTGTTGAAATTTGTTGAAAATTGCTTAAATTTGTTTAAAATTATTTAAAGTTTTTCAAAATTGTTTAAAAATTTTAATTGTTTATGATTGTTATCACAATAAGTGGATTTCTTAAAATTATTTCAAAGATATTTTTTTATATTGCAACAAAAAACCTGTGAATACTGAACTTGTTTAATGTGCAATTAAAATTCCAACAATGCTACAGCTTACTTTCAGTTTCGATTACACCTCTCAGGAGTTTAATTGCTTCTCCCAAAACAAGTGATAAGACCCATTCGAAAAAAAGCAATTTCCCACTCCCGCCCCACGTGTGGGATCCGGTTCTGCAACTTTTCCCTGCATTTTTTGTATCCCAAAAAATCAGCTTCCCTCTCTCAAAAGCTTGTTTGGCAAGCAAGCAAAAACCTTCCCAACATTGACAAATTACGCCATCCCGTGGACCGGACTCGGTACAGCAATCTTGCCTCGAACGAACTGAAGTGAAGTGAAAAAAAACCCGTCAACATCAGCACAGCAGCCCCAACATAAACATGGTCGCGCACACACCATCATACATCTCGGCGAGTGGGTTGTAAACAAGCATATTATGCTAATGCTGGCGAATTAAAGCCGTAAGCCGCCACTTGAAGCTCACGGAGATACATCATGTCAAAAGGGAAGTAGGGGAGGGGAGTCAATTCTTTCTTGTTTCAACTTTTATCAAATTTAACTTGTGTTTGGAGTTTTGAAGTTTTAGTTATTTTTTCGAATTTCTTCTGCACTTCTTTGATAAATTTTGCTCCCACTGTAAGCAACCCTCCCCTAACTCCGTAATATGCTGTGCGCGCATCAAATTACTACCCACTCAGCCCGTCGTTGTCGCAGTCGTCGTCGCCGGTTGTCATTCAGGAAGCCTCGGCGAAAAAGGGCTTCTCTTCGCAGGAAACACTTTCCTCGGAAAATTCGAAAGCCAGCAGGCAGCAGCTTAGTTTTTCCACCACCCCCTGATCCGCTCATGCCCATCCATCAACTGCCGGCAGGACGAAAGAACGAAGAAGTGCCAGCCATCGTGTCATTATCGGGAAGAAGGCTTGAACATTAGTACGGTATCGGAGGGTGGGGGAACTACCACCATTAATGTTTGACGGAGCGGGGGTTTAACCAGCAACCACATCCTTGCGAGGTGGGCTTTTCCTAGATTTTGGGGGAATAACTTAGGAAGGTTTAGAAAATGATTAAGTTCTCATTATCAATTTTCAGCGTAGTTAGCAAGTGAATGAAGCTAATGAATCTGAAACTTGAAATATTGCTGGTAATTTGATGAATTTATCATGTCAGTTTAATATGCTCATAATGGTGCTGATATCAATTTAAACTACTGAAAATATTTTTTAAACGATTTTAATCGGTTTCAAAACAGTTTTGTACCATAGTCAAGAAGATTTAAATTGAACAGGTTAGAACAATTTTGATCGAGTTTAAACAATTTAAAAAATTTAAAACAATTTAAAGCAATTTTATACAATTTTAAACAATTTTAAACAATTTTAGGAAGTTTTAATTAATTTTAAAATATTCTAAACAATTTTAACAATTTGAAGCAATTTTAAACAATTTTAACCAATTTGAACAATTTTCAACAATTTGGAACAATATAAAAAATATTTTACATTTTTTATCAACTTTAAACAATTTTCAACAATTTTATACAATTTTTAGCAGTTTTAAACAATTCTAAACGATTTTAAACAATCTTGAACAATTTAAAACATTTTAAAACAATTTAAACGATTCTTCACAACTAAACTAAAACAATTTTAGACAATTTCAAACAATTTTAAATATTTTTAACCATTTTTTAGGCAATATTAAACAATTTTAATCAATTTTAAACAATTTCGTCAATTTTAAACAATTTCAAACAATTTTAAACAATTTTGAACAATTTTAAACAATTTTAAGCAATTTTAAACAATTTTAAACAATTTTAAAAACTTTTAAACAATTTTAAACATTTTAAACAATTTTAAACAATTTTTAATAATTTTAAACAATTTGAAACAATCTTAAACAATTTTAAAGAATTTTAAACAATTTTTAACAATTTTTAACAATTTTAAACAATTTTAAACAATTTTAAACAATTTTAAACAATTTTAAACAATTTTAAACAATTTTAAACAATTTTAAACAATTTTAAACAATTTTAAACAATTTTAAACAATTTTAAACAATTTTAAACAATTTTAAACAATTTTAAACAATTTTAAACAATTTTAAACAATTTTAAACAATTTTAATAAATTTTAAACAATTTCAAACAATTTTAAACAATTTTAAACAATTTAAGCAATTTTAAACAATTTAAAACAATTCTTGATAATTTGAACAAATTGAAACAATTTTAAACTATTTTCAACAATTTTAAACAATTTTAAACAATTTTAAAAATTTTTAAACAATTTTAAACAATTTCAAACAATTTTAAACAATTTCAAACAATTTTAATCAATTTTAAACAATTTTAAACAATTTTAAACAATTTTAAATAATTTTAAATTTTTTTTAAAAATTTTAAATAATTTTAAACAATTTTAAACAATTTTGAATAATTTTAAACAATTTTAAACAATTTTTAACAATTTCAAACAATTTTAAACAATTTTAAACAATATTAAACAATTTTAAACAATTTTCAATATTTAACCTTTTTTAACAGTTTTAAACAATTTTAAATTGTTATCTGTTCTTTGTTTTCTGTTTTCTGTTTTCTGTTTTCTGTTTTCTGTTTTCTGTTTTCTGTTTTCTGTTTTCTGTTTTCTGTTTTCTGTTTTCTGTTTTCTGTTTTCTGTTTTCTGTTTTCTGTTTTCCAAATTTTAAAATTTTGGTCGCAGCTTTTAGTTTTTAACTTGTGTTTATTGGTTCCACCTTTTGAGTTTTTTTTAAAGAATTTTAATTTTCAGTGTGCATTTTATTATTCTTAAGTTGTACAATTTTTGATATAAGCAAAAAGTTATGAATATTAGAAAACAGTTTAACATTCGTCTTTGAAAAATAAATAATATCGTTCAGTTGAAGCTTTTCAGTTTTTCTTGCTCAGTTCTCAATTTTCATTTTGCAGTTTTCAATTCATTATTTCAGTAAACATAAATTGCGCCGACTTGGCGGCACCAAAGCCAAACCCCCATCACGACGAGTGTCATTCAAAGCCGCCAGCAAAGTCGACAGCAATAAAATTAAATTCCCGCTGACGGCACAAGAAACCATTCACCGCTGCTGCTACTGCTGCTGCTGCTGGTGCCGACGTTGAGATCCTCATTCATAAGCACATTTTGGGAGGGACCAGTTTTGGTGCCATAAAAGTACTTAATAGCATGGCAGAAGGGTTTGTGGTGTGTTTTAAATGTTAAACCGCAATATGCTTGTTGATTTTTTTTATCTAATTTATATGAAGAATTTTTCAGTTATGTTTTAACTAAACTAATTATTTAAACAAAATCAGTTAGAAAATAGTAAAATTTGAATAAATGTTCATGACGATCAAAGATTAGAGTAAGTTTGAGTTTTGTCCACAAAGTTCAGCTTAATTCAAGCAATTGAATGCATTGAAACCGATCATAAAACATTAACATGGCCTGGCCATCGAAGAAAGAAAGACAGAAAAATGAAAAAAAAAAAAACTGCTTGCCAAAAAGGAACGAACACATAAATCCAGTCAACATTCCGGGCCCTAACATTGGCCGATTAGAAAGCATTTGTACACTCTTAATCGAAAAAAGAAAAGAAATAAAAATCAAAACTCAAACAACAACTCAAGCGTTGGCATCCGAAATGAAGCTTAAATTCACCCAGGTGACGTTTCGCTGAATAAAAGACGCTTGCGAGGGGAAATAATCATGATTGATTAATATTCACTGCGTGTTGCTGGTGTTGTGTGTGTTTATACCGTAACTCCTGGTATCATTGCGGGCACGCCAATGCAGCTCGCCGTCTGCGGTCACGGAATCAACAAACAACGGAATCGATTCTGCTACTGGAAGGCACCTAAACGGACAAGAAATTTAATTTTTCAAGATTATCTGAATTTACAAAAACTTATAACTAAAAACTAGTGCAAAAAAGCAAAAAAAGCAAAAAAGCAAAAAAGCAAAAAAGCAAAAAAGCAGAAAAGCAAAAAATCAAAAAAGCGAAAAAACAAAAAAGCAAAAAAGCAAAAAAAGCAAAAAAGCAAAAAAGCAAAAAAGCAAAAAAGCAAAAAAACAAAAAAGCAAAAAAACAAAGCAAAAAAGCAAAAAAGCAAAAAAGCAAAAAGCAAAAAAGCAAAAGCAAAAAAGCAAAAACAAAAGCAAAAGCAAAAAGCAAAAAGCAAAAAAGCAAAAAAGCAAAAAAGCAAAAAAGCAAAAAAGCAAAAAAGCAAAAAAGCAAAAAAGCAAAAAAGCAAAAAAGCAAAAAAGCAAAAAAGCAAAAAAGCAAAAAAGCAAAAAAGCAAAAAAACAAAAAAGCAAACTGTTTCCACTTAAGTGCCACCGAAAAGTTCACCAACCTCTTTCTCCGTCTCTCTCAATCCAAGGGAACCAGGACAATCCGATTTCGCCCAAGTCGCTAATCTACAACAATCGCAAGTTGCAGAAAAGAAAACGATCAAGCAGAGGAAGTCGAAATAAATCGAGCAAACTTTTGGTGCGAGCTGGTGATGAAATTAGCACTTCCCTTTTCTTAGCAAGAGGGCGGTCGGCAAGGGTGGGTGAAAATTGATTTTTGGTGTACGAACTTTGCCTCGAGTCAACTTCCGGTCGAGACTTTGTCAAAAATCAATGGTTGAGGAGGGGACCGGAAACCACAATTTGGATTTTCGACTGAAATGAGGAAGGAAAGGTTTTGGCAAATTATTCGAGTCTGTTCGGAGTAAATCAATATTGAATTTTGTCAAATTAATTGCTAATAAATGTCTTTCTCTTTATCTTTCACAGGTAATACTAGGAGTTCAAATCAACTTGTACAATTCGTGAGTTTTTTCCCTTCTAAATTTCACAAATCATTTCTGTCTATTTTGACAACTCACTTAGCACTTGGTTTAGCAACACTCCAGCTGGGATTGCACCAAAATCTCTGTCTCACTCACTTTGCCAGCATTGTCGGCAATCAAACCTGTCAAAATCTATTTCATGCTTCGAAGGAATTCAATTTACATGTCTGGTCCCACGAGCAAAAAAAATGGTTTGGCGAGGGGAATCCGGTTTTGCTGCAGTGGCCATATTTTATTTTTGGATATCATCGGCATTATTTGAATGTTTTTTTTTTGTTGTTGTTGTAAATCCAAATGCGAAATGTCTGCGTTGACTTGGGTTGAACACGGATGAACCGGAAGCTGATTGACGTCTTTTACTGGTTCACAGATAAACAAATTTAATATTTCAACTAAGAAAACTTGAAATAGTCGAATTTATACCAAAAATGAAATTTTCCCCAAATATGGCCTCATAACCCACTACACGGCTAATACAACGCTTATTTACGACGACTGCTACGGCAAACACTCATTTGCAGACCTTCAGGCGTATGACAAGAGAGTGTGAGATGATGCAGCGCTGCAGGTTGTCTACATCGGGGCGTACAACTAGACCGTTTTCGACACGCCGTCGGCTTTTCATCGCCACCAGCAAGGCGAATTTCGTGATTTCGAAATCAGAAGAGAGTACGAGGGGTCCGATGAAAGCTGTGCGCCGTACGTCAATGTCATTGTCAGACACTGCTCACTGTCACTGTCGCTGTTTCGCTCACGCTGACAGACCGGGTATCGTGGGAATGGTATTTTTGGATTTGAAAATCTCACTGGTGCAACGGGTTTAATCGAATTTCTGGGCTAGTCTGAATGAATCTTGAATGAATTTCCGTGAAAATATTTCATTTTTATTTAACTTTTATTCGGAAGCTCTCCAGTATCCCCTTCCGTCTTCTCCGTCAGTATCTTCAATGAATAGCTGTAAATTGGATTCTAGTTCTCTTTTCATTACCCACAAGAGAGGGATCCCGTCCCTGCCAAATTTGGCACTGCCACTAGCCATGCACAAGACAAAAGTAAACCATGGCGCAAAACCGGTATGTACACATTCCCGATTCCTGCAGGCTTCCAGGTCGCTGTCAAATCGAGTGCGACACCAACTCGAGACACATAATATCAACAACAGTGCAGCTCAACATAAATGAAACCAGACAAATGGGGAAGGGCGAAGAATCGAGTGTCAGTTGTGTTTGCAGATTGTCGAGGTGGTGCTATCTTGGCAGAATGTATTAAGAATTTATAACATTTAAACATTTTTTTGAGAATTCCTAATATTGTTTAACAATTTTATTATTTTCAAACCATTTCAAACAAATTTATTCTATTTAAAAAAAATTAAACAATTTTTAATAATCATAATAAATTTTAAACAATTTTCACCGATTTTTATCAATTTTAAACAATTTTAAACACTTTTGAACAATTAAAACAATTTTAAACAATTTTAAACAATTTTAAACAATTTTAAACAATTTTAAACAATCTATACATTTTTAAACAATTTTAAACATTTTTTTAACAATTTTAAACAATTTTTAAACAATTTTAAACAATTTTTTACAATTTTTAAAATTTTTTAACAATTTTTAACAATTTTAAACATTTTTTAACAATTTTAAACAATTTTAAACAATTTCAAACAATTTTAAACAATTTTAAACAATTTTAAACAATTTTGAACAATTCAAAACAATTTAAACATTTTGAAACAATTATAAACAATTCCAAATAATTTTAAACAATTTTAAACAATTTTAAACCATTTGTGTGTGTGTGCAACCAACCAAACGGGACCACGCGGTCGCTTCTTACAAATTGAGTTGTTTCCATGTATTTTTAGATCTACATTCTGTACATGCAAATAACTCGCATAGGCATTTGGAAGGTGTTAGCTCTGCCGAGCTTCGGTGACCCATTTCTACGCTGGCTAGCCGAGCGCGAGGTACTTCAGCTTTATCGACAAGCCCCGCCCTGAAGAACGTTTGGACCAATCGGATTCAAACGTTATTTAGAACTTCCGAACCCTTGTCAAATGGACAAGGACCCAGCGCGTATATAGTTGATAGTAACAGTATTCCTAATTCCAGTCATAGCTCACGAAGTCGCGAAGGCATAGTGGTTAGCATTTTTGCTTACCAATTCATAGGACGGGGGATCGAACCCCGACTCCGAGCGACTTTGATTTTTCGTTCATGTTCAGAGTTTCAAGATTTATATTTCCTATACTTTCTCGTTAGGAGCAGATGGGAATCGAACCCAGGACCATTCGCTTACAAAGCGAACACCGTGACCAGTAAGCCACGGCCGCTCCTTTTAAACAATTTTAAACCATTTTAAACAATTTTAAACAATTTTAAACAATTTTAAACAATTTTAAACAATTTTAAACAATTTTAAACAATTTTAAACAATTTTAAACAATTTTTAACAATTTTTAACATTTTTTTAACAATTTTAAACAATTTTAAACAATTTTAAACAATTTTAAACAATTTTAAACAATTTTTAACAATTTTTAACAATTCAAAACAATTCAAACATTTTGAAACAATTATAAACAATTCCAAATAATTTTAAACAATTTTAAACAATTTTAAACAATTTTAAACAATTTTAAGCAATTTTAAACAATTTTTAACAATTTTAAACAATTTTAAACCATTTTTAACAATTTAAAACAATTTTAAACAATTTTAAACAATTTTAAACAATTTTAAACCATTTTAAACAATTTTGAACAATTTTAAACAATTTTAAACAATTTTAAACAATTTTAAACAATTTTAAACAATTTTAAACAATTTTAAACAATTTTAAACAATTTTAAACAATTTTAAACAATTTTAAACAATTTTTAACAATTTTTAACATTTTTTAACAATTTTAAACAATTTTAAACAATTTTAAACAATTTTAAACAATTTTAAACAATTTTAAACAATTTTAAACAATTTTAAACAATTTTAAAAAATTTTAAACAATTTTAAACAATTTTAAACAATTATGAACAATTTTAAACAATTTTAAACCATTTTTAACAATTTTTAACATTTTTTAACAATTTTAAACAATTTTAAACAATTTTAAACAATTTTTAACAATTTTTAACATTTTTTAACAATTTTAAACAATTTTAAACAATTTTAAACAATTTTAAACAATTTTAAACAATTTTAAACAATTTTAAACAATTTTTAACAATTCAAAACAATTCAAACATTTTGAAACAATTATAAACAATTCCAAATAATTTTAAACAATTTTAAACAATTTTAAACAATTTTAAACAATTTTAAACAATTTTAAACAATTTTTAACAATTTTAAACAATTTTAAACCATTTTTAACAATTTAAAACAATTTTAAACAATTTTAAACAATTTTAAACCATTTTAAACAATTTTGAACAATTTTAAACAATTTTAAACAATTTTAAACAATTTTAAACAATTTTAAACAATTTTAAACAATTTTAAACAATTTTAAACAATTTTAAACAATTTTAAACAATTTTAAACAATTTTTAACAATTTTTAACATTTTTTAACAATTTTAAACAATTTTAAACAATTTTAAACAATTTTAAACAATTTTAAACAATTTTAAACAATTTTAAACAATTTTAAACAATTTTAAAAAATTTTAAACAATTTTAAACAATTTTAAACAATTATGAACAATTTTAAACAATTTTAAACCATTTTTAACAATTTTTAACATTTTTTAACAATTTTAAACAATTTTAAACAATTTTAAACAATTTTAAACAATTTTAAACAATTTTAAACAATTTTAAACAATTTAAAACAATTTTAAACGATTTAAAACAATTTTAAACAATTTGAAGCAATTTTAAACGATTTTAAACAATTTTAAACAATTTTAAACAATTTTAAACAATTTTTAACAATTTTAAACAATTTTAAACAATTTTAAACAATTTTAAACAATTTTAAACAATTTTAAACAATTTTAAACAATTTTTAACAATTTTCAACAATTTTTAACAATTTTAAACAATTTTAAACAATTTTAAACAATTTTAAACAATTTTAAACAATTTTGAACTATTTTAAAAAATTAAACAATTTTAAACAATGCTAAACAATTTTAAACAATTTTAAACAATTTTAAACAATTTTAAACAATGTTTAGCAGCTTTTAACAAATTTGAAATATATTAAATATTTCAAACAATTTTAAACAATTTTTAACAATTTCAAACAATTTTTAACAATATTAAACAATTTGAAAAAAATTCTGCAATATTTTAGCAATTTTAAACAATTTTTAACAATTTAAAACAATTTAGGACAATTTTAAACAATTTTAAACAATTTTAAGCAATTTTTAACAATTTTAAACAATTTTAATCAATTTTAAACGATTTTTTTTTCAATTCAATTCAATTCGGTTTTATTTGTGAATAATCAAATTACAATTTGTACATATTATGAACCTAACAGAGCTTTTGTGTTCATTTCAGCTGTGTGTTACGTCTTAATTCAGTTTAGAGCAATTATTACTGTTAATTAAATGCACAAACAAGAGTAAGAAAAAGTTTTCAAAAAACTTACGCAATTGCTAATGATAGGGGATAGGAATAGAAAAAGCTTACAACTAGATCACAGCAAAATTTAATCAATTATAGATGTGCTTGATCATCAGCTCCCCAAGGGCCAGGAATTGCTCCGCTTTGTTACGGCAGGTCCGGAACCGCGTCATCATCTCCCCCCGCGAGAGCAAAGAACTCCGGCAGGGTAAAGAGATCTTCTCCGGTGACTTCTTGCTGGGCCGCATTGCCGCTACCGGCAGCGACCACGCTGGCGAACGATCGACCCCATCCAGGAGGGAACGCTGGGTTGTCCGCTGGAACCGTACGATGACCAGCAGCCGGCACGGTTACGCTCGTACTTCGCTGAGGAGGGTGGGACGCTGCTGCTTTCTTTTCCTCTTTTCCTGCTCCTCGAGGTAGGTTTTCCGTGCGCTGCATCCACGGTAGTTGCTGGTATGGTTACCTCCACAGTTGGCGCACTTGATGCGCGCCTTGGTTTGCTCTGCCTTGTCCCCCAAGTCCGCCTTGCACGGCAGTGCGCACGCCTCCGAGAGGTGTGTTTCACCGCACTTCACGCAGCGGGGCGGAAGGTTGCAGTTCCGCGAGCCGTGGCCAAATTTCTGGCAACGGTGGCATTGCGCTGCGTCCGTCGGGTTCTTTGAGTAAAACCGCCAATTTACCCAAAACCGTCCAACGCCTTAGTTTTCCGCAGGTCTTGAATTTTACGGTGCCGCGGTCGAAGTACAACAGGTACAGTGTATGTGTACCTGTGACCGTTGTCTTCCGCGAGAGGACTTTTATGTCACGCGGCGTAATTCCAGCACCCGAGAGGTCCTTCTTTAGGTCGGAGATCGGGCGATCTTGGTACCCCTGCAAGACGACCTTCACGGCAGTCTTCTGCACGGGGTCGAATGTGTAGAACTTGAAGTTTTTATTCTTCAATTTCTCCAAAACCAGGTCGAAGTTCTTGCTGTCAAATGTGTAGACTTGCACTGACGACTTGCCGATTTTCAGACAATATCCGAGGCCTTCCAGCAACTCGTCAATATCGTCCGTCAACGTGTCCAAAACATAGATTGGAGGTGGTCTACGTTCCTTTGGAGAATTGTTCGTTTTTGACGTCGACACTTTCTTCCGTGCACGTCCATCGTATTCGTCGTCGTCGGTAGTGCTGCTACCGTCGGTGTTGTTGTTGTTTTCTTCGTCGTCGCTCAGCATCTGGAACTCGTTCCTGATGGGAATGTTGGCGGATGTTGACGTGTTGGTCGTGGCACCGGAAGTACCGGAACGGGTTCGCACTGGTGATCTCGGAACATATCCGGGATGTAGATACTTTTTGTCGATTCCATCTGCGCTCACGCTCCCCTGTGCGATGGCGGCCGACACGGCGTTTGTTTGTTTACCTTTTTGCACACGGCCGGTAGACGAACTTCGCGGGTTTTTCGAGGCCGCACTCGAACTGCCACGGCCACGGCCGGCCTTTGGCATGCTGCAGGAGCAAACTCGCGGGTAATCACGGTAGACTACGGCAGAAAATTTCGAAAAAACTATAGAGCACTGAGCACTTGACTGCTGCTTGCTCTCGTGCGTACACGGAGGTGTTTAAACGATTTTAAACAGTTTTAAACAATTTTAAACAATTTTCAACAATTTTAAACGATTTTAAACAATTTTAAACAATTATAAACATTTTTAAACAATTTAAACAATTTTAAACAGTTTTAAATAATTTTAAACAATTTTAAACAATTTTAAACAATTTTAAACAATTTTAAACAATTTTAAACAATTTTTAACAATTTGAACAATTTTTAACAATTTGAACAATTTTAAACAATTTTAACAATTTTAAACAATTTTAAACAATTTTGGACAATTTTGAACAATTTTTAACAATTGTCAGTTATTATAAACAATTTTAAACAATTTTAAACAATTTTAAACAATTTTAAACGATTTTAAACGATTTTAAACAATTTTAAACAATTTAAAACAATTTTAAACAATATATCAATCTAAATTTTGTTGACGATTTCAAACAATATAAAAAACTTAATTTTTTTGTTAACAAATGAATCATTTAAAAAATTCTTATTTCAATTTAATTAATTCTCATAATTTTAACCGCTTTCCATGTTATTATAACGATTTCTTTTTTTTTTAATTTTTAGGCAAATTTAAGTAATTTGCAGAATTTTTCAACAATTTCAATAAATTTTGGGCAATTTGAAAAAGTAAAATAACAAAGTCGCTTATTTCTCATGGTTGCCTGCATCAATCTTAATGAAATTGGTTGCAAAAGATGAGACATTTTTTATGCTTTAAAATAATAAACATCATTTTTTGGGCGCGCAAAAATTTGTGACCTTTTTCTTTAAAAACATGTTTTGGAACACGAAAAAATATATATCACTGAATTAAACAGTTATATAGTTGATAACAGATGTGTTAACGTATATTCAACAATTTTTATTGATTTTTGACAGACTTTCTTGCCAAATAGTCCAAATTACTATCTTTTTCTAAATTTACAATTTTTTCTTAGAAAAATCAAACAAATATTGGAAAATTGTACACCAAATTGTTGGAAATATTTTTTCTCATCCGAATCCGGCATAAGTTTCATAAAAATGTTGATTATGAAGGAAAAAACACATTTTTTCTAAAAACATAGGTTTACGCTATTTGTTTATAGGTGGCGACATGTGATTTTTTAGCTTTGCTGCAAATTGTCTATACAATTTCTTACAACTTTTCAATATTTTAAATAAATAGTTGAATTTAACAATGTCTTTTCAAAATCAGCAATTTTCAATAACTTTTAACAATTTAAAAAAGCATTTTCAAATTTCTCATTTCAATCCAAACAAAAATTAATTTATTGTGCTAGTTTTCGAATGGCTTTTTGTTTGCAATTGAATTTTTGATTTTGAAAGTTTTTGTTGAACATGCAGAAAGTTGACGAAAACTTGGAAATTTTGCTCCAATTTGGCAAAATATTTCAACTATTAAGGAGTTTATAGACCAAAGATGAACATCCAAGAGATTGTTTTAATGTGAATCATTTGCATTGTTCAATTTTATTCTGTGTGTAATATCAAAAAATCAGGAATCGATTTTGTTTACAAATTTATTTCTCCTGTCGATTCTCCTTCCAACTGGTGCCCTTCTCAAG
Source organism: Culex quinquefasciatus (assembly GCF_015732765.1). Taxonomy (NCBI): domain Eukaryota; kingdom Metazoa; phylum Arthropoda; class Insecta; order Diptera; family Culicidae; genus Culex; species Culex quinquefasciatus. The sequence continues at coordinate 58,415,488 of NC_051863.1, forward strand.
TTGTACAGTTAGTTACACAGCGCTCCCAACTTGAATGAATTACGTGTACAACATTGCCAGAGAGTGTGCAGTTCGCCAATATCTAGTTACTTCAACCTCGAACGGCATCGTCGCATCATGCTGGTTGCAAGGTGCAATCCATTGTCCTGATAAGGAAAATCCGCCTCATGGCATGGCAGAAGGGAGAAACAGTTAGGTTAGGTTTCCCGACTTGCTTTTTCCTTACATTCCCCCTCCCCTTCTTTTAACCCTCATGTACATCGACATTCGTCTTCTGACAGACAGACACGAAGTCTGCCACACCACACCAGAGAGTAGTTGTTTGCAGAGTACAATAGTCCGTGCCATACTCAATCTCCCAGAGTTGATAACGGCTTGGAACGGGTTTTTTTCCGACTTCTCGTCTTGTATCGTATCACTCGTTGACGGTTATTGGGGGGGAAATGTGTGAAGTGACAACTGCTGGTTGGCTTCTCGAACTCGGTTTCAAGCGTGTGTGGTAGGTGATGGGAATTGAAAGTTGACTTGTCTTGAACAAGGAGTTGGGAATTTTGTGGAAACTTAAGTGGTGTAAACTGAAACTTTTTGAAGCGATTCATAAATAATGTGTAAAAAACTATTTTTAGAAATGGTCACTCATGGTCATTATTTTAAAAAAAATCAAAAAAATGCAAATATTTCGCTAAAATCCAACTTTTGGTGGCTGTTTCTTCAAAAAATCTGAAAATACTTTTCGATTGCAAATTCAATTTGACTTAAAAAAAGTCAAACTTATTTTTATATGAAATTTCTATTTTTTTTCCAAAAAATCAATATTTTTCAAAAAATCATAGCTCGGTGACAGATTGTTTGACCATAATTCTCTATGGCTCAAAAGTTTCGGGATTTTGTCTCCAAAAACATATCAAAAAATCTTGAAAATCAAAAAATACGTTTTTTATGAAATTGAGTTTTTTGAAAAAAAAAAAAACAATATTAAAGAATCGGCAAATTACCAACCAACCAATACCAACAACTTTACCAAAGACACAAAAATGATCAGAAAATTCACTCAAAAGTTACAGCTGTTTGAATATTTACATACCAGAGACTTATATGGGTAAACCAATGACACAAAATAGCTACTTTGGTCATAGGGAAGGCCCCTACAAAGTTCGAGCCAAATAAAAAAATACAAAAAATAAAAATTGTTGAAATCGGCCGAAACGGGATGGCTTCGATAGTCACTATGTTTCTTACAAATTTCAGCCCAAATGTTTGCAAATTCAAAAGATTACGAAAAATTGATCATCAGTGAATTTGCTTTTAATTTTTTATTGGGTAGTTTGAAAAATCACATTTAAATGTTTGTTTGACTGAGTTTATAAACTTTTAAGGTTTTGTAAATGGGACATTTTTCGCCAACTCACACAGCAGTAGCCCCGACCCCCCCTTCGATTTGCATGAAACTTTGTCCTAAGGGGTAACTTTTGTCCCTGATCACGAATCCGATGTCCGTTTTTTGATATCGCGTGACGGAGGGGTGGTACGACCCCTTCTATTTTTTAACATGCGAAAAAAGATGTGTTTTCAATAATTTACAGCCTGTAACGGTGATGAGATAGACATTTGGTGTCAAAGGGACTTTTATGTAAAATTGGACGCCCGATTTTATGGCGTACTCAGAATTTCGAAAAAAGTATTTTTCATTAAGAAAACACTTAAAAAAAGTTTTTAAAACTCTAAGATTTTCCGTAACTCAACTGTTAAATTTTTGGAACATGTCATTTTAAGGAAATTTAATTTAATTTTTTAATCTATACCGAAATTCCCCACAAAAACTAACTAAATCCACCTATGTGGTTGGAGCCTTCCTCACAACAATGGCTGTACACAAGTTTCATCTATTTTTTATATCCGGCTTCCAAAAAGTACATCGATATCACTTAAGTGGCCATGTCTCGAGCCAGATCTTCGATGTTTTGCACTCGTTGGAAAGGTCTTTTGGTAACCTATCCAACAATGGGTCGGATGGTGGATCCGGACATAGTTTACATACATTTAAGTGAGATCCGGCTTCAAAAAAGTACATCAATATCACTTAAGGGGCCATATCTCGAAACAGGGTTGCTAGATCTTCAATGTTTTAGACTCGTTGGAAAGGTCTTTTGATAACCTAACCAACAATGGGTCGGATGGTGGATCCGGACATAGTTTTCATACTGTTAAGTGAGATCCAAATATATGTGAAAACACATTTTTATACATAACTTTTGAACTACTTATCGAAACTTCAATCTGTATAAAACTCGATCTAGGGGACCCTAAACCAAGTCGAATGCAACAAGTTCGGGTCAAATCGGTTCAGCCAGTGCCGAGAAACATGAGCTAGTTTGTTGGTCACATACATACATACACACACACATACACACACACATACACACAGACATTTGTTCAGTTTTCGATTCTGAGTCGATATGTATACATGAAGGTGGGTCTACGACGTTTTTATACGAAGTTCATTTTTAGAGCAGGATTATAGCCTTACCTCAGTGAGGAAGGCAAAAATACAAAAAATAAAACTGGTCGAAATCGGCCGATTCCGTAGAGAATTGCTCATTTTATGAAACGGGATGGCTTCGATAGTCACTTTGTTTCTTACAAATTTCAGCCCAAATGTTTGCAAATGCAAATGAGTACGTAAAATTGATCATCAGTGAATTTGCTTCTAATTTTTTATTGGGTAGTTTGAAAAAATCACATGTTTGTTTGACTGAGTTTTTAAACTTTTAAGGTTTTGTAAATGGGACATGTTTCGCCAACTCACACAGCAGTAGCCCCGACCCCCCTTCGATATGCGTGAAACTCGTCCCTAATCACGAATCCGAGGTCCGTTTTTTGATATCTCGTGACGGAGGGGTGGTACGACCCCTTTCATTTTTGAACATGCGAAAATATAGGTGTTTTTCACTAATTTGCAGCCTGAAACGGCTATGAGATAGAAATTTGGTGTCAAAGGGACTTTTATGTAAAATTGGACGCCCGATTTGATGGCGTACTCAGAATTTGAAAAAAAAACGTATTTTTCAACGAAAAAACACTTTAAAGTTTTAAAAATTCTACTATTTTCCGTAACTCAACTGTTACAAATTTTTTTTTTTAAACTTCATCATCCCGGTACGAGAATCGAACTCACGACCTCTGGATTGGAAACCCAGCACGCCGCTATTTGAAACCCATCCCCTACCGGTCAGTATTCCCAGTGAGTAGAATTACTCTTTGAAGGGATCTGACTTTGCCGAGCCAGACAGGAATCGAACCCATCACCTTCCGCTTACAAGGCGAAACCCGTAACCTCACGGCCACGGAAGCTCGGCTAATTTTGGAACATGTCATTTTAAGGGAAATTTAATGTAATTATTGAATCTATACAGAAATTCCCCATAAAACAGCATGATTCCAAAACAAGTTCTCCGAGCCGGCTTAAATTTTTTCTGGGGGTTCCTTGGCCAAAATAATTTGACCCGTATTTTTTTTTGTTTGGTCATTAGGGTGACCTACGCCGTGTAAGGGTGGTCTGAAAATATGTTTAGCTGATTCCTCGGAAAATTTCTGAGATACGATGTTTTAAAAATGAAAACATGATTTTTCGAAGCGCCACGCGCAAAATTGGGAAAATTACGAAAACGGCAAAAAAAACCGACTTTTTTCACTAAAACTGCGATAATTTGAAAATTTTAGCGATGACCTATACATGTCTGGGTACCAAAAGTTGCGTCTTTCGAAAATTTTGGTACTTAAACATGTATAGATCATCGCTGAAATTTTCAAGTGATCGCAGTTTAGTGAAAAAAGTTGATTTTCTCCCGTTTTCGTCATTTTTCCTTTTTTGCGCGTAGCGCGTCGAAAATCCCAGTTTTTATTTTCAAAAAATCGTAATGCAGAGTATTGAAAACATAACTTCACCATTTTTGATATGTTATGTGAAATTTTCCGAGGAATCCGATAAAAATAATTTCAGGCATAGGCCCGAGACCTTTAAAACCGCATTTTAAGTTTTCATACGACCTTTTCAAATGTTAAGCTAGATTTTTGAAACTTCCAACTATTTTTTCCAAATAGCCAAACTAATCACCTTTCTATTGTGTCTAAGACAGCTAAAATCGGATTGAATGGCGCGGAGATATGATTTTTTGAAAAAAAAAATGGTTTTTGCGAAAATTACGAAAATGACCATTTTGCGGGCCACCCTAACACGGCGTAGGTCACCCTAATGGCCAAACAAAAAAATACAGGTCTAATTATTTTGACCAAGGAATCCACAGAAAAAAATTGAGCCCGCTCGGAAAACTTTTTTTTGAATCATGCTGTTTTCGTGGGGATTTGCTATATATTGGGTCATTTTTTGATTTGGAACAAAATTTTTCATTTTAAAATTTCTTGTTTTTTTTTACTTTTATGTAAAATTGGACGCCTGATTTGATGGCGTGCTCAGAATCTCGAAAAAACGTATTTTTCATCGAAAAAAACACTGTCAAAATTTAAAAAACTCTTCCATTTTCCAAAACTCAACTGTAAAAAACCTGTCATCTTAAGGGAAATTTAATGTACTTTTTGAATCTTTATTGACCCAGAAGGGTCATTTTTCATTTTAAAATTTTGTGTTTTTTAACTTTGTAGGGATATTTTTTTAGAGTGAAACAATGTTCTACAAAAGTGTAGAGCAGACAATTACAAAAACATGATATATAAACATGAGGAGCTTGCTTGTATCGATCACGAGTCATCGCGATTTTACGAAAAAGTTTTGATAAAGCTACTTTTTGCGTTTTTTTTGTTTCGTCGTCCGTGTCTGTCGTGGTTGACCATGAACGGCCATGATCAATGACGCCCAACTATCTCAAAACTATTTTTCGTAAAATCGCGATAACTCGTGATGATTATAAGCCCCTTATGTTTATGTATCAACATTTTTGTAATTGTCTGATCTACAACTTTGCAGAACATTGTTACACTCTAAAAAATATCCCTACAATGTTAAAAAAACACAAAATTTTAAAATGAAAAATGTTGTTCTAAACGAAAAATGACCCTTCTGGGTCAATAAAGATTCAAAAAATACATTAAATTTCTTTTGAGAAGACGTGTTTTTTACAGTTGAGTTATGGAAACTGGAAGAGTTTTTAAATTTTTTCATTGTTTTTTTTAGATGAAAAATACGTTTTTTTCGGAATTCTGAGCACGTCATCAAATCAGGCGTCCAATTTTACATAAAAGTCCCTTTGACACCAAATTTCCAACTCATCACCGTTTCAAATTTGTTTAATTGTCTGCTCTACAACTTTGTAGAACATTGTTATATTCAAAAAATAACCAAGCAAAGTTAGAAAAAACACGAAAATTTAAAATGAAAAATTCTAAATGAAATAAAAACCCATTTTGAGATGATAAAGATTAAAAAAGTACATTAAATTTCCCTTTAAATGACGTTTTCCAAAAATTTTAACAGTTGAGTAACGGAAAATGACTGAGTTTTTAAAACTTTGTTAGTGTTTTTTTTGATGAAAATTTCGTTTTTTTTCGGAATTTCAAGTACGCCATCAAATCGGGCGTCCAATTTTACATAAAAGTCCGTTTTAAAGCATTTTTTTTTTGAAATTAAATATGTCTTTATTGAACTCCCTTATAATAATTACATTTCATTTACATTCTAAGTGGTATGGCTAAATGCTCTTCATCTTTGTTGTATTTTTCGTTTTGTTATTAACTGTTCACATTCATTCATTTATTTCAAATTGTTTTACATTTTTGCATTTATACAAAAATACATTTGGGTAAAAAAGAAAAAAACACTTTAACAACTAATCCTAACTTAAAGCTAAAATAAAAATTCTTTGAATTATTCAAAATCATTAGAACGAGTAAACTACGAACTGTATTTTAAGATGAATGCTCCAAGGGTTCTTACTTGTTCCTGGCGAGTTTTGCACCCACGCAGTGTTGTTGTCATCTCGATGAAAATGTTCAGAAGTTCTTGTGGTGAAAACAGGTCACTGCTGCCTTCATCCGTTGATGCTGTTTGGTTTCCCCTCGGTTGCGGACTGAAACCTGGAGGTGTTGTATTCTCTGCAACTTTTGGCCGCTGATTCAACGGCAATGGCTGCAGATTTGGAACCACTCGAACAGATCCCGCTCCAGGTGACGCCAAAGCAGGAAAATCCACGTCCGTGAAAGTTGGTGGTGTTTTGCGACGATTTGGTTGGTGCCTCGTCGTCGCTTGCTGCCGAATTTTCACAAACTCAGCACGTTTTGGGCAGCTGCGATTCTTGGTAGAATGGTCGCCGCCGCAATTGAAGCATTTCGCTTCGATGTTCTCGTTGATTGTGTTGCAAGCTTGAGTTTTGTGTTCACCTCCGCAGGTTGCACAACGACTCTTGATGAAACAGTTCCTTCCACCATGCCCAAACTGCAAGCAGTTCGAACACTGTGTCACGTCACGGTGCACTGGACGATAACGTTCCCAAGACACGATGATGTTGAAAATTGCCCGAACTGCTTTCAGCTCAGACGGCGTTGTCGATCCTTTCTCGAGATGAACCAGGTACAGTTGATCACGATACTTGATGTCTTTGTTGTGTCTCGTCATCTTGAAGACTTCGATCACGTTCAACTTAAGAGTTTTGAGCTCTTCTTTCAGCACATTCACATCCATGTCGTACAGGCCTCGGAGGACCTGTTTCATGGGGCGTTTACCTGGATCGTCATGGCTGTAGTATTCAATCTTTGTGTTGTTCAGGAAATCCCGAACGTAGTTGTAATCCTTTCTGGTAGGTAGCAGAATTTTGAGTCCATCAGCACACAAGCGGATGGAAGCTCGTAAAGCACCAGATTTGATAAACCCGGTCAGCCACTTTCGCACCGAATCCGATGACGATGTTTTCACAAAAATGGGTGGCAACTTTTCCCGTCGTTCAAATTCTTCCTTCTCGCTCACGTCCACAGGGAGGGTAGCGAACTGGTTTTCAGACGAATTTTGAGCGTCCTTGCTCAAACTGCCTGGCTTTGCAGGTAGCGCTTCAGCATTCTTTAGCTTTCTCAAATCTGCCGATATTGCTGGTGAGGACCGCCTCTTTTTCTTGCCGTGAGGCATTTTTGCACTTTTTAAGCACTTTTCAGGAGCTAAAATCCAGGAGTACCTCACTGATTGGTGGTCCACAAGGGAATGACCGTTTTAAAGCAAATTTCCATCTCATCACCATTTCGGGCTGCAAATTATTGAAAAACATGTCCTTTTTCGCATGTTTACAAATGGAAGGGATCGTACCGTCCCTCCGTCACGAGACATCAAAAAACGGACCTCAGTTTTGTGATAAGGGACAAAAGTTACCCCTAAGAACAAAGTTTCACGCAAATCGAAGAGGGGTCGGGGCAACTGTACCAAAGTAAAGTTCATGGCGAACTTTACTATTTAACGTCAACCTCGGAGTTAGGTAACATTATGGCTTCGGAAAGTAGGTTAACATATGGCTTGTTCTCACTAACTTGTTGGCTAGACTGTTGTGGAACAATATGGCAGTGATGCAGCTTCGCCATCGTCATGAAGTGCAGTTGTCATCGTGGCCATGGCATTGACAGTAGTGTTTCACAAAGCAGTTATTCCGCTCCTGGTGAATTTTTTTTTCCTGAGTGAAAAGCAACACGGTCAAGCCCAGTACCTGTGCACCAATCTATCGATAGTTACGGACAACTCCAAGATCTGCGAATTCACCATGTTTGACGTTCCCAGACCAATGCTGTCGATCCAGTCGGCTAAACGGGCAGCACTGTCCCGGAAGTGCATTCAGCTCGCCTTGCACTGCCACCAGCCCGTCAACACGTCGGAGATCGTCGCATGCACCGACCTGTTCAAAACGTTCAACGCGAGCCTCCAAGCGCGGTTCCTGAACCATACGCACGTTCCAGTCAGCGCGGACAATCCGGTCAACGAAACGCTGCTGACCGTTTGCTACGACAGCTACCTGAAGGCGGCGTGCTTGGTTCGGATTTGCCGCTCCAACGACAACGCGTTGCTGCTGTTTGCCGATGTGCACTTCCGGGACAGGACCTGGCAGCGGCCGGATACGGGCTGTGACTGTTCCCGGTTCAAGCGGCTGTTTGTGGAGCGGGAGACGGCGCGCTGCAGAAGTGCTGAAGAAGTTGAGCGGACTCCGGTGGTGTTGGACTGGCTTGCCGTTTTCTGGACTGGGTTTCTTGTGGTGATTTTGTGCGCCAACCTGGTGGGTTTGTGTAAATGTGTACAAAGTAATATGAAAATGAATGAAAATAGCAATTTTTAAGCGTATTTTTTATGTTTATCAAACAATCTTTTCGGACAACTGACAATGTCTGTCACATAACTACCTGTTTGAATAAATATTTCAACAGACAATCAAGGTATTCGGATAAAATTGTTTCACATGAATTAGACATCAAGTTATGGCAAACACGTGTTAAAACTCACATAATTAAGCTGAGTAAAATGACTCTTCAGGGCGCTTGCTTTCTCAGAACCATTTCAGTTTTGGAAGTGCAATCGACTGCTTTAGACGCTTCTTCCATAGTTCTCGACAACCTGCGTTTAGCACATTAACGTAGGGGAAATAAACCCATTTTAAGCCTAATAAGCGGTCGTGTTTGAATGATGCTGGATAATCTGGAGTGTTCCTTGAAATTTACTAAAACCAAGTACACCAACGAGTTGAGCAACTGTTTGTGAATATTTCTGTTTATTTTCACTTTTACTAAAAGTTATTCTATTCCTTTAACAAGCATTTGAAAAAAAATATTTCAAAAATGTATTCTAATCAAACGAGCTCATTTTTCAATTTTCAGCATAGTTCTTTTTTTTTCTTCCAGCGCTCTTTTGATGAAATTTTAAGCGAACACTCACGAAAAGTAGCATTCATAGAGAAAATTTCCTGGCATCACTGGCTCACTTCAACAGGCGCTGCTGGTGGTGTTGGTGGCCACCCTTTGTTCTTTATGTGCCTTCGCTTCTCGCTCGGTTTTCTTCAGCCTTCGATTGGAATGGGTCGTCAAAAGTCAAACGTCAAAAGACTTGGCGCGTTTGTTTTTTTGATGGCGCTTGCTAATTATTTACATGTTTTGGGATTATTTCTCAAGTGAGTGATCAACTAATGTGCAAAAGAACGTGTTGCCGAAAGTTGGGGGCAGTTTTGCATTGAAAGCGCCGTGAAAAAGTAAGCGAAAGTGAAAAGTTGATTTGTGTGTGCCACCAAAATGATGTGAAATGGTCTCGCAAAATAGAAATTTTGATCAAAAGAGCATTAAATGTGATCTTTTTGGTCAGTTAGTGGCATACCTTTGCGTACTTACTCGAGGCGGTGCTGTTGCTGGTAAGTTTATAGCCTAAATAGTCTTTTTGAAGCTTTAATCGAGCATCAAACTCTCCATATGACGAAGATAGGCGTTTGATTAGAAAGGGTATATTTCCCCTAACTGCCAATCGTATGTTGTGCCTCGACCAGGCAAATCCGCAAATCCAATAAACCTAACCTCGCAGGCCATCTGCCGGACGGAGATTCCGCTGCGAAGCTGTCGCAACTGGTGATGCAAGTTTCGTTCAAGGCTGGAAGCTGGACGGAGATTGTCGACGGAGTTTAAGGTTGTTGAAGGCACAAGCCACTTCCAATTTTTGGTGGCACATTTGGTTGATGGAGTTCTGATAATTTTATCGAAGTTGAAAAAAAATATCAAGATAATAAACAAGACACAATAGTTAAAATAGGTGATGAACGCTGCCTGATAAGGAGCTTATCCGCCTGGGTCGGTCTCCAAGTCACCTGTCAGCACGAGGAAGCCGAGTTGCTCCATTATTGTTGATGACTTTTGCCATTTACATTCTCCAGAGTGCAGTCCTATAATCTCACACAGCATGAAACCATAGTACACACGTTGAGGATACTTAATCCCTCCGCTCGGACTGGAATCCGCAAACTCGGGGGGAAACGGAACGGTCCTTGCCAGAGCCACTTTAACTTGGAGGAGAATTATCGAAAAGGTCATGCAAGCTTAACTGCGTATGACTGCATTGTCATGTTTTATTTGTCTAGTTTAAAGTCTTAAAAAAAAACATTAAAAAATAAACCTTCAAAGATATGTTTGAACAACTTATTCAAACTTTATTTACAAATCACGCAATAATGAAGTCACTCTAGGCTAGCACATTTGACCTTCCAGACCATTACGACTACCGATGTGCGGTGCACTTATCTGACCGCTGGCGGACTTTGATGACGGTGCACAACCGGTTATCACGGCTTTGGCCGTGACTCAAGATCCGATTGTAGTAGCGCCATTGCACCATAGAGAACAAAAGCTGCACTCGGGCGGTACAGGAAACCTCCGTTAGTTTGACCATTTAAATTTGTAAGCATTTCAGCAGTTGTCATATTCACATTAATTCCATACAGTCATGATGGTCGTTATCATGTCGCATCCTGATTTAAATTCAAATTGAGTTGAAAACGCCATTGTGTGCAGCTTTCAGTGCCTCACTTTTGACCTTCAAGATCCCCAAAATTCGATTTCAATCCTAAATATTCAACAAAAACCCATCAAAATTCCGTGCATTATTGTAACACTTCATATAAATGAAGTCTCAATCATGTCGTGCTATATTGACACACTTGCTGCAAGTGCGACAACTGGCCAAAGGGAATTTAGTCAGCGGACGTTTTGTCACACGTACATGCCTCACTTCTGTATACATTTGTAAGTATATCTCGGGACTCCGGCAACTAAATTCAACCAAACTTCGGGCCAATGCACAGAATGGTCTTCCAAATAAAACGTGTTTGTTATTGTTACCATTGTTTGCACTAATTTTTTGTTTTTATTTAAGGTCAAACATTTAAACGCGTTTTTCTCAATACGTCAAAAAGCGACGAGCAACAAGATAGCACGATCAAATCGATATTCATACTCATTAAACTCAATTTGAACCCTGTAACATGTCTGTGCAAGAGTTTCTAGAGCTGTCAGCATGTCAAACAAATAAATTTCCAACAACCCCTGTCGAACCAAGGGAGTTCCACTGTAAATTCCGTGCTGCAAAACAGATTAAGATTTGAAATAATGACGATTGTCGTTCGACATGCGATGTTTACCGATGTTGGGTACGGACCGGTGTGTGGACGTTTCGTCCTTTCTCCTGTTATTTCAGTGTTTAGATTGTGCTTTGTTTTGTTGCATAAACAAGGATTAACGGTGTGTATCCCGCCGTCAGTATACAGTGTGGGAGGTTAATTACTGTTGATGGGCACACGGTCGGTTGTTGTTGTGACCTCAAGGTGGGATTAGGTTTTGTTTGTGTTTGCTTGGCGCATCACAATTAAGATGTTTAGTGAGCATAATTGCGGATTAAAACTGTATCTTTTTAAGTTGTTTTGTTTGATTTTTTTCAGTGTAATATGGGTCATTTCATCTTAAAAGTGCAAAATTAAAATAAAAACTCTGATCGTTGAACTAAAAAAAAAACACGATGATGAAAACTTTACGTAAAATATGCAAAAAAAAGTTAAGATACTAAGATATTAGAGCAATACAAGCCTAATACAGGTTTTTTTGAGGTACTTTTTTACTCCAGTTGGGTGTTAAATGGTGTCAAAGACAAACTTACGGGAAATTGGACTAGCATTTATTTATGAGACTCAAAAATCAAGTCGTTCATATAGAAATGACCAAAAACCCCCAAAAAATGGCCATGTCTTTGAAAACCTCTGTATCTTCACTAGGACTGGACTTAGGACAATGGTCCAGAAATCGATTCCCGCTATCGGTCTTTGAAAATTTTGACGTTTAGACTACTTTAAAATAACTGTTTTAATAAACGGCCCGGACTGGTGGTGTAGGGGTTAGCGTGGTTGCCTTTCACACAGTCGGCCTGGGTTCGATTCCAGAAGGTCCCGGTGGCAAATTTTGAGACGAGATTTGTCTGATCACGCCTTCCGTCGGACGGGTTAGGTCGTTAGCTCAGTCCAGGTGTAGGAGTCGGTCTCCCTGGGTCCTGTCTCGGTGGAGTCGCAATTGGACCAACAATCCAAAGGTCGTCAGTTTGAATCCCGGGGTGGATGGAAGCTAAGGTGTAAAAAGAGGTTTGCAATTGCCTCAAAAACCAAGCCTTTGAACACTTAGTTTCGAGTAGGAATCTCGTAATCGAGAACACCAAGACAATGCTGTAGAGTTAATAATTTGATTTGATTAAACGATTTTTGTAATTTCAGGAGAGACAAATGATCCTGCATTTTTCGTGAGCCTTTTTGCAACATCTTGAGTAGGCTTAGTGATTTTTCACGCTATAAAAATCGAATTTTTACGGGGACCCCAATTCGAAAACAAACAAAAAAAAAATCATAGAAGTGGTGTTTTTTTTAAAGCCCGTCCAATTCACTACAATTTTGTCATTGACCACTTGTGTTACGAAGTACAAACAAATTTAATAACTTACTCCTAGCTCGTCCATCCCAGGAGTCCCGACAATTCCCGAAATCAAAAGAAAAAACTAAATTAATCCACCTATGTGGTTGATGCCTTCCTCACTTTTTACCAAAAATGGGTAATATGAGTGGTTTGGACACACATTTCAGCATTTTTTTAGATCCAGAAAAAAAGAACACAGATATAACTTATGTGGTAATAACTCGAGGCAGGGTTGCCAGATCTGCAATGTTTTGGACTCATTGAAAAGGCATTTCAATTGCCTAACCAACGATGGGTCGGATGATGGATCCGGACATAGTTTACATACATTTAAGTGAGATCCGGCTTCAAAAAGTACATAAATTTCACTGAAGTGGTAATAACACGAGACAGGGTTGCCAGATCTTCAATGTTTTTGACTCATTGGAAAGTCCTTTCAATTACCTAACCAACGATGGGTCGGATGATGGATCCGGACATCGTTTACATACATTTAAGTGAGATCCGGCTTCAAAAAAGTACATAAATATCACTTAAGCGGTTATAACTCGAGACAGGGTTGCCAGATCTTCAATGTTGTAGATTCGTTGGAAAGGTCTTTCAATTACCTAACCAACGATGGGTCGGATGATGGATCCGGACATCGTTTACATGCATATAATTGAGATCCGGATATTTATGAAAACACATTTTTATATATAACTTTTGAACTACTTATCGAAACTTCAAACAATTCAATAGCGATGTATGGGACCCTAAACCAAGTCGAATGCAACTGGTTTGGTCAAAATCGGTTCAGCCAGTGCTGAGAAAACTCAGTGAGAATTTTGGTCACATACATACATACACACACATACACACACACACATACACACACACATACACACACACAGACATTTGTTCAGTTTTCGATTCTGAGTCGATATGTATACATGAAGGTGCGTCTAGGAGCTTTTAATCAAAAGTTCATTTTCAGAGCAGGATTATAGCCTTACCTCAGTGAGGAAGGCAAAACAATGGCTCTGAAATTAAGATTTGGTTGGGGAGACAGAAGATCAGTCGAATACTTCGCAATCGATAAGAATTCAAAAGTACAGTCAAACCTCTTTTTACGCGACCTCCTTTTGCGCAAAATTTTTTTTACGCGGTTTTTTTTACGCGAAAAATTCAAAATAACGCGATCCGATTTTAAACTGTCGGAAATCTTAACCATTATGGTCATATCTTCCTGTTCAACGGGGACCACAATCGGGGATTTTACAATCAGTAGCTTCGGTGACCTACGGATACTCTGCATCATATTGGGATGTTCTGGACAACTAAGAACATCCGGAAGTCACGAATCGAATATCTATCTGTTCAACGGGTGTTTGTACCGGTGTATTCACCATCGATATAGCTTCAGGTAGCTTCAGTGAGCCACGATGAACTCTCTGCGATATGTTAGAATGCACGAGGTCATCTAGGTACTCCCGGAAATCATGGCCTGGATATCTACCTGATCAACGGGAGTCTATATGGCTATATCAACCATCGGTATAGCTTCAGATAGCTTCAGTGGACCACGATGTCTGAATGTCACTCTGCGGCATGTTGGGATGTTTTGGGTTATCCTTGAACTCCCGGAAGTCATGGCCTTGATATCTACCTGATCAACGGGGGTCTGTATGGCTATATTAACCATCGGTATAGCTTCAGGTAGCTTCAGTGAGCCACGATGGATTCTCTGCGATCTGTTAGAATGTACGAGGTCAGGAACTCCCGGATTTCATGGCCTGGATATCTAGCTGATCAACGGGGGTCTATATGGCTATACTATCCATCGGTATACCAGCAGGTAGCTTCAGTGGACCACGATGGATACTCTGCGGCATGTTGGATTGTTTTGGGTCATCCAGGAAGTCATGGCCTGGATATCTACCTGATCAACGGAGGTCTATATGGGTGGACCACGATGGACACTCTGCAGCATGTTGGATTGTTTTGGGTCATGCAGGAACTCCCGGAAGTCATGGCCTGGATATCTACCTGATCAACGGGGGTCTGTATGGTTATATCAACCATCGGTGTAGCTTCAGATAGCTTCAGTGGACCACGATGGACACTCTGCGGCATGTTGGATTGTTTTGGGTTATCCATGAACTCCTGGAAGTCATGGCCTGGATATCTAACTGATCAACGGGGGTCTATATGGCTATATTATCCATCCGTATACCTACAGGTAGCTTCAGTGGACCACGATGGACAATTTGCGACATGTAAGATTGTGTTGAGATATCCAGGAACCAAAACAATCCAACCAGCCACAGAATGCCCATCGTGGTCCATTAAATCTACCTGAAGCTATACCGATGATTAATGTAGCCATATAGACCCACGTTGATCGGTTAGATATCTTGGCCATGACTTTCGGGAGTTCCTGGATGACCCAAAAACAATCCAACATGCCACAGAGTGTCCACCGTGGTCTACTGAAGCTACCTGAAGCTATACCGCTGATTAATATGGCCATACAGACCCCCGTTGAGCAGGTAGATATACAGGCCATGACTTCCGGGAGTTCCTGGATGACCCAAAAAAATGCAACATGCCACAGAATGTCCATCATGGTCCACTGAAGCTATCTGAAGCTATACCGATGGTTACTATGGGCATACAGACCCACGTTGAACAGGTAGATATCCAGGCCATGACTTCCGGGAGTTCCTGGATGACCCATAACAATCCAACATGCCACAGGATGTCCATCGTGGTCCACTGAAGCTATCTGAAGGTATACCGATGGTTAATTCACCCATATAGACCCCCGTTGATCCTGTAGATATCCAGGCCATGACTTCCGGGAGTTCCTGGATGACCCAAAAAAATGCAACATGCCACAGAATGTCCATCATGGTCCACTGAAGCTATCTGAAGCTATACCGATGGTTAATATAGTCATATAGACCCCCGTTGATCAGGTAGATATCCAGGCCATAACTTCCGGGAGTTCTTGGATGACCTAGTACATTCTAAAAGATCACAAGGTAGCCATCGTAGGTCTCGGAAGCTACCTGCAATTATTACGATGGTGGATACACTGGTACAGAACCTTGTTGAACAGGTAGATAATCAGTTCATTACTTCCGGAAGTTCTTGGATAACCCAGAACATCCCAACCTGCTGTAGAATATACAGCGTAGGTCACTGAAGCTATTTTGAATAACCTGGAATTACATTGTTATGATTAAAAAAATGTAATACTTTATAAAACTAAAAAATACTGAAAACTCTTTTTACGCGAGCTGTTCAAAATAGCGCAAACTCTTTTTACGCGAAAAATTCAAAATAGCGCGACCTTTTTTACGCGATTTTTTTTACGCGAGAACCACAATTCGCGTAAAAAGAGGATTGACTGTATTAAAATTTGTATTTGACATATGTCAGCAATGATATGGCTTACGCTCAATGGAAATGGGAAATTTAATGCTAAATGGACTTTTATATAAATTTGAACGTCCAATTTGATGACGTATACAGAATTCCGAAAAAAAACTATTTTTCATTGATAAAAAAAATACAAAAAATTGTTTCGAAAATTCTGTCGTTTTTCATTACTCAACTGTATTATTTTTTGGGACAAGTCATTTTATGGGAAATTTATTGTACTTTTCAAATTTGCCAGAATAATCCGGTTTGCGAAAATATCGGAAAATTTCACGAATGATTCATATTTAAACATTTTAAATCAGACCATTAGTTGCTGATATATCGACATTACAAAATTTTGGGTTGTTTGGGCGAGACTTGGAAAACATCATTTTTTTGTTTTTAAACCTTTGGATGGCAATATCTCAACAATTAAGGGTCGTTTCAACAAAGTTTTAAAAAGTAAAATATAGAGAATTTTCTCAGCTTTTCTAAAATATTTTTTTTCAGCAGTCGGCAACTAATTTTAAAAATGAATAACTGCGACTATTTTAATAAAAGTTACCTGAAAATGGCTTTAACTTGAAAACGGTGCAATTTATCAAAATTTCACTAAAGTACTATTTGATTGCCAATTTGATTTTACATTGAAAAATGAAGTTGAAAAATTTTTGCGACCAATATTTCGATTTTTTGAAAAAAAATCTGTTTTCATTCAAAAAATCATAACTCGGTCAAAGATTTTTTGCCCATTCTGGAAACTACTGAAAAGTTGACATTTGATGTCCTCTAAAACATATCAAAAAATAAAAAAAAATAAAAATAGTGTTTTTTGCAAATCAAGTTTTAGTGACAAAAAGTGAAATAAAAAACCAGCATTTTTTTACCGTGTATCATTTTTTTCAGTGTAATCCATATCCATACCTACAACTTTGCCGAAGACACCAAATCGATTAGAAAATTCCTTTCAAAGATGCAGATTTTCGATGGTTCATAAAAAAATTATAAGGACAAACTAATGATGCAAAATGGTTTCTTTGGGCATACCGAAGGCACCAAAAAAGTTTCAGCCGGATGAAAAAAAAAACAAAAATAAAAATTAAAGAAAAAAAGACCGATTTCGTAGAGAATTGCTCACTAGCGAAAAATACATTGAAATCCACACACAAGTCTGCGTCAATCTCCCATCTGATAATGGTACTCACGTGGAAAAACCTTACAGATTTCCCGGAAACTCCTCCCTTCCCCCACCATCTGCCTTTAAGACTTCGATTTTTTGAATGAACCACTCAAGCTCCGCGGGCTTTGTCGAGTATGTGTCGTGATTTTTGGAGGCATCGTTATTTGCAGCACGTCCGTGGCGGAGCCCGCAATTTTCCCGCCCCATTTCGCCGGTAAGGCGAGGAAAAGTGTTTTGCTGAGGGGAGGGACCTTACCGCAAAATGGATTTTAAATTGCTTATCGATGTATTTTTTCACTGCCTTACAATTGTAAAAGCACGAAATTTTTACGATTTTTTTTTCTTGCTTGCGGTGAATCTGTCACTCTTCGTCATTGCGCAGCGATTTTCCTGCAAGATCCGATAGGGATTTTTGGGGACAATTTTCCACAGAATTGGTTCACAAAGGGGCCCTCACACAATTTTCGACCGTTTTGAGGTAATTCGTTCGATTGCGAATGTCTTGATGGTTTTAGATTTGCCGGGGGATTTTGGGGCTGGTCAAGTGTGAAAGTGGGATACTTGTGCACAGAAAATTCTTGAACAAAATCATCCAAATTACATAGAAAGGCGATTCTGGGTGCAAATTCCACAAAAATAGAATATGAATTGTTCTCCAGCAAACGTATTCCTCTAAACTAATAATCCCTAATCAAATCATTCCAAACTGCTAGCTCATCTGCAAAATCAAGTGACCGTCCCTTTTTTGCGTAAACCATGCTCTATTGCAATATCAAACATTCCTGACAGCGAATCCCAACCTTTTTTTTCTGCTTGTTGTTGCAATATGAACGAGCATCCCGCTCCACCCACCCACACGGCAGCGATGGTACTATTTTATTCATGAAGCTATCGCGTGCCCCAAAAGGGATATCCTTCGACTTTATCGCTCGAATCGTTTCGTCCTTTTTTGTTGCCTTGCCTTGCTCAATCCCATCAGTATCATCGCGTGAAAGATGATCACCACGATGAAGTGGATCCGGTCATGATTTGCCATCATGAGAATTTTTTATACATGTTCTTTTTTGGTGGAAGAGAAGCTTTTCGGCAAACAGACCATCCCACCCCTCAATAGGTGGATTACTCACGGTTCTCAATTGGTCTCATACGTAATACAGCGCGGAAGAATTTTTCGGCAGAAACATTTTGATTTAACCTATGAAAATATTTATGCCTTTTCGGGGGGCCCGGGACCAATTTATGGGCCGTGCACGGGTAGACCCTGTTTGTTTCCAGATTCCGTCGTAACCGGTAAACCACGGGAAGTCGTGTTTTTGGCTGTAACTCTTTTGCGCCAAGGGAATCGTAAAAAAAATAACGCCGAGAGTGGTGGGTTTTTATCTCCGTTTGACTTCCGGTTGGTTGAATGGACTGGAACAAACGGGAAAAACTTTGGGATTGTGGAAGAGAACACTGTAAAGTTACACATTTAACACAGTCTAGGTAACATAGAAGATAAATCAAGACAACTTTGCAACAGATCGATTTTACAGCTTGACATCTGATCAATTAAAAAAAAATTAGAATTTTATAAGACAATAAAATTAAATGTACTGTTGATTGGAAACAAAAATAATCTACGTGAAAAATAAAAAATTTAAACGATTATTTGAATATTAACGAAAGGAAATGATAGAAAAAAATCTATACAGCAGCTAAACAGCACAGAAACATTAACTAGAATATGAAACACATTCTCAATACTAGAATAAAAGCTAAAAAACAACAATTAAACTGAGGAATATAAAATACCAAACAAAACCGAAAACTTAATAAACTGTAAACGAGCAATCTCTGAGGTATCGGTCATTCAATTTTTTTTTAAATATATTTTTTGATCCGGCTGAAACGTTTTTGGTGCCTTTGGTATGCCCAAAGCAGCCATTTTGCAACATTAGTTTGTCCATATAATTTTCCATACAAATTTAGCAGCTATCCAAACAAAAATGATGTATGAAAATTCAAAAATCTGTATCATTTGAAGGGTTTTTTTGATCAATTTGGTGTCTTCGGCAAAGTTGTAGGTATGCATAAGGACTACACTGAAAAAAATAGATACACAGTCAATTTTTTTTGGTGATTTTCAGATATGAGCAATTCTCTACGAAATCGGTATTTTTTCTTTAATTTTAATTTTTGTATTTTTTAATCCGGCTGAAACTTTTTTGATGGCTTCGGTATACCCAAAGAAGCCATTTTGCATCATTAGTTTGTCCATATAATTTTCCATACAAAAATGATTAATGAAAATTCAAAAATCTGTATCTTTCGAAGGAACTTTTTGATCAATTTGGTGTCTTCGGCAAAGTTGTAGGTATGAATACAGACTACACTGGAAAAATATAATACGCGATAATGTTAATTAACTTTTTGTCACTAAAACTTGATTTGCATAAAAAAACAATATTATTATTTTTTTTTCATTTTCTGATATGTTTTAGAGGACATCAAATGCCAACTTTTCGGAAATTTCCAGGTTGTGCAAAAAATCTTCAACTGAGTTATGAACTTTGAATCAATACTGATTTTTCCAAAAAATTGAAAAACCCATTTTCAGGTATTTTTTTTTTACTTTTGAAAATAGTCGCAGTTATTCATTTCTTAGAATTAGTGCCCACAATTTCCAACCGTCAAAATTTTTTTTAAATGTTTAGAAAATTCTCTATATTTTGCTTTTTTGAACTTTGTTGATCCGACCCTAAGTTGCTGAGATATTACCATGCAATGATTTAAAAACAGGAAAATTGATGTTTTCTAACTCTCACCTAAACAATCCCCCATTTTCTAATGTCGATATCTCAGCAACTAATGGTCCGATTTTCAATGTAAAAATATGATTCATTTATGAAATTTTTCGTTACTTTCGTAAACAATATTCTCATTTTTTTTATATTAAGGCTTACATTTCAAAAGAGCGTAATATTGAATGTATGGACCTTTTGAAATGTTATTCTTGATTTTAAAAATGATTCGAAAAGATCGGAAAATTTCACGAATGTTTCGTATTTTAACATAGAAAATATTTTAACAATGAAAACGGTGCACTTTATCAAAATTTAATTTAAGTACTTTTTGATTGCAAATTCGATTTAACATACAAAAATGAAGTTGAAAAATTTTTCCGACCAATATTTCGACTTTTTGAAAAAAAAACATTATTGATTCAAAAATTCATAACTCATTCAAAGATTTTTGCACATTCTGGAAATTTCTGTTTTGTTGGCATTTTGTGTCCACTTAAACAAATCAGAACATAAAAAAATAGATAGTGTTTTATGCATATCAAGTTTTAGTGACGAAAAGTGAAATAAAAAATCAGCAAGACAACCAAATTAAAAAAAAAACACCAAATCGATCAAAAAATTCCTTCAAAAGGTTCAGATTTTTTAATTTTCGTAAATCATTTTTGTATGGACAGCTGCCAAATTTGGCTGCATTGGGCCAAAATGAACAAAAATCACATCAAACAACTAAACTAAACTAAAAACAGATCTTTTCATCAACTGTAATATAAAACTGATTAGGCAATCCTTAATGCTTGAAATCTAATAGCTAAGAAATACATCAATCTAATAGAACAAATGAACAATGTAACCATACATTGAAGGGGGAAAGAATGAAAAACAGGAAGGAAGATAAATGAAGTAGATGAATACATGAGGATGGAATTTATAGAACGAGAATACGGAAAGAGAGTAATCCAAAGGATAAAAAGATAGAAATACTGAAAAACGAAAAAATAAATGAACAAAATTATTTTTTTTGATAAATTGAAAAAAAAAAACAATTAACAGATTAACAAATTGAAAGATAGGTGGAAAATATAATCAAAGAAATGATTCAAAACATAAAACAGGAATGATGAAGAGTTTGAAGAATGCAAACAAGAAAGCTAAACGAACAGAAGATAGAAAGACTGAATTGAAACAAAAATACATAAAAACAAAATTGACCTGGCCTAAATCAATGATAAACCATTTTTAGAATTTGTGAAAAAAGTAAAAATATTGCTCTTATTTCGTTTGAAGAAATTTAAATTGAAATAATCTTGGTGCAATTTGAACAAAAAAACGAGAACTGAAAATTACATCTGGAAACTTTGAGATTAAAAGAATTTGAAAACTTAAATACTGGTTTTCCAATTACTCATGAACTGAAAACTAAAACAAAAATTTACTAAAAACTTTTAATAACTGAGAATTCATTGAAATAGATAAACTGAAAATAAAAAATAATTGAAATAACAAAAGCATCTTTACAATATATTAAACAATTTAATAAATCAATCAAGTGTGAATTGAAAATATGACAATTTAAACCGAAAAATAATCTTATTGTCAACTTAACTGAGAATCAAACAACAGACCAATTGGTTAACTGCAGCGGAAGGTAAAAAATTGGAGAAAAAAATCTGAGCACAACACAAATATAAAACTGACCTAAATAACGATTTAGCATCTTATCAACGCAAAATAAAATAAACATGCATTTTCCCAAAAAAAAAAAATTAAAGATTTTGAAAGTAAAAACTGAACAATTTTCAAAACATGTAATAAATAAATTATTATTCAAACAACTAAACGACTGAACTTTTTATATAAAAACAAAATAATTGGGTAATTCTCTACCAACTCACACGAAATCGGGAAAAGTTGCCACGATCCCTCTTCGATTTGCGTGAAACTTTGTCCTAAGGGGTAACTTTTGTCCCTGATCACGAATCCGAGGTCCGTTTTTTGATATTTCGTGACGGAGGGGCAGTACGACCCCTTCCACTTTTGAACATGCGATAAAGAGGTGTTTTTTTTAAATAATTTGCAGCCTGAAACGGTGATGAGATAGAAATTTGGTGTCAAAGGGAATTCCGAAAAAACGTATTTTTCATCGAAAAAAACACTCAAAAAGTTTTAAAAATTCTACCATTTTCCGTTACTCGACTGTAAAAAAGTCCCTTTGACACCAAATTTCTATCTCATCACCGTTTCAGGCTGCAAATTATTGAAAAACACCTCTTTTTTCGCATGTTCAAAAATGGAAGGGGTCGTACCGCCCCTCCGTCATGAGATATCGAAGAGGGGTCGGGGCAACTTTTCCTGATTTCGTGTGAGTTGGTAGAGAATTACCCAAAACAAAAGATATTTTGTACCAAATTTAAACTTTGTTTTAATTTTTAAAATTTTATCCCACCCCTCTCCCCATTATTCTAGGCTTACATAAAAAATAAAGGAGGAGTAACATAAAAGAAGCATGAAAGAAAGCACGATGCAACTCTGGAGCTGCACGGAGATAAAAAGGGTTCCCAAAATCGTGAATAAGTGTTCATGAAAATGGGAACCACGAAGAAAGTGTTCAAATTCAATGGTACGTTTTTGAAAAACGTAGTGTGAGATTTGAACACTTTTTTCGTGGTTCCCAATTTCATGAACACTTGTTCACGATTTTGGGAACTCTTTTTTTCCTCCGTGTATAGATGGCAAAAAGAAAGAAAGTGTAATGACCAGAAGATACAAAAAGTCCACAATAAAACAAAGCAGGAAGTCAGAACGGCGAAAAATGTTCTGAAATAATGTCATAAAGACATAAAGTTTAGAAGACAAATTATTTCACAAAACCTACACGTGACTTTAAATATCCTCATTTGATATATCGGTTTTTCGATAACAATTCCCCTTAGAGAAGTATCCTTTTACAAAGTTGATACTACAAGCTCTACCGCTCGCAGACAGAGAGAGATTATTTCATTCTACCCCGGTTGGTTGGCACTCAAATATCATATGCCAGAGTAAGCTGCTGGTGTGTATGTGTGTGTACTGTGATATTGAGTTGAGAACTGACATTTTTTCACCCAACGGTCCGAACGAAATCCCCCTGCTGAAACTCAACACTCGCAGCGTTAAGCCGTCGGAACTAGCGCGCAAATGAAATGCAAAGTGAAATTACAATCCCATTTTGTGAGGGGGAGAGTGGGAAAGTTGGGAAAGGGGAGGTTTGTTGAGAATTAACGAAGAGGAACAAGTAATTTTAAAAACCAATTTTTTTTTTTCAAAATTTAAATTAAAAATAATAATAATTCAGCTCAGAATAACCCTACCACCAATTAGATAAAAAAAATCCAGCAAATCCCACCCAGGGAGGACAAAAACGGCTGAATCGTTCACTTTCTGGAAGTATCGCAAGTCAAACAAAAAAAAAAGAGTCCTGAAAAGAGGCAAAAATGTCGGACGAGTGTTGGCAGTGGGCTGGGAGCTTTCAGTTTCGCATCCTATTATTTCAATTTGTGGTGAAAAGTTAGCGTAAACTGATAGCTGCCAACGCCGCCACCATCGTCGTCGTCGACGCCTGACTGGGTTTCCACGTATAGATGGCGCACTGAGCTTGCATACTTTTGGGCGTTTTGCTGGTAGAAATGGAGCTGGTGGGGGGTAAATTTCCGGAAGCTAATGTGGGTGAAAATTTATGATGAATATTGTTCGGTTTTTTTTTGTTTGTGTTTTATAGTTATTTATGGATTCGAGGCTATTTTCGAGTTCTTTTTTGGCTTAAATGGAACGAAAATAACGTAAATTTCCCTACATTTGAAGTAATTTTTTCCTTCCAGATCAAGAGCTTGAACTTTCGCCTGCTTCCATCAATCAACCTGAATAAATTAATCAGCTTCAGCCGCGGCTGTCTGGAGCGAATTATCTACTCGAGGAAATCTTCCCTAAGCTGCGATTACAAAATATCTGCAAAAAAAAAGCAACTGGAACAAATTTTATCCTTTCTCGAAGAGTTCATGATTTTTTTTCGTTCTCTCTCTCTCTCGCAAGCAAAGCCGACTCAAAGCTTATAAAATCTACCACTCTGCTTTCCTTGCTGAGATCATAAAAAGTGATTCATATCCTGGCACCTCATCTGCAGGTTTTCCCTTACCTTCAAGCAAAAGAGGGGGAACGAACCACTTGAGCTTTTTTTTTTCTCCACCAACACCACCATACTTTTACAGGATTTATCTGGCGGGGTTTTTTTTACCTCCCCCATCCACAATCTGCGGTTAGGTGTGCCCGGCGGCCATTTTCCGTGCCACCGAGCACCTTGGCGATATGGCGGAGTTTGTCTTTCTGACTACGCGCAATCAGCGTTTTTTTTTGGTTTTGGTGGGAAAGGCAGCGCCATGTGGATAGTAGTTTACCTTATTTTGGAGATTTTTTAAAGTTCTTTAAAATTATAAAAAAAATATGACATTTTTTCGCATCTATTCAAACACTTCAGAAAAATACCTTCGTTATTTGAGTTTTAAAAATTGTGTTGAAAATTGTAAATCTAGATGAGGTCAAATCGTCGCTGTCGCGCTAACTTGTCGCATTTTGGGCCAAATTGAGTTAAGAACGCCATTTTGTGTTGCTCACAATGCCTCGCCTTTTGACCTTCGCAGATTCCCAAAATTCGATTTCAATCCTGAGATATTCCATAAAAATCGAAAAAACTTCGTGCACGCACATAATGGTCAACCAAACAAAGCATGTTGGTTATTGTTACTAACATTGCGTGCTCTCTTTTTTATTTATTCATGATTAAATATTTAAACGCGTTTTTCACGGAAAAAAGCGACGGGCTACAGAGTACACACATAGATTTTTCTACCGAATTCGGTAAATTTCACCGATTTTTCAACAGCTGACCGAACTGTTCTGCACTGAAAACTAACGAATTTTATGAAATCTTCATTTTGACAGATGGTTTATCGATCTAAACTTTACCAATTTTCAAACTATCTAATCGATGAAAAAATAAAAAATGATGAGGCCGTTGCAAATATTTTTCAAAGTTTATGTCACCCTCCCCCCCTTAAAATTGGTCTAAAAAATCAGGGGGCAAAAAAATATTTTTCCAGACAACTTCAAAATTTCCATGAAAATGGAAGTCTAATCAACTGAGAACAACCTAAAATTATTTTTTCTGCGTTGATAATCATATTTAGCATATTTGGGATTGTTTGAAAATGATTTGAATTTTTATAAAAATCCAATGAACAGCACCGCAAAAATTTTATTCTTCGCAAAAAGTAATATTTTTGTCAATATTTGAATATTTTGGATACTAATGATGAAAAAAAAATCTGGACAGGAGCATAATGCATTTTGAAACAGTTTTTTCATAGAAATGTTGAAACCATGGCTCTTTATTTAAATTTTTATACTTTGGTCAGAGTCGAGGGACATAAACTTCAAGAAATATTTGCAACGGTCTTATTGTCATTTCACTATTTTTAGTTCATTTATCATATTTTTTCAATTGAAATAAAAGTTATTTAACCACGATTTATAAGAAAAACTAATATAAATTTAACCAAATTAACCTCATTCTCAGGTCTGAAATGTGTAGAAACAACTTTGTAAGGTCTAAGATTCAAATGAAACCGAACTACTTTTAACATAAGGATCTAACGTAGCTGTAATTATTGAACAACCAAACTTTTTTTTTTGCTTTGAAATGGTGATATTTCGGTCTAATTATGACGAAAAATGGTCATTTTGTTAATTTACGGAAATCATGATTGTTTTTTTCTTTTCTTCCCCTTCAAAATTTACTCAAAAAATGAGACCCAGAAAATAATGCTAAACGCACTTTTAAACGCTTGTTTATAAGTATTTTTAAACAATGGGAGCTCTATATCCGCTTTTATTTAATTTTATTTTTTGAGATATAACTTTTACAAAGGCCTGCAAAAAGTTTCCAACCCAGCGTACACATGAAGCAAACCAAAATGTCAATTCACTGCTAGCCAGCCTATAACATCCAGTACTTTGGTCTAGAAATCAGGAGGAAATTTAGTTTTTTCGCGAAAATTTAACACTTAGCCTTATGTATGGGACAAATTTTAAATATTTTTTTTTCTCAGCTGAGCAGTTCTCTACGAAATCGGTCTTTTTTTTAATTTTATTTTTTTATTTTTTAATCCGGCTGAAACTTTTTTGGTGCCTTCGGTATGCCCAAAGAAGCCATTTTGCATCATTAGTTTGTCCATATAATTTTCCATACAAATTTGGCAGCTGTACATACAAAAATGATCTTTGAAAATTCAAAAACCTGAATCTTTTGTAGGATTTTTTTGATCGAGTTGGTGTCTTCGGCAATGTTGTAGGTATGGATAAGGACTACACTGAAAAAAAGATGCACGGTAAAAAAATTGGTAATTTTTAATTTAACTTTTTGTCACTAAAACTTGATTTGCAATAAAACACTTTTTTATTTTTTGATATGTTTTAGGGGACATAAAATGCCAACTTTTCAGAAATTTCCAGGTTGTGCAAAAAATCTTTGACCGAGTTATAAATTTTTGAATCAACACTTTTTTTTTCAAAAAATCGAATTATTGGTCGCAAAAATTATTCAACTTCATCTTTCGATGTAAAATCAAATTGGCAATCAAAAAGTACTTCAGTGATTTTTTTTTCGATTTTTTAAAATTAGTGCACATGTTTGCCCACTGCTGAAAAAAATATTTTTGAAGAGCTGAGAAAATTCTCTATATTTTGCTTTTTTGAACTTTGTGGATACGACCGATAGTTGCTGAGATATTGCCATGCAAAGGTATAAAAAGCAGGAAAATTGATGTTTTCGAAGTCTCACCCAAACAACCCACCATTTTCTAATGCCGATATCTCAGCAACTTATGGTCCGATTTTCAATGTTAAAATATGAAACATTTGTGAAATTAACCGATCTTTCCGAAAACAATACTTTTAAAGTTTTCAATTCAAGACTAACATTTCAAAAGGACCAAACATTCAATATCACGCCTTTTTGAAATGTTAGTCCTGATTTAAAAAAAATCAAATTTTTTTTTCGAGAGATCGGAAAATTTCACGAATGTTTCATATTTTAACATTGAAAATCGGACAATTAGTTGCAGAGATATAAACGTTAGAAAATGGTGGTTTGTTTGGGTGAGACTTAGAAAGCACTCCTACAACTTTGCCGAAGACACCAAATCGATCAAAAACTTCCTTCAAAAGATACAGATTTTTGAATTTTTATACATCATTTTTGTATGGCCAGCTGCCAAATTTGTATGAAAAATTATATGGACAAACTTATGATGCAAAATGGCTTCTTTGGGCTTACTAAAGGCACCAAAAAAGTTTCAGCCGGATTAAAAGAACAAAAAAAAACGAATGACCGAAATCTGAGAGAACTGCTCATATGGGACATTTATGCGAACATGGACTGTGCTCTTTTCCATTGTTTTGCTAGATTTTTCCGTTTTTGCAGGCGGCGTACCGAAAATAACCACTTTTTTTATTGTTATACCTCGGAATCCTGTTAATGAACTAAGTTCATTTTTGAGTGTGTTACGTAAAATTTTCCGAGGAATCCGATAAACATATTTTCAGGCATAGGCTTTATGGTCCAGACACATTCAAAACAGCCTATAAAAAATTCATTCAGCATTTTCAAATATTAGACTAGACTTTCCGGTCTTCAATTTAGCTAACTAATCACCTTTCATTTGCGTCCAAGAAAGCAAAAATCGGTTCAAGTGGTGCGGAAATATGATTTTTTTTATGAAAATTGAAGTTTTTTACAAAAAAAAAATGACGAAATAGTAGTTAATGCAACAAGTAGCAAAAAGAGGATTTTTTCAGCACGAGTCGTACATTTATCCAACGAGGTTCACCGAGTTGGATAAATACGACGAGTGCTGAAAAAAATCAAGTTTTGCAACGAGTTCCATACAACATTTTTTGCAATTTCGAAAACACCCATTGAGTGAAATTTTAAGTCGAATTTTCATGTATTTTGTCAATAAATTGTTTAAATCAAAAAAATGTTGAAAAGTGTTACTTTTCGAAACAAGTGCTGAAAAGTTCAACTTTTCAGCACCCATGTCAGTGCTGAAAAGTAGAACTTTTCAGCATTTATTTTGAAAAGTGTTGCTATTCGATTCTGTTATTTTTGGTACAAAAAAGTAGGCTATTACGTCGTTCAAGAATGACAGGAAAAGTAAGTAGTTTCACGACGGAATTGCAAAAATTACTATTTTTTGGACTACCCTAGCACGGTGAAGGTCACTTTAATTGCCAAAAAAAAAAAAAAAAATAGGTGTTCAACAGCACGCTCGGAAAACATTTCTTTCCGGTTAACGCTCTTTTGAAATGAAATTGTTCTACCCCTTTCCAAATGTTCACAAAAAAAATAGAGGACAATGATATGTTTTGCCAAAAAAACTATTTTTCA
Organism: Culex quinquefasciatus; assembly: GCF_015732765.1. Taxonomy (NCBI): domain Eukaryota; kingdom Metazoa; phylum Arthropoda; class Insecta; order Diptera; family Culicidae; genus Culex; species Culex quinquefasciatus. The sequence goes on from NC_051863.1 coordinate 58,443,794, forward strand.
TTTGAAAAAGAATTGTCTGAAATTCATTGACTGTCTAATATTAAAAAAAATTATAGAACGTTTGTTTTTGAATTTTTGTATCTAAAAGGCACTTTTATGATTTTCACAAATTTTGAATAAAGTTCACGCTTGTTAAGAAAAAAAAAAATTTCAAGTTCGGCTACCCTATTTTTGTCAAATTTATGCCGTCAATTACTCTACCAAATGCACTCTAAATCATTTTTTAAAGACTCAAAAAATACAAAAATAATTCGTTGTTCGTTTATCCAAAGTAATTTTTTTATGGACTTCGTATAATCGAGTCTGGACTGTAATACAACTTAATTCTATTTATATCTCCAAGTGAAGCTCTTTGGGACCATACATAACCCACGTGAACACTTTTTTGGAAATCTCCTACCCCACTCTGTTTTTGTGAACAATTTCTCATGCAAAAAAAATCGTTTTTGTATGGAGCGTGAACAATCACCAAATTAAAAATATGTTTTTTATCATACCCTTTATCACATAAACTTCTTGTGTGGATCAATCGGACCGCGCACTGGACTCACAATCCAGAGGTTGCTGGTTCGAATCCCGCAGCGATTCAAACCAACAGGTTTTCAGTGTAATAATATCAAGTGTCAGAAAATTATCAGAGAATTTGACGTTATCTTCAATGATGTCAACATAAGTTAGTCCGATATTCTATTTTGATTTTATTAACAATTTAAATTGATTTGACATTGCTTTTATCATTCCTGCAAAATTCTAACCCATTTAAAAAAAAAACTATTTGAAAAATAAAACCTATCTTAAAACACTGGTGGCCTTGAGAAGTTTTGCTAAGCCATCAAAGGCAAAGCATGTTTCGCAGTGTCTTGCACTGCTGCCAACATTTCAATTTGCAAGCCATTTAGCTTTCATCAGCAAGTTCAACTTTCAAACGAACCCACAAATCCTTCGCCCGACCTCAATTCCGGCCTTGCCTTTCCGAATGGCAAAGTTGCTGCCCCACTCGTGATCCATCACATTCCACCTCGTACACTCCAGTTTTCGGGAAGAATCTTTCCCGCAACTTTGCCGAAACAAATCTTAACCAATCTGCCTTCTTCCGAAACTCTCTTCTTCCCCCAACAAAAAGACCGATTTGCTGAAATATCGGCTTAAGGGCTTTTAAGCCTCTTTCTCGCTTTCTGTGTGTGTTTTTTTTTGCCAATTTTCACCTCCAACTTCCACTTCCTCCAAAACTTTTCCCCACCGAAAACTACGCATTAGAAAAAAGGCAAGAATTTTGAGTGGTCGAGCGAAAAAAGGTTTGCCTCTGCTTCACCAATATTAGCTGAGAGGAGGGGGGTTTGCTGAAATGTGAAACTGACAGGAGCGGGATGATACATCTTCATTTCTTCGTTGATCAGTCCGAATTTGGGTTGTTTCTTTTTGACTCGTAAATGGAACGACTGTTGGATTATGGATTCGGAATCGACTGAAGTGAGCGCTGAAAGGTGTGGTTAGGAATGTTTTCTAAATTGGTTTGCGAAGGATGGTTTCACTAAAAGGGTTTTTGCGGGTTGTCTTTTTGATGTGAAACAAGCTCAATTTTATGGTAAAACATTGCTACAGGTGTTTGTGGTTTTTATAGGTTTTGCCGCATTGAACGTTTAGCTAAATCTGTATAAAAAGAGTTTAACAACAATCAACAATCAACAATCAACAATCAACTATCAACAATCAACAATCAACAATCAACAATCAACAATCAACAATCAACAATCAATAATCAACAATCAACAATCAACAATCAACAATCAACAATCAACAATCAACAATCAACAATCAACAATCAACAATCAACAATCAACAATCAACAATCAACAATCAACAATCAACAATCAACAATCAACAATCAACAATCAACAATCAACAATCAACAATCAACAATCAACAATCAACAATCAACAATCAATCAACAATCAACAATCAACAATCAACAATCAACAATCAACAATCAACTATCAACAATCAACAATCAACAATCAACAATCAACAATCAACAATCAACAATCAACAATCAACAATCAACAACCAACAATCAGCAATCAACAATCAATCAACAAACCATTCTCAATCAATCGCCATTTCAAATTCTTCGCACTGAATTCGATTAAAGCGTCACAAAATATGACTACGTCTGATCCAGATGTCACACCGCACCCGCCTTTGATAGTGACGAGATGATGACAATGCAGCGATGACGACACATGAAGATGTCAACAACGCCGATGACAGGGACCCGATGTCTTGGCGGATTGTGCGGCACAATTTCACCAGCATGATGAAAAGCTGTCCCGCTGGAGTTTGCCGACAGGAGTCTGCGTGAATTCTTGAATATGTTTGGGGCGAAACAATCGGAAAGGGTCTAGCGATAAATTTGTGTTTCAACAATGCGTCAACACGTGACTGTGACAATATTTGTTTATTTTGAAAATCTGCAAACTGAGCCTTTTCCGTTTGCCCCGCTCGACATGTTCAACATCATCGTCAAAGACTCTCACGCTTGGGATTTGGAGGCTTTTCTGGGGGATTTTCTCGATGGAAGCTCGTGTCGTCACGGTTCAGGGAGAAAAACCTCAAAGGTTAGATTAGAGACCCTCCCCTTCCGGAAAATATGGTTGCCACAGGAAAAATAGCAAAAGAAGCTCGAAATAACCGCAAACATCCGACAAAGTTTATGCAGCTCGTTTTTTTTCTTCGCTTGGCAACAAATATCCTTGCCTTAAGAAAGCTTTCGAGAGGGGTGGCATTCGCGAGCATTATTTTGACGGTAGGCCGCATGGGAAGCTTAACCCAAAGTGACACATCTTTGTTCTGGCGGTTCTGGAATGAAGAGCGATGACTGACACTGTGCTGTTGCGAAGATGAAAATTTATAATATGTGTTGCGAGGGAGGGAGAGCGAGTGAAAGTTTATCCTAATAACATTATTCTTGATTAAGGTAGTTCGCGAGAAGAGGTGAAATTAGGGCGAGATGAATCTATTTTCAGGCATGCCGTGAATGACAAGCTTAAAGTTGCTGACAACTTTAAAATGTCAGAAGTCTTAGTCAGCAACGTGACACCAATTATTGATTGATTGTTGATTGTTGATTGTTGACTGTTGATTGTTTATTGTTTATTGTTGATTGTTGATTGTTGATTGTTGATTGTTGATTGTTGATTGTTGATTGTTGATTGTTGATTGTTGATTGTTGATTGTTGATTATTGATTATTGATTGTTGATTGTTGATTGTTGATTGTTGATTGTTGATTGTTGATTGTTGATAGGTGATAGGTGATAGGTGATTGTTGATTTTTGATTGTTGATTGTTGATTGTTGATTGTTGATTGTTGATTGTTGATTGTTGATTGTTGATTGTTGATTGTTGATTGTTGATTGTTGATTGTTGATTGTTGATTGTTGATAGGTGTTTGTTTTTTTTAATATTGTCTCAACAATTTACTAACTATACTTTTTCTGTCCTTTTTGCAGGTAGACGATAATTTATGACAAACAAAATCGCAGGTGATTTCAACAAACTGATATAAATCCAGTAACTTGAATACTGCATAACATTCAAATTATTTAAATTGCCGCAAATTGTGTCAACTCCTTCGCTGTCCTTAATCGAATGACTTTCTTGCAATTTGAATAATGCTGGATTTCCACCCAGGATTCCACCGACTGACAATCATCGCCGCAGCCACGTCGCAATTTCGTCCTGAATATTATTCCATTTCCTTGTAGGAAATAACGCTGAAGAAAAATGAGGAAAAAATCTACCGCCGAACAAAAATGCATTTTTATAGGGTTAACCTTTGACTTACCATTCTACCATTATTTTTCATCTGAATGGAAAATCTCACAAAAAGAATTCATTGAAATTCGTGTGCAAACAAAAGCATCGATAATTTGAGGGCACGATGCAAGCGCATTTTCGAGAGATTTTCCACCCTCAGATTTTCACATTCATCGATCTTCGCGAGTGCGTCCCGAGTGCCGAAGCATAGTTGTCAAAAATGAATCGAAACTCGATTTTTTTTGTCTTTCATGCCATCTCCATTACAGAATTTGGCTGGGCACAATCGACTGCAGTTGAGAGAGGGGATTTCGGTTTTTGGAAAAGGGGTAAAGTGTTCCTATTTTGGATTTTTTTCGCAACTACAACTTGAACCATTTTCAAACAATGTTTTGTTAAGCAGTGTTTATTTAGTGTTATTTTGAAATGAATCATTTTTTTTTGAACGAAAAAATTATATATTTAAGTTGTAAAGTTCTGCAATTTTATTTTAAATATTTTTCAAATTGTTTCAAAACAAGTATTCTCTGTTTCTAAATAGTAAAATTAATAGGTTTGCTGGTTAATATATGGACGATCATAAACTGTAAGATCTTCTTCAATCGTCAATATTAAAAATTCAAACCATTATTTCATCAAATCAATAAGAAATCAGTATATTAACTACGTCGTGTTGCAATTTTACAATTTTTTTCCACAAAAAAAATATAAAACACGGCTTTTTCACCACTTTTACCACAGCAAACTTTCTCGTTTTTGATATCATGTTTGTAAAAAATTTCACAAACTCTAGAATTTTTTAATGTATGAACAAAACTTATAATGGCAATCCGTTCAGCAAGGGTTTCAACATTTATTTTTTTAATTATTTAACAGAATTGATCTCTTTTTTGTTATTATGAAATATTTGATTAACAAAACTGGCTTCTTATTGCTACCAGTTTTGAAATCATTTTTTTTTTTCAGAAATCATGCAGTCTAAATTAAAACATAGTGAATTATTAGGTTTCCAAAGTTTTAATAATAAAACTAGAATTTTAAACATGATTTAAAAAATAATTTCTGGTTTTTCAACGAATTTTGAACATCCAGATCTTATTTTTTTGGATCGGTACTTTTTCAGGCCAGCGGACAGAAAAAAAAACAAAAAATCTATTTCCAGTTGCTTCATTTTAATTGTTTTATTTTCAAAAACCTTAATTATTAGTCATAATTTTTTGAAAATTTTAATTGAGGTCGTGTGTTTTTTTGTTCCGCTCGTTTTTAGGTTTGATTAAATTTTCATTTTATAAAATAAGTTAAGTTCAGTCCTAGAACATAGATTAAAAAAAAGCCTAACTAATCACCTTTCTTTTGCGTCTAGGATAGCTAAAAACGCACGGAGAAGAAATAGTTCCCAAATTCGTGAACGGGCGTTCATGAAAGTGGGAACCTCGAACAAGGTGTTCAAATCCCATGGTACGATTCTGAAAAACGTACCATGAAATTTGAACACTTTGTTCGTGGTTCCCATTTTCATGAACGCTTGTTCACGGTTTTAGGAACTCTTTTTTCTCCGTGCGGATGCAATGGCGCGGAGATATGATTTTTTTAAAAAAGTGGTTTTTGCGAAAAATGACAAAAATTTCCATTTTGCGGACCACCCTAACACGGTGTAGGTCACCCTAATGGTCAAACAAAAAAAAAATACGGGTGTTATTATTTTGGCCTAGGAACCCCCAGAAATTATTTTTTTTTCGAATCATGCTGTTTTCGTGGGGAATTGCTGTATAATTTTTCGAAAGCGTCGTAAAAATAAGGAAAAATAATGTTGATCTTGTTAATGCACTCAACATGCTTTTTTTCATGACCATGCCCACCTCTGAAAATATTTTTTCAAGAACAGATAATTCCCAATCGATTTGCCTTAAATACATTGACGATTGGTTTGCATATCAAAAGTATATTTTTATTGGAAAATCTCTTAATCAATTTTCTTATTGTTATTGAACAAGTTGATGTAAATATATGTTAACATAATGAATGTTAGAAAAATGTTTTTTAAAAGCATGCTTTGTTTTTATATAAGTCTGGAGTTTTTTTTAAATGGCCCAATAAACCAAAATTTCAGTTTTTGCTTTTTGGGTTCTTTTGCGTAGTTATCAAAATTTGAATAAACATTTGACCACGATGAATAACAGAATATCATTATTGTCTTTTTTCATTAACTTTTTTAACCCTTTCAGGCCTGATTTTTTTTAAATACTTTTTTAGTTATTGGTGGGAAAATTATTCTTATGACCATACGAAATTTATATGCTAGCTTAGGAAACTTTTGAACTGAACGGGGTCATCATTAGTTTATTAATGTTCGATAATTTTTAATAATAATGTTGAAGTTTTAATAATTTCTTCCAATATTAAGATTTGATAAAATAAATAATCTGGACCTTTCGTCTAATATGTGCTCTTTAACCCTAATTTTATTCGGGCAGCAGACAATCCGCTCAGTCGGTATCTCGAATCCCAGCAGCATCACACTGACTCGGTTAATAATACCTTGGCCTTATTGTTCTATCGTTTTTTATGCAGCAATCGATGTACCGATGAGAGAAAACCTGCAGAAATATGAATGCTGACTGAATCGATCGAGTGGGCACTGTTGTAAAAGTAATGAAAATGTTTTTTTTTTTGCAACCAAAAAACATATTTTTTTGTTGAAGTATTTGTTTAAAACGTACAAATTTTCGACCAGTCTGTAAGTTGACCGCATATTTTCTGCGTCAACTAGAAGTGTAAAAATGTCCCGCGCTAGAATCCGCCCAAGTCTGTAATGCACTTCCAGTGGAACGCGCGAGAAAAATGCAGCTCACGCTGGGAAAAGCCTCACCTCCCCTGTGGACGCAAAGGAGGAAAAGTGGTGTGAAAGTGAGGTGGAAAATGCGGCACGGATCGATCGGACCTGATGCTGGCAGTGAATGGAATCCCGTTAGAGGCAGATGCGCTGCACTTTCGGATTGGAACCCCATGTACTGAGTCAGTGAGAAGTGGCTTCGTTGAGCATTTCCGAGCGACTCGTATGAATGTTGCTGCTGGTAAGGACTAACTGCTCCACACGAATTTGGGAAATTTAATATGCACTGAATGGGTTTTGCTGAGAGGGAATTTCCGCGCGAGATTTTTTTGTTTCATTGATTTAGAGAGAATGTACAATTCTAACGTGCTGTGCTGGAAGAAATCATTTTGGGGGAAATAATGTTCAATATTCCATTTAGTTAACCGTGAAATTTTGTTAAGGTGAAGCCGTTGATCATTTTCGAAGAAAATTGATCATCACTCTAAAATGCTCTGTATTGAATACAATTTAACGAATTTCTTCACCAAAATGAATCAGTATGTGCCGGTTGTTGCCTTCTTGAAGCCACTGAAAGAATTTTTGGTCTAAATCCAATCTGTTTCAAAATTTATATATTTTTGTGGTACAATAATTGACGTCCTAGCTGGCAATCATTGATTAATGACGATTTCCATGACTTTGCAAGGAATGGAATAATCGTTACCAAAAGGAATCAACATGTGTAGGGCACTATTCTAAAGCGACGCAAAATTTATACCTTTCAACGAAAAATCATGGCAATGATGGAAATCTTCACGTTAACAAGTGTCAGGAAATTGGGTAGAACTAACGTTATGTTTCGAATTCCCAGACGCTTCGAAACCCGGACACCTCGTCTTGTTTTATCAATTATTTGGATATAAGTTCGCATTATGAATGTCAAAACTGTGTTATTTGATGAATTCTAACATCAACTTTCTTTTAAAGTTTGTTTGAAAGCTGTAGTTAATGCCAACACGATTCAATAAAATAAATTTATAAGATGACCAAAAATGCGAAACATTTCACGTGAAATATTTCATAGGCGTCCGAATAACTCTTTTCTCTCATATCTCTTAGGATTTTCTGCCTTTAATTCGTTTGAATTTTTTTAAATGTAATGGTGAAAATTGTGTGCCTGCGAACGCTTTTTTTAACGAGTTATATGAATATTCTTTTTAAAACTTTTTTTCAGTTTTTTTGCGAGTTTAAAAAATGTTTAGTACATTAACAATTTTTTTTTTCATTATTTTTTATTTTGAGTTTTTCCAATCAAATTTTAAACTTTTTCTTTTCTTATTAATTTATTCGTATTTGTTTTGGATGAATTTATTATTATTTTTTGAAAACATGAGTAGTTAATTTTGAAAAAATAGCAAACAAAAGTAGAGGAATATAAAAAAAATCTTTCGAAATTTTTTGTTTCGGCTGTTTTTATTATCATTGGTTTTATTTTTTTTTTTGTGAGTGAAGATTTTTTAAACTTGTGATCAATTTCAGAAAAAAATATGAAACAAAAAGCAAAAATATTTTAAATAAATACATATATGCGTATTATATTTTAAAAGCAAGTAATAAACACCAAGATTGTAAACCATTTTTTGGTTTTTTAATTTTTAGTTTTCGAATTTTTTTGAATCGCACTTTAAAAATAAAAAATATTTAGAAAAAATCATACATGGGTAATTCTCCACCAACTCACACGAAATTGGGAAAAGTTGTCCCGGCCCCTCTTCAATTTGCGTGAAACTTTGTCCTAAGGGGTAACTTTTGTTACTTTTTGCGTTTCTCTTAGTTTCGTCGTCCGTGTCTGTCGCGGGTGACCATGAACGGCCATGATCGATGACGACCAACTTTTTCAAAACTTTTTTTTCGTATAATCGCAATAACTCGTGATGTTAATAAGCAAATCCCTTATGTCTGTATATCAAAATTATTGTAATTGTCTGCTCTACAACTTTGTAGAACATTGTTATACTCTAAAAAATTACCCTGCAAAGTTAGAAAAAACACGAAATTTTAAAATGAAAAATTTTGTTCTAAATGAAAAAATGACCCTTCTTGTAGATTCGAAAAGTACAATAAATTTTTACAAAGAGTTTTTAAAACTTTTTTAGTGTTTTTTTCGATGAAAAATAAGTGAGTACGCCATCAAATTGGGCGTCTAATTTTACATAAAAGTCCATTTGACACCAAATTTCTATCTCATCACCGTTTCAGGCTGCAAATTATTGAAAAACACCTCTTTTTTCGCATGTTCAAAAATGGAAGGGGTCGTACCGCCCCTCCGTCACAAGATATCAAAAAACGGACCTCGGATTCGTGATCAGGGACAAAAGTTACCCTTTAGGACAAAGTTTCACGCAAATCGAAGAGGGGTCGGGGCAACTGCTGTGTGAGTTGGCGGAGACTTACCCAGGTCCATTTTTCGATATCTTGTGACGGTGGGGCGGTACGACCCCTTTCATTTTTCTGGTTTTTTACTTAGACACGTTTTTCAGTGATTTGTAGCTCGCAACCGTGAAGAGATAGAAATTTGGTGTCAAAGAGACTTTTGTGGAAAATTAGACGAATGATTTGATTGCGCACTCTAAATTCCGAAAAAAAAAGGATTTCTTATCAAAAAAAGTTAAAACATACTTTTAATATCGCAGCCATTTCCCGGTACTCAACTGTCAAACATCGTGAGACATGTCACTTTATGGGAAATTTAATTTACTTTTCGAATCTGAAATAACTCAGAAGGGTCATTTTTTCATTTAGAACAAAAAAAATCATTTTAAAATTACGTGTTTTTTCTAACTTTGCAGGGTTACATTTTAGAGTGTAATAATGTTCTACAAAGTTGTAGAGCAGACAAAAACAAAAATTTTTATATGTAAACATAAGGGGTTTGCATGTATACTTCACGAGTTATCAAAATTTTACAAGGTTTTTGAAAAATTATGATTTTGACCATTTTTGACCAGATTTTAGAATTTTTATCCCCAAAAACTCAATCGTGTGCTTTTAGAAGTATTTTTTTCGGAAAGTTCAGCTAATTTTGCATAAGAATGACCCCTTGGACGATTATAGTGACTCGTGCACTGCTTGTATGTGGGGATTTTTTCGAAAATAAAAAAAAAACAAACCGGATACACTCACTCAAAACAAACATATTTTTTTTTTTGAAAAAAATATGATTCTCGCAATGCACGAGTAACATCAATCGTCTAAGGGGTCATTGTTATGCAAAATTAGCTGAACTTTCCGAAAAAAATACTTTCAATAGCACACGATTGAGTTCTAGGGGTTAAAAATTCGAAAAACTGGTCAAAAATATTCAAAATCATAACTTATTCAAAAAACTTTTTTGTAAAATTCTGATAACTCGTGAAGAATACATGCAAACCCCTTATGTTTATACATCAAAAGTCTGCTCTACAACTTTGTAGAACATTGTTACACTCTAAAATGTAAAACCTACAAAGTTAGAAAAAACACGTAATTTTAAAATGATTTTTTTTCTTCTAAATGACGATTTTTGACAGTTGAGTAACGGGAAATGGCAGCGATTTTAAAACTATTTTTTATCTTTTTTTGATGAAAAATACGTTTTTTTCGGAATTTTGAGTACGCCATCAAATTTCTATCTCTTCACGGTTGCGAGCTACAAATCACGAAAAATGGACCTCGGATTCGTGATCAGGGACCGAAATTACCCCTTAGAGCAATGTTTCACGAAAATCGAAGAGGGGTCGGGGCAACTGCTGTGTGAGTTGGCGGAGAATGACCCATATGAAAGAAAAAATCTCCTAAATTTCTGTTATATGTTATTAAACCTGCTATAAAAACAAATATTCAACAAAAATTTGATTCAAATGAATGTAAACAAGATAAGAAAAAAAATTTATTGATCTTTCTTACATCGTCACTTGTGTGACATTTTTAATAAAGTTATGAGGGCTGGTAATTGATTACAATATTTGCTACAATTTTAAAGCTGGAAATTTCAACTTTGTATTGATCAAACTTCAAAGACAAAAGATTCAAGAAATAAATTGTTTGCCATGTTTTTAATATTTTAGATACTTGGTGTTTAAAATAACAGGAGTGAAGTTGTTTCATTTATTTGTTCGGTTTAATTTTTATTGAATTTAACTGTTTTAACAGTCGCAGAGCTTTTTTTAAAACAATATTCTTTCTTATTTTTTTTTCAAATTAGTTTAAATGATTTTTGGAAGTTTACAAATTCATCATAGCAAATCATTGTTTGCATAAATTAATCATTAATTATCTTTTTGAATCATTTCAAAGGTATGCATTTCTATTGAATATTTGAAAAATATAATATTTTTTCTATAACATGTTTTAAAATGCAATTGTGTTTGTTTAGAATTGAGCCAAACTTTTTTACGAGTCGAAAGTGGTTTTACTGAGCTTACAAAAATAAATGTTTGTCATTTCAACTATCAATCTTAAACTGTATCAAATTCAAACGAATGCTTTCAAATCCCAGCTCCCATTTGCTTGATCCATGATTGGCCATTTTCGAGCCGTCACAACACTGCTCATTTTGTGTCAAAACAGTCCAGTAGTGATGCTGAGATGCTTCTGCTGCAGGGCCGTTTTACATATAGCAGCACCCGTCTGGCAGAGGTCGTCGTCAGCGTCGGCGTCGGCGTGATTGACGCGCGCACACACCGTAATGGGTACAATTATAGAACGCCGCCCAACCATTTTTAGCGATTGCGTTTAGTGGGGGCAACTAAGTCGCGTAGGAGTCAACACAAGACTTGTGAAGAGGGAAAATCACTTCTTCATTCATAAGATCGAGACCGCATGAGGTGGTGGGAAGTTCCGCCACCGGGCAACTTCCGGCTGCTTTTCCGGGGGGCCCCTGTGATTGTGTCGGTGTGACGTCGTCTGCCCACAGACACACAAATGGACACCGCAACGACGTGATGGAAACATCACACAAATAAATATAGCATGCAGCAGCGTCGTATTACGACCAGGAGATCTTATCTCTGGGACTTGACTGCGCGGTAACCTATGGCGGTGAGGAAGCTGTACAAGTCTGGGCAGGGTGTTAAAAATGGTCGATAACTGTCTGTAGCGCAACTGGGGTTTTGCTATAGGGGAGAAAAGGGTCAAAAAAATAATGGTATTTGAAACGACTTGTGAAATAACTAGGTTTTACTTAGAAGCCAATTTAACAAATTTAATTTTAGATTGTACTAATGTTGGTGCGGCTCCCCTATCTCACAGCACCAGCAAAGTCAAACTCGACCTGGTCTCGACCAAAACTGGGGAGCAAAGTGTCCCACAAATCGTTGCCATTGCTGGTATCCATCAGATTGCAACGTGCAATATGGCTTCCAATTGGGAGTAGAGATCTGGCGAATGTTGTCACACTTTCAGCTGCTATTCAGATAGTTAACTGAAGTAATGCAGCCTAAATTTGGTGTTATTTCTTGTGCTTCTTTGTGGTGACATTTCAAAACAATCGAAGCTGCTTAATTTTGTTGATTTTTTTCAGAGCTCGGAAAGTTATATCTACATTACCACGCAAAAATATCTCATTAATATGAAAGCTTTCCAATTCCCTGTTCTCGCGTAGGGTGGCTCCAAAAACCATTAACCTTCCCAAACCCTCCAAGCGAAACCTACTTGAGGACACCGTGGAGATTTTCCCTTATCCTGTTGAAAAAGTGCAGTGGAGGTGGAAGCGGCCGGCAATGGACAATTGTAACTGCTTCGAGAATCTCTTGTGCAAGTGACATTGGTTCTACTCCCAATTTTCAACTTAAACTTGGTGAATCATCGCATAAACATGGCGAAGTCCAGTATGCAATCCGAAAAAATTAACCGTCTCCAAGCGAATGCGGCTTACTGGAACCGAAAATACAAAAAAAAATTAAAGTTCTTAAACATACTTCATTCACACCAATCTTCCGAGAACGTATAAACCTGCCTCTTCACAACGTTCTGCAGCCATGAAATGGCTTATCCGCCGGATCAAGTGATTTTGCCGTAGGAGGAGACCCATTTTATTGACAAATCGTGAGTCGCTTGCCAAAAAAGCGGTCACACAATTTAACATCGCACTTTCCAACCACGTGCAACTCTCGTAACATAAACGACTCATTGTTGTTATTACCGAAACTGGGCCCACGTGGGGGCGGTCCACGTGAGCAGCCCATTTTATACTTTACACCTCATATGTGGGCAGCGACGACGGGGGGAAAATTCTATTCCCGAAACGATACGAGTTTTTTACGACCCTTCTTTTTTTTCGCGAGTTATGGAGCTGCGTGTACTTGAGCGACTTGAGATATTCGCCACCTTACCTCACCGGGTGTTGTTTCGGGGGGGCCCCGGAATTATGCATACATTACGACACGCCCGGAGAACAAGATCTCTCTCTCTCTCTCTTTTGGGTTAGGTTTTCAATTCTGGGGTAACATGATCTGGGATGCTTCCGAGCTTGAATGTGACTCCTCCCAAGTTCGTTTTTTGTACGGCAGATGACGAGCAGGTTTTATGGGGTTTTTGTTTTGAGATGGTTACACATTGTTAACTTACGTGTTACGTGTTCTGTGACAGTCAATGATATCGAGTTACGCAGCAGCTTCCACTTTGTCAACAAAATAATACACAAAAAGGGTTACATACTGAAGAAGCTCGAAATTCAATATAGAAACGGAGGACAATACAGGAGTCGAGGTCGTATTTACTCAAAATGATGTAAAAAATTTTCAACAAGCTAGCCGCTCGAACTTGCTGTTGACTTGCAGCACCGATTTGAGCTCTGGGATGTAGAGTTATGAAATATTTCGAGAGAAACATGAGTAAATCAAGTTCAGCGTGTAAGCGGAGAGACCTGTCAGAAGAACGAACCGAGAGAGGTGTAAAATAAGGGTAAAATAATATCTCAAAAAAAAAAAAAAAAAAAACATTTCAATACCAAGTGAACATTGCTTGAATACCAAAACTTGGTATTGAGCAATTCCCTCAGATTTCGGTCATTCGATTTTTTTTTGTATTTCTTAATCCGATTGAAACTTCTTTGGTGCCTTCAGTATGCCCAAAGAAGCCATTTTTCATCATTAGTTTGTCCATATAATTTTCCATACAAATTTGGCAGCTGGCCATACAAAAATGATACATGAAAATTCAAAAATCTGTCTCTTTTGAAGGAATTTTTTGATCGATTTGGTGTCTTGGGCAAAGTTGTAGGTATGGATATGGACTACACTGAAAAACAATGATGCACGGTAAAAAAAAATTTGGTGGTTTTTTATTCAACTTTTTATCACTAAAACTTGATTTGCAAAAAAACACTATTTTTATTTTTTGATATGTTTTAGAGGGCATCAAATGCCAACTTTTCCGAAATTTCTAGGTTGTGCAAAAAATCTTTGAGCTAGTTATGAATTTTTGAATCAATACTGATTTTTCAAAAAATCGAAATTTTGGTCGCAAAAATTTTTCAACTTTATTTTTTGATGTAAAATTGAATTTCAATCGAAAAGTGCTTAAGTAAAATTTTGATAAAGTGCACCGTTTTCAAGTTAAATCCATTTTTAGGTGACTTTTTTGAAAAAAGTCGCAGTTTTTCACTTTTTAAAATTAGTGCACATGTTTGCCCACCTTTGAAAAAAATATTTTTGAAAAGCTGAGAAAATTCTCTATATTTTGCATATTTGAATTTTGTTGATACGACCCTTAGTTGCTAAGATATTGCCATGCAAAGGTTTAAAAACAGGAAAATTGATGTTTTTCAAGTCCCACCCAAACAACACACCATTTTCTAATGTCGATATCTCAGCAACTACTGGTCCGATTTTCAATGTTAAAATATGAAACATTCGTGAAATTTTCCGATCTTTTCGAAAAAAATATTTTAAAATTTTTAAACCAAGACTAACATTTCAAAAGGGTCAAACATTCAATATTACGCCCTTTTAAAATGACCATTGACAAGTTCTGCAATTTTGCAATATAAAAACAATACCTTAAATTGGTATGATACCAAATTTTGCTCTTGCATAATTTTCAAACTGACAAATCGATGTCGTCGTGCTATCTTGTCGCACCCGCCATTTCGACGTTCCGAGAAAAACGCGTTTTAATGTTTGACCTTGAATAAACAAAAACGAAAGCACGCAATGTAAACAATAACAAACACGTTTTGTTTGACTGCCCAGGCAGACGGTAATAACAAAATCAATAATATTTCAATAAAAAATCCTGTTAAAATAACAAAAAGTGTTATTGATTTATCCTGAAGTTCAACTTCAAGAAGAAAAAATAATAACAGTTTCTGATAAAATAACAAAATTTGGTATTGAAGTGATATTACATTGAAAATGTTTAATAACACGCTAATAAGAGGAATTGTGATACATTTCAAAAACTCTCCTAATAACAAAATTTGTTATTCGTTCGGTATACTGACTTAGAAATAAAATTACCATAAATCGCACAAATGGAAAAGTTTCTAAGTGTCCATAACACAATCTGTTATTATTTTTTCTTTTGTTAAATATGTTTAGATCTTTGGGATAATTTTGTCTAATTTCGTCGGGGTCATTATTTTGACCCCATTTCATGGTCCTTAAGCTAAATTTATTCTAAAAAGTTGAAATTTTGGAAGTTGATTTTTTTAATTATTTTATATACCTCCTTAGGGACTTTAATAAAATTGGCTAGAACTATGGGATAATTTTGACCAATTTCGTCGGGATCATTATTTTGGAATTGATTTATTTATTGTGGGTCTCGTGGCGCAGGGGTAGCGGCTTCGGCTGCCGATCCCGATGATGCTATGAGACGCGGGTTCGATTCCCGCCTTATCCACTGAGCTTCTATCGGATGGTGAAGTAAAACGTCGGTCCCGGTTTCTCCTGTCTCGTCAGAGGCGCTGGAGCAGAAATCCCACGTTAGAGGAAGGCCATGCCCCGGGGGGCGTAGTGCCAATAGTTTCGTTTTTATTTATTGAGAATTTTTGAAGTGTGAATAACAAAAACTGTTATTATTTTCACAGAGCCAAGAAGTCGGAGCTGACGTTGAAGTTCGAGCTGGAGTGAAACCTCGGAGACTGCATCGGATTCAGCAAATTTTCAGCAACTTTTACTTGGAGTCGGAATCTGTGAAGTCGGGTATTTTTGGAGAGCTGAAGTCATCGTTGACGTCATATCCTGCATCCAGAGTCGGAGTTGTCTTCAAAGTATGGATTCAAAGTCGCTTGGTGGTACCCGACTCTGCAGTCCTGACTAGTACAGAGTAGTTATGGCAACTGCAGGTTTATTTGCAAATTACAAATAAACCAAAACAATAACTTTTTTTGTTATGGAGACAAACCAGTTCAATAAAATTTTCTTTTATTATGCTGCTCCACCTCTCCGCACAAAATAAAAAATCTTGTTATTCCTTCATGATTACTTCTGTGTTATTGGTTTGTTATTGCAATAACAACATAATAACAGATAAAGTTATTCTTCGAACAAATCTTTGTTATTGATTTTTGTTATTTTAACAACTAATCCGATCATCCCAATAACATATTTCGGTCTTCTCACAATATCAAAAATTGACCTTCCAAAGTTATTTCCGTCTGCTCGGGTGACCATTCTGTGCATAGTCCCGAAGTTTGGTTAAAGTTGGTTGCTGGAGTCCCGAGTTATAATTACAAATGTTTACGGTAGTCTAACTTGTACGTGCGTCAATCGCGTTCTGACCTGAAATCCCATTGCCCTTTGTCGCACTTACATCAAAATTCAGGGAGTGACAAGAAAGTACGACAAGATTGAAACTTCTTTCATATGAAAAGTGACAAAAATTTTCGGAGCTCTTTAGGTTTTCATTGAATATCTCAGGATTGAAATCGAATTTTGGGGAGCTGTGAAGGTCAAAAGATGAGGCATTGTGAGCTGCATAAAATGGCGTTCTTAACTCAATTTGGCCCAAAATGCACGTACGACAAGTTAGCATGACTGCGTCGAAATGTTAAAGGGTCCAGGAATACCAAAATTTGGTATTGATGCCAGAGAAAGGTATTATTACACATTTTCCTTGGAGCACGTTACATATCGTGATTAATTTTTCATTGCAATTTATTATTTCTGGAACCATCATTGCTTCAAGAGTGAATGATACCATCTACGACCTTAAGTTGTTTTTGTTATTCAGAAATTGCGAGAGGTGTCTTGTTTTTAAACCCATAGTTACCTCCACTGAAGGTATTAAAAATAACCTTGGGTTTGAATGTCAACCATTTGTAGATCAAAATTCATCAATTCGCTGAAACTAGTCCAATGGAGTAAATTCCAGCCCATTCGCATACCACACCATCACCGTCCCACGAATATGCATAATCGCTCATTAACATTTCCGAAATGTGTGTGGGTGAGCTGCAACCAACCCAGGGTTAGCTCGAAATTCCCTGTAAACTTAGACAACTTGGAAGTTGTCGGTTTGGCGCTTCATCCCAGCGGGGGTTGCAACGCCTTCGTCATCATTAGTGAATACTGAATAATATTCGTTCTTCTTCGACAACTTGCAGCGGAGCGTTGCAGCTCTTGCATTTGGCGGCAGATGGTGCTCTACTTAAAATTCAAGGTCGCTCAAGTTGTATCATTCTGAAGGTGGCGTCATGTCATAAAAAAAATAGTGGCTTTGATTGCGATTCTGATCTCGCAAAGTTTTTATACCTTAGAAAAAATCTTAAATTGAAAGAAGCTACGTCGTTTGCGGACGCTCTACTAGGAACTCAATTCAACTGTCAATGTCAAACGTCACCGTCCATTTAATCCACTTTAAATTCGGTGTAAATTGTTTTGTCGATACGTTTTTGTTTGCTTTTGCCTCAGTGTCGCGCCCCAACAATTGAAACAAAATATCGCGCACTCAATTAGTGTGCGGGAGCTCCTCTTGGTCCAAAGTGTTTCTGTGTGAGTGTGTGTGTGTTTGAAGTGGTTTTTGATTGGCCCGCCGTTGGTCGACCCCCGGTCGGCGCACAGTCGACACAGGATGGAACTGATTAAGTACGCAACCACCGGGTCGGAACGGTTTTAATGTACAGACATACACATCCCCTCACAATTGAAGTGACCTTCAGAGTGGGGGGCATATCCGTGTGATGTAGGTCAGCCGCGGTTGAATTACCGCTCGAATTAATATTACGCTTATTGGAGTTAATTAGCTGGATCATCTGAGAATTGTGGAAATTTTGAAAAGTATGCAATTATAATTAAAAGTGATTTTTTTACAATTAACTAAGAAAATCCACAATTTTTTCTCGTCGATGCGTCAAAAACAAAGCAATATTGGTGACATTTGCGTATTTTGCTTTGTGCGCATCTTCCTACTCTTTATGGGCTATCTACAATCACTTAGCTTAGAACATCTAAGTAAAGTAGTTACTTAGGAAAGTACGCAACTTACGGCCGTCATCCACAATCAACTTAGAAATTTTGCTGGGCTGATATACGTTGCTATGCAGTTGTTTGTTTACCTTTGATATTGAAACGTCAACTTACTGTAGATTTTGAAATTTTTCAAACCATACGTCAGTTTCTAATTTGATTACTTTTCCATTGTAGAAGCTCGGCTTCATTTCCATTGATTCAAATTCCTAAGCTAAGTGAAATTTTCTAAGCTAAGTGATTGTAGATAGGCCATTACATTGTTTCGCCGAAGTATTGGTGAGAGTTGCGTTAGGGTGATAACTCTCTCACAACTCTTCCTTTTTCTATGAATATTATTGATCATTTCATCTGAAACTCTACTGGATGACATTTCGAAAAGAGATCTGAAAACGTGTGACAAGCTAACCTCAAGTTAGAATGATGCTTGAAAAAAATGAAAAGAAAAACAAAACCCCGTTCCGGAAATAAATCTTGACAAATTGGTGACCCGATGACGTGCGTTTTGGCGGCCATATTTAGAAAACCCAACTAAGGGGAGCTGGCCACACGCCACACGGATTAATGGGATCCGTCATGACACCCGACAGGCGGCCACACCGTCGTTAGAGTGTCGAATTGATTAATATCTAGCTTGGGGCTGGATGGAGAGTTTTTCCCGTGGGTTGATTTTCCACCTCTTCTTCTTCTTCAAAATCACTTTCCCCGGTGGCCAGTTAATCAGCTGCAGCGGGGAAAATTTGAAGAAGGTAAAGGAAAACTGACGGCGACGGCGGCGAAAAACGTCGTCATTCATCATTTTGGAGTTTGGCTCGGGAAGTTGTTGATTTTTTTTTCGGAGAGCAGGGGTGTAGTTTCAAGATCAGTTTTTTTTTTGTTTAAAATGTAGACTTATTCATGCTGTTTTTTAAAGTGGAGCAAAAATCTTATATCAGTAATGATGAAAATCATAGGATTTATACCATTTTTTCCTAAGATTTCTTTTTTCCGATCTGTGATATCATTTTTTTTTAGTTTAAATCGTTTCCCATATGAGACTGGTTAGAACTTCTTAAAAAAATATCCTTTAATTTTTTTGTATTTTTTTTTGTATTTGGATGAAACATTGTTCATCCATTCCTTAGATCCAAATAAACAATTTTGCATCATTTGTTTCTCCTGAATATTAGAAAATCTCTATCTGTATCAGTTTCAGCTTGGTGCCTTCGACAACATTGTAGCCTATAATTGAGATTATTCGGAGAAAACGGTTAAAAGGATATAAATTAACACTTTTTGAATCAACTTTTTATAACAAATGTGTTAACTTTAAAAGTTAAAGGTTTGAAGGATGTCTAGTTTTTCATCAAGTATTGAATTTTTGAATAAAAATTTGTTTTTTAGGTTTCGAAATTTGACCTGAAAAAAGCTTTCAAACATCATTTTTTGCAATTCCGTAGCGAAACTACTTGCTTTTCCTGTCACTCTTGAACGACGAAATAGCCTACTTTTATGTTCCAAAAATAACTGAATCGAATAGCAACACTTTTCAAAATAAATGCTGAAAAGTTCTACTTTTCAGCACTGAAAAGGGTGTTGAAAAGTTGAACTTTTCAGCTCTTGTTTCGAAAAGTAACGCTTTTGAACATTTTTGATTTAAACGATTTATTGACAAAATACATGAAAATTTGACTTCAAACTTCACTCAATGGGTGTTTTTCGGAATTGCAAAAAATGTTGTATGGAACTCGTTGCAAAACTTAATTTTTTCAGCACTCTTGGTATTTATTCAACTCGGTGAACCTCGTTGGTTAAATGTACAACTAGTGCTGAAAAAATCCACTTTTTGCAACTTGTTGCATAAACTACTATTTGGATATTGTCTTTTTGGTGCGGATTAAAAGACTAGTTTCACTTTACCACTAAAACATTATGAAAAATGAGCATTTCCATTCGTCTTATTGGTCCGATGTTCAATGTTTAAAAGTGATACTCGTGTGATGTTTTCTCAACCCTTTGGAAAAATACATATATAAAAAATATAATAAAATAACCAGCTAATTGATCGGAAATAGGATCCGAATTTCGACCATCATGATGATTTTTTAGTTATCTTTTCCTTTTTCTTCAATTCTCCATTAAGAATTCTTACTTAAGTTTTTAATAGGTCCTATCAACATAGGAAACTTACATAGGAATTTCATTTGTGCAAAGATTTGGATTTTCTTTCATAGCTATGTGTAAGATAAAGACTTGGAAATCTTGTGTCAAAAATTTAGTTCTCGGAAAAATCTTACGTTGGATCTGATCCATATTATATTTCAATCATTTAATAAGTTAATGACAATTTTTTTTTATGACTTCATTATAATAAACAGTTACCAAAACATTTTTTAGTAAACACTATGAAGTATAATTTAAAACTATTTGTAAGAAATTTTTTATGATTATTTTCTCATTTATAGTAAGGTTTAAATGATATTTTTAAAAATTGGAATGTTTAACACAAATTAGAATAACATACAGTCGAGCCTCGGTTTAGCACCGCATATGGGGGATGCAAAACCGAGGCGTGAATAACTGAAGCACAGAGCTTATGGGATTTTGGCTATATGGGAGAATTGGCTATAATCGTATGAAAAATCATACAAACATCAAAAAATTATAGTGTTTTGAAATCGGGATAATGTCAGCTATTATAATTTAACCTCATAAAAAAATTCACAAAAATACGTATTTTTCCTGTATTTTGAAAATGCATTTTTTCTCTACAGAAACCAAAAATATATTGTTATTGCAATATGGGTATCAAATGATCAGTTTTGTTCATACATTTCAAATGTCAAATTTTTTTTTTGAAAATGTTCAACATTTTCACAAAACCACGTATTTTCGAAAAAAATACTCAAAATTTCAGTTTTTACAATACGGGTATCAAATGATTGGGATTTTTAATACATTTCGAATATAACAACAACGTTTTTGGAAATACTCAAAATTTTCACAAAACTACACATTTTTGAAAAAAATACTCGAAATTTCAGTGTTTACAATATGGGTATCAAACGATCAGAATTTTGTCAAACATTTTGAATGTAATATCAAAATTTCTTGGAAACACTAAAAATTTTCACAAAGCTACATATTTTCGAAAAAATACATAAAATTACAGTTTTAACAATGAAGATAACAAATGATCGAAATTTTTTCACACATTTCAAAATTTATAACGCATTTTTTTGAAAATTTCAAAATTTTCACAAAACTACGTATTTTTGATAAAAAACTATTTTTTTTAGTAATTTTAAAACATGTTGTTATTTTATTCGAAATGTAGAAAAATCTGGATTGTTTGATACCTATATTGTAAAAACGGAAATTTTTTGCATTTTTTTTTTCAAAAATTTTTAGTTTTTTAAAAATATGTTGTTATTACATTCGAAATGTATGAAAAAATCCCGATCGTTTGATACTCATATTGTAAAAACTGAAATTTTGAGTATTTTTTCTCAAAAATACGTAGTTTTGTGCTAATTTTGAGTGTTTAAAAAAATAATTTTACATTCGAAATGTATGAAAAAATTCAATCATTTGATACCCATATTGCAATAACAATAATTTTGAGTATTTTTTCGAGAAACATAGCATTTTCAAAATACAGGAAAAAAAACGTATTTTTGAGAAAATTTTCATGAAATTATAATTTTAATAGATAGCTGGATTCCAAAACACTGTAATTATTTGATGTTCGCATGATTTTTCATACAATTAAAGCCAATATCTCCCATATAGCAAAAATCTCATAAGCTCTTTGCTTCAGTTAAGCACTGGAACGTACTTAACCGAGGCAGCTGAACGAATCAAAACCGGGGCAGTGCAAAAACGAGGTGTGCAAAATCGGGGCATGACTGTAAATGGTTTACAACCAATTATCTGAGTTTTTCATTCAAAATTTGACATTTTTTGACAATATTTTTTCCACCTCCTGTTTAAAAGTTTTGAACTTTTCAGCACTTGTATCAAAAGATATCACCTTTTGAAATTTTTATTTTTAGTGTCATGCGAGATTGACAGGAAAAGTAATTAGTTTCACAACGGAGTTGCAAAAAAACATGTTTTTGCTATTCCGAAAAACGCCTTTTGCATGTAATTTTATGTCACACATCCACGTGTTGAGTGAATTTACCGTTAAAAATTAATAAAATATATTGAAAGATGTAATTTTTCGATACAAGTGCTGAAAACTTCAACTTTTCAGCACCCATTTTAACACCGAAAAGTAGAACTTTTCAGCACCGGTATTGAAAGGTATTAATTTTCCATTCTGTTATTTTTGGTAGAGAAATGCAGCCTTTTTGTCACTCGAGACTGACAATAAATGTAAGCAGTTTCATGACGGAATTGCAAAAAGTACTTTTCAGCATCCATTCTAGTGCTGAAAGTTATTCTTGTCAGCATTGCATCGAAAAATAATACTTTGCGATACGGTTTTGGAGCTCATACACTTATCTTGACGGCATATAAATTATGTGCAGAAAATATAATATTGCGTCTAAGAATACATCTTTTATTTCAGAAAAAAAAGTTTGATTTTACTTCTAAATATATGTAATTTGACCTTTTTTCTGGTGTTACTATCAACGTCCAAAATTTTACCTTGCAAATTTCCACAATTTTTAGTGTGTAGATGACGGATGATTTTGATTTATTTCAAAAAATGAAATTTTCTTATCTATTTTTTTAATCTATCCCTCTCGCAGTAAATCGGTCCAAAGCTCAATGGGTTACCAGATGAAAATAGTGAAACAAATAAATATAATTTGTAAAGCAAGTTTTAAGTTATGTTTTAGGCAACATAAAAATAGCATTCTTTTATTAAATTTAATGTTTCTGTAATTAATTTGATTCAATTATCTTACAATGTTTTCAAAGTGTTTGGTTTTAAAAGTTTTGAAATTAATGTATCAACATAAAATAATTCGTAATAAAATGCAACCGATTTGTTAATAAATTTATGATCTTCAACCAACAAAAAAGTTTCGTAGAATTTGTGCTCTAGATTTCAAACGACCAAAAACAAAACGCCCCTGAAATATTTCCCTCCCCCCACGTACAACCGTCACGTGCGAAAGCTCTCCTTGTGGCGACCCCTTCCCGAAGGCAAAGGGCATTTCCCAAACCCGGTTTCCCGGTTGTTTTTTTTTTCTTAAGAAGTGGTCCCAAATGGCCACTGGTCAAACGTGACTGGCGGAATGATTAATCGGTTGGCAGATATTAAAAGACGTCTTCCTGCAGCAGAGTGGCAGAGTTTTGGGGGACATTTTGATGAGGGATTGCCACCCTACCTCCCACCCAGAGTTTGTCAGCGTAAGCGGCTTTGAGGATGGACCAACCATAGCTTAAAGGTGTTACGACAGTTTTGCATGCATTTGAATTATTCATGGGGGTCGGTCGTTCTAGTCAACATTCAGGTGAGATGAAGGGGGTCATGTGCGTGTCGTTGGGTGGGATTTGCATATGATGTGCGGTGCTGTGCTACCTGCCGATGGTGGCCGCACCACGTACATCACACATATGGGACTTCTGCCTTGGGACGTCGACGAAACCGTCGAATGCAATGCAATTAGTGGTGATTTCTGGGAATTTTGATTCGAGTTTGAGCTCCTCGTGAGTTTGTTTGCACCGTTTGACGTCATACTCGAGTGCGGCAAAGTTGGCAACTCGAGTGGCAATCAACTATTAATTTGCAATCCGAGGATTTGATTTATGTTGCATGTTCGAACTTGATGCGATGGGACTGAGTGATTACGTGAGAAGGACATTGTGAAGTTTGTTGGTTAGGACTAAGTAATTTGGAGAAGTAATTGAAGTGGTTTCAGGTGAAGTCAACCTACACACAACTTCCAATTACTCAATGTCTCAAGATTCATTACTCTTTTCAACATAACGACACCTTAATTAATAAGATTTTTTCAGATCATTTAAGTTGTGTCTAAGAAAAGTTTAAAAAAAACCATAATTCCCAAACCAGACTCTCATTTTTTTACAGCAAAAATATATGAAAATAAGGTTCAGTAGATTTTATTAATAAAATTTAAACAAAATACAAATTTATGCTTCCCTCAAATCATCCAGAAATACCGTCACGCACCGCCAACTAGATGTGATCAAGGCGATAGAAGATAAAGGTGACAGTGCATGCTGCCCATATCTCTTACCTTCTCACCCCGATTCGTGGTGTAGGTTCCGACCGTAGTCGCGCGAGACTTGAATCCATAATGCGGTTCTCCGACAGCTCACACACTTCTATCCGGACTGAGACTGAGAGAGTTCCTTTCGTTTTAATATACGGGCACTTCCACTTCCTTTCACCGATGGATGTCGGTGAGCAAGTTAAAAGAGGAGAAAGAGAAGAAAGATAAAAGGCCCAATAACATCACGAACAAGGTAACGATGACGCGCGCTCGCTGATGCAGATTGGGATTCATCGGTGTCATCGGGGTCTCTCTTCTTCTCTTCCTCAACGACTTTTATCCCTTGACATGTCAATTTAGTTTGATATTTTTCCTTAACCTGGTACAAAATGCGTTTTGAACCCGCGATTCATCAAGGGACAACAATGAAATTTCATTCTGTTAAAAAAAGATTGCATCCATCCACCAACGTGGAAGTGGCTCTTGTGTGAGAGAATGTGAGCGGTTGTTCAATTATGATGGGCTCCGAACACAGGCTTTTTTGAGCCTTGAACCTGTGACGAAGAATGAAAAAGAGCAAATCGATAGCATTGTGTGGGTGGAATCTGTGTGAATGATGCATTGTCACTGAAATCTTTTTTGTGTTGCAGGTGATGCAAAGATGTGCAACTATTGATTTTTGTTTTTTTTTTCAATTCGCAAATTAACAATTATCTGCGACTACAAGCTTTCATGCATTTTTGGCAGCTGTTTATAAAAAAAGGTTTTTGAAATATTCTAAAATCTGTAATTTAAGGGGTAACAGAAAATTTATTAAAACCACTTAAAAGATGGCTTTCAATCCCTCCAGAAAATTTTTTTGCCCCCTAATTTTTTGGACCGATTTTGATGGGCGGGGGGCGACATTAACTTTGAAAAATATTTGCAATGGTCTTAAAAAAATCATTTTTTTTGCTTTTTTATATGAAAAAAAATAAAAAAAATATTTTTTTAAAAATAAACTTTTTAAAAATTGGCCTTCGTCATGCACACGAAACCGGTTTAACGAATCTTCACCAAAATTTTGAGCCGATTTGGTCAAAGCAGTCCACAGTAGATCGCAAAATTAGGTTGAAAATTGAATTTTCCGTAAAAAGATGAAGTTTTGGAGCTTTGGTGTCTTCAGAAGAGTTGTTGCATATGGAAAGAGGCAACTTTTGGTTTTGTTGGAAATTAGGGTGGTTTACTATTAGGGTGATTTTGAAAATCTAACTTTTCAGAAATATTTGAAATTTGCTGTCTTGCAGAAAGTTGTTGGGCTTGCCAATCCAAGCAACTTTGTCAAAGACACCAAAATTTTATCTCGTAATCTACGCCTTCTACGACCAAATTTATAGAAAGCATCTGAGCAAACATTCAAAAATCAG
Organism: Culex quinquefasciatus; assembly: GCF_015732765.1. Lineage (NCBI taxonomy): Eukaryota > Metazoa > Arthropoda > Insecta > Diptera > Culicidae > Culex > Culex quinquefasciatus. Next base: position 58,469,453 of record NC_051863.1, read on the forward strand.
TTTTTGAACATGGCAATTCAGGGTTAAGTTTAAGAGAAAAGTGGTATTGGGGGCACTTTTAGAGCTCTAAAAAACAAACATTTTTATTTCTTGACAAGTCAATTTGGACTTGAGGGTCAAAAGTTACAGCGGTTTTAAGTTAAAAAAGATGCAAATTTAAAACTTAAATATCTCGAAAAGGCGCAAGACAAATTTTAAGCGTCAGGTTGCATTTGAAAGAGGAGATACAGCACTACAATTGCTGAACAAATCTCAGGAGTGTTTTTCTTTAAACTCGAGATATCGCCATTTGAATAAGTCTAATTTTCAAGGGAAAACCTTTTGGGGTCACCCTAACGAATTTCGAAAATTGTTCAAATATATGTTTTTCCATGTAATTTTGGCCCCTGAATCTGTCCTTAGGATTGACCCAAAATGTCGAAAAATCGATTTTTGGTCATATTTTGGGTTTATATGATAATTTTACATGGAAACCCAAAATATGACCAAAAATCGATTTTTCGACACTTTGGGTCAATTCTAAGGACAGATTCAGGGGCCAAAATTACATGGAAAAACATGTATTTGGACAATTTTCGAAATTCGTTAGGGTGATCCCAAAAGGTTTTCCCTTGAAAATTAGACTTATTCAAATGGCGATATCTCGAGTTTAAAGAAAAAAACCCCTAAGATTTTTTCAACGTTTGTAGTGCTGGTTCTCCTCTTTCAAATGTAACCTAGTGCTTTAAAATTTGGCTTTCGCCTTTTCGAGATATTTAAGTTTTAAATTTGCATCTTTTTTAACTAAAAATCGCTGTAACTTTTGACCCTCAAGTCCAAATTGACTTGTCAAGAAATAAAAATGTTTGTTTTTTAGAGCTCTAAAAGTGTCCCCAAAACCACTTTTCTCTTAAACTTAACCCTGAATTGCCACGTTAAAAAAACTGATTTTTGAATGTTTGCTCAGATGCTTTCTATAAATTTGGTCGTAGAAGGCGTAGATTACGAGATAAAATTTTGGTGTCTTCGACAAAGTTGCTTGGATTGGCAAGCCCAACAATTTTCTACAACACAAAAAAATCCCAAAAATATTCCTGAAAAGTTAGATTTTCAAAATCACCCTAATAGTGAACCACCCTAATTTCCAACCAAACCAAAAGTTGCCCCTTTTCATATGCAACAACTCTTCTGAAGACACCAAAGCTTCAAAACTTCATAATTTTACGGAAAATCCATATTCCACCTAATTTTGCGATCTGGACCACTGTGCAGTGTTGAGATATCGTGGCACCCGTTTTATGAAACTGCTAACTTGAAATAGCTATATCTTGGCAATGCTACAACCAAATGTCTTCAAATTTATTTTGTTGATAGATGAAACTGTATATTTTAATGTTATGAAAACAGATTTAAATAAAGTTTAAGTTTCTGGCTAAACCAACCTCTGACATTTTTGCCAATTTACATGTATGTAACCCCTTAAGACCAGATTTTCTGATCGACTTGGAGTCTTTGATAAAGTTGTAGGTATTGCTTTGGAATTCTTAGCAATACCTACAACTTTACACTTCTAAAAAAACGAAAAGAAACCATTTTTTTTATTGGACATTTCACACATAAAAAATGCTCAAAACACCATTTTGGAAAATTCTGATATGTTTTGAATAGTTAAAAATGTCATCATTTTGTTTTCTTTTAAATTAAATTTGATTTGACCTATCAAAAAAGCAATTAATGAAAAGATATGTCAAATTTTATGTTATTATTAAAATAGTAATTACAAAATATCGTCTGAATTAAAATGAATAACGGTTTAGCAAAATAGTCAGGGTTGGGAAAATATCAAAATTTAAGTTCTTTGCGACTACAACTATCATGCCTGAAATCTAATCTCTCAACATTCACTGCCCTTTCAATAGAGAGATAGAAAGTCCATAGAGTGACAGAAAGATAGAGCGTCCAATTTCTCGGGGTTACAAAATTCCCGGGAAACGTTCAAATCCCAGGAATTCCCGGGAAATTTAAAATTCATTGAAAATTGTTCTGATTATGGTTCTGATTATTATTTTGCAACTAAAATTATAGAATAGCAACTTAAATGGGCAAAATAAGTGTGAGGATCATTGAATGCCTTGACTGCTTGTAAAAAAACATATAACTTCAAGTAAATATATTTTTTTTATTTATACAGCCATTCCACGTCAAACAGGAAGTCTCCAAATCAAAAGTGCTCCGATTTGGCTCAAATTTGGAGTGGGGGTTCTTTGGCCCAGGGATGCCAGATACACAGATTTGTCTGTGTTTCACAGACATTCGAGCTCGTGTCAGACATTTTTTGAGGTACACAGACTTTTTAAAAACTTCATTAAATTGTTATTTAGTTAAAATATCAATCGAAACTTATTTCGTTAGTCTTCAAATGCTTAAAAACACATTTTTTTATAGATTTCTATGACTGTAAATTGATTTATTTGAATTTTAGACAAAGACACAGACATACACAGACTTTTTCACAGACATTTTTAAAAATCATGTGGCATCCCTGCTTTGGCCCAAATAATTAGACCCGTATTTTTTTGTTTGGCGAATAGCGTGGTCCTATCCAAAAAATTGCGTTTTTCGTCGATTTTTGCAAAAATCACATTTTTTCAAAAAATCATATCTCCGGAACGGCTGAACCAATTTTGGAGCGCCACAATTCGAAAGAAAGGTTATTAGTTGGGCTTTTAAGGAAAAATATGATGAGGTCCAAAAAAACTAGCTGAATATTTGAAAAGGTCCTATTAAAATTTTATTTGCCGATTTCAAGGTCTCGGGACCAAAGAGCCTATGTCTGAAAATATTTTTCCCTGATTCCTTGTAATATTTCAAATAACATATCAAAAAGTTGCGAATATCCATTAACACGTTTCGGAGATATGATTTTTTGAACATAAAAACTGGATTTTTCGACGCGCCGCGCGCAAAAACTGAAAAATGACGAAAACGGGTAAAAATCAACTTTTTTCACTAAAACTGTGATAACTCAAAAATTTCAGCGATGACCTATACATGTTTAGGTACCAAAAAATTAAAAAAAAATAATTGAAAGACGCAACTTTTGGTACCCTAACATGTATAGGTCATCGCTGAAATTTTCAAGTTATCGCAGTTTTAGTGAAAAAAGTTGATTTTTACCCGTTTTCGTCATTTTTCAGTTTTTGCAAAAATCGACGAAAAACGCATTTTTTTTGGATCACCCTATTTCGGATAGGACCACCCTAATCGCCAAACAAAAAAATACGGGTCTAATTACTAATTACACTTTTGATTTGGAGACTTTCTGTTTGACGTGGAATGGCTGATAAGCTTTCTTCCAATTCGTACAATGTATTTTATGTATGATAAGTATTTTTTTTTTGTTTAGAAGTACAGTCATCCCTCATATTCGGAACAGTTTACAGATCAGCCAATGTTCAGCAACTCATAGAAAATCGATAATTAAACATAATGATTTGCGGTGGGTCTCGTGGCGCAGGGGTAGCGGCTTCGGCTGCCAATCCCGATGATGCTATGAGACGCGGGTTCGATTCCCGCCTTATCCACTGAGCTTCTATCGGATGGTGAAGTAAAACGTCGGTCCCGGTTTCTCCTGTCTCGTCAGAGGCGCTGGAGCAGAAATCCCACGTTAGAGGAAGGCCATGCCCCGGGGGGCGTAGTGCCAATAGTTTCGTTTCGATTTGCTTTTACCTTCATGTGAAAGCTTTTCTTGCGATCTTTCGATTGATGTATAGACCGGCTGTATATTTTTACGTTTGATTTCAAAGAAAAACATTGACCCTTGAAATCCACAAATTCGGAACACTTTTTTTACGATGTAAACAAACATTTTTTTCTCTGCAGGAGCACATATTTTTTACAAAATTATTACTTCGCGCTTTGAAACCAATAAAACTCATGCTAAGTAATGTTTTATGAATGGTATGATAATTTTTTGGGTGAAAATATCAGTTTAATTCAGGTGTTTTACATTTGTGGGAGCCACAATAACATCCCACAATCATGGAACAGGCAATTTGGATGCAGCGTTTTGCTGCTCTGGATAAAATAGTCTGGAAATGCAAGTTTTGTTTAACAAGTACTACTTTTACTAGTGAAATAGCAAGAGAATGTCCAAATAAAGGCCCTAAAAATAGCAGGGTCGGCAGAAAAGTTGCATTTTGCATTCTATTGACAAATTGCCACAAAAGTGTTCCGAATATGTGGGATGACTGTATGTATTATTTTTTTTAATCACAGTGTTTGGAAAGTTAGTTAAATGAATCCATGCTCCAAAACCATGAAATTGCTTTAAAACAAAATGGTCTCAGAGACAACAGTTTGAGAAAAGATGATAAAGAGTAATATTGATGATAGTTGACGATGAAGTTGAAATTAAAAAAAAATAATGCAGAAAATATGTTTATAATATTTCGCATATATTTTTTTCCAAAATTAATCTTAGTGGTTTGAGTTAATAAATAAATAAATAGATAATTAGAATTTATCTTAAAAATCCCATTTTTCTTAAAATACCACTTTTATGCATTAACAACTCCAAGTTAATGGAGCGAGTTTTTGAAATATGTTTTAATTTTTTGGGATAATTCATAGCAAAAAAAAAAGATTTTTGTAATTTCCTATTGAAACTACAAATGTCTACAAATGTCTACAAATGTTCAACTTTCAACTGTAATTTCTCGAACACTTTTGAACAAATTAACCTAATTCTTCTCGCTCAACCCTCTTTCAGACATTTGATGAAACCAATTCGATTTTCATCCAATTTGGTCAGGGAAAACAAATATGCAAAAAATATTCAATTTTGATCTTGGCGGGAATGATAGAAATTGTTGCTCGTTTAAAAATAATAAGACAAACAAATAAACAGGATCTTTTCCCAGTTGTGAATGCTCCAGAAATTATTATCTTCTTGAAGAAACCGTGACATGAATTTGCAGACGAACTGATTAGTTCAATAGGAACAGTCAATTGAATTAAATTGAATCAAATTGGTTTATTATTATTGTTTTTGCACATTTAATTAAAGAATAATACAAAAAAGATAAAAGAATCTATACTTCCACGTGAATTTCGGGAATTCCCGGGAAACATACAAATTTCCCTGGAAACGGGAAAAATATTTTTTCGGCAAATCTCGGGAATTCCCGGGATTTTTTTCCCTGGACGAGAAATTGGACGCTCTACAGAAATTCTCTTTCGTTGACAATCTCGAGATAAAGGAAAAAAACTCACAAGCTATAGAGACGGTCGATATCTCCTCTTTATAACACTGGTTTTTCTGTATTACATTTGCTAAATCATAATTTGTTCTAACTTAAAAAAAATTGTAAGCTTTCTCTTGGTATTATTTCAAATATCTCCCACTTAATTTGGCGTGAACAAATAGAAGAACTTTAATAATATTTTTTCAAATAAAAATTACGGATTTAACTTTTTTAAATTCAATACCCAAACTTTTAAAATGGAAAATTGGTAAGAAAGTTTCTCTGCACAGATAATTAGAATGGTTTTTTTATTTGACCATAACAATCTTGCCTGACATTTAATAACCAACGTATGGAACTTTTTTTTTCGAAAATTTTATTTTTCCCATGCTCAGGAGGCCATTTTTAGCAACTTTTAGTACTAATTTACTTTTCTTGTTTTTTGTTTATCTTGTTTCGTTTTTATTATTTTAATTTGCATTTATCTTGTTTAGTTTATGTTCGTTTTTGACAGTATTTGGTCTCAACTACCAGCTCTTATCATAACTTTTGCTTTTCTAGTTTTTTTTATTCATATTTAGGCCGTTGCAATTAGTTTTTGAAGTCGATCCGTTAAATCAGGGGTCAATTTTTTTTTTCAAAACACACCAAAATTGTAATGGAAAAAGGAGTCTAATGAACTGAACATAATTTGAATTGTATTTTCCTGCATTTAAAATTATATTTAACATATTTGAGATCGATCATTAATGTTTTATTTCTTTTTTGTGAAGTTCCGTTGCACAAAAAAAATATTTCGCCAATACTTTGATATTTTGAAAACTAAAGATTGCAAAACATCTGGGCAGGAGTAAAATACATTTTTAAAACCCTTTTTTTATTAACAAAAACCATGGCTTGTTATTTCAATTGTTATATTTTCTTATTTGTTTGTTCGCACACTCCCCTCCCCCTCCCTCCTCCAGAGTTGAGGAACAAAAAATTTAAAAAATATTTTAAACAGCCTTATACAGTCACGTTTTTTATTATTTCCTATTAAAGTACAACTCTCCTAAACTGAAATAAATCTACACACGACACATTAACGGACTTTTTTTAGTTTTCTTGAAGATGATTTCATTAAAATTAAATAGTTGGACGCCAAATAAATGTTTAAGCTACGTTTTTTTTTTTTTTTCGGGGTTTAGATGATTTTTTTTTTATTTCAGTAATAATATTACACCACCATAATATCAATCGCTCTCCCCATTGAACTTTTGTTCTTTAAAAGGGAACACGATTGGCATTTAAGTTTCATTTAAATGTACATTAAAGTTAATTAAACAAATAACAAAAAATACTTAAACAAACATGAAAAACTAGCTGACAATTACAAAATAGATGACAAATGTTCTTTCAGGTGATATTTTAATCTGCTTTTGAACGAGGTCAACTCTGGTAGGTTTTTAATTAAGTCCGGAACTTGGTTGTAAATATCAGCACCGAGATTTGTAAATCTTCGCCTTCCAATTTCTGTTCTGAATCTTTCTTGTTGAAAGTCTCCTGCCTGCCTGGTGAAATGTTGATGTACTGCTCTCGTGAATCGCCAGTTGTGATGCAGCTGTCCGGTTTCGATTTTGTACATCAGAACTGATACTTTCAGCTTGAACATTCCAAGAATTGGCAAAATACTATGCTGCTGGCTTGCGTACAAGTCGAATGTTGGGTACAGGAACGGGAGCCTAAAGATTGCCTTGATGCACCGATTTTGTTGAGTTTGTACGTCCTTTAAAAATGTCCTGCACGCTGTTCCCCAAATTGCGATTCCGTACTGATATTTGCTGTTGATGAAAGCGTAGTATATCTTCAGAAGAGCATGCTGCGGAAGTATCCATGCTAGTTTTCTGAGAATACCACAAAGCGCAGAGCAGCTAGAAACCACTTCGTCAATGTGTTTTCTCCAGGTGAGACGGTTGTCCAGGTGAACTCCCAGATATTTGAAGCTTTGGACTTCTTCGATCACTTCGTTGGCAACGTTGAGGGGTGGATGTGGTGGCACGACGGTTTGTGAGTTTCGAAACAGCATCATCTTTGTTTTTTCAAGGTTAAGTGCTAATAGGTTATTTCCCAGATAACCAAGAATGCACTCCATATCAATTTTCATCAGTTGGATCATTACTCCGGGCGATTTGTTCTCGTAAAGCAATACGGTGTCATCTGCGAATAACTTTACTTTTCCCGAAAGGTGCAGCTCAGCAATATCGTTGACGTATACAAGGAACAACAGCGGCCCAAGGTTGCTTCCCTGGGGTACCCCCGTACGAATGTTTAGAAAATCACTTCGACTGCCTGACACCACAACCTGCTGTTGCCGATCCGTTAGATAACTCCGCAGGTAATCGTTGGGAAGTCCTCGCACACCATACGCATCAAGTTTTTTCAACAGCATTGGGTGATTGATCGTATCGAACGCCTTGGATAGATCAAGAAACACACTTCCGGCTAGCATTTTCCGATCGAGGGCGCGTGAAATTTCATCAACGAGTTCCAACACAGCTACTTCCGTTGATGAGCCTTGTCTGAAGCCAAATTGATGCGGATACAGAAGTTTTGTTTTGCAGAAGAAGTTCAGTAGACGACTGTAGACAAGCTTTTCAAAAACTTTGTTGATGGCCGGTAGCACTGATATTGGTCGGTAGTTAGTTGGATCTAATGGGTCTCCTTTTTTAAAAATAGGGATAACTAGGGCAGACTTGAGGCAAGGTGGGTAGCTACCCTGGCTTACAGAGTCGTTAAAGCATCTGCTGATTAAGGAGGAAAGTAGCTCACTGTGCAGCTTCAGTGCTAGAACAGGAAAACCGTCGTAACCAGTTGCCTTACTTACGTTCAGTCCATCAATGATTGTTTTAACTTCCCGTTTTGATGAAGGTCGCAGGAAAATTGACAGGTTTTTCCGCTTGATTGTGTTGAATCTGTTGATATCTCCGTCGGACTCCAGCGAAGATGCCAGGTTTTCTCCCACCGCTGCAAAGTACTTGTTCAGGGCCTCTGCAACTTCCGTTGGTTCGTGCACTTCCGTTTCATCCACCACCAGTTTCACACTAGTGTCCTTTTTCTGTTTTCTGCCTAAAATCTCATTTATACGACTCCATAGAGTTTTAGGGTTTGTAGTGTTGAGTTGACGTTGATAGTACTCGATTTTGGCTTTCTTTTGCAGGCTGCAAATCTTCTGTTAATGTGTGCTAGTAGATCTGTAAGGTTGCTGTCTCGTCGATTACTTTTCCAGCGATGGTAAACGTTGTCCTTAATCTTCCCTAGTTTCCACATGTCGTAGTTGTACCACGGACAGCAGTTATTCTTGACTTTGACCTCAGCTAACAGTTCTGTTGTGTTTCCTTGAAGAATTTCGCGGTATTTGTCTGTTACTGCTACGAGTCGCTCGTTTACAGACAGCATATCCAACTGCATACTTCGCAAAAAAGCTCCAAACTGCTCATTGACTCGCCGCTGGTTTACCAGAGTTTTTCTTAGTGTCCGTATTTCCTGCCGCTCCTTCGTGCTGTAGACTGTCAATACGTAGCTGTGATCACTCAGGGGGCAATCAATCGTGTAGTTTGTCAAACTTGCTGATTCCTCCATGCTACACACAACATGATCAAGTATGTTGTTGCTTGCCGGGCGGGTAACTTGGTTGTTGGTTACGATCATGTTGTACGATGAGAGCAGCTGTGTATAAATCCTGGTCTCACGGTTATCTTGATCGTTCACTGGCACGTTCATGTCCCCAAAGACAAAGCACGGTTGATTTGGACGAGCTGTAGAGACGATTTCTTCAATGAAAGCGGTGAAGCGAGCTGAATCGAAATCTGGTGGCCTGTAGATGCCGTGCAGACTGATAGGTTTAGATGTGTGGAGCAGCAGTTCAATGTGGTGGTATCCATTTACTGCGATGTTTTTGCGTTGGTCATACCGCAGCCCGTTTCTGACGAAAATTGCCAACCCACCAGCAGATGTTTTACGGCAAGAATGTGTGCTTCTGTATCCAGGAACGTTGTAGAACTCCGCTCTGTCTTTCTTGATCCACGTTTCACCCACGACAATCACATCAATGACTTGTTTTAATTCTTGTACAGCAAGGCAAAGTGAGTCTAGTTTGTTGAACTTATTCATTCCTCTAATGTTGATTTGCAATATTCTCAGGGTGGAGGACGTCGGGGGCAGATTCACGTTGTTTATCGATTCTTTGTGCAGGTTTATGGCAGAGTGTTGTAGATACGCCGGTTGTTCAGCCATGTTTGTGAGAGATTCTAGTACTGGAATACTGTTGAATGGATAGACTTTAATCCATTAACAGTCTTCTCAAATCATCTCGATCGCGAATGGTGATTGGTTTCGAGCTTTCCGTTTGTTTCACGAGTATGACGCCGTTACGACCTGGCCAGACGAATCGTAGATTTTTTTCTCTCTGTCTTCGCTTCAGTTCTCGCAAAAGTTCCAATGCCAGTGGAGTTAGATCATCCCTTATAACCACATTCCTGCTTGAACCTGCTTTGAACTTAACACCTTCAATCATCTGTGTGTTCAATCTCCCGAATTCTTTTTTGTAGGCCATCAGACGTTCTTTAGTTTGTTGGTTCTTGAAGGTTACTCGTATTGGGCTGCAGTCAGTTTTAGGGCCTGGAATGCGAGAACAGGACATGATAGTGCCAGCTACTCCATGAAAACCTAGTGTTTCGCATGCTTTGGTGATCACATCTAGAACGTCCTCGTTTGACTCGCGCGGAATTCCTAGCACGACAGCATTGGAGGACAGTTCCGCTCGTTTCTGGTCTTCGAAGGTTGCTTCCTGCCGATTCACCGCTTGAGCCACATTTTGCGTACGTTGATTGAGTGCCTTGAGGGACTGCTTCAAATGCTCGTTTTCTTTCCGAATATCACGTAACTCGGTTGAAAGAATCAGCACGCAACGCTGCATCTCATCAAATTTATCCGCAAGAAATTGTTGGCTGGCTTTTAACTCGGATGTAAGTTCTACTATCTTTGGCAACTCTGCTCGATAAGCGCCTAAGCCGTCCTGCAGGCTACGCACAGCTTCATCCATTTTAAATGCTCGTCAAGAGATGGCGCTGTTCTTCGAATACGCCAAACCGGGGGTAGGTGTAGTGGTATGGTCAAAATCGGACACTACTAACCACACTTAACTACACTTTACTCACACATGCGGCGGCGGCGGCAATGACGGCAAATATTCAGCGTTCCCAGCGGGCTGATTCAATTGGAGACAATTCTCTAGGTGGAACGGGTGAGGTGGACGAGCGGCATGAGGCAGGGCGGGGCGGGGCGGTGCAAATAAAAACAACCAAAACAGCAGCTTCTTTATTGCCAAAATTGTTGCGTTACAGATACTTTTACAATCTGTCGTCGGTGCTGTGTACTTTGAGCAGTGGTTTTATGTGGCTATGCGAACGTTTTCTTAAAACAGTGATTATGCTTCATAGAGCAGCGAGCAGCGAGCGAGGATCGAGGAGTGAGCGAGCAGCGATTGGGGCTTTTTAGCTAGTTTGCGGTGGGCGAGCAGCACAGGTTTGTAACTCGTTTTCTTGTTACATACCGGGTTCGGGTGGCTAATATTCGAGCAGGTGGGCACAGGAGGGTTCTCAGTCGGCCTGTTTCTGGTCAGGTAGGCGACGTTTAATGTTTTTTTCACGACAATTTTTGTAATTTTTTTTACGTTCAATAATTGCAACCCAAAATAATTTTAAAATATTCTCCACTCTGCCCGCCTTCTTCTCTCGAAACCTTCCTCTAACCTCTAATTTGTTTCTCCTTTCGTTCCAGGTAATCATCAATCAGTTCCACGCTTGTACCAGCTCAAACAACAAAATCATCCGAATCTCCACGTTTGCATTGCACCAACAACCGTCACCTTCTTTCGAAATCGGACCAATTCTTCACGAATCGTTCGTCAGTCCGTCAGGATTAGCGCGCACGGGGCCAATAAATCACGAAAAGTGTCTCGCGAGCCAAAATCCACCATAAATCTCCGCCATCAAGTTCCACGCGTCGCAGCAGGCTGGCACGCGCACACACACAGCCACGTGTGTTGCTGTGTGCAGTGCGGCGTGCTTGCACGTCAAATAAAACGTAAACAAGTTTGCGGGCCGGCGAAACCTGTCATCGATGCCAGATTGCGTCATCTTAGAACCTAGAAAAAGCTGCGGTTTTCGGCAGGAAAAAAATCATTCGATCCGGACGCTCGACGCTCGTTTGCCGTGAAATTGGCCTACATTCGGATTTTATTTTGTGAGGTTAGAATTCAGCAAAAGAATCAAAAGGGCGTAACGTCAGAGGCAGATGTAAATAAAAAAACTTCAATATATGTTTACATTGAAGAGGCGGAATAAATCGTTTGTTTACAGTCAAAGTTACGCCCGTTTGAAAAGTAATGAGTGAACTTCAAAGGCGACTGTCAATCGAGAGTCACGAAACCTACTCGAATTGGCGGCGGCGCTAGAAAAGTGATGCAAAGTAGCTCATGACACTGACTCGGGCGGTGGAGAGCAGCTTTTTTTGAGGGCGATCTCGAAGGTGGCGGTTTTGGAGATCTGTTTAGAAATTCATTCACGATCGTATATGAGGAGGCCCGTACTCCTACGCGGACGTTCACACACTCAAAGAGACAAGTTAATCGTTGTGGTCACATTAGGAGCGTTTCTTTTTTGGGAGGAACAGGGTTGAATCTTCAGTTAAAGTTTACCAAACAACAGTAACTTTGTAGTTTCTACCCCCTACAAAAAGAACTAATTTAATTTAAATATTTTATCCAACTTATTTTAAAAACACTGATGCCAAAAAGTGAAAAAAACGCATGCGAAAATATAACAGAAATGGACGGTTTAAATTTATGTCGAAATTCCAATATAAAAAGTTTAACAAATTTTATTTCAAAGCCATGAAAGGTAGTGAAAGTCCTGTAGAAGCATTTTTTTTAATTTTAATAATACAAATATTTCAAAAAGAATAAAATATAAAATACCAGGCCATGGTTTCGAAAATTTAATGAAAACGTTTTGTTAAATGATTAATTCTCTGAGATATCGGTCATTCGATATTTTTTTTTAAATCCGGTTGAAACTTTTTAAGTGCCTTCGGTATGCCCAAAGAAGCTATTTTGCATCATAAGTTTGTACAAATAATTTTCCAAACAAATTCGGCAGCTGTCCATACAAAAATGATATATGAAAATTCCAAGGTTGTTAACGATAAAATTATCGAGGTTCGATAACGATAACGATAGTTTTATCGGGACGAAAACGATAATCTGTCGTAATCGTTATCGTTATTCCGATAAAAATTGACTGAAACGTACCAAATTATCTTGAATTTTCAAGCCTCCTGTTAGTTAATTATTTTTAATAATCAATGTATAAATACAAAAAAAAAATCACAAAATACCGTTTTTTCAATTTTTTATAATTTGCAATATGGGTATCAAACGTTTCGAAATTTGGCATGCATTTTTACTGTTTTAGGGTTTTTTGATTGAAATACTAAAATTGTCATAAAATACCGTATTTTCTCGAAATTTTTTATAATTTGCAATATTGAAATAAAACGATTCGAAGTTTTGCATGTATTTCAATTGTATCAGAGTTTTTTTTAATTGAAATACCCAAATTTTATAAACGTAATTTTTCGAAAATATTAAAAAAATTATAATTCGCAATATGGGTATCGAACGATTCAAAATTTTAAAAGCATTATAACAGTTTTCGAGTTTTTTGAAAGAATTACTAAAATTATCTATAAAATACCGTATTTTCTCGAAAATACTACATTTTTTAAGGTTCGCAATATGGTTATCAAACGATTCCAAATTTTGCATGTATTTTAACTGTTTTATAGTTAGTATTTTCGAATAAATACGGTATTTTGTGAAAATTGAAGTAATTCATTGGAAAAACTAAAAAACACGGTGTATTTTTCGAGAACATAATGATAAAAAATTTAGGCAGTGTTCATTGTTTGAATGGGAATTAAATTCTGAAATTTTGGAGAAAGTCACTTTTTATTTTACAAAATTGGGTATATCTCTATCTATATTGAATCAAAATAGATACTTTTTTAGGAAAATTGTTCAGAAATTTCTTCTCTACAATGTAATTGATTCGAGAATGTTTTAAAATATTACAGCGTTGTATGGCAGAGAATTGAAAAGTAATGTTGGGAACCTTTTAGGTAATAAATAATTTTTAAATAAAGTACTCTAAGTTTAGCAATGTTTTATGCTCGAATTTGTATCCGGGCAATCTGCAGCTGTATTTTCATGACAAATTGTACAAAGAAAATAGTTTTATTCGATCGTTATGAGCAGTTTTGAGGTTCCAAGCTTGGATTTTGGGGGTTGTTTCAAAGAAAGCTAGAAAACTGGTAAATTTGGGTTGGAAACATTTTATCCGAGGTCAAATATGTAATTTAGAGTCTCTTGAGGCACATTCATAAGAAATTTGATGGATTTGAACATGAACCCATCGATTTCCATCGACTTTTCTGAAGAAAAATCATATAAAATCAAAAAAAATCTTCAAAAAAAAAGTTGCTTTAGACCCCCCGACTAAATATTTCGCCGGACCCCGCAAAATGTCGGGTGCCAAATATCAGACTTGCCGAATTTTTTCTTAAGTTTGTTCAAGGAAACACACCGTGAAAAACAGTAAAAATAAATTAAAAATTTCGAATCGTTTGATATTCATATTGCGATTTATACAAAATTTAAGTGTTTTCGAGAAAATATGGTATTTTGTTAAAATTTTAATATTTTATTAAAAAACAGTAAAAATACATGCAAAATTTCACATCATTTGATAGCCATAGCCAATATTTGAGATTTTTCATGAAAGTACGATATTTTGTAAAAAATTAAGTATTTCATTCAAAAAAAATCTAAAACAGTGAAAATGCATGCAAAATTTCAGATCGTTTGATACCCATATTGTAAATTTAAAAAAATTGAGTATTATCGAAAAACTACGGTATTTTATGAAAATTTGATTATTTGATTCAAAAGACTCTAAAACAGTGGAAATGCATACAACATTTAAAATCGTTTGTTACCCATAATTCAAATCATTAAATGCGGTATTTTGTGATTTTTTAAAAGTATTTATACTTGGAAACTAACCATACTAAATATTTACGGAGGAGAGGAAGCTTGAAAACTTAACACAATTTAGTTGGTTTAATTCAATTTTAGAAATTCATTAAATATAAGTTATCGTCCGTTATTGTCGATAAAACTATCGCCGATAAAATTATCGGAATAACGATAACGATAGCGATATATTATCGTTATCGTTAGACGATGATATTATCAACGATGATTCTATTGATTAACAACCTTAGAAAATTTAAAAATCAGTTTCTTCGAAGGATTTTTTTGATCGATTTTTTGTCTTCGGCTAAGTTGTAGGTATGGATAAGAACTACACTAAAAAAAAATAATACACGGTATTTTTTTTGTGATTTTTAATTGATTTTTTTGTCACGAAAGCTTGCTTTGCAAAAAACACTATTTTTTATAAGGGACATTAACTACCAACTTTTCAATAAAATTCAGAACGGGCAAAAAATCTTTAATTAATGAATCAATACTGATTAAAAAACGGAATATTGGTCTCAAAAAATTGTTAAGCTCCATTTTTTTTCTATGAGCAATTCTCTACCAAAACCGGAAATGGATTTTATTTGTATTTTTTGATTTGGCTCAAACTTTGTGGGGGCCTTCCCTATGACCAAATATGCTATTTTTTGTCATTGGTTCACCCATACAAGTCTCCATACAATTTTGGCAGCTGTCCATACAAAAATGGTATGTAAATATTCAAACAGCTGTAACTTTTGAGTGAATTTTTTGATCAATTTGGTGTCTTCGGCAAAGTTGTTGAGGACTTTTGAGAAAAAAATAGGTACACGGAAAAAAAATTGAGGATTTTTTTATCAACTTTTTTTTCACTGAAAACATTGAATATTACGCCCATTTAAAATGCTAGTCTTGATTTAAAAATTTTCATAATATTTTTTCCAAAAAGATCGGAAAATTTCACGAATGTTTCATGTATTAACATTGAATATCGGACCATTAGTTGCGGAGATATCGTCATTAGAAAATGGTGTGTTTTTTTGGTGATATTAAGAAAACTTCAATTTTCGTGATTCTTTTTCTTAAAGCGGCTCTATCTCAGCAACCCGAGGTCCAATCTTCAATGTCTCTTAGACAATTTTATAGAAAATTTTCTGAACTTTTCAAAAAAAAAAATATTTTTAGAAATGGTCACTCTTGGTCACTATTTTTAAAAATTGAAAAACTGCAAATATTTCGCTAAAATCAAACTTTCGGTGGCTATATCTTGAAAACGGAGCCCTTTATCAAATAATATGTAAAGCACTTTCGATTGCAAATTTAATTTAGCATAAAAAAATAATGTCAAACTTGTTTTTGCATGAAACTTCGATTTTTTCCAAAAATCACTATTTTTTCAAAAATTTATAACTCAGCGGCAGATTTTTTGACCATGTTTCTCTATGGCTCAAAAGTTGCGGATTTTTGTCCCCTAAAACATATCAAAAAATCTCGAAAATAAAAAAATACATATTTTGGGAAATTGAGTTTTAGTGAAAAAAAGGTTGATAAAAAAATCTGAAATTTTTTTTCCGTGTACCTATTTTTTTCTCAAAAATCCTCAACAATACCTACAACTTTGTCGAAGACACCAAATTGATCAGAAAATTCACTCAAAAGTTACAGCTGTTTGAATATTTACATACCATTTTTGTATGGACAGCTGCCAAAATTGTATGGAGACTTGTATGGGTGAACCAAGGACGCAAAATAGCTTATTTGGTCATAGGGAAGGCCCTCACAAAGTTTGAGTAAAATAAAAAAAATACAAAAAATAAAAATGGTCGAAATCGGCCGATTTTGTAGAGAGTTGCTCCTATGTAAATTCGAATTTGCAATCAAAAAATTCTTTAGTGCAATGTTATAATTTTGATTAAGTGCACGAATTTCAAGTTATAGTCATTTTTAGGTATTTTGATGTTGAAAATAGTCGCAGTTATTGTTTTTTTTTTGAAATTAGTGCACGTGCACGTTTGCACACCTTTTAAAAAATATTTTTAAAAAGGCTGGATAAATTCTACATATTTTGCTTTTTGAACTTTGTTTATACTACCCTCGGTTGCTGAGATATTGCCATGCAAATGTTTAAAAACAGGAAAATTGATGTTTTCTAAGTTTCACCCAAACAACCCACCATTTTCTAATGTCAATATCTCAGCAACTAATGGTCTGATTTTCAATGTTAAAATATGGAACATTCGTGAAATTTTCCAATCTTTCCAAAAGCAATATGTTTTTTTTCAATCAGGACTAACATTTGAAAAGGTAAAAAAAAAGTAAAATATAGAGAATATTCTCAGCATCTTAATCTTTTTTTTTTTTCTAAAAGTGGGCAAACATGTGCACTAATTTAAAAAAAAATGAATAACTGCGGGAAAATTAGACGCCCTCATTATTTATTATTTTTGCCCTCTAAATTCATCCCTGTTCTGGTTTTTAGATCCAGGGTCCATAACAAAAAAGAAAACTTCAAAATCGAACGCTTATTGGCGACATCAACAACCATGATCGCAGACTTTATTTCGAGCGCGCGCTCTCTCCGATTGATGCCTCGAAGGTAATCGAAACCATCGGATCGGATGCTGCCGGTTCGGCACGGCGTGGGAGGATGGAGCTATCGCGTAGAATTTCAGTTTTCGGCCTCCAACGTTGGTTGGCCGCGGCTCAGCTGCTCCGATTTCTCTGGCCATCGATGTATCATTCGCTGCTCGCGATGACGAGGAGAGTGTTGATTAAATTGATTCGTGCTTAAAACAACCTCAAAGAGTGGTGCTCCGGGCGTCGGAGTAGTACGTCGCGACGCCGGTTTTGCGGGTTTAGTGTCACTTAGTTTGAGGGGTTATCCCTTGGCGTGTCAGATGTTCATGATCTCAGAAGTGGGCATAAACTGTCTGAAATTGAAATTCAATTTCAAACAGCTGCCATAACCACAGAATGACCTCAACCTTTATCATTATCAAACAGAACACTTCTGAATGCCGTATTAGTCCAATCATCTCTCTACGAAACCCTGACTAGAAATAGTTCCTGGGTGCCCATTGATTAAGGGGTATGCCACACGTTCCGGCCATAATTTCCTGGGTCATTTCCAATTCCAATAATTGCTCGATCCCGGAGGAAACTTCCTGGTAAAATTGATTCCAATCCGCAGAGGGGTGCATGGGGTGGTTCGACATTTTCCGGAAGTTTTTCCTTTTCCCAGCTTGGTAGCAGCAGGCACGTGTATTGATCGTAAATTAGCAATAATATTCGAGTAATTTCACCGGTAAATGTGCACAAACAGTTTGGGCGAAAGCAAGGAGGGAATGTTGAGGTAGTTCTTTCCGATTTCTGAACCTGATTGGCTGCCGAGTTTTACGAGCCTAGCTACTTTTTTTCTAGAAGAGGGGGAAAGGTTCGGGAAACGTGGAAAGCTTGATGCTTTTCTATGATGTTGGAGTGAAGTGGGTGTAACAGATGGGTAATTAAATGCGAGCAAAATTGATTGATTTTCTGAGTTTTCTTCCGGCAAACCCAAGGGAAACGGTAGTACCAAAGATTACTCAGAAATTAAGCTGTTCTAAGTTTTTATTTTGCTTCTTACATTCTTTATGATTTTTTTAACCTTTTAACCTTAACCTTTTAACCTCTAAAAATTTTGGATTGAGACCAATATCTTAAACTTCACCAGAATTTCCTTAACCGTAACTGACCCATTCTGAAACCCTCCTCCCATAATAACCCGTCGTGGAATGCTTGCCAATGGTGTTCGGACACGCGCCTGATTTGAATATTTATTAGGCTTCAGGGCTTCTTTTTGGCATCCATCTGTCCAACTTATTTACTCTGAATGTCATCATTACCTTCGTACAACCGACTCCACCAGAGGTCACTCAACTTTAGCACATTTCCAACCATTGCGGGCTGTCACTCGGCCATTGTCTCAATGTTCTGTTTGAGTAAACAAAACGAGATAGAGAGAGAGAGAAAAAAACGTTACAGGCCAATTCAGTTGGGACCGCCTCTGGCCCATTTGATCCGGTCAAATGGACCCGCTTCTCCTCTGTCCGCCCTGCGCCGGAGAGCAACATCAGAAACATGTGTTTGCTTTTAAATTATTCAGCATGATCGACCAGCATGTTGAGGGAGGTGATGCTCGCTTGTCAGATGGGCCATTTTGAACAAAAAATAAGTTGTCGATTTATGAAACCGGATTCTTTTGAAGAAACGATTATTCCATAAAGCCACATGGTTTTAAAGAATGATACACGGATAGAAATCCGGTCCGCAATACCGAAACCAAATTGCGTTGAAATCGAGAACATCGCTTGTTTTCGATTTCGTTTGCAATGTTTTCAAAAACGACAACATTTTCATCGCATTCGAAAACATTTTGTTTCGAAAACGCCCCCCGCATTTCTCAAATTTTCTGAAGCGTAACAACTGTCAAACGCAACCAAAACCGCAACCACACGGACGAATGCGACAGTTTGTTTATGTTTTGTTTTGTGGCCAAAAACGAGGCGCGAGGATCAAATTTTGTGTTTTGTGAAGTGGAAGTGGCGGTAAGGCGAAGGAAGAGTTGGAACCGGTGGAGTCCCAGCCCAAAGGCGGAGACAAGTTGTTGCTCTTTCCGGCAATCGGAATGTTGTAATACATTTCTGCTGCCAAGATATGTGTGCCAAAAGCTCATCGCGTCGCCACCTACGAGTACCTCTCCAAGGAGGCGTGTTGGTTGCGCAGAAGGATTTCTACGCCCCGAAGCACTCGGAGCTGGAGCAGATTCCGAACCGGCACGCCATCAAGATGATGCAGTCGCTAAAGTTGTAGAACTTTGTCAAGGAGCAGTTTCACCAATTCTGGTTTTGACGCTCGTACCTGCACCTGCTCCCGGAGATTGTTTCGTCGATGCTGAAGAGGACGGCCCGTTCGGAGCCGCATCGCGCCCGTGGTGCTGGCGGTCCCGGAGGACCCCGCGGCGATCGCGATTTTCGCAAGAGAGGCCCCGGCGAGGACCGTTCAAGAATGGCGATTTCGGTGCCGGAGCTGGCATTGTTGAGTTCCGTGGTGGAATGGCCGCGGATCCCAGCCCCGGTAAGCCGGAGTGGACGGAGAATGATCACTGCTTCGTTGTTCGAGTACAATTCTGCGTACCTGGTGGGAGCAGAAGCACCATGAGGAGCGGTCAAGAAGTGTGGTAAGTTTGAGCTATATAAACCTCCCAAAATCTCACAATCTAATCGACCTTTTCCCTCAATAGACCGCGACGTTGCCCTCTTCCACCAGATTGTGCAGCTCTGCAAACACCGAACCACGCCGACCCTCCGGCCGACTTTATCACGAAGGGAGTCGTTCCACGTTCCACTGGGAGGCGATCCCGGTCTAGTTGAAGCAGATCGTTAACACCAACACACACTCTCACACTAAACCAAGCAAAACAAAAATCAACCCAAGTCTGTATTTATCCTCACACACGCTCATTTTAATCCAATATTCCTTAGTTCTAATACTCCACACCTCCCTGATTCCAAAAAAATCACAATGCAAAGTTCTAAAACTAAATTCAAAAGTTACATAATTCAAAATTCAAAGTTTAATTTAAAATTTCAAAAATCAAGCTTGAAAATTCAGGGTTCTATAACTCTCAATTTCCAACATTCAAAGTTTAACAAATAACCATTATAAAATCCATAAGTTCTGAAGAATTTAAAATTCTTAAATTCAAAGCTAAAAATTCTAAATTCTAAAAAAGCAATTACATCAATTCTTAAATCCTAAAAACAAAAATTTGAAGTCTTAGCAATTTTACAACTCTGAAATCATTAAATAACACAATTTTAAATTTCAATTTCAATTAAAAATTCCAACCATTTTGAATTGAAAATTAAAAAAAATATTCTTAAATACTACAATAAATTAAAATGATTGAAAATTCTGCCATACATAATTCAAAAATTTGAAGTAAAAATTTCAAAGTTTTAAAAATTAACAATTCTCAAACTCTAAAATTCTTAAACCCCGTAATGTAAATTTTGGAAATTCTGACATTCATAATTCACCAATTAAACAATTAAATTCCAAAATTTAACAATACTATAACTTTATTTTTTTTTATTTCTGAGATTCCCAGATAACCATTCTCAAATTTTAAATTCAGAAATATTTTATTTTAACAATTCTAAACATAAAGCCTAAATAAATAAAGACAGTTATAAAAAAAATCTGACATCCAACATTCAATATTTTGAAATTGCAAAATTCAACAATCCTTAAACAATTAAATTTTAAGATTCTAAGATTCCAAAATTCTAAAATTCCAAGATTCTAAAATTCTAAAATTCTAAAATTCCGAGATTCTAAAATTCTAAAATTCTAAAATTCTAAAATTCTAAAATTCTAAAATTCTAAAATTCTAAAATTCTAAAATTCTAAAATTCTAAAATTCTAAAATTCTAAAATTCTAAAATTCTAAAATTCTAAAATTCTAAAATTCTAAAATTCTAAAATTCTAAAATTCTAAAATTCTAAAATTCTAAAATTCTAAAATTCTAAAATTCTAAAATTCTAAAATTCTAAAATTCTATAATTCTAAAATTCTAAAATTCTAAAATTCTAAAATTCTAAAATTCTAAAATTCTAAAATTCTAAAATTCTAAAATTCTAAAATTCTAAAATTCTAAAATTCTAAAATTCTAAAATTCTAAAATTCTAAAATTCTAAAATTCTAAAATTCTAAAATTCTAAAATTCTAAAATTCTAAAATTCTAAAATTCTAAAATTCTAAAATTCTAAAATTCTAAAATTCTAAAATTCTAAAATTCTAAAATTCTAAAATTCTAAAATTCTAAAATTGTAAAATTCTAAAATTCTAAAATTCTAAAATTCTAAAATTCTAAAATTCTAAAATTCTAAAATTCTAAAATTCTAAAATTCTAAAATTCTAAAATTCTAAAATTCTAAAATTCTAAAATTCTAAAATTCTAAAATTCTAAAATTTAAAATTCTAAAATTCTAAAATTCTAAAATTCTAAAATTCTAAAATTCTAAAATTCTAAAATTCTAAAATTCTAAAATTCTAAAATTCTAAAATTCTAAAATTCTAAAATTCTAAAATTCTAAAATTCCTAAATTCCTAAATTCCTAAATTCCTAAATTCCTAAATTCCTAAATTCCTAAATTCCTAAATTCCTAAATTCCTAAATTCCTAAATTCCTAAATTCCCAAATTCCCAAATTCCTAAATTCCAAAATTCCCAAATTCTCAAATTCCCAAATTCCTAAATTCCTAAATTCCCAAATTCCCAAATTCCTATATTCCCAAATTCCTAAATTCCTTAATTCCCAAATTTCAAAATTCTCAAATTGCATAATTCCCAAATTCCCAAATTCCCAAATTCCCAAATTCCCAGATTCCCAATTTCCCAAATTCCCAAATTCCCAAATTCCAAAATCCCTACATTCCTAAATTCCTAAATTCCCAAATTCCTATATTCCCAAATTCTTAAATTCCTTAATTCCCAAATTTCAAAATTCCCAAATTCCCAAATTTCAAACTTCCTAAATTCCCAAATTTCCAGATTCCCAAATTCCCAAATTCCTAAATTCCTAAATTTCCAAATTCCTAAATTCCCAAATTCCCAAATTCCCAAATTTCCAAATTCCCAAATTCCCAAATTTCCAAATTCCCAAATACCCAAATTCCCAAATTCCCAAATTCCCAAATTCCTAAATTCCTTAATTCCCAAATTCCCAAATTCCTATATTCCCAAATTCCTAAATTCCTTAATTCCCAAATTCCCAAATTCCAAGATTCCCAAATTCTCAAATTCCCAAATTCCTAAATTCCTAAATTCCCAAATTCCCAAATTTCCAAATTCCAAAATTCCTTAATTCCCAAATTCTTAAATTTCTAAATTCCTAAATTCCTAAATTCCTAACTTCCCAAATTCCCAAAGTCCCAAATTACAAAATTCCCAAATTCCTTAATTCCTGAATTCCCAAATTCCTTACTTCCCAAATTCCCAGATTCTAAAAGTAACAAAAATCCCAAATTCCAACATTCCTATATTCCTGAATTCTCAAATTCCCAAATTCCCAAATTCCTATATTCCTAAATTCCCAAATTCCCAAATTCCCAGATTCCCAAATTCCCAAATTCCCAAATTCCCAAATTCCAAAATTCCTAAATTCCCAAATTCCTATATTCCCAAATTCCTAAATTCCTTAATTCCCAAATTCTTAAATTCCCAAATTCCTAAATTCCCAAATTCCCAAATTCTTAAATTTCTAAATTCCTAAATTCCTAGCTTCCCAAATTCCCAAAGTCCCAAATTCCAAAATTCCCAAATTCCTAAATTCCTGAATTCCCAAATTCCTAACTTCCCAAATTCCCAGATTCTAAAATTTCCAAATTCAAATTCCGAAATTCCTAAATTCCTAAATTCTCAAATTCCCAAATTCCCAAATTCCCAAATTCCCAAATTCCCAAATTCCTATATTCCTAAATTCCTAAATTCCCAAATTCCAAAATTCCCAAATTCCCAAATTCCCAAATTCCCAGATTCCCAAATTCCCAAATTCTCAAATTCCCAAATTCCAAAATTCCCAGATTCTAAAATTCCCAAATTCCCAAATTCCAAAATTCCAAGATTCCAAAGTTCCTAAATTCCCATATTCCCAAATTCCCAAATTCCTATATTCCCAGATTCCTAAATTCCTAAATTCCTAAATTCCTAAATTCCTAAATTCCTAAATTCCCAAATTCCTATATTCCCAAATTCCTATATTCCCAAATTCCTATATTCCCAAATTCCTTAATTCCAAAATTCCAAAAATCCTAAATTCCTAAATTCCTAAATTCCCAAATTCCTAACTTCCCAAATTCCCAGATTCTAAAATTCCCGAATTCCCAAATTCCTAAATTCCTTAATTCTCAAATTCCCAAATTCCCGAATTCCCAAATTCCTATATTCCTAAATTTCTGAATTCCCAAATTCCCAAATTCCCAAATTCCCAGATTCCCAAATTCCCAAATTCCCAAATTCCTAAATTCCTAAATTCCCAAATTCCCAAATTCCTATATTCCCAAATTCCTAAATTCCTTAATTCCCAAATTCCCAAATTCCCAAATTCCCAGATTCCCAAATTCCCAAATTCCCAAATTCCCAAATTCCCAAATTCCCAAATTCCTAAATTCCTAAATTCCTAAATTTCTGAATTCCCAAATTCCCAAATTCCTATATTCCCAAATTCCTAAATTCCTTAATTCCCAAATTCTTAAATTCCTAAATTCCCAAATTCCCAAATTATTAAATTTCTAAATTCCTAACTTCCCAAATTCCCAAAGTCCCAAATTCCAAAATTCCCAAATTCCTAAATTACTGAATTCCCAAATTCCTAAATTCTCAAAGTCCCAATTTCCTAAATACCTAAATTCCTAAATTCTTAAATTCCTAAATTCCTAAATTCCTAAATTCCCAAATTCCTATATTCCTAAATTCCTGAATTCCTAAATTCCTAAATTCCAAAATTTCCAAATTCCCAATTTCCCAAATTCCTAAATTCCTTAATTCCCGAATTCCTGAATTCCCAAATTCCTAAATTCCCAAATTCCTATATTCCCAGATTCCTAAATTCCTAAATTCCTAAATTCCCAAATTCCCAAATTTCAAAATGCCCAAATTCCTGAATTCCCTAATTTGGATTCGGGATTCCCAGATTCAGAAAATCCCAAATTCCCAAAAACTCCACATTATTTAATCCCCAGATTCCCATATTTCCTGATTGCCAAAACACTAATTTCTTGTATTCCCATATTCCAAACAAACACACACCCACACCTACACCCACACACACTCACACAAATATTAGTTTTTAAATTAATGATGTATTTTTTGCCTCAATAAATAAAAAAAAACGAATCAACTGTTTTACTGAACCAAAAGAAATATCCAACGGTCAATTCAAAAACCAAAACCAACGGTCAATTCAAAAACCGATTAAACCGTCGGGATGGCTGCGTGCTTTTTGTTTTGCCAGGCGTCACCAACCGTGACGACTCAAAATCAACAACATTGTTCTCGATTTTGATGCAAATGTTACCGGACGACTGGTCGACAACATTCTGAAACGATTTTCAGAACGAATCGAGAACAATGTTGTCGATTTCCCGGACAGGATTTCTATCCGTGTACCATGCAATTTAAATCCGAAATTTGAGCTTAATTTTTTTTTGCCTGAATTGAACAACAATTCAATACTGTTGTTTAGATCAGCGTTGGGGAGCCCAGTTCTAACATACGACTAGTTTTGCAAACTTTTATTTAATTTTTGCCTTCTCGATAAGTTTTTCGAAGATTTTTACCTTTTAAATCCAATCGCGTTTCTTAAAATGATAAAATGACTTACGTTCAAAATACAGAAAGATTTTGTTGACACTTAATGCTAAATAAATCATCTATTAACTATTAGTTATCATTAGGCTTAATAATTTTCCGGCGTTCTTAGCATTCATTTTTGGTAAATATTGTCTAGTTGTTGACTTTTTTTTTTGCTGTAAAACTGTGTGTGTTTGCAAGTTTCGATCGGTTAGAAGATGTTTTTCTTTTTACGAATGACGACGAGCTGCGGCGAGGGTGTCATTCTGCGTTATCGCAGATAAATTCCCTGGCTGATTTTGGAATCCTGCAGTACTTCCTGGTCCAGTAATAAAAACATCGCTAATTTGAACGAAGATGATTCAACAAACAGAGCAGATTTTTACTAAGCCAGTAGGTTTTCAAACGTAATCAAACAATTAAGACAGCTTTTAGATGGATAAAACTGCATCGACTCCATAAACAACTTCCATTCATAATTATAAAAATGAGATCGCCTTCAACTTTCTAAAGATTTCTTGATTTCAACTCCAGGTCTTCAAAAGCCACATATTTGTCATGCTCGCAAAAAGAAAAAAAAAGATCGATCACAATACTCTCTACTTTTGACGAAAAGTAAATTGGTTCCACTTTGACAGATCAAAATTGAAGCCATTTAGCACCCAGGTAGTCTGCATGAGTTCAAATGTTAATTATTCCGTTTTGCCTTCCTCACGTTACTGAGGAAAGGCTATAAAATCACTCGAAAAATGAACTTCTCAATAAGACCTCCTAGACCCACCTTCATGTTTACCTATCGACTCAGAATCAAATTCTGAGCAAATGTCTGTGTGTGTGGTGGGATGTTGATCAAAAAATGGTCACTCGATTATCTCGACATTGGCTGAACCGATTTTGTCCGTTTTGACGTCATTCGATCCGTCTTGGGGTCCCATAAGTCGCTATTAAAAATTATGCAGTTAAGTTAAGTACTTCAAAAGTTATGCTAAAAAAACGATTTTAACAATATTCCGGAAGATTGTAAAAAGGGTGGTTTTGTATCAAAAGTTATAGGCACTTAAGTGTTATTTATACGCTTTTTGGAAGCCGGATCTCAGATATGTTGATGAAAACGTTGTCCAGATCTCTCATGCGGCCTATCGTTGGATAGGTATTGAAAAGAGCTTTCCAATGCGTCCAAAACATTGAAGATCTGACAATCCTATCAAGAGTTATAAGCACTTAAGTGTTATTTACGCACTTTTTCGAGGCCGAATCTCAGATATTTTGATGGAAACGTTGTCCGGATCTCTCATGCGACCTATCGTAAGATGGGTATTTAAAAGACCTTTCTAATGCTTTAAGATCTGACAACCTTATCAAAAGTTATAAGCACTTAAGTGTTATTTACGCACTTTTTGCATTTTGGATAGTACCCTTTAAATGTGAGGAAGGCGCCAAGCACCTAAGGGTGGATTAAGTAACGTTTTTTAATTGAAAGCTAATGACATTTTCATAACACTGTTTTGAGGTTAAACTATTTAATTAAATTTGATTTAAGAGAATCCTCATACTGCATGGAAGTTTGCGGTAATTGCTGATTTTCACGAAATTCGTGAATTTCACATAAAACTGCGATTGGGAAATTGATTTTGTGACGGCTTTTGTGTTTGAACGTTTTTGCGGTGGTCCTATAAACATATGAAACACAATTGTATATTGGACCTTTTCAAAAAAAAAAAAAACTCTAGAATTGTATTTGGAGCATGAATATTTTGGCGTGATCTTTGTAGTTGCTGAGAGCTGATGGTTTGATATTTTAACAACACTAACTTTCTCTTATTACCCCTGATTTGCTAAAATTTCATTAAAACTATTCAAAAATGGGCAAAGTCACTAAGTCTTCAAGAAAAAAAAAAACTTTTGATCGTTTGATATGCTCTTGAAAACATTCCTGATAACCTGTTAACAACTTACAAAACATGTTTGCTTTA
This sequence comes from Culex quinquefasciatus, assembly GCF_015732765.1. Taxonomy (NCBI): domain Eukaryota; kingdom Metazoa; phylum Arthropoda; class Insecta; order Diptera; family Culicidae; genus Culex; species Culex quinquefasciatus. The sequence continues at coordinate 58,496,162 of NC_051863.1, forward strand.
AACTAAAAAAAATACTTATTTTTGTTATTTGAAAAGTAAACATTATTCATAAAATGACAATCCCAAAAAATATAATTGAGTGTCAAAAAATAACAGGTTTTTCGAAATTTCGAGTACGTCATCAAATTAGGTGTCCTTATTGGCATAGAAGTCTTTTTGAGGTAAACCAGATCAAGTTGAATACACATAATTGAAAAACATTCTCAGAAGAATTCACCAAACTCTTTCCAAATTGCTCTTTTATGCAAGCTTAGTACAAGAGAGCACAGAGGCATCGAAACATAGAAGAAATCGTGCAAAGCGATATTTGGGACCAAAAAAACCCTCACGGCAAACATTACGAAAATCGAAGAAGGTTGAACTTTCTGCGATTTCATCTGAATTGGCAGTGAATAATACCTTTTAACTTTAAGAATCATTTTTTTACTATAATTGCTCTAATAATTATAAGTACTTTGCCGATCAAGAAAGTTCTTGCAAAATTACATGAAATTAAAAAAATAAAGTACATTTTTTTTATTGAAAAGAATGAAATAATTTTCAAAAAATACAAAAAAAGAATAAACTACTTTTCAGAGAACTATCCACAAAACTAGGGCATCGAATTTGAGGTTTAAGCTGCCAGAAATAAAAAAATTATCAACAACATCCACAAAACTCTTCATGTTTGTAAATTTGAAAAAATTCATCTAAAATTTCATTGAAATTAGGCTTTCTAGTAAGAAATTTACCAATACCAGAATGTTTACATGGCTGCTTGGAGATTGTTTGCATCAGATCTCCTATTTCTTTCTAGCTAAAGTTTTTTGTCAGGCGCAGCGATGGAATAATCATCATCAAAAGAAAATCTCTAGACGTTAATCAAGAGAAAAAATCCGAAAGGAGCATGGCACTCCTCTCTCACGCACGAAAGATCGGTAAAAATAATCAAAAAAATCATCATCTTGATTATTCGGTGGAATATCCTATTCACTCAGCCCGGGAGCATGTTGACAGCTCCCATACAAACTGAGCGTACCCCTTTTTGTGGGCCCAGTGGGCCTAAGATGGCGTCCTTCGATATTATCGAGACAAACTTTTGAAAAAAGCGAATAATTTAAATAAATATAGTTTTTGCCTTGTTTCGGTTGTAAACGACAATACAAGCAATCTGGAATCATATTATTAAAAAACTTATTTAGAGATACGCCACGTTAAAATATTAGTCCAGAACAGTCACGAAAAAAAAGTTTTCCATGCAAATTTTGAGTTGCGTATTTTTGAGCGGACTCCGACGAGGCCCACTGGCCATCTGTCGGTGAATACGCGCAACTCACGAAAACTGTCATCTTAAGGTCCGGCTGTTTTCACTACTACACTTGCAAGTGTACCGTCACACGTCGAAAAATGACCTGTCACATTTTGTAGATGGGCAATGTGTGTAAACAAAGTGAAATAAATATTATTAAGTGGTGCTGACAAGGAATTTTACAATTCTTGCAGATTTTCGGGAGCGATTTTCATTTGCGTGATTCGCCTACTCTCTTTTTCGCGGGTGAAGAAAGTTCGCACGCGAAATTGATTTTTTTTGCGATTATTCCATCCCTGGTCAGGCGACTTCTAGCTGGGGTTTTTTTTGACTGACCGCCCGATACGTCTGCCAACGTAGTTCGCAGGGCTGTGACAGCTCAAGCACGATCATTGTTTACATCAGGACACTGTGACGAGGAGTTCGGCATTTTTGGATATTTTTTTTTTTTTCACTGGGTCTAGAAAGCCTTATATTGTCGCTGTCGTGCAAACTTGTCGTAAGTCAATGTTGGGCCTATTTGAGTGAAGAACGCAAGCTAACAATGCTTCACCATTTAACCTTCAAAGATTCCTGAGATATTCAACAAAAACTGGAAAAAATCTCCATGCATTTTTGTCACTCTTCATATGAAAGAAGTTTCAATCTTGTCGTGCTATCTTGACACAGCCTGAAAATTGATGTAAGTGCGACAACTGGCCAAAGGGAATTTTCCGAAACCATTTTTAATTATAACTCGGGACTTCGACAAGCAAATTCAACCAAACATTGAGACAATGCTCAGAATGATCAACCAAACAAAACATGTTTGTTATTGTTTACATTGCGTGCTTTCGTTTTTGATAATTCAAGGTCAA